>NC_077228.1:141243067-141843067 GCF_027887165.1 Monodelphis domestica | reverse complement strand
CATGGAAATATTTGAAAGTAGTCTTTCTTGCTCTAAGTCACTCATAATTAGAGAAATACCAATTAAAACAGTTCTTTGGTACTGCCATCAGAATGGCTAAAATGACAAAAACAGAAAATGAGCAGCAGGGTTATAGGGAAAGACACACAAATGCATGGTCGGTAGAGCTGTGAACTAGTCTTAACCATTCTAGAAAGCAATATGGAAAGACCTCTACCCCAAAAGTTTATTAAACTCTATATATCCTTTGACCCTAGGGATACCACTGAAAGGTTCATCCCAAAGAAAGAAAAGAAAGAAGAAAAAAGACCTACATGTACAATAATATTTGTGGCAACTCTTATTATGGTGGCAAGGAACTGGAAACCAAGGCAATATCCATTATTTAGGGAATAGCTGAACAAATTATTTTGATATGAATGTTAGGAAATATTGTTGTGCTCTAATTAGTGATGAAGGGGATAGTTTCAAAAAACCTAAGACATAAAAAAAATTTTTTTTAATTAAAAAAAAAACTAAGACTTGTATGAACCAACACAAAGGGAAGTGAGCAGAATCAGGAGAACAATCTATATAGTTTAACAGAAATATTGTAAGAATAATTAACTTTAACTGAAAGTCTTAGTAACTGAAAAACACAATGACTAGCCACAATTCTGAAGGACTCATGTGATGAAACCGGCTCTCTGCTCCTCCAGTTGGAGAGCTGATAGCCTCAAAGTACAGATTGAAACAGCTATATTTTCTTCTTTTTTCTTTCAATTTTTTTTTTGCAACATGGTTAATGCAGAAATTTGTTTTGCATAACTATAAAAATAAAATAAAATCTAAGTTAGTTTGTAGGTTAAAAAAAAGGAAGTAGTATTCCTACCTAGAATAAAGCTGGCAGGCTGATAGAAAAAGTTGCTCTGATTCCCTAGAGTTCATGTTTTCTTTAAGTGATATGTTGGCCATACCAAGTGCTAAATAACGTTTATTTATATCCCCTAAATAACATTAGGAGATAGAGACTAGGCATGTGATTTCAATAGTGTAGGAAACTCCCAGAAGGGCAAACTTCCTGCCTTATCTGAAGTTTACAAGCTTAGAAGGTTACCTAGAGAATAGATCAACACCTCACACCCTACACCAAGATAAATTCAAAATGGATGAGTGACTTAAACATAAAGAAGGAAACCATAAGTAAATTGGGTAAACACAGAATAGTATACATGTCAGACCTTTGGGAGGGGAAAGGCTTTAAAACCAAGCAAGACATAGAAAGAGTCACAAAATGTAAAATAAATAATTTTGACTACATCAAATTAAAAAGCTTTTGCACAAACAAAACCAATGTAACTAAAATCAGAAGGGAAACAACAAACTGGGAAAAAATCTTCATAGAAACCTCTGACAGAGGTTTAATTACTCAAATTTATAAAGAGCTAAATCAACTGTACAAAAAATCAAGCCATTCTCCAATTGATAAATGGGCAAGGGAAATGGATAGGCAGTTCTCAGCCAAAGAAATCAAAACTATTAATAAGCACATGAAGAAGTGTTCTAAATCTCTTATAATCAGAGAGATGCAAATCAAAACAACCCTGCGGTATCACCTCACACCTAGCAGATTGGCTAACATGATAGCAAAGGAAAGTAATGAATGCTGGAGGGGATGTGGCAAAGTAGGGACATTAATTCATTGCTGGTGGAGTTGTGAATTGATCCAACCATTCTGGAGGGCAATTTGGAACTATGCCCAAAGGGCGACAAAAGAATATCTACCCTTTGACCCAGCCATAGCACTGCTGGGTCTGTACCCCAAAGAGATAATGGACACAAAGACTTGTACAAAAATATTCATAGCTGTGCTCTTTGTGGTGGCCAAAAATTGGAAAACGAGGGGATGCCCATCAATTGGGGAATGGCTGAGCAAATTGTGGTATATGTTGGTGATGGAATACTATTGTGCTCAAAGGAATAATAAAGTGGAGGAATTCCATGGGGACTGGAACAACCTCCAGGAAGTGATGCAGAGCGAGAGGAGCAGAACCAGGAGAACATTGTACACAGAGCCTAATACACTGTGGTATAATCGAACGTAATGGACTTCTCCATTAGTGGCGGTGTAATGTCCCTGAACAATCTGCAGGGATCTAGGAGAAAAAAACACTATTCATAAGCAAAGGATAAACTATGGGAGTGGAAACACCGAGGAAAAGCAACTGCCTGAATACAGAGGTTGAGGGGACATGACAGAGGAGAGACTCTAAATGAACACTCTAATGCAAATATTATCAACATAGCAATGGGTTCAAATCAAGAAAACATGTAATGCCCAGTGGACTTACGCGTCGGCTATGGTGGGTGGGGGGGTAGGAAAAGAAAATGATCTATGTCTTTAATGAATAATGCTTGGAAATTATCAAATAAAATATAAAAAAAAAGAAGGTTACCTAGAGGTTAAGTGTTTTGCCTAGGGATCACACAGGCAATTCATGTCATACATGAAGCAAGATTTGAACCTAGATCTTCCTGACTCCAAGACAGGCCTCTTAATTCTTGGGCAGTTAGGTGACAGAATGGAAAGAGCACTGGGCCTGGAGTCAGGAGGACCTGAATTAAAACATGGTCTCAGATACTTACTATGTGATCTTGGGTAAGTCACTTAATTGCCTCAATTTCCTCATTCATAATGAGCTAGAGAATGAAATGTCAAACTACTTCTAAGTGTCAAGAAAACCCCAAATGGAGTCACAAAGAACTGGATGTGACGAAACAATAACAACAAATTTTCTGATTGAAAATATAATAAATTATTAGCTCTGGCAATGTACTTTTCTTCAGACTCAGTATTGTATCTGGTGTGACTGGAATTATTTGGTAGCAAGGCATGGTGGTACATATTCTAGGGAAAACTTGAGGCTGGTGGAGCACTTGAGCTCTGGAGTTTTGAGCTCCAGTGGGCTACCCTTGATCATATATTGGCACCAAATTCAACATCAATATGGTGAATTCCTGGGAGAAGTTGGGAGATGCAAGGTTGCCTAATGAGGGGCAAATTCACCCAGGTCAGAAATGGAGCAAGTCAAAGTCCCCGTACTAATTAACAGTGATATCAGATCATGAGTAGCATCTAATACTTCCTGCCTGGATGAAATGAGGAAACCTAGCCTTTAAATTTATTTATTTATCATTTTTAAGCTTTTGTTTAATTAAGAAAAATTGTCCATGGTTACATGATTCATGTTCCTTCTCTCCCCTCTCCCCACCCCCTCCAGGAGCCAATGCACAATTCCAGTGGGTTTTACATGTGTCATTGATCAAGACCTATTTCCATATAAAAAAAAAATTAAGTAGCATTTTGGGGGCAGCTACGAGGTTCCTGAATTGAGAACCAGACCTGGAGACAAAAGGTTCTGGATTTAAAACTGGCCTCAGACACTTCCTAGCTGTATGACCCCATTGGACAAGTCACTTAACCCCAACTGCCTAGCCCTTACCTCTCTTCTGCCTTGGAACCAATATTTAATATTGATTCTAAGACAGAAGGTAGGGGTTTTAGAAAAATACATAAATAAACTAGCATTATTGGGTACCCAGGGAGATACTTCAAGGAGATAACTGAATCTGTATATTCAATTTTTAAAATTAAGATGACAACAATAAGAAGCTCATGCCAAAAGAATACAACCTCCCTCCTAGACACACACAAGAAAATCCATGGTTCTACCTGACAGTGTTTTGTCTTGCCATGTAATGGAAAGAGAAAAGAAAGAAAATGAAAACTGGGATTTCATCAGGGTTCAGCCTCCCCAGACATGAGTGTTTGAGCACAAGGATAGAGGCAGCAAATATCCTGGCAGCTCTCGTGTTCCATTGGAACACCTGCTATGCTAAGCAGCTGGGAAAAGAAGCCCCAAAATAGCCTAGGCTCACCCACTCGCTCACAACAACACAGGAACTCCCCTGCACTGCAGGCAAGGGAAAGAAAAAAAAAACCCTTAAGACAAGAGGCCTAGCGAGGCTGCTTTGGAAAAATTACTCGACACAGTAAAGCTTCCCTTCATTTTCTTAGAAGAGTATCTCATTTGGGCAGAAAATGGAATCCAACAGCTCCTGAGATGTTCAGGCTCCTAAGCCTATTAGTGTGGGAGTCTTTGGCCCTTTGGGTCTGCTAGGGGAGGATCACCAGGAATCCTAGGAGATATAAAAGTCCTATGGGAGAGCCAGCTACACCCAGGACAGAATCCTAAAGGACTCCTGGAGCACAGTCATGACCGGTTTGGGGCTGGTGGGGGTGGGAAGGAGAGAATACTTTATCCTCTCTATTAGTGTTCCCCTGTGGACCAGCTCAACACTTTGCCTCTGACCTGGAAGCATTAGCAACAGGGTTTCTAGAAACCAGACATCTTAATGGGTTGACTGTCCAAACGAAAGTGTGGTTTGAAGCCAAGGGATTTGGAGGCAGCAAAGACAGCCCTGGAAGGTCACATGAGAGTGTCATTTTAAAAACCCTGGGCAAGTCACATGACCCCCATTGCCTAGCCCTTACCACTCTTCTGCCTTGGAGCCAATACACAGTATTGACTCCAAGACGGAAGGAAAGGGTTTAAAAATAATAATAATAAAATAAAAATAAAAATAAAAACCTACGGAGAAGAAGCAAAAAAGCAGGCAAGAGAGATATTGAACAATGTGAGGGGTTTCTAGTTAGTCTAGGTTTCAGATGGAGGTCTTTATACTAGTCAGTCCTGCCTTTGGAGGCAAATGGACTCTTTAGTATTAAGTCTCCCCCTTATACTTTTACATGGTAACTATTTTAATTGTACAGAACCCAAATTTCCAGCCAAGCCTTTTGCAGAAGAATTTCCACATTGATGGAGACAGTGCTCCTTTGCTTTCATGCTTTCTCGAGGTTTGAAGAACTGGTGTGAGAGCATTGAAAAAGAGGGACATTTTTTACTCCTGCTTCAAAAGAGACACATGTGGTTCCAGATTCTCTAGGGACAGACTCAAGGGAGAAGGGGAAAAAAAAACAACAACAAAACCTTTGGAAGCAGCAAACATGTAGGCGAAACTAGCGCTTCAACACATCCCTGACTTCAGCTTGCCTCCCTAGAGATATTGGGGAATTTCCTCTTGGGTGAAATTGGGATCTTTCTCTTAGTAGAGTGAGATCTCAGCTTACTCTCCTCATGCTTGTTTATATTCTGTTCTCTTCTCTTCTGTGTAACTTCTCCAGTTTTGGTTTGCTACTTACCTGGGCAAATGGATTTGCTTGCTATTCATTACTTGTGATGGCATTTTGCGAAACTAGTATTTCTTTTCTTTTTTTTTAAACCCTTACTGTAGCAGTCCACACCTGTCTAGGGGCAAGGGAAACAGTTAGTAGGTACAGATTGTCTTAGAAGAGAGCATGCTCAGTCTTGAGCATGCTCAGTCTTGCACATGGCTGGGAAAGCCTCTGACCCTTGACCCCAACTTCCCACAGGTTAGGGGGGAAAACAGGTTTCTTTGTGCTCACCTGGCTAAGAGAAACCACACCTATACCTTGTCCATAACCAATGATAATCATCCCTATGTATTGTGTATATTTGCATATCAAAGAGATTAAATACAGCCGCAGCAAGCTCCACCTTTCCTCTTCTGCTCTTCCTCTCTTCCCTCTCTTCCTCACTTGGATCTCAGCTCGCACTGATACCTGTCTTTGCTGGAGCTCCAAGCTCCATCTTTAATCCTTCTCTATCTCTCTCACCTGGGATCTGGCCTTTGGCCAGGCACTTTCTTTTCTCTATCATCTCTCCGACCTGTGTGGTATTAAGTTTGGATCACTGGACGGTACAAGCCTTCTGAGTAGTCCACTGATCGGAGTTTTGCTGTGGCTCATTGATAATTAATAAGGCCTGAATTTCTGACTCATTCCTGCCACCTCATATCTATAATTTGGCTCCACCATCCCCCTCGTGGTATCCAATACTTCTATCCTTCCTCTATCTTCCTACCTTAAAGCTTCTCTCCCCTCAGGAAGCTTTACTTACTTTCCATCTTGGAATCAATACTATGTATTGGTTCCAAGGCAGAAGAGTGGTAAGGGCTAGGGAATGGGGGTTAAGTGACTTGCCCAAGGTCACACAGCTAGGAAGTGGCTGAGGTCAAATTTGAACCCACGACTTCCCATCTCTAGGCCTGGCTCTCAATCCACTGAGCTACCCAGCTGCCCCCTGAAACTAGTATTTCTCAGGAAGGAATCAAACCTGTTAGTGTAAACCTGAGATAGCCTCTCCTATTATGAGACAGCTGCCAAGAAAGTAGTTTGAACTTAAAAATAGTACCCCTAGACCAGCAATACTTAAGGGAGTAGGTAAATATATTTCTGGTCTAGGATGTCACTCTTTCAGAGGAGAAGAGAGTAACCAGCTTCATGGTCCCTTCTCCTGCTTCCCACAAGACTGGAATCTCAGTGAACAAGATTCCAGAGTTATCTATCTATGCCTTCCCTCAAGTTGCATTTAGACAACTCTCAAGGACAAGCATATCGTACATGGGCAGCACAAACTCTACATGTAAATCATGAACTTACATTTTTTTTATCCTCTTTCTTTAAAAATGATGGTAGAAGTAAAATCACCAGTTTCTTATTGGCCTTTATGCTAGATCTTGTGTTTTTTGCAATGGGAATAGGCAAAGAAGACATGTTGCATAGCACCTGTATCCTTTTGTGGGTCTGTCTGAAGTTATTCTTTATAGCCACTATCTTAGGGTTTAAAGGGGGAATTTTTTCTCCAAAGAATATACTTATTTGGCCCTAGCTTTACATACATTTCCATTAAAAAATTGTTCCATTCAAATAGATTTTTAATATTCAAAAGAAAAAAAAAGATTTAGCCCTTTTAAGAATAAAAGGCAGAGGCCACATTATAAAATCTGTAGGGAGCTTTTTACTAGATTTAATAAAGAACCTCAACTTTTAGAGAAATTAAACTTTTATCAGAAGGGAAGAGATGGTCAGAGTGAGGTTCAAGCTAATTGTCTGAGAAGTCTCTTGTCAGAAAAAGATAGTGATGGGACTTCAGATTTGCTTACACACAAAAAAGTGATATTCCCTTATCCACTGAAGTCTTGTAGCTTAACAGCAGATAAAAGTCGTGAAGAGAATCTCTTTGTGTAAATCTTTGAAAAACTGTAAAAAAATAGTTGAAGGCTGGAGTGAAATAGTCTGTAACAGCTTTTTGTTACAAAGCTACTAAGAACCCTCAAAAAAAACTGGAGTTGCACTTAAACCACAGAAGGCTTCTGACCTAAGAGAAGATTCAGGATGAGTTTTCTGTGTAGGATTTAGAGAGTCCCAGAGTCGAGGTAAGCATTGATGAAAACCTGTTGAAGTTTGGGTAATAAAGTACTTAATTTGTACTTATACATATATGTCTCTAAAGCTTGTTGTCATCCTGATTCTCTGAGGGTTTTGAACAACAACAACAATTTAAAAGTAATCTAGTCCAACTTTCCACCACGTGACAGTCTTGTGAATGTCAAGAGGTCAGAAGATCTGGAATTCACATGGGTGTCAATAGTAGTGTCTCCCTACCAACAGTGGCTGACACATTGAAAAAGGGCAGCCTCTGGACTCTACAAAAGCAAGGACCCTTGGAGCCTGGCAGTCAACTAAATTGATGGTAAAGTCATTGATGATTCCATGAAAACAGAAAAAGACCCCACTAACCAAGAACTGTGAATTTATCCTCTGCTGGTCTTATGAGCTCTCTATCTGAACTTAAACTTCCTAGGGAATTCCTGCATGCAAGGGGAAAGTGTGCCTCCACTTTCGGAAGTTTGTTTCTATACCTCTTCTTTTTTTTTTTAAACCCTTACCTCCTGTCCAATACATAGTATTGGCTCCAAGGCAGAAGAGTGGGAAGGGCTAAGCAATGGGGGTCAAGTGACTTGCCCAGGGTCACACAGCTGGGAAGTGTCTGAGGCCATATTTGGGCCTAGGACCTCCCGCCTCGAGGCCTGACTCTCAATCCACTGAGCCACCCAGCTGCCCCCTTCTATACTTCTTGCTATACCTGTTTTCATAAATACTCTTTCTAAAAGGTAATTGAGGCTCCAGGAAGCATGACAATGGGGGCTTATAATGACAATATTTGAACCTCAGAGCTACCCCAAGAATCATGAAGGTGGTAATTAGCCAGCTACTGGAAACCTGCTGAGGCCAGTGCAGTTTGGAGAAGTACAAGGGTAGTGTTGGAAGGGAGTTTCTTCAATAATATTATTGACTTAGATCTAGAAGGAATCTTAGAGGAAAGCTAGTCCAAGATCATCATTTTACAGATAAAGAAACTGAAGCTCACTGAAACTAAATGACTTGCAGTTGGTCACATAGTAAATTCTCAGAGATGAGACCTGAACCCAGGCTTTCCTGACGCCAAGTCCCACATAATATGCTTCTGTTTCATATGTGTAAAATATACCCCATTGTTTTCAAGGTGAAACCACTCTGTTTGCAAGGACCATTTGTTAAGAATGTTTAAATATAATACCTGGGAATAGTAGATCACATCTTATTAGAGGAGAAAATGATACCCTACCAAGAGCCATTATTGTCAAAGTTAAGAGATCCTGAAGTCATAATACTCTTGTAAGTGAAACAAAGAAAACATCCCTTTACAATGTCGAGTTAAAGAGGAATGAGAGTACAACAGAAAATAATAGGGAGAGGGGTTCCTGCTCAGGACAGAAATCATAAGATCATAGATTTAGATCATGAACGCATGTAACAAGATTAGAATCATAGATTTAGAGTTGGAAGAGACTCTAAACTCATTTTTCAGGTGAGAAAAATTAGCACTAAAGAGGTGAATTAGCTTGTCCAAAGTCACACAGGCAGTCATCATAAGAGACAATTTTAACCCTAGTTCTCTCTAAAGTCAGTGTGCTTTCCACTATGATTGAAGGACATATGACTTGGGGAGCAAGGTCTGAGGAAAATATTAGTTCCTGGAGGGAAGGGACAATGGCAAAATGCTAAGTGGTCTCAATAATCCTATGATGATGTGATGTGGTCTCTGAGAACCTGCTTCCCCCAGAATGAAGCTGGATCTGAAGAGAACAATGGCACCTTCTGAAGTTCTGAAGAGGGTGGGAGGCAGGCCTGTAGAATATGCCAATGGAACATACTTAGAAATAAGCTTCTGCAAACTTTTCTCACATGAAAGCTGCTTCTGGTGAGTGGGTGGGCATGGAGCAGGACAGGTTGATGTGGCTTAGGGTAGGGACATTATGTTACTCCTTGATTAATCTCCTCTCCACGTTTGTTTCTAGTCTTTCTCTTAGCTGCACCCTATTATGTACTAGTTTGTATTAGTTCACCTCCACGTGTTCCAGTGGGCTTTAATTTATCCCAAAATTATCTACTTTCCCACCAGCTTACCTTCCCATTCACAGTCAGAATCATCTTTGTTCTCAATCCCTCTCCTAGACTTACCCCTACCCAGTGAGTCAAAGCCCTAAGAAACCCAGAGGCCTTTTAGGATGCTTCTAGGGCTGTGATGGTGAACCTAGGACACACATATCAGAACTAACACATGTGGCCATTTTCAATGACACAAGGTTGTCGCATGAGGGCTCAGTGTGCCTCAGGGCTCAGGAGCCACCCGCCCGGGGAGCTGTGCACCTGCAGCCTTGGCCACAGCCATGCCCTGACCAGCTGGGAAGGAGTGGGTGAGAGGGCTGCTCCACACGCTGGCCACAAAGTCTGCAGGATAGGGGGCAAGTAGCCAGTGGTGCACACCAGGGGGCTGGGGTGCTTAGGGCTCCCATGCAGGAAGGAAGGAGGGGCGCACTTGGAAGGAGCATGGGCAGGCAGCAGCCTCTGCTCTCAAGGTGCCCCCATGCCAGTTGACTGGGGAGGGGCAGAGAGGGGTGAGGCAGGGCCTACATGCAACAGAAGAGTGCCTGGAGCCAATTACCAGACACTTTTAGCACCCTGAAAAATATAGCAATGGCTTTATTCACAATTTTTCCCTCTATGTACTTTTGTGAGACCTTCTTCTCAGCGTTAAATAATATCAAAACCAACAAAAGAAACAGATTGACAGATGAAGTTAGTAGTACTTGCTTGGGCTTGAAGTGTACAAAATACTAACCTTCAATTGGAGATTTAGCCCATGAAATTCAGCAACAAAAAAGTCACTAATAGGCAGGTTAGTTAAAGAATTACCCCTCCCCCTCACTTATCTTAGTTCACAGCACCCCATACAAGTTAAAATAGTATCAAGACAAACAAAAGAAACCAACTGACAGATGAACAAAGAAGTCACTAAGCAGGTAAGTTAAATAATTAGTTTTTGGTTTATTAAATACAGTTATATATTATAATTACACATTTTTGTTATTTAAACTATAAATATCGTGAAATGTTGGATTTTTTTCTCAAAGTGACATACCACCAGAGTTATGTTCAGTTTTTTGGTGAATTTTGACCCACCAAGCTCAAAAGTTTGCCCATCACTGTTCTAGGGGCACTTAAGTCATCAGGCTCTGAACTTGCATTAATTCACAGAATTCCCTCTCTCTCAAGGATCAAAACCATTTAGTTGATGGAGAGGATCAAAGAACTCCCTTGTCTTGAGATTTCATTCCAGAATTTGTCCTCTAGTAGAGACAGTCTTGATGAATCTCCTTTAGGGGATAATAGATCTTTCCCTTTGAAACCAAAGGTCCAAACCATCACTTCTCTGACCATCTTTTTGTTCATGATGACCCCAATAGGTACAAAGAGAAACTGTGGTAATGAACCTCAGAAAAATCATATAACCATGGCTTCAGATTACAAGAAAAAATGGATCATCAGGGGTGTTGAGTTACTTTATTAGCCAATGATTTGGTGTGGAACAGTAAGTATCAAAGACGTTAGCCTTACCTTAAAAAATGAAAAAAATAAATAAAAGTCACTTAAGCCCAATTACCTAACCAGTGAGATGATACAGGCCTCTTCTTTTTTTGTTTTTAAATTTTATTTCCCTTGAGAAAAAACAAATCTTTGCAGTAGTAAATTTTTCTGCTAAAGAGATATATCCAAGATCTATAAGGAACTAATTCAAATTTATAACACTGAGAGCCATTTCTCAAAAGATAACCGGCCAAAAGGTATGAACAGAAAATTTAGAATCTACTAAGTATCAGTTCCAAAGCAGAAAGGTAATGGTTAGGTAATTGGGGTTAAGTGACTTTGTCCAGGGTCAGCAAGGAATTGTTCATTGACTCAACTAGCTCCTCCAATTTTCAAAGGAAGAAATCCAAGTTATCGACAATTATTGGTAAAAAATACTCCATATCACTAGTAATTAGAGAAATATAAATTAAAACAACACTGAAGCTCAAATTACCATCAAGTTGGCAAAGATGACAAAAGAAGAAAATGACAAATGTTAGAGAACCTTCAGGAAAACAGGTACACTTAGCTCCTCATAGGAGATCTATGAATTGGTCCAGTCATTCTGGAAAGCAGTGTTGAACTATGACCCCCAAACTCATCATATTGTTTGACACAACAATACTTCTACTAATGAGCAGGTAGGTTCAGTAGATAGAGTGACAGGTCTAGTGATGGGAGTCCTGGGTTCAGATCTGCCCTTGGATACCTCCTAGCTGTGTGACCCTAGGCAAACCACTTAACCCCAATTGCCTAGCCCTTACAGCTCTTCTGCCTTTGAACTAATATTTAGACAGAAGGTAAGGGTTTAAAAAAAAATACCACTACTTTAGGCCTTTACCACAAAAATGTTAAAGAAAGAGGAAAAAGACTTATATGTACCAAACTATTCACAGCAGCTTTTTTCATGGTAGACCAAACTTGGAAACTAAGGGGGTGCCCTCCTGTTGGGAAATAGATAAACAAATTGTAGTAAGTGAAAGTGTAAGAATATTATTGTAATTCCAAAAAAAACGATGAGATAGATTCAGAGAAAACTGGATCAACCTCTCTGAACAAAAGCAAAGGGAAGTGAACAGAACTTGGAAAGCAATTTATATAATAACAACAGTACAGAGAAGTAGTGCAACTTTGAAAGACTTTAAAACTCTAATTAATGCAGTTAAATGCATTATATATATATATATATATATGTATATATATATAAAGATGAATTATACTATCTACCTTCTGCCAGAGAGGTGATGGGTTTAAAAAACAGAATCATGCATATGTTTTTGGATATTGCCAATGTGGGAATTTGTTATGCTATGCATATTTGTTATAAGGGTTTTGTTTCTTGTTTTTGTTTTTAATTGTTCATTTGAGAGTAGGGCAGTGAAAGGGAGGAATAAAATGCTTTTTAAAAAATAAAATTAAAAAAATAATTTCCCTTGAGATTCTTTTTGATCTTTTGTTTCTCCAGATTAATTTTGTTAAATTTGTCTTGCTCTACAATGTTATCCTTTGATAATTTGATTGTCGTGGCACTGGATAAGTACATTAACTTGGGAAATATTAGTATTTTTTTTGTCATACTGGTATATAGTCTAATTATGAGCAAATAATATTTAATTATTCAAGTGTCTTTATTTCTGTAAAAAGTATTTTTAGTTATATTTATTTAGTTGCTATGTGTTTCTTGGTAGGTAGATTCCCTAATATTTTATACATGCTATTGTTACTTATGGAATTTCTCTTTCTAGTTCTTCCTACTGGATTTTATTGGTAATATATAGAAAGGTTGATTATTTGTGTCAGTTTAATTTATATCCTGTTACTTTGCTGAAATGATCCTTTTAATTATTTTTAATAGACTCTCTAGGATTCCCTAAATAGAACATCAATCTACTGCAAAAAGAGATATTTTATTTCCTCTTTGCCTATGTTTATTCCCTCAATTTCTTTGTCTTGTCCTATTGCCATTTCTAGAACTATATTAATTGATAATGATGATAATAGCCTTTCTTATTTTATCTCTGATCTTATTCAAAAAGCCTTTCATTTATACCCTTTACATATAATGCTGATTATTGGTTTCTAGAGAGTTACCACTTACTATATAGGGGAAAGATCCATTCATTCCTATTCTTTTTAGTGTTTTCTCTTTTTAAAAGAAATGAATGTTGTATTTTGTCACAAGCTTCTTCTGCATTTATTTTGTAATTTTTATTTTTGTTATTGATATCATCTATTATTTTTATATTTTTCCCAATATTAAACCAACCCTTATCCTACTATAAATCAAAACTGCCCACAGTATATGATCTTTTATATTTCTTTTTTAGTTTAATACTTTTATTTGATAAACAACAGAGAGCCACTGAGTGATGTGTACACAGTGAGGCATTTACCAAACATACAGTATATGAGCTTTAAGATATATTATTAGAGGAGGCAGCTGGGTAGTTTAGTAGACTGAGAGCCAGGCCCAAAGATGGGAGGTCCTGGGTTCAAATCTGAAATCAGACACTTCACAGCTGTGTCCAATATGTAGTATTGATTCTAAGAAAGAAGGTAAGGGTTAAAAAAAAAAGTTATGTTATTAGAATAGTTTTTTAATTTTATTTTTATTGTCATGCAAAACACATCAATATTGGTTATTGTTGTAAGAGCACACTCATACATATCCAAAACCCCAAAATAAAACTATAAATACACATGACTCTAACAGTTCTTTCTCTGGAGGTGGATAGCATTCCTCATCATCAGTCTTTCAGGATTGTCCTAGATCATTGCATTGCTGAGAGTAGCCAAGTTTTCACAAATAATCATCGCCTAATATTGCTGTTATCCCATACTGTGTTCTCCCAGGTCTGCTTGTTTCTCTCTGCATCAATTCCCGCACATCTTCCCAGCTTTTTCTAAAATCATCTTGCTTATCATTTCTTGTAGCACTATAGTATAAAATAGTTTTGTTTATCACTTTAGCTTATGATTCAAAAAAAGGTTAAAATTTCTGGATCTAATTTGTCCTGAGAAATCCTTTTCTCTCCTTGGTTTTTGATATAGGCTCTTGAATGGACATTTCTCCCCCCTCAAATAGTCTCCTTGTAGTATTTTCCAACTCCCATTACTCTACATTAACCACTCATTTGGCTCAGCAGAGTCCTCTCTTCCCAGCCTGGTCATACTAATCCTCTTAGAGATATCATCTTTCAGGGATTGACAGCACATATTTGCATTTAAGGGCAACTCCCATCTTGCCTAAGGAAATCACTATCACACCCTAAAACACTGCAATATATTTATTTACATGATCTCCTTTTGGGAAAAAAAAAAAAAGAAACTTTTCTAATTACTCCCCTAGCACTCTTCCTAAGTCTGCCCACCCTCTGGCAGTGGTCCATTGCTGGAAAACTCTCCATCCATCTCACTCTTATAATATTTCCATTTATTCACTGTAGCTTTTCTTAGTCAGTTAGCAGAAAGAAGTTGACCTAGAAAGCTAATTGATACTAAAGTGTGAATGTTTGATTAAAAAGAGCTCTTCCTTCCTGGAAGATGCCCCAGATGGCAACAAAGTGTTCACACACACACACACACACACACACACACACACACACACACACACACACACAGCAGTGATATTTCAGGTAGTTTGCCAGGAAGTGGGAATGGATATGTTTAGGGACTAGAGAGGGCTTTTCTGGTGTCAAAGGTAGAAAGAACTCCTGATTTGGAATCAGAAAATCTGCTAGAATCTTGGTGCTGCCATTTGCTTACTCCTTTGATCTTGGGCATTGCCTCATTTATAAAATGACCTCTAAGGTTTCATCTTAGCTCTAAATCTGTGATTCAGTGATCCTACCTATTCTACCTAAATGTAAGGTTTTACTGTAATATAGTGTCTCATCAATCTTTTTGGTAGGAGATAGAACAGGAGGAGGATCCAGAAGACATCAGGAGACAGAATAGAAAATATAACATTGAATAGTTTAATGTTGTAATAATAATTGCTCCAACAAAAATATATTATCTACATATGGGAATCCCTGTTTAACTTTCACTTAATAAGAAGGCTGTGCTCTAATCACATCCAGCTGATGTTTTTTTCCCTGGGGTTAGCTACAATTTGTAAGTAGTCAATAATAAATAATAAGGATTTTATTTTTATGATCTTCCTAGATAGAGGGGAACATAGCTAAGTATTTTGCAGGTGCTACCTTGTTGCCAGCCTGATAAATTAATTTTGGATTTATGTAGAATGATTTTCTTGTCACAGGGAGGCTCTGGCATAGTGTGAGATCCATACATGGAAATAAAAATTAGTCATCGTGCCCTGAAGGCTTTAGAGATACAGATTCTATTCTAGGGGCATCATTTTTAGCTCAAGCAGGATTTTTAAAAACCCCACAATAACTCAATACAGTAAAATTAACCCTCATTAGTGCCAGTCATTATTTATGTAACTAATTTTTGCAAAAGCTAACAAACAACAGCTTTAGGCTTTATTCCACATCCAATTCTGGGCTCTGTGGAAGAAGGAGAAATTGAAAAAGAAGAGAAGGAAGTTAATAAGGCTAGAGAAAGGAAGGTCGGAGTTTCTGTCAAGGTGCCAAATTAGATCAGAAGTAAGAATTCTGTACTTGAAGATTTCTATAGTAGTTCTAGAAAGTTGTCCAGAGGAGCCACTAGCAAGTAAGATAAAGGACTGAGGATGAAGATGAAAAGGAACTACATTACATAAAATGTCTCAAATGGTGGTACATTCCAGAATCCCCAAAGAAATGAATGCTAATGACACTATTTGGAAATTAGTTATTAAACTCTATCCTGCTAATATGTCAACTTGAAATCCAGAAATCCCCAAGTTTAAGTTAGCTTGAAAGCTGAAGATTTCAAGTTTGACCTTGTCACATGAGAATTCCTCTCAGGGAGTATAAACTTTAGATTACTCCACTTTACTTAGTCTAACAAAAATCAGGAAATTGTGAACTTTAGATTACTCTACCCTACTTAGTCTAACAAAATCAGTAATGTCTACACCCATACTGAAGGATTAAGTATTTAGGAGGGTGACCTATGACACACATGTGCTAGCAAATGACAAATCAGAAACAACTGACAGATCCCTGGGCTATCCTAAGTCAAGCTTAAGCTACCATTGGTACATGTGAGACACAGGAAGTGATGTAAAACCCTCTATATGTTTTGCATCACTTCCTCTCTCTGGCCTCTTTGATGGTGGAGAGGTGGCTGGTGGCAGCTTGCTGAGTGTGTCAGCATCTTGGTGTGGCGGCTGCTATTGTCCGTGTTTAATGGTGAGTTTTCCTTGATACCATACTGGAGGAAGCCTAGTTACCTAGTTCAGGTGAGGCTCTTCTCTGAGATCTCTTGGAGTTTAGGCTGATTTTTCTCTCCTTTACCTTCCAAACACTATCCTCTTAGAGAAAGCCTCTAATCTTCTAAGATCTTGTGGCAGAGGAATTTGAACTGCCCCTGGCACAGGCTGGGCAGGAGAAATCCTATACTTTTCCCTCTCTCTTCTCATTGATTTCTTCCCTATATATTGATTAAACCACCATATATTTCCAAGCTGATTTGAGTATTTTATTTGGGATATCCCCTGGTAACCAAAAATCAAACTTAGTTTAGGTCACAACCCTAAATTATCCTTACAGTCAGAAATCTCAGCTTCAGAGTTTCAGACTAATAATAGACCTTAAAGTAGTTTAGGTGGATCTAGCCTACTCAGATGTTAAATACCCTTTTTTTCTGGTAGGTTCTTCCATTGTGCCAAAACTTTTTCTTACAGTCCAGCCCTTTGGCTGGATCTTTCTTTTTGGTGTCCATTGTAAAGCAATCAGCTTCTCCCTGATCCTGCCTAGAATTCCTCATTTCTTTGTAGCCATTGTAAATCTAATCAATCATGCTCTCCTGTAATCAGTTCCCCAGGAGGTATATAATTTCCCCAAGTTTCATGGTTCTTCCTGTTGTCACTCCCGGGGATACTGTCCCCAGAGTCCCAAGTTGTAGACCCTATAAAAGTTTTTGGCCCTGGGCTCTGGATGCAGCTAAACATTGTACCTATCCCTTTCCTGATTAAAGACTTGGTTTTTCTGACTATTTAATAGTTCTGCATTTTTTTCCAAGTTTAACATTGCTAAACCAGGAATAAATGAGAGAGGGAACAGCTAAGACTGAGATTAAAGGATGCTTAGGACAACATCAGTCTTGGTAGTTTGTGATGCAAAGGGTTCCATTGCTTCCTCAGTAAAAAATGATTTAGTGAACATGGTTCATCACAGAGGACAGAGTATCAGCCTGTCCACACAAATATAAAGGATTTAATATGGAAAGCTCTAGTCATCTGGGGGGGGGGGGGGAGGGAACAGAGGGTTGGCAAAAGGATAACCCTATCTACAAAATGAGGAATCCTGAAACTTACCTAAATATAATAATAGCTAACATTTAGACAATATTTACTATGTGCCCAGGCACTACACTAAGTATTTTGTATTTATTATCTCATCGGATTCTTACAACAGCCTTGTAAGAAACTTGCTTGTAAGCAAGTTATTATCCCTGTTTTATAGAAGGGGAAACTGAGGCAGATGATGGCTATATAACTTGCCATGGGTACCCAGCTGTCAAGTATCTGATGCCACATTTGAACAGGCCCAGGACTTTATCCACTTCACCTTACCTAGAACAAATCACTGAAATAATGCAAAAATGACATGGAACAGAAAACAAAAAATGTAGGTGAATGGACAGCCTTGAGGGAATTGCTTTTGAGTTCATGTGCTCCCTGAGAATGGCCAGCAAGGTGACTCCTTGCTAGACCCCTGCAGATCGTTCAGGGACATTGCATTGACACTAATGGAGAAGTCCATTAGGTTCGATTGTACCACAGTGTATCAGTCTCTGTGTACAACGTTTTCCTGGTTCTGCTCCTTTTGCTCTGCATCACTTCCTGGGGGTTGTTTCAGTCTCCATGGAATTCCTCCACTTTGTTATTCCTTTTAGCACAATAGTATTCCATCACCAACATATACCACAATTTGTTCAGCCATTCCCCAATTTTGTCCCAGCTTCTGGGACAAAAACCCACTATTTGACAAAAACTGCTGGGAAAACTGGAAGACAGTGTGGGAGAGATTAGGTTTGGATCAACACCTCACACCCTACACCAAGATAAACTCAGAATGGGTGAATGACTTGAACATAAAGAAGGAAATTATAAGTAAATTAGGTGAACACAGAATAGTATACATGTCAGACCTGTGGGAAGGGAAAGACTTTAAAACCAAGCAAGACATAGAAAGAGTCACAAAATGTAAAATAAACAATTTTGATTACATCAAATTAAAAAGTTTTTGTACAAACAAAACCAATGTAACCAAAATGAGAAGGGAAGCAACAAATTGGGAAACAATTTTCATAACAAAAACCTCTAACAAAGGTCTAATTACTCAAATTTATAAAGAGCTATATCAATTGTACAAAAAATCAAGCCATTCTCCAATTGATAAATGGACAAGGGACATGAACAGCCAAAGAAATCAAAACTATCAATAAGCAGATGAAAAAGTGTTCTAAATCTCTTATAATCAGAGAGATGCAAATCAAAACAACTCTAAGGTATCACCTCACACCTAGCAGATTGGCCAACATGACAGCAAAGGAAAGCAATGAATGCTGGAGGGGATGTGGCAAAGTTGGGACATTGATTCATTGCTGGTGGAGTTGTGAATTGATCCAACCATTCTGGAGGGCAATTTGGAACTATGCCCAAAGGGCAATAAAAGACTGTCTGCCCTTTGATCCAGCCATAGCACTGCTGGGTTTGTACCCCAAAGAGATAATAAGAAAAAAGACCTGTACAAGACTATTCATAGCTGCGCTCTTTGTGGTGGCCAAAAATTGGAAAATGAGGGGATGCCCTTCAATTGGGGAATGGCTGAATAATATGGATTTTTAAAGGGCTATCCCAGGCCTTAAAGAATTTAATCTCTGTCCCACCAAATATTCTTGCATCCCTTTTGCCTGGACCCTTAGGTCAGATTAGCAGTGAAGTGGGGATTGAAGCTAGAAATCATCCTGTTGGGTTGCACTTTAGATCCCATGTGACAGTTGTATTCTAGTTAACTTATGAATAACAATTTGCTGCTTATATGTCTGTAGTCTACCCTAGGACTAGTTTTCCCACCAGCTACACTGATTTGGATAACTATCAGTACTTTCCTTTCCCAGGAAACTCATCATTGAGAAATCTCATTATGCTACAAGATTGAATCTTCTTGGTCCTCAATCTCATCAGCCCTCAGACTGAACCTTTTGATTGGAGGGCCTGGCCATAGTCTTTAGAGGCTCTATTTAAAGAGGAGGTTCAGCAGTTTTTCTTCCTACTTCCCCCCTGGTACATTGCTTTTAGGTTTCTTCAGAACTCTCTGTTATGTGAAAGATGCTATCCACCTCCAGAGAAAGAATGGATGAAGTCTGAATGCAGATCAAAGCATACTTGTTTTTTTACTTTATTTTTCTTTCTTTTGGCTAATATTAAAATGGATTTTGCATGACTATACATGTATAACCTAAGAGTAAATTACTTCTCAAAGAGGGGGGAGATGGAGGAAGGAGGGAGAGAATTGAGAACTCAAAAAATGTTTAAAAATTTTTTAAATGTTCATATTAATTCATTTTTATCAATGAATATTACAAAACCAAAGACCCAAAACATATACCCAAATAAATAAATGATAAATCATTTGCTTCCATCTGTATTTCTACTCTAACAGTTCTTTCTCTAGAGACAGATAACATCTTTTTCTTAAGTTATCCTGTATCATATTATTGCTTTTAGTAGTTAAGTCTATCACATTTAATCATTCCACAATATTGTTGTTATGTGCAATGTTTTCCTGGTGGAACTCAAAATTAAAAAAACAAAAAACAAATGTAAAAAATGTTTTTGCATGTAATTGAGAAGATAAAAAAAGAACTCTCCATCATACCACCCACTAGGTCCCTTATCTCCTCTCCCATTTTTAGCTTCCTCTTCCCTTTCCTTCATTAGATTATAAATTCCTTAAGGACAAGTACTGTCTTTGTTTTTATTTGTATTCCCAGTGCTAAGCACTGTGTCTGACATAGTAGGCACTTAATAAAATTTTATTAACAGGTTTGTTTTTTTTTTATCTTTACCTTCCATCCTAGAATTAATACTGTATATTGGTTCCACGGCAGAAGAGTGGTAAGAGCTAGGCAATAGGTGTTAAGTGACTTGCTCAGGTCACACAGCTAGGAAGTATCTGAGGCCAGATTTAAATGAATTATTTAAATGGACCGTGAAAATCCAGATTTATACCCATGACCCCCTGTCTCTATGCCTGAGTGCCTGACTGTCAATCCCCTGAGCTATCTAGCTGCCCCCCAATTGATAAGTTTTTTGCAGCCTGAAGACTACTCATATTCTGGATATGTTTTTGTCATTCCCTTGGAAGTTACAGGTGTCAGCAAGGTAGACAAGGGGGCTATGGAATGTCTAGACTTGGTAAATTTTTCCAGAATGTCACTGTTGGGGATTGCTCAGTAGCTCAGTGGATTGAGAACCAGGCCCAGAGATGGGAGGTCCTGGGTTCAAATCTAGCCTTAGATACTTCCTAGCTGTGTGACTCTGGCCAAGTCACTCAGTCTCCATTGCCTAGCCCTTACTGCTCTTCTCAATACACAGTATTGATTCTAAGATGGAAGGTGAGGGTTTAAAAAAAAAAATAGAATGTCACTGTTAATCAAGACCTATACAAGAATATTGGAGGAAACAAATAAGAAATTAGTACCTGGGGGTTATGCCTATCTGTGTTTTCTGTGTGGAAGCTACAAGAAAATAGCAATCAGTGGTAGCAAAAGGCAGATAACAGATATATGGGATCCCAAGAAATATATGATTGAGAACAATTGGAAGCAGAGAAGTAAAAAATAAAAATCTGACCTAATCCCACTGACATAATTTGGAGGTCACTGAGATGAGAAATGTAAGTAAGCCTTCAAAGATGTAATCAGAGGCCTCATGCATGCACCAGAGATGTCTTTTAAAGATTCAAACAGGTCCTTTGGGTTATATGATGTCAGCCTAGAAGACCTGAGATCAGTGTTAAAGCAGAAAAATGAAGTTCATGGATTAAGAGCCAGGTCTAGAGACGGGAGGTCTTGAGTTCAAATCTGGCCTCAGACACTTCCCAGCTGTGTGACCCTGGACAAGTCACTTGACCCCCATTGCCTAGCCCTTACCACTCTTCTACCTTGGAGCCAAGGTAAGTGTTTAAAAAAAAGAAGAAAAAAAGAAAAGAAAAGTTCACCAGAAACTTACAGCATTAGCCAACAGAGGACTTAACTAACATTGAGACTCATTATCCCATTGACAGACTGCAGTTCTTGGGTTTCGAATGTACTTTCCCCCATATGTTCTGAGACTGTCTGGGAGTAGTGGAAAGAAGGTTCTTTTTGTCTACATCTAACAACCCTTTGATGTCATCACTCTCTGTCGTTTTCCCCTTTTCTTCCAGCCTCCAATGGCAAAGTGATCCTTTTCTTCGCCAAGGCCAACCTTTCTACATGTGTCCTTCGTTCTATCTCCTCATGTCATCATCATCATAGCTAGTATATATTAAAAAAAAAACAACAGCCCCAAACCTTCACTATAAAACCTTTCCAACCATAACCAATAACAGTACTGTATGATGATCAACTATGAATGACAACTATCCTCAGGAATACAATGGTCCAAGACAATCCCAAAAGGAGGGGAAAAGATGCTAAGGGAGATGCAGTCCATCAGACCTGGGTCAGGGACAGTGAGGTATCACAGTGGAGTTGGGAAGACCTGGGTTCAAATCTAGCCCAAGGCAAGTCTCTTGACCCTGATTGCCTAGCCCTTGCTGGTCTTCTAAGCCTTAGACTTGACAGAAAGTAAGGGTTTGTCAGCAGCCTGATGGTGAGTTTGTAAGTGATGCTCTTATCCTGGGAAGGGTATCTGGTTCCACAGAGTTGAAACTAGACAGGGAGCAGATGCTGGGGATACATATACAAAGACAGTCTCTGCCCTCTAGAGCTTACAATCTGGTGGGGGACAACAACACACAAAAAAGAAGCTGAGAAGGAGGGATGAGGCAGAAAAGGTAGAAGAGGAGAGCTGTTTGGTGACCTTTCTGCTTCTATGGGTTTAACTATGTTTAATTCTATTTATAATTATATATAATAATAAATATAAATAATTATATTTAATAATGTCTCCCCAATTTATAGATCCTGCCCTCTTCTGAGCTCTGATCTCCCATCATTTAGCTGCCTATTGGATATTTCAATTGGCTGTCCCCAAGCAGCTCAAACTCAAAATAGCCAAAATAGATCTCCTTGTCCTTGTCCTTTCCCTGTAACCCACCCCTTCCTGAGTTTCCCTATTACTATAAGGGTATCCCCTTCCTTCCAGACAGTCAGAGCCGCATCCTCGGTGGAGCCTTTGATTCCTCATTTTTCACTCACTTCGCATAGCTGTGATAGGACAAAGCTGCCCCTGGGCTCCTGGCAGAGCTCCCTGGTCCCCTAGAGGCATAATAAGTCCCAGCCAGCGGAGTCAGTGCCTCTCAAGTTGGTAGGTGCCTAAGACCATTCAAATGACCAGGCCCCAGTGCCCTTCTGACCAGACCTGATTCCAGATGGACGAGTGCTACCGCTTTACCTTTGTTGCCTATTCTAGCTGGGTCAGGACAAAATCAATGACTTAGAGGGCTTCGTTCTGTCCCAACACCGAAACTGAACGGAGCAGTGTGAGCAATTGACAATCAGCTGCCAAAAGCTGTCTTTTCTAGCCCTTCCAACAATTCTCAAATCATTTCTCCTTCTTACAAAGACACCTCTCAGGTTCCGGCTTTCTTCACTCCTCCCTGTACTATTTCAATAGCTTTTTCATGGGTCTCCTTGCTTCGTCTCTCCCCATGTCAGGCCTTGCTTCTTGCACTTGAGGAAGCGATTTTCCTTGATCGGACCATCTCACTCTCTTTTTCAATCAACTACAATAGTTTACTCTCGCTTTTAGGATCAGATATAAATTCCTCTATTTGGCATTCAAAATCCTTTACAAACTAACCATAATTTACCTTTTTTTGTTCTATTATGTTTTTCCACTTTTTTTCCTAAACCCTTCCCTTCTGTCTTAGAATCAATAATGTGTATTGGTTCCTAGTCAGAAGGGCAGTTAGGGCTGGGAAATGAGGGTTAAGTGACTTGCTCAGGGGCACACATTTTGGGAAGAATCTGAATCCAGATTTGAACTTAAGACCTCTCATCTCTAGTTCTCTCAATCCACTGAGCCATCCAGCTGCCCCTGTTATTCTCTTCTTAATGGTCTCCATTCTCTATCCTGGTGCCTTTATCCTGGCCATCCCAAATTCCTGAAATGTACTCCTTTCTGCTCACTGTCTAGGATTTCCTTCATGACTCACATTATATGACACTTTTCCTGATATTCTCCCTCTACCAAACCACCATACATACATCCACTTAGTGCCTCTCCCCTGAAAAAATTACCTTGTATCTCATATCTACCCTACATACTCCCCTATAGTGTGCATATAAATATAAAGACAAATAATATAGTATGTATATATGCATATAGACAAATAATATGTAATATATACAAACTGTATATATATACACATACTAAAATTATATATGTAATGTACATATATGCATATAAAGAAATGTTGTAATATTTTTTAATTGGCGACCACAATATTACTTTAGAACTTTCATATTAGCATAAAAACCTAACTTTAAATTCTTATATTAATTAGGAGGTACTAAATAGGGGTACTTAAGTTTTTGATTGATTAACTTAAAAGTTGCTGATTGATAGACAAAGAGTGTTTGATTCACTCTTCACAATGGATATATACATATGGACAAATAATATATAGTGTGTGTATATGTACACATAGACAAATAATATAAGTATATAGAGATATAGACAAATTATATATAGTGTGTATATATACACATAGACAAATAATCTATATACAGTGTATATATACCTATAGATAAAAATATATGTAGGATATAGACATATATAGAGTGTATATATACACATATAGACAAATTCTATATATACACCTACTCATATTTGTCTCTCTAAATAGAATGTAAAGTCCTGGTGGACAGGGATGGTTTTGCATTTGTCTTCATATCTCCAGCACCTAGCATGGTGCTTAGTTTAGTACTGCTATAAATAAAAATTAATCTAAACATCAGTTAAAGTCCCATCATATTTAACAGTGTATTGGCAGTACTTACTAGATGCCTGATTCTTTAGCAAGGTCTTGTAGTCAGCACTGCCAATGGGTCATTCAAATAATAATTTCGGTCACTAATTATAGGACATTTCACCTGTAAAGGTCTACTGAGGCCAGTTTTGTCTTTTTCAGCCCCAAACCCTCTAATAAGAACCATACCTGTTGGCCCAAGGGCCTAGGGTGAATCACATACCTCCTTCCCCAGTAAGAGGCCTCCCTGCTGTAGACTCCTCCTGTCTTGCCCTGTTCCCACCCCTCCCTGACCTAACTGCAACAAATGGAGCCACAGAGCCATTGCCATCCAAATCTGCCAGCTACTCTCTAACATTCTAACTCGAGACTCTGCAATGATTTAGACTCTGATGAAATGCAATGGAATGTTTGTGGATGATCAAATGCAATAAAAACAAGTTGGGTTTTAATCAAAGGTTAAAAGTCTATAATTACTAAAAATAGATGCTGCTTGCTTCCACCTCCAAATGTGCCAGAGCAGCAACACTGGATCAGTGGGAATTCTGCCTGACCTCAGAAACACCGACTCCGCATAGGCTGGGCTTTTTATGTCTCTAGTAGGCCGGATCAATCAAACTCAGAGGACAGCTTCCTGGCCTTTTTTAAAGGGAAAGCATCCCAGATATGAAAAATGTAAGGCAATTTTATCACAAGAAGGGAAAGAGATGAAGCCAAGAAATAATTAGGAGGATAGTACAATACTCTAGACAAAATATCATTACAATACATGATCTGAATTAAGGTGTTGCTGTAAGAGCAGAAGATATTATAAGAGTTGTTGAAAAAAATAGAATGGAGGGTAACTAGGTAGATAGAGAGCCAAGGCTAGAGTCAAGAGGTCATGGGTTCAACTATGATCTCAGATACTTTCTAGCTGTGTGACCCTGGGCAAGTCACTTAACCTCAGTTGCTAGCCTTTACTGCTCTTCTGCCTAAGAATCAAAACTTAGTATTGATTCTAAGACCTAAGGTAAGGTTTTTAAAAAGAAAATAAAAATAGAAATAGAAAAGACTTTGGCCACTGATTGGACATAGCAAGGAAATAAATGAGAGCTGTGTTAAGAGAGGGTGGGTACAGGATGATTCTTTTTGATTTTTGTTTTGTTTTGTTTTATCTTCCATCTTGGAATCAATACTGCATATTGGCTCCAAGGCAGAAAAGCAGTAAGGGCTAGGCAATGGGAGTTAAGTGATTTGCCCAAGCTCATACCACTAAGAAGTGGTTGAGGTCAGATTTGAACCTAAAACCTGGAGTCTCCAAGCCTGGCTCTCTGTTCCCTGAGCTGCCTCAGGATGCTTTTTTTGTGCAATGTCACTTAACTAGCTAGGAAGTACCTAAAGCCAAATTGCTATTTTATCTAAGAAAAGAAAAGAAAAGAAAAGAAAAGAAAAGAAAAGAAAAGAAAAGAAAAGAAAAGAAAAGAAAAGAAAAGAAAAGAAAAGAAAAGAAAAGAAAAGAAAAGAAAAGAAAAGAAAAGGAAAGAAAAGAAAAGAAAAGAAAAGAAAAGAAAAGAAAAGAAAAGAAAAGAGGAAAGGAAAGGAAAGGAAAGGAAAGGAAAGGAAAGGAAAGGAAAGGAAAGGAAAGGAAAGGAAAGGAAAGGAAAGGAAAGGAAAGGAAAGGAAAGGAAAGGAAAGGAAAGGAAAGGAAAGAAAAGGAAAGGAAAGGAAAGGAAAGGAAAGGAAAGAAAAGAAAGGGATATATTCATCGAACATCCCAAAATTTCTAGTACTTACATGGAACAAGTTTGCAGAATAGTTCTGATTCATCTAGAATTTTGAAAAGTACTTTTATGCAACAAAGAATGCATGTAAGCTAAGAACACTTCTTAGGTACCAAATGGTAAAGGAGAAAGCTCTCATCCATCAAAAGCAGGCCAGTTGATCTGCAAGGTGAGAAGCTTTGATCTGGATCATTACATATTAGACGTGCTAGGTCACTTGTTGGGAATGGATGATGCAAGGCCACTGAATAAAAGTCCCTGGAAATTGCAGGAAATGAGATATTGAGGCTTTCTATTGACTTTTTCTTCCTTATGTCCATAACACTGTCCAATCTACAATTTCATCCCAGCCATCTAGTTCAACCAGTAACATCTTTGCCTGAATTAGCTTAAAAGGACTTTGTGGGTGGCAGGGGTCCAGACTATTCCCCCACTCCCTAATTTGGTGTTCTATACTCTGTGGGAGCTCAGGGAATACTCAAATTGATTGGAATTACTGCCCTAATGGAAACTGGGCAACAGCTGGCTCTATAGGATGCCTGCCCTGAGCTCTGCACCAAGATGTGTCTCTGAGGGAGCTGAAGCCTGGGCAGGGGGATTCTTGAGCTTCTCCCATCACCCAAGAGCCCATTTTCAAAGTCAGACCCTCCAGAGGTAAAAATGGTGCTGCTAAGGCGCTTGGCCCACATCCTCCAGAAGACCTTCAGGCACTCGAGATGAACAGCGTTCTAATTTCTAGTGCAGAAACTGCAAGATCCGTGTTGTGCTATGGGTGAATAAAAGACCTAGAGAGGCTTCAGAATCTGAATTCTCCTGAGAGCTTTAATGCTCTGCAGTGTTATTACTGCCTTAGACATACAACTCTAGCGACAAACCTAGATAAAGACTAGACAAGGGCATACCTGCTACTCATCTTCCTGGGGAAATAGATGAAAATATTTATAAGCACTCATCTATTGTCATCAATTAGCATTGATTTAATGCCCACAAAAATATAGGCAATTATTTATTTTTTTAATCTTTATTTTATTTTAATAACAAATTTTTGTTTTAAGTTTTCCAAATTTATTTGATTCACGTCTCCCTCCCTTCTTCCTTCTTCCCTCCTCACTTCCAGAATTGACAAGCAATTCAATCTGGTTGTACATGTATCATCACTCAAAACATATTTCCATATTATTCATTTTTGTAAGTGAAACATCTTATAAAACCAAAACCTCAAATCATATTAGATAATTATTAAGAAATTAAGATGTGATGATAACCCTAGGTCACTTGTCTCCGTTATATCCATTATAACGAGAAGGAATGTGTACACTTAATAAATTTGATTTTGATGGTCAAAACAGAAGCAGTTCGAGAGGATAGAAGTAGATAAATTTAGGTAATGTAGAGAGGATCTTGAGGAACGGCATCTAAGGAGGCTGCTCTATTGTGATTCTTGGATTAGGGAAACCATGTGTCAACATGGAATGGGACCTCTAAATTCCATGTTGACACATGAAAGATTTGTAGAAACAATGGTGCATCCATTAGGGAAATTTATTAATAAAATCATAAAGGTTGGCATATAGAAGTGACAAGAATTAAGATATATCTGCTCATATGTATTCTTATATATTCCATATGTATGTATATGTTCTTAGAGAAACAAAGAGAAATATAGCTTTTGTGAATTATCACACAATTCGAGAAGAGCTGGGTAAATAGGATTTCAGTATTTTCCTGGCAGCTTTTGTTGGGCATTGAATCAAAGGTTGTTCATGATGAAGGGAATTTTTAAAAACAAAAATAATTTTAAAAACTATCGCAGATTAAAACAGAAAAAGGAAGTTTTTATTGATTGAAAGAGCACTGTCAGGAGACTTGAGATGTAGTACAATAGAACTTTCATTTGTTCATCTAACAGATGATAGTTAATATCTCTCTGTAGCTCAATTGTTCTACCTGTAAAATGGAATGATTTTATTGTACTTTACAAAGAAGGCTGGCAGAACAAATAAGAGTAATGGGAATAAAATGCCTTGTAAGGCATCAGCCTCTCCCTGATAATCCTGCCTAGGACTCCTCATTTTCTTTGTAGCCATTGTAAAGCCAATCAACTATACTCTCCCATCCTCAGTTCCCCAAGAGGCATACAAGTTCCCCCGAATTCTATTTTTCTTTGGAATTGTCATCTAGCATGGTCATTTCTCCCAGGGGTCGGTACCCAGAGTAGCCAGAGCCTTGGGGTTCTGTGTGGATTTTGAGTGAGTGACTCTGTGTGGAGGCCTAAGAAATTGTGCCATACTCCTCTCCTGATTAAAGATGTGGTTTTTCTGACTATTTAATAGTTCTGTGTGTTTTTTTCCAGTTCAACAAGGCCCTCTTCTCCTCTCCTCACACCTGGACTATTAAAATAGCCTGCTGGTGAGTCGGCTTGCCACAAGTCTCTCTCCACTCCATTCCATCCACCATTCAGTCACCCAGGTAAATTTTTATAAGGGTTAGCTCCAACTTTGTCATCTGTACTCCACTGGCAGCCTATCCCCTCCAAGATGAAATACAAAATTGATTTGGCATTCAAAGCCCTTTATAACTACACACATACCACCACTACCACCACCATCTTCCTAGTCTTAAACTTTACACTTTTGTAGCTTCTCTTCAATCCAGTGACACTAGCTAGAAGACACTCTTCCCAACTGGCTATCTCCCATGCCTAAAATACTCCCCTCCTCATTTCTGTCTCCTAGCTTCCTTCAAATCCCAGTTTATATCCCATTTTCTACAGGAAGCCTTTCCTAATTTCTCTTAATTCTAGGGCCTTCTCTCTGTTGGGTATTTCATATTTATCTTGTATATTAGCTTTTTTGTGCATATCTGTTTGCTTGTCATTTTTGCCATTAGATCATGAGTTTCTTGAAGGCAGGGATTGCTTTTTGCTTTTCTTTGTATCACTAGCACCTAAATCAGTGCCAGACACATAGTAGAGCTTAATAAATGCTTATTGAATAGTTTGCATGATTTCACACATATAACTCTGTGTCAAATTGCTTTCCTGCTCAAGGAGGGGAGAGAGAAGGAAGAGAGAAAATTTGGAACTCAAAACTAAAAAATGAATATTAAAAAATGCTTGTACATGTAATTGGAAAATTAAATACTAAAATTTAAAAATGCTTATTGATTGAATAATGTTTGTTTTTATAATTTAACTACAATGAGTATATTTCATATTTATAAATTTGTCTTAGTTTCAAAGAAAAGACATTTTGAATGTGTCACTATTATTGTTTTTGAATCATGACTCCATAGAACATAGCTATCCTTGGGATTTTCTGGGCAAGGATACTGGAGTGATTTGCCATTTCCTTTTCCAGTAGATCCAGTAGATCCTTTTGTCTCATTAAATGACATAATAATTATGTCTATTGTGAAAGAAAATCAGTCAATGAATAGGTATGAATTTGTTTATACCTGCAAGAGTTTCACAGAATTACAGAAGTGGAGATTTAGAAGGAACCATGGCCAGTCCAGTCCAACCTATATGCCAAAAGAATCCTTGATACCTAAGAAATGGTCATTTACAATCTACTTGGGAGACCTGAAATGCATCTCCTCTTTTAGACAGCTTTAATATTTAAGATCAAGCCAAAATTTAATTCTTTGGTACCACCACTCATTGTTTCTGGTTACAAACTTTTGGAGTCAAAAAGAACAAGTTGAATCCTTCCTCCATACGACAGTTTGAACATATCTCTCATGAACTTTCCTTGAATCTTCTTTTTCCCAGGCTAACCATAACTACTTTCTCCAACTGGCCCTCACATGACATGAACCTTCACCAGCTTGGTTTCCCTCCTCTGGACCTTCTCCAGCTTTCTAGTGTGTGCTTAAGCTATGTCACCTAGAACTGAACTCATTACTCCAGAGAAGAGCTGATAAAGGCAGAATGCGGTGGAATTGTTACATCTTTCTTTATTCCCAGAAGCCATGTCTCCCTTAGTTTGGGCCAAGACCAAATGATCTTTTTTGGCTTCCATTTCACACTGTTGACTTTTAATGAATTTACAATCCAATAAACCTTAAAAGACCTTTTCCAGACAAACTGCAGCCTAATCCCTAGTTTCTATCACTTCAGCTGCTATAGAGAGTTTGGATCAAATCTATATGTTCTTTAAAGCATTAGGTCTCACAGTACTATTTAAATCACAATGACAGTGCCCATACATGGTTGATACTCAGAAGGAAATAACGAATATATATTTAGCAAAAGTCTTTTTAGATTTACATTGGGGTGTCTTTCTACTTATCTCTCAAATTGTAAACTTCTTTGTAGTAGGTACCACCTTGGTTTGTATACTTCAGAGAACACCTAAGAATGTGAAAATTCTTTAATTTTATTATATATAATACTCTATATATAAAATACACATTTTATATCATAATGTATGATATTATAATTCATTGGAAATCATTCAAGAATTTATCCATAAAAGGTATCATTTACCTGGGTTCTTTAAAAACAACAGAGGTGGAGGAGAATTCATGCTTTAGAGAAAATGAAGGGGTATCAAAATGAACATATATTTTATATGAATTGATCAACCATTTTTCTGTCTTTTCACTGACTACCTTCCATGCTTGGAACAATGCCTGATCAACTCCCTCTTCATCTCTTCCTCTTTAGGATTCTTCATTTCCTTCAAGACTCAATTCAAGTACCACCTTCTACATGAAGACCATAGCTACTAAGTCCCTCCTTCTTAAATTTATCTTCAATTCACTTTATAAAAGTAATGGGATGGGGAAGGAGGGCTGCATCTAGGTAGTATAGTAGATTGAGAGCCAGGGCTAGAGATGGAAGATCCTGGGTTCAGATCTGACCTCAGACATGTATGACCCTGAGCTCTATTATGTATGACCTCTATTGCCCAGCCCTTAGTGTTCTTCTGCCTTGGAACCAATAAAAAGTATTGATTTTAAGACAAAAAGTAAGGTTTTAAAAATAATAATAATAAATAATGGGGGTTGGGAGGAGATTGGCCAATGAAGACCCAGTTGTTAGAACATACTCTGATTTATTTTCTCCTCCTGGTGCATTACACAGAGCATGCTCAGAATTATTTGCCTAGTTCCAAACCAACATATGGAACTCAAAGCAGCTAGTTTGGGGCCATGAATAACTGAAAGGCTAGTATTGTATGTTGATAATAGCCTTCTAATAGGCTGAAGAACCAGAAGTATTGTTGTCTCTGGAAAGGCTGAGCTGGAATTAAAGATTCTCACAAAAGGTTTGAAAAAAACAACCTCTTTACTCTCTTCCCAGGCAGCTTTTGAGTGAGCAGAATTGCTATGAGTTACAGGGTGGGGAGAAGATGTCCTTGTCTCCCTACCCAACCAATGACATTTCTATGTTAGAGATACACACATATATGTGGATGTGTGCCTCACTATATTTGTAATTTACATTTGATCTTCCCAGGGATCTCTTGTGTATGCAAGGGGAGAATGTGCCCTCCACTGAGGTTTTGTGTGTGTGTACTATTGTTTTTGTTCAACTATTTTTACTATTGTTTTTGCTAAACTTTCTCAGTGAAAGCTCTTGTAAAAGCTAATGCATGCCAAGTGGTTGATCCACAGTAGAGATCACACCTCGTGGAATCTTGTGAATAACAGCATTAAAAATCCCCATCTCCTTAAGGTTGACTCTGTAACTAAAGTGGAGCTGTAACCATTGCCCTCCAGGGGCCCCAACCTAGTAGGTGAAATTCAGAAAGTGAGTATAGAAGGGGTGCTACTTGTATCCATATATATATATATATATATATATATATATAAATGCAAAGAATGAAACATACATATATCCATCCATCCATCTATCTCTTTATAGATAAAGCTACTACCTACCCATCTATTTATCAGTCAACTTGAAATCTCGAAACCCCAAGTTTAAACATGCCTTTTTGTCCTAGTAGGTTCTCCCATTTATCAAAGTCCTTTCCCAAGTAAGCCCAGCCCTTGGCTGGATCTTTTTCTTTTGTGTCCATTGTAAAACATCAGCCTCTCCCTGATAATCCTGACTTGAACTTCTCATTTCTTTATAGCCATTTGTAAAGCCAATCAACCATACTCACCTGTCCACAGTTCTTCAAGAGGTACATAAGTCCCCCAAGTTCTATTGTTTGTTGGAGCTATCATCTCCCATGGTGATGCTCCCAGGGATACTGTGCCAGAGTGCCAGGGCCTTTGGCTCTGTATGGTTGTGGGAGAGTGATTCTATGTGGAGGCCTAAATATTGAACACTATCCCCCTTCTTATTAAAGACTTGGTTTTTCTGACTATTTAATAGTTAATATATCTAACCAGCCAGCCATCTATAGATAGATACATAGATATATGATTCATTCTTTGTATTTATGTGCTTAGCATATAATAGACAATAAGTGCCTGTAATTGATTGATATATTTTTTCTTCTATTAGAATGTGAATTCTCTAAGAGCAAGGATTTTTTCATTTGTGTCCTTTGTTTTCTCAGCATTTGGCATAAGGCAGCTATGATAGATTGACAAATTCTTGTTGTTTAATTGGATTGGAAGCCAGGAGATCTGGGTTCTTGCCCTAGTTGTGCCACTTAACTAGCTAGGTAATCAGTTTATACTTCTGTAAAATGAAAGGGTTGTATGAAATTATTTCTAGTGCTTCTTCTAGAAAATTCTTTAAAGAAATTTAGAATTGATCATCCCCTAGGGAGGTCTTTCTTTCTTTCTTTTTTCCTATAATTGATAATATATATTGGTTCCACGACAGAAGAGTAGTAAGGCCTATGCTTTTGGGGTTAAATAACTTTTTCCCTTCCTTCCTATCTTCCTTCCTCTCTCCTCTCTCTCTTTCTTCCTATATCATCTGTCTTAGAATGGATAAGTATTACTTCCAAGACAAAAGAGAGATAAGAGCTAAGTAACTGAGGTTAAGTGATTTGTCCACAGTCATACAGCTAGGAAGTGTCTGAGATCAGATTTGAAGCCAGGTCCTCCTGACTCCAAGCCTGATTCTCTCTCCACTAAGCCACCTAGCTACCTCTCAATTTTTTTTTTCCCAATGATGAGTCATTACTTTGTAAAGACTAATTCCTGGATAGGTACATGTTAAAATCAAATTAATTTAGCTAATCAAAATAAGTAGCACCTTTTTCACTGATCAAATTATTTAAGCTAATTATGATTTTTAATCAAATGATGAGAAGTATACTCCATTTATTACTTTAAGAAGCCCTATTCTACCCATTGAGTCTCATTGTTAAATGTTGTTTAATCTGGCCTAATATGTTCTGCTTTGAAAAGGTACTTATTGAAAACAAATAGATTCAGGAAAAAAGTTCTTGGCATCAAGTATATCAGGTATCCAAAGTTTCAAAATGTTAAAGAGGAAAAATAAATACAACAGGGAAATTCTACAGCTCTAATAGGCAGAGGAAAATGATATAAGAGAATCCTGGGGTTGTATTTTAATTTAAAATCTAAGAATTTTTGAATTTTTTTGTTTGAGATTGTATTTTTATAAAAATCCAAGAATTTTGATTTTTTGTTTAAGATTGTACTTTTATAAAAATCCAAGAATTTTGATTTTGTTTGAGAAAAGATCTTCAAAAAAGAAGCTTGAAACTTTTATATCCAGAGAATGAACTGTTGCAGAAAGATGCCGGAAAACCTACACTTCATCAAGATCAAGAATGAACTTTGGATATGATTGATTGAACTGAACTTTGATTGAACATTTATTGTAAATGTACACATTTATGCCAAAAGGGACTGCCCCTAATTTGGCTTTCTGTCAATGCGCCTAGCAAAACATTGATTTTGCTTTCTTTTCTATTTCCTCCCTCACTATTCTAATTCCTCTTAGAAATTTAAATATGGTGTATATCTATAGTTAGAAGTGCATTTAGGATTACAAATTGATTATGTTAAATGATCAATGGAGGGGACTAGTATCCCAATGATCATCAGGAGGATTGTAAACCTTGAAATTTCTCAGACTTGTGAATGTTAAAAATTTCCACATTGAGGAATCCTCCATTGGAACAAATTCCCTACTGGAAACATTTCCCATTTTGATGTGAGAACTCACCAGGATCAGAAATGGGAGGACCTCTATTCCACCCCTACTTAAGACTGCCTTAGTGGAGAAAACTCCTTGCTAAACAATGAAAGTACTTGGACCCATGCTTATAATAAGGCAAGGAGTTCTTTGAGAGCCATGCCTGTTTTTTAGAATTGATACAATGGGATGCTAGGTACCTAAAAGGGTCGGGCAAGTTTTCTCTTAATGAGATTAGTCGACTCAGCTGTGTTTTCTCTGGTTCAGACTTACTGAGGAGATTAGTCGACTTAGCTGGAATTCAGATGGGCTGTCTTTTAGAAAACATCTTTGGTGATTGGTAGATGGAAGAACTTAGGGGAGGTGACATAGGAAAAAAACCCCTATATAAGAAAAGGAATCTCTTGAGCAAGGGATCCTTGGATCCTTGGAGATAGATCCTTTTGGAGGAGGCCCTTTGAAGATCTCTTGAGAAGAAGTCCCTTGGGAGGCTGACTCTGGCTGGAACTCCCTCTGGGGAGACTCTGTTCCCCAGACATCCTTGCTTAAGACAAATCTTGTGGTGAGTGATAAAAGACTGACTGACTGATCTCTCTCTCTTAAGATTCAGGTCTAGGCCATGTTGGCTTAAGGCCCTTCATATTTATTTCCTTTTCTCTCTCTCTCTTTCTTTGATTACTTATTGTATTGTTAATTAAAATCTCTATAAAACCCAATTGACTTGGGTATATTCATAATTGGGAATATATTCCCTGGTGACCACCTTATATTTGATTTAAAAACCAAGACACTTTAGTGAAACATATTTTCTGCTGTCAAATTTACTCACCCTCTCTTATATCTATCTCAATTTATATCTCCCACTCTTTTAACTGCCACAATTTATATCTTCCACCATTTTAAATCACTACAGTTTACAACATCAACCATTTTAATTATTACAGTTTATGGCCTTCAACTACAGTTTAAGGCTCTCACAATTTTAAATCTTACAGGGTGTAAGGTCAGGAGACATGGAATAACTGGGCAAGCCACTTAACTTTTTGGGGCCTATTTTTATGTAAAAAAAAAAGAGTTGAGGATAGGGGAAGATGTTAGATGATATGATCTCTGTGGTTTCATCTGATTAAATTTTTGTCATTCTGTCAATAAAAATTTAAGATAATAATTAAAGTTCTTTTTTATGAGTTATTTAGCACATGTAGATAAGTTTCTAAAGTTCTTTCTTGAATATAACTCTTTGAGGTAATTTGTTCAAGAATTATTGTCAAAAATATTAAAATGTTAAATTAAAAAAAGCTTAAGGGGGAGGGGGCATCTGTCCTCCAAATCAAGAGAACTACCCCCATGCCTTCTGGCAAACTTCCTCCTCAACCCCTTGCCCCAAAGTCACATCCTCACTGCTGTAAAAGAATATAAAACCCCCAGAATTGGGGGACTCTGGGAGCAACGCCCTAGGTTGCTCCATTCATGCTGTCTTGTTGTCCTCCTGAGTAGCAGCTCTTCCACCCATGCTGTTCCACCTAGGAGGCAGGCTTCCACCTATTCTGCCTCCTGGTCAGATTCAACATTACTTTCCAAATTAATAAATTTCCCTTTATTTTTAAACCAAGTTTTGGAGTCTTGCATTCTTGCAAAAAGTATCCTTCCCAAACCCCAGGGGTTTGTACTCTGAACCCCACAACACCCCCACTTAGCACTTAGCTAGCCATTAAGTGAGTTTACAAGTCATTTATTTGAGAAAGTTCACACATCCAAAGGCCACTGCACCCCCCCCCCCAAGTGCTAGGCAATTGAAAGGCTACAATTGGTTCCTGTGAAGAGGAGGAGAGACAGGAAATAATGTGGGGAAAAGGGTATAAAAGGCCAAACCCAAGGACTGATTCACTTACTCTGTGTTGGTCAGCTGAGCTGGAAGAAGACTCTTGGAAGCAGTCATGTTGTCCTAGACTTGTCCTTGACTGGAGCATTCTGCACTGGAAAGGCTTGCTGTTAGTGATTAGAGCTATAGGAGGAGGCTGAAGACTACCATGACTTCTAAGTGGAGATCATCAGGACTTGAGGGAGCCTGTGCTGAGCTGGACTTCATCAGAGAAGAACTTAGGGTGGTAGGTTAAACAAGTCCTACCTTCTTCCTACATTCACTTTAATATCTCTATCTTAATATAACTAAAGCTGCTAACAGTCCTTTGGACTTAAGGGCTAATATTTTATAACTGGCGAAAACAATCCTTTTTTAACTCAAATTTTGTCAAACCAACTTTTTTACCCTTACATGGTAGTATACAAAAAGAAGTATAAGCCTGGTTATACCTCGGGTCCCAATAAGTTCATTAGCAATATTCTGTAGCACCAGAAGTTTATAAAGTGCTTCCCTCATACCAATATACCCCAAGGATATAATTAAAAGGAAAAAAAGCTACCTGTGCAAGGATATTTATAGATATAGCACTTTATTTGTAATACTGAAAAATTATAAACAAACCTAATTGTTTACAGGTATTGGTACAACAAACTCTAGCAAATCACTGCAGTGGAATACTGTGTGGCTGGTACAAGTGTCAAATATTTTTTTAAAAAGGGAAACTATATTAACAGAGAGAAGAAAGCAGAACTAGAAGAGGATATGCATATATGCATATATGAATTAGAATAATATAGAAAGTATTCATGTATACTGCATGAAGAGGAGTGTGAGGTAGTGTCAGGATAGTTTTAGGATTGTGTCCTAATCTAAATTAATTTTGGTCACCAGGAATATTCCAAATAAAATACCCAAGTCAGTTTGGAAATTTATGGTGGTTTAATAAATATAGAGGAAAGTAATTAAGGAGAAGGGAGAGGGAAAGGGGATAAGATATCTCCTGCCTGACCTGTGCCAGGGGAAGTTCAAAGTCCTCTGCCATGAGGTCTCTGAAGATTAGTGGCTTTCTAAGAGGGTAGTGTTTGGAAGGTAAAAGTGAACCAATCAGCCTAAACTCCAAGAGAGCTCAGTAAAGATGCCTCAGCTGAACTAGGCTACTCAGCTTCCTCCAGTATGGTATCAAGGAAAACTCACTGCTAAACGCCACCCCAGATGCCAAAATGCTCAGCACACTCCGCCAGTCACCTCTCTGCCGCCAAAGAGGCCGGAGAGAGAAAGTGATGTGAAATATATAGACGGTTTTTACATCACTTTCCTGAGTCTCACATGTACCAATGGTAGCTTAAGCTTGATTTGGGATAGCCCAGGGATCTGTCAGTTGTTTCTGATTTGTCATTTGCTAGCACATGTGTGTCATAGGCCATCCTCCTAAATACTTAATCCTTAAGGCCATCCTCCTCAATACTTAATCCTTAAGTAGGGGTGTAGACATTCCTCTTTTGTTAGACTAAGCAGAATGGAGTAAATCTAAAATTCACAGTAGTAAACAGAGAGCCAGCTTTGGAGGCAGGAAAGTCTGGCTTCCAGTCTCACCTTGGATAAACATTGGCTTGGACCCTCCAGCATGGTATGTCTATGTCAATTTCTTAGTGTTATAGACAACTGAGTAAATTTCAGTGAAGCTGCCAACCTATATCAGGGGAAGGACTTCCCAAATATCAGGGCTTCCTAACCTGAGATCCTCAAAAGAGATCCATTGACAGATTTCAGGAAGTCTCTAAACCTGGATGAGGAATAAAATTTATGGTTTTTTGTTTACTAGCCTTTAACTGAAATTTATAATTTCCTTTGATTATGAAGATAGGCAAAAAACCACAATAGTACTAGTGGTACCTGTGACATTGTTATCAGTGGAATATCACAGATATTTTCATTTTACATTGCAGTTGTTTCAAGATAACTTGGAATATTACATATACTTAGAATTACTCGGACATTTCTATAGTTATTTGTAAAGAGGGCTCTAGTTGTTCTAATTCCAGTTGCAACAATATGTCATTAGGAACCTGGATTTTCAAAACTTGTAACTATTAAAACAAAGCCTCAAAACTGATGAGATGTAGGTAGATTCAGAATGTTGTACACAGTAGAAGCAATAAAGTATGATGATCAACTAAGAAAGACTTGGGTGTTATTAGCAATGTAAGGAACAAGGACAACTCCAAGGGACTCATGATGAAAAAGGCTATCCATGACCATAAAAGGAATTGATGGAATCCGAATGTAGATTGAAGTACACTATTCATTGCTTTATTTCCTCCATATTTTTCTCTAGTGTAAATGATATGTGTCTTCTTTCACAACATGATAAATATGGAAATATGTTTTGGATAGTAACACATGTATAACCTGTATCATATTACCTGTATTCCCTGTTCTCTTTGTGAAGGAAAGAAAAGGTCATGGATCACAAAACATTAAAAAAAAGATCATTAAAAATCTTATTTGACATGTACTCTGGAAAAAAATGTTTTTGAGTTGGGAAAAAAATTGATTGAATATTCAATGTAGCATGCATTCTGTCTGGTCTACGTTGTTGTCTTAGCTAAGCAATAACAGCCTATACACTGTCTTTAAAAAAAAAATCTAGAGTGAAAATATATGATTGATCACTTATCTATTTGGAAACATGATTTAGAGTTTTGGTTTTATGAGATGATTCACTTACAAAAAGGAATAATATGGAAATAAGTTTTGGGTAATAATACATGTATAACCCAGATGGAATTGCTTGTCAGCTCTGGGAGTGGGGAGGGAAACAATATGGATCATATGGCTTTGGAAAACTTATGTGTAAATTTTTTATTAAAATAAAATACAGGTAAAATATAAAATAAAATCTAGAGGGCAGCTGGGTGGCTCAGTGGATGAGAACCAGGCTTAGAGACTGGAGGTCCTGGGATCAGATATGGCCTCAGACACTTCCTAGTTGTGTGACCCTGGGCAAATCATTTAACCCCCAATGCCTAACCCTTATACAGTATTGATTCTAAGATGGAAGGTAAGGGTTTAAATAAAATCTAACTTCAATTTGCCTACATCTTAACGGTTATACTTTGTTATTTAATGAATTGATAAAGAAGCACACATATTACTATATCATAAATTTTTAAAATACTTATTTTTAGCTTTTTTAAAAAATTTGAATTCTAGATCTCCCCTTCCTGCCTCCCTCTCTCCCATCCATTGAGAAAAGAAGCAATACACTATCAATTATATATGTACACCATAACATTTAAAATTTTTTGAAAACTATATTTCGATTTAATTAGTTACCTTTATAATCCTATGTATTTTATCTTATGCATTTAAAAATATTTTGAGTATAGATCTTTGGACTTCACCGGACTGTAAAAGGGGTACATAACTCAAAAAATGGTTAAGAACCCTTGGTCTAAATGCACACATTAATGGGAATTCAAAGAGTTTGGTTGAATTTGACAAGGTGTTATTGTTTATTTTATATCAAAGCTTATTTAATTTTAAGTTGTTTTAAATATATGTTCAATTAATCTTATGTTGTTTAAATTCAAATTAATAATAAAAACTTATTTTAAAAAGAAAAATATTCTTTCTTTTCATCTTTAAAGATGTATATTTTTTAAACCCTTACCTTCTATCTTAGTATCAGTTCTAAGACAAAAGAACAGCAAAGTTGGGGTTAAGTGACTTGTTCAGGGTCCTACTGCTAGGATGTTTCTGAGGTCAAAGTTGAATCCAGGACCTCCTGTCTCTACTGTGCTACCTAGCTGTCCCATTTTTAATGGTATTTTAAAGAAGAATCCTCCCCATTTTCCATTTTAGGCTTTAATTCTCCTTACTTCTCTCCTTACATTTTATGTTTTGGTACACATTTTAGATCTATTTCTTTTGACTAGGTAGGACTTATTTTTATCCCTTCCATCTTTTGGGTTTCCCACTGAGTTGAAAAGGAAGGTTCCTCTTTTGAGCTGAATTTGATAATCACGTAATGGTGTCACAAGCTATCCTGGAGACATGACAAAATGAGCTTGTCCAACATTCATTCAATCAATCAATCAATCAATTGCATTTAATAAGTACTTACTCTATGCTAGGCACTATACTGAGCACCATGAATTCCAAATGAAAGAGTCCATACTTCTAATAGGGGAGACAACACATACTTATCAATAGATTTATAGAAGATACATGCCTTTCCTGGCTGTATGGCACTGGACATGTCATTTAACTTGTGTTAAATGGTCTAGACAACTCTAAGAAGAGATAAATTAAGGCATCTAGGTAGCACAGTGGGTGGCTAGGGCCCCAGGACTGATGTCAGGAGGAACTGGGTTCACATCTGGTCTCAGACATTTTGGACTTAAAAAATAGATGTATCCAGGTTCAAATGTGGCTTCAGACACTTCCTGGCTGTATGATCCTGGACATGTCACTTAACCCCAATTTCCTGGTCCTTATTAGTCTTCTGTTTTAGAACTGATACTAAGACAGAAGATAATTATTTTTGAAAAAACTAAAAAAAAATGTTAAAAATGAATTATTAAAAGAAGTTGTTAAATTGTCTTGGTAGAAAGATTTTCCTTACCCCTGAAATCCTCATAACCTTGAAATCACAAGTCCAGCACTAGCACCAACAATTTTTTGCCCATCTCTAGAAGCACAAAGAGGCACTTTTATCTGAGGAGTGAGTCCCAAGAAGATGGGCAAAAGATCCTGCTTTAAGCATTTTGTTATAATTTTGGTGGAAAATACTGCTTATGATAAATTCTCTTTTGAGAGTGGGTTGATTTAGTCAGTATTTGGGTTAATAGTTGTAGATACGCTGCATTGATGACCAATTTTCAAAGGATGTGATAAACTTAATACTAAAATAAAAAAACCTATAGGATTCCCAATGCCCTGCTGTTCATTTCCCACCATATTCCACAAAACTCTAAATCCTCCCAGTAGCATTGTTTATACCTATTTTTAAAAAATAGTCTAATGTGCCATCCCAGGCTTAACTCAGTTCCCTTGCTCTTGTATGCAGAATTTGGAATTTTTTGTAGTGTTGTTACTTGACTCAACCTTGAAGCTTGTAATGCTGATACCTTAGATCACCGCTGTATTAGACCTCAGGCCCAGTAGCATTAATTTGTCCAGAACCACAGGGATGCTAGGAGACTAATCCTAGAGGCCCCAGGAAAAGTAAGCTGACTAATGGTTTCCTCAGAAAACCTTTATTAGAAGCTCAGGTTCAGGCTCTGTGGGTGTGTTCTCTCTTAACCACCCGGGCCCACAACCCCCTACTGTACCTCATCTCCCAGAAAGACTGAAAAATATTTTTTTGATGAATTCTACCAGACATGGGAATTTCTCCCTGCATTTCCATGAAGAACACAGAGAAGAAAAAATGTATGTTTCCTTGGTCATAGAGCTCTCAGGATATGGAGGAATTTTTCTTTTTCTTTTTTTTAATAAATTTTTCTTTATTTTATTCCAGTAAAAAATTTATACATGTTTCCCAAAGTTACATGATTCATGATATAGTATATACTATAGTACAGTAGTGGCACACTCCAGTAGAAACAAGGGCCACCAATCATTCATAAGAATCCTTGCAGGCTACATGCATATTATCTTAGAAAATCACATATTCTATGGGACAGCAGGGTATCTCAGTGGATTCAGAGTCAGGTCTAGACAGGAGGTCCTGGGTTCAAATATGACCTCAGACACTTCCCAGCTGTGTGACCCTGGGCAAGTCACTTGACCCCCATTGCCCAGCCCTTACCACTCTTCCTTGGAACTAATACACAGTATTGATTCCAAGATGGAAGGAAAGGGTTTAAAAGAAAAAGAGAAAATCACATATTAATATCGCCTATGTTCTGTTATATTTTGTTAACTTTCCCAATTTTTAATTTAAAAAATGTCTTCTACCACATTGTGATGAATATAAAAATGTTTTGCATGATAGTACATGTATAATCTATATCGAATTGCTTATTATCTCAGGAAGGGAATAAGAGCATATGCAACTCAAAATCTAGAAAACAAATGTTAAAATTTGTTTTTACTTGTAATTGGGAAAAAAAATTACTGAACTTTTAAAAACAATTTTCTAATTGCACTAGTGTTGAGGGCCAATGTTTGACACTTCTGGTATGATGTTTATTTACTGTAGATAAAAATAAAAATAATTACAAGAATCCAATGGCTCCAGTCAAAAAGTCTGGTTTTTCATTTTAAAATATTTTATTTCTTATGTTTTTGCTTAATAATACATGAATAACCAAGATTGAATTGTTTTTCAGCTTCTAGAGGGACGAGGGAAGAAGGGAGGGAGACAATATGAAACATATGACTTTGGAAAACTCATGTGGAAATTTATTATTTAAAAAATTTTAATCATTATTTTTAAGTTTTATTTTATTTAAATTTTTTATTTTATTTTTAAAAAATGATATTTAATTTAAATATTTAAATAAAAATTCTGGGTACCCATTTTCCTATCATGAATTACCATCCCTTGGTTTTCAATAACTACAAATGTTCTGAAGTAAAGAGTAGATAATTAAATATTCCCAATTAAATATGAGGTAACAAGTATTGACAGTCAATTGGCAAAATCCTCAGGTTTGAGGTTTTTGAAATATATATATAATTAAGTTATTTTTCAAATAACTGATAAATTATTTTAATCTATATTTCCCAAAAATCAAAAGAGTGAATCTAATCTGGAAGACTGGAGGCAAAAACAATCTGCTATGATTTCAAGTGTTAAGAGTTCAAACTCAGCTCAAACTGAAGAAGTTAACGGGGTGAGCAGCAGATACTTGGGTCTTGTCCTCCCTGGAAATAAAAGAGGACTCATAGCAAGGAAGCAAGCAAAGGAGATGCTGCTCGAAGACCAGTTTCCCTCAGAGGTTCATTGGGCAACTTCTGGGCACTCCCAACCCATGCTGGAGTGATATGTGTGAGGGGGCCCGTGGGTGTGGCCTTGACTTTGTCAGTTTCCTGATATCCCAGCAACATTTTCTCTAAAGGGGCTTTTATGGATGCTTCTGCTGCCAATGCCAAGATAGCAGAATTTTCTTCAAACAGTAAAGACATGTTTTATAACCATGTCAAGCATATCATGTGTGAAAATGAATAAAATTACAGTAACTACATAAACAGGTTAAGTATTCTCCCTACCAAGCTATAAAGCTCCATCTACCTCTCTGATTTCAGTCTCTGATTTCATTTTTCTTTCTTTCCCATCACGGCGATCTGTTTTTGTTTGCTGAGTCTTCCTGGGTAGGTGGTAAAGTGCCTACTGGAATGATTCAATGAGAAAAGGCTTATTATGGGAGGAGTCAAAATAATAATAGGTAATTTTGTTGTGTTTACTATGTGCCAGGAACTTGACAAATATTTGACCCTCACAACAAACCCTGTGAAAGAAATGATGGCATTATCCTCATTTTACAGAGGAGGAAGTTGAAGGAAACTGAGGTTAAGTGACTTGCCTAAGGACACAGTTTTTAAGTGTCTGAAGTCACTTTAGAATTCAGATCTTCCTGACTTCAGGCCCAATACTAGGTTCAAATATCTTGGGCAAGCCATTTTTACTTCTCAAGTTTCTTCATCGATTAAAAAGGAAATTGAGGGAATTGGACAAGAAGATTTCTAATGCCCCTTTCAGCTCTGAGTCCAAGATGCAACTTGTCATCAGAGAACACCTGGTTTACCTTCTAGAGAGCAACATAACCTTTGATCCAGTGATACTATTATGAGACCTATATTTCCAAAGAGATCAAAGACAAGAAATTTGTGTATAAATATATTTATAGAAGTTCTTTTTGTAGTAGTAAAGAACTAGAAGAGGTAACAATGAATTGGGGAGTGACTAAAGAAATTATTGTATGTGAATGTAAAGAAAGATCATTGTTCAATAAAAAATGACGAATGAGAAGATTTCAGAAAAACTTGAAAAGTCCTTTATGAACTGATACAGACTAAAAGTGAACAGAATCAGGAAAACAAGCTAAAACATAAGACCATTGTAAAGACAAAGTGAAAGACTTGAGAGGTTAGAACAATGCAGTGTCCAATTGGAATGACCACTATCCAGAGGACCAATGATGGAGTATGCTACCCAACTCTTGACAGAGTACACTCAGTGTACAGAGTAAGACATATATTTTTAGACATAACCAACACTGGAATTTTTTTCCTTTTACTGTGAATATTTGTTTCAAGAGTTTTGTTTTTTATTTTTTTGGGGGGGGGTTGGAGAGGTGAGAGAGTAAGTTTTTGTTAATTACAAAAAATAAATAGATGAATTTTTAAAAGTAGGAGAATGCCTATTTTGATGTGTGCCCTGCATTTCTTGGGAACTCAAATTACTTTCCCGTCATTAAATATTCCCACTTTAATGAGAACAAGAAATTGGGTATCTCAAAAATCTCAACACAGGTTTTTAAGCTGCACTTAGAATTTTCCATATATAGATATGGACATATAGATATAGATGTGTGTGTGTGTCCAATCCAATAAATATTTATTAAATACCTACAATTTACCAGACACTGTACTAAGCACTGGGGACACAATTAATAAAAAGAAAGATAGTCCCTACCCTCAAGGAGCTTACAATCTAGAGGGGGAGACACCAAAGAAAGTCAATAAAAGTGGGGGAGATAGGGGGGAGGAAAAGAAAATGATCTATGTCTTTAATGAATAATGCTTGGAAATGATCAAATAAAATATATTTTTAAAAAAAAAGTGGGGGGGACCATAAAGGGGATCCAGCGTTGGGACATTTTGTTCTAAAGAAGTGAAACCAGGCAAGCAGCAGATACAAAGTAGAAAGTGCCAGAGTCCAGTTTCTGCCCTCCATAAAAGAAGGCTTTAGGAAGAGTTTGGTACTCTACCCTACAGCCTTCTAATCGGAGAGGAGAGGAGACTTTAATTAGCAGCACAGATGGATAGTAAGTTCAGAAGTGATAAGCTTGGGGCAGGTAGGTAGCTTAGTAGATAGAATGTCAGGCCTGGAGACAGGAGGTCCTGGGTTCAAATATGATCTCAGATATTTCCTAGTTGTATGACCCTAGGCAAGTCAATTAACCTCAGTTGTTCTTAACCTTTCTTCTGCCTGAGGATCAAAGTTGAGTATCACTTCAAAGACAAAAGTTAAGGGTTTTAAAAAATAAAATAGATATAAATTAAAATCTAATTATAAACTATATAAAATAAATATATTATACATCATTATATCATACAACATTATACATTAAAATATTATACATAAAATACAATATATACATATAAAATTTAATTTAAAAAGAAGTGATGTGTACCCTGGGAGAAGCATCTTGTTCTGTGGAATTGAAACCCTATGTACATATATAACCCTCTTTGTGTGTATTTAGACATATATACACACATATACATATTTTTATACATAAACACAAAGACCCAAAGATTATGGCAAACCTACAGATAACAAGATAACAGATTACAGATAACAAGGCAACATGGGCTATTATTTAGTGGTAGAGGAAATAAACAAACTGGGAATGAATTGGCTGTTAAGCATTCTTGCCTTATTCCTGATTGTCCCCTTGTAATAAAATGTCACTTCTGATTTTTAGGATCCTTGCCTTCCTTCAAGGTTGGGTTACAGAAAGGAAAAGTGACTAAGCCAAGGTCACAGAGCCAGCAAGTTAACACAGCTGGGATTTGAAACTTCTGATGCCAAATCCAGTGATCTTTTCTTTCTACTTCATTAAAGTGGCTTTGGTTGGTATAACTTTATGTGGGCCATTCCTGTATAAGCTTCAGGGACTATGAGTTTCTTGTGATGATCACTCACATTTATATAGCACTTTCTTGAGATATTTCAAAGCCAAGTCTAGGCATCTGCCTTGTTAAAACACCCAAGTCATTTATCACCTTCAAAATGAGATAAATAAAGCAAAGGAATACAGGTCAAAAAGGACTATTGGACCCAACAGAGCAAAGGGCCATTTTATAGCTTAGTTGGCTGATCAAGAGGCCACTGATCAATCAATCCCTACTCCCAAGTCACTGGATAAAATTACAGAATATAGGCAGCTATAGGTGATTTAGTGGACTGAGAACCAGGTTTAGAAACAGGAGGTCAAATGCTGCCTCAAGACACTTCCTAGCTGTGTGACCCTGGGCAAGTCACTCTTCTGCCTTCAAACCAATCTCTAGTATTGATTCTAAAATGGAAGATAAGGGTTTAAAACCAAGGACAGAATATAAAAGTAACAGAGACAGTTTTAAGGATGTACCCCTTTCCGACTCAGGGTAGACATTTACATATGAAAGAGTCAGGAAATTCTAGCTGAGGATAAGAGACAATGAGCTCAGCCCCAGAAAGAACACTTTTACTGAGAATTTTAAAATGAGGACCCAAGAGCAGCTTGAATTAAAGCAGCCAGGAGGTGCATTCGCTCTGGAAGAATGAAATTGAGAGTCTGCTCTTCCCCTACCCCAATCCCCTCCATGGTGCCCCGAAGGGAGGAGGGGATTTCTCTCTCTTTCATCCCCTCCACTCCTACCACCACTGGCACTGGCTAGCCCTGCGACAGGATCACAGAGCAGGAATCTGAGATCAGAAAAAGGAGCTAAAGGCCCAGCACCCAGAATGCGGATCCTGCTGGTCCTGGAAAGTGGGCTCTGGTTCTTTCTGACCGAGAACAGCAATACCTTGGGCTAGTATATTTCACTTGCGCTAAAGCTGCCACCACGACAAACATCAGAAGGATGAGCCCAATCCTAGAGTAAAGGCAGAGAATCTGAGGAAGGGCTCCCTCAGGCTCCCAGCTAAAATCCCTTTAAAAAAACTCATACATTTTGGCCCCCTGGGCAATTAGAGATGGGAGTTGCCTTGGTCTCCGGTTCTCTATGTGTATTCCCTCGGCCACTTGGATTTGTGGTTCTAGTTTTTCCACAGACACTATGTATATTTGTGGGAGAATCTACCCAGATTTATAGGGGAATTGTTTTGGTATTTTTCTCCCAGTGCCACTTGAGTAAATGCCTTTACTTTAAGTTAATGTGACCCTGGGCAAGTCACTTAACCCCCATTGCCTAGCCCTTACTGATCTTCTGCCTCAGAACCACTACACTGTTTTGATTCTAAGATGGAAGGTAAGGTTTTGTTTTTTAAATAATAATAATTTTTAAAAATTAATTAATTATAATTTTAAAATAATAATAATTATTAAGTTAATCACAGTGTGATCCTAAGCAAGTCGCTTAACCCCCATGACACAGTATTGATTCTAAAGATGGAAGGTGAGGTGTTTTTTTAAAATAATATTTTTAAATTAGTTAATAATAATAAAGTTAATCACAGTGTGACCCTGTGCAAATCACTTAACCCCCATGACACAGTATTGATTCTAAGATGGAAGGTAAGTTTTTTTTTAATAATATTTTTAAATTATATAATTTTAAAATAATAATACATTTAATCACACTGTGACCCTGGGCAAGTCACTTAAACCCCATGACACAGTATTGATTCTAAGATGGAAGGTAAGGTTTTATTTTAAAAAATAATATTTTTAAATTAATAATTTTAAAATAATAATAATTAAGTTAATCACAGTGTGACCCTGGGCAAGACACTTAACCCCCATGATACAATATTGATTCTAAGATGGAAGGTAAGGGTTTTAAAAAATAAATAATAATAATAAAGTTAATCACACCCTCTAGCTGACTACAGGCATGGTCAACAGACTAGTGGGGGCTTTTGACATAGAGTTGCAGAGTGAAGACCCATAGAGCAACTTAGCTAGGGTTGTGGTCCTTCGGGTGTGATGGGGAAGGTGTCTCCCAAAAGGGCACTTCACTTTTATTGAACATGGAGTTTACAGAGCACCGTGCTAGATCTTTGGGGAGTTACACATAGGTCTAAGTGGCTTGCGGGTAGCTTAGAGTCCAGTAATGCAACATACAAAAATAGCCATAATAAAATAACAGATGATAAGGGCACGACAATACAAATAACCCTAAGTACAAGATGGGAAAGATCGTGACTCCCAGTAAAGATCAGGATGCTGTGATATAAGACTACTTGGCACCCCTTCTAAAGAAGTCCATGGAATATAATTGTGGATCTAGGTTCAGTCTCCAGGGCATGGCTTTATTATTTTGATGGCTTCTTTGATGTTCTCCGTGTCCAGCCTCTGGGAGCCAACCTCTGTCCCCGGTGCAGATGTAGGGGCGGCACACAGACATGGCAAAGGAACTCCAGACTGCCTTTCCCGGAAGACCAGCAGCTATTAGGGTGAAAAGAAGCCCCAGCTCACTGCCCAGAGTTCCCTGAAATCTTATTCTCCCACACAATACAGAGCAAACCTCTAAAAAGATGGGCCACATTGATAATCGCTGGCCCTCAGACTTTCTTTAAGCCTTTTCTCTTCTCTAAAGAGGTGTGGGAGGAGCCTCAAGGCTCACCTCAGTTTGGCTTCTGGTATGTTCCTCCGCCCTCTGGCCAAGTGTTCATTAAAAAGGTGGCATTTGAGCTGGCTTTTAAAGCTCCAATTTGCATGCCAGCAGGCTAGTGGGGGAGGGAAGGTGAAGGCATTTGGGTCCTGGGGAAGAGTGAAAGCAAGGAAGACATTCTTCCTTAAGCTTTATTTCAAAGGAGTCCCTGAAATATTTCTTGTTCTATCCCATTTTCCATATTGCTATAGGCCAGCGTTGGTGAAGAAGTGGCACCTGTGCAGAGCTGGCACTCCAGGAGCTGCTCTGTTCTGCCTCTTCCCAGCGCCCCAAGGACATTTTTTGCATACCCTACCCTTCTGTCCAGCCCCCAACCCCCAAAGCAAGCCCTTTCTCCCTCAGCTCTCTCCTTTAAGGCGGTGGGGGGGGGGGAGGGGGGAGGGGGACTCATAGACAACTTGAATTTGCCATCTGGGCACTCAAACTCAGAAAAGGTTCACCAAGGCTACATAGGCTATAGATCACCCCATCACTAGGGATAATGTAGAGCCTGTTTCTGTTGGTCCTTTATAGAGAGCTCAGAATTGTCAGCTCCCATTTCATTTCCCACCTACATCTCTGCTTGGCTTCCACTCCAGCTCCAACATCAAGCTTTCCCCCAAGATAAGCCCATCATCACCAAGAAATGTCATTATTGTGGAGAATGCTTTAGCTTTGGTACCCAGGATCTCTAGACCCTCAATTACCTGTCCCAGCAGATTGGAGGGCTGGCAGATGGAGCAAAAACTCTTCCCCAAAGCCCCCCTTTAGAGAGGGTTCTCCCATTTAAGATTGCAAGTTCCTTGAGGACCTGGAGGGTCATTTAGCTCAAGGTGGGGTACTTAGTACAAGTGTGCTGACTTATTGAAAAGATTTATTTATCTTTGAAAATTTATATAGGATGGCAGCTAGGTGGCTTAGTGGATTGAGAACCAGGCTTCAAGTCTGGAAGTTCTAGGTTCAAATCTGGTCTCCGACACTTCCTAGCTGTGTGACCCTATGTGGAGTGAGAAATTAGTTCACCCCCACCACATCCAGCTCCCTTCAAGACAAGATTACCCCACCCCCACTCTTCACTCTGTAGGACAAAGACACTTGCCTTAGGGGGATTCCATAACTTGACCTGGTCTTTGACCCTTTTGTCTTGGGAGTTTCTCTCAGGAGGGCAAGCCCTGAATTCAATCCAGCCCTGAATTCCTCCTCTCTTTGTATAATATTCCTGTCCTTTATTTCTGGATTAAAATGTCTCAATCCAACCACAGTAAAAATGTTATAATCCCTTCAGGGAGGCTTGATTGTATCAGTATTCTCCTTTAAGCAACCAGTTAATAACACCATAAGATCAAAGAATTTTGATGGGAAGGATCCTTTAGCAGTCCTTAAGTCAAACTCTTTATTTTATAGATAAGCAAACAAAGACCAACAGAGACTCAGTGATTTTTCTAAGATCACTTAGAAAGGGATTTTTCTGTGAATATCTGGGCATTCTGTCCAGGGTCAATGACTTGGGGCAATGCCACTTAAGATTGTATCTTAAGTGATGATTTTCCTGTCTCTTTTTAATAGTGGTTAAAGAGTGTGCACCTTGAAATTTTCAGCGTTTCCTTAAATTTCCACTTACACAACCTTCTTCATGGAACCAATACACAGTATCATTTGGAAAATGGAAGCTAAAAAGAAAACCCCTACATAGCATACAAACTTATCAACACTTAAACCAAGAAATAAGGTGAGGCAAAATAGAAAGTAACACCCTGAAAATCATTTTCTGAAGTCTCATGAGGAGGGATGCCATTGAGATGAATTTTCTTGGTTGAACTTCTATTTGTAAAGATGGCCTATGTTCTGGGGGCAGCTCAGATAGAGCACCAAGCTTGGAATCAGGAGGACCTGGGTCCAAATTTGACCTCAGATACTCTGGGCTGTGTAACCCTGAGCAAGTCGCTTAACCCCAGTTTCCTAGCTCTTGCTGTTCTTCTGTCTTAGAATTGATACTAAGATAGAAGGTTAAGGTTTAACAAAAGGTAAAGATTTTTCAAAATACCTCTAAAGGCGTGGTGTGGGGTTCAGAGTATGAAAACCCGTGGGGTTCAGGAAGGATAACTTTTGCAAGAACACACAAGACTCCAAAACTTGACTTTAAAAAATGGAGAAATTTACCAATTTGGAAAGTAATCTTGAATCTGACCAGGAGGCAGCATTGGTGGAAGCCTGCCTCCTAGGCGGAAAAGCAAGGGTGGAAGCAGCAAGAGAATACGAATGGAGCAACCCAGCAACCTGGAGAGTTGCTCCCTGGAGGGTTGCTTCCAGAATGTCTCAATTCTGGGCGTTTTATATTCTTTTACCGCAGAGAGGATGTGACTCTAAGGCAAGGAGTTGGGGGAAGAGATTTGCCCGAAGGCATGGGGGGTGGCTCTCTCTATTTGGAGGACTGTTGGATGAGGTGTGTCTCTTTGTCCATCTCAAATCTATGGAACAATCTAAGGAAGATAATCCTCTCAGGGTCAGATGTTTTGAGTTGGGGAGCAAAGGAATTTCCCTGATAATAGTTTGCCTGAGTTTCTAGGGGTACAATGCCCATGCCAGGTGAATAGAAAATATATTGCCTAGCCCTTGCCTTTCTGTCTTAGTGTTGTTACGAAGAGTTTCTTTCAAAAAGAGGGCTCTTTTTTCATTGTTATGGATCCCTCTAGAATTTGGTATTGTGCTCTGGTCATTGCTATCTCTTCATAAATTCCTGTTAACTGATTCTATAACAAACTAAGCTAAGTTAAGGTACTAAATTGATGATGGAGGATATATTTTCCTGAAATATAAAATTAAGGTTAAAGACAAACACAGCCAGGTTAATATATATAAGAATGGTGGATTTGAATGGAGTACTACTGGATTTGAATCCCAATTCTGCTGTGACCTTAGAAAAATCACTGAGTCTCTGTTGGTCTTTGTTTACTTATCTGTAAAATAAAAGAGTTTGATTAAGGATTGCTAAGGGTCCTTCCTATAGAAATCCTAGGATCTTATGGTGTTATTAACTGGTTGTTTAAAAACAAGATGTTAGGCCTAACTCCATAGTCAATAATATGGCAAGAGAAGGGGCTAGACCAATGAGAAAGGTAAAAATGGTGGCAAAAATGCTGCTACCATGGAATGTCATGTTATCCTGGGATTTGGTTATATTAATGACCCTATTAAAGACTTGTGGGGTAGTGGTTCTGATTAGAAGCCTCGTTGTGGCATGAAGGTGATCCTGAGTTCATAAAAGATGTCAGCAGATCACTAATTCTAGCAGGTTCTGCTGAGGCTGGAAAGGCTTTGATTATGATCTCAGAGACAAAGGTAAAGGAGCTCAGTCCCAATAGGTGGTGCCTGACCATGGCAGATGGTTACCCCCTACAGCTGCCTTACAGCGGCCATCTCACAGGGTTGTGTGAGGAGGATCAAATGAGATACTATTTGTAAAACAGTGCCTGACCAAAAGCCTGTTTCTTGCCTTTCATGAGACACTGTTGGCTCCTATTGACTCTGTTGTTGTTAATTCCTTTTGAGCCAAGTCCAACTCTTTGGGGTTTCATTGGCAAAGGTATTGAAGTGGTTTGTCATTTTCTTTTCCAGTTCATTTTTCAGATGAGGAAACTAAGGCAAACAGGATGAAGTGACTTGCCAGGGTCACACAAATCATAAATGTCTAAGGTCAGATTTGAACTCAGAAAGATGAGCCTTCCTAACTCCAAGTCTATCTCTCTATCAGCTGAGCCACCAAGCTGCCCCACTATTGAGTTTACAAACAATAAAACTCACAGGGCTTGATGTCCATACCAGGGGTCTCCAAAGAGGAAGGTGGATCTGGACATTACTCCAGGGGCCTACTAACTATCCTGACCCCAAGGGATATGGGATCACTAATGTGAGGGGGTTGAAAAAAAGGGGTTCTTTGTCTTTCATTTTTGAAGAGGACCAGGGATATTGCCATTTGTTGACTTATTCATGAATTGGATTTAAGTGAAGTAGAGTTGCATAAAGTCATCCAGCCTCACTCTTTTTCCAGTCATCCAAGTCTAGTAGCAAGACAAAAGTCAGGACTACTGGTGATGATGGCCTTGGGATTCAGTGGATGACCTCAGCATCTTCGAAATCTGACTTAAGTTCCAAGCATTCCAAAGTGCCTGCTTCTGCCCTTGGAACAAACTGTCCTCATCCACCCATCTGTCTTCACATGCTTTGGGTAGACACCACCCTAACTCACAGACAGTTTATGGCCCATCAGTTACCCTCAACCTGGTTTAGCTCATCTGTGGAGATGGTCTACAACTTCTTGGAGCCACAGATGGGAGCAGGTAGATGAACACCCAGAAAAAGACTGCAAGCCCTCACACCAGAGATTCTAGTCCTTTTGGAACACCCAGATACCCCTATCACTCCTACTCTTTGGAGCTCATCACTAACACAATCACATCTACTCAAATTCACCCCCCCTCTCCCTCAGCCTCCTCCTTTCTGAGCTCTCAGGGCAGTTATAAACCAAACTAACTACCTGAGATCACAATTACACAAGTGCCTTTAGGAAAATTCTCCCCACTCTTCCTTTCCTTCATCTGGGGTTCTAGCAGGCCCTCTCTAGTTATTCTAGAGACCTTGGGGCATGGCTAAATTCCTGGAATGTTTCTTTGGAGTTCTGAGAGGACTATAAAAATAGTAAATCCCTCATTTACCAATTAACATCTATTAAGCACCTATTATATGTCAGGCCTGGTGCTAGGCACTGGGAACACAAATCAGAAAATGATGGTATCTGCCCTTAAGGAGCTTATAATCTAATAGAAGACAATACACACAAGAAAGCTAAAAGTGGGCACCCACCCAAAAGGGTTGGGGTGGGGGGGAAGAGACATGATATTCCCATGGAGTAGAAGCCAAGCATTGCTGCTGAAGGAAAATGGAATTCTTAGTCATCTAAGATGGAAGGCTTTGGGGGGAATTTATTGCTGCTCCATCCAATATCTCCCACTATTTCAGAAAAACCCAGCAACTATGCTTCACGTCACTTCCCACTCTCTGGTCATCTCCTTATGAGCAGATCACAGATCTGATGCTCTGGAGAAGCTTCTTTCCTGGGGAGCCACTCTCTTCATTGTGACATGGGCACTGTACCCCCAGAAACCCAGGCCAACTTTTATCAGGGAAAACTCCTTTGCCCTTGCATCCTTGTGACTCTTAACCTAGAAACACCCAACAACCCCACCCAGGGTCCTGAGATGTTTACCCTCTTTTGTCCTCTAGATTTAAGGTGGACCAAGAAATGAATCTTTATGCCTCCAGGCAGACCCCAGTCAGATGACCACCTCACCCCACCAAATGCCTGAGGAACTAACATTCTGGTCATGTCCACACCAGGACATAGCATCTAAAGAGTATATAAGCCCCAGAACTGATGTCCTCTGGGGGAGAGCCTCTCCATCCAGGCTGTCCCCATGGAGGAACAGCCTTTCCTTTCCTCCCAGGGAACTGCTCCCCACCTTGCTGTTCTACCTTGCTACCCTCCTGGCCACTCTCAACATTACTTTCTCTTTTTGTTTTTAAGCTAAGTTTGGAGTCCTTTAAGCCAAGTTGCATCCTTGCAAAAGGTATCCTTCCACACCCATAACTAAGACAGAAGTGTCTTAGTACCCATTCTAACACAGAAGGAATGAGATAGGCAACTGGGCTTGAGTGACTTGCCCAGGGAGTATCTGAGACCAAATTTGAGTCCATCTGATTTTAGGCCTGGTCCTCTATCCACTATTGCTACCTAGCTGTCCCTGATTTGAGGACTTCTTGAAGACAAAGTCCTTGGAAACAGTTTTCCTATAAGCTAGCTTTCCATTTTCTCATTCCGCTAGCCACTGGTAGGCCTTTTCTGTCTCTGAGGGAGAATTTGGTCTTCTGTTCCTGCTCAGTGCTATTCTTGATTGGGCTTTGCTAGAGCTGGGGGGAAAAAGGGATTCTAATTAAGTTATAATTTTTAAAATGGATTATAATAACCCTCTATGGCAACCAGGGGGAATCCTTTTCTAATTAGAAGGCAGCAATTTTTCTTTTCTTGACTACTCCTCCTGTCCAAGATGGTACACTAGAAAGAACTCTGGGATCTGGAGACCTTAAGGACTTGGATTAAAATCCTGGTTCTCTCACTTTCTACTGGTATAACCATGACAAAATCACTTTATTCTGAAACCTCAGTTTCCCTTCATGTAAAATGAGAAAATTGAGTGACGGGGTGTAAAGACACTCTTATTAGTCTTCTTGAATGATATTAATACACAGATACATATGGTTATATATTACTGATAAAAAAATCAGATCACCATGATGTAGGCTGGAGTCCCCAGTGAAGGCAAACAAGCATAGCTCACCTACAGTACCAAGTCCTTATCATGTCCCTAAAAGAAACTACATTTTCTGTTTGTCCTAAATAAAATAAGGCATAAAACAGAGGGAGAGGTTCCCCTTAGTCTTTGTTAGAGCCCAGAGTCCTGAACACTTTACATTACATTACAACCCACAAAGTTCTCATTACTAAACATCACTTGTGACCAGCTCCTCTCTGCCTGTTCATTTGTTTTCTTCCCTTTAGTCTCCCAGCCTAATGTTTCTTCTTACTCCAACCCATTCCCCATTCAGCTGTCAAATTGATTTTTCTAAAGCTAAGGTCTGGCCATGCCACCTGGCTATTGAATAAACTCCAGTGGTTCCCTATTTCCTTCAGGATCAGGTTGGAAATCTTCCATTTGGCTTTTCAAATTCTTCATAATCTGACCCCTGGCTACTTTTCCAGTTTGATTTACTGTTTCCTTATTCCCCTCCACCTGAGTTTGAGAACCAATGGCCATGGCCTTCCTCCTTGTTATTCCTCCCACAAGACCCTTCAGATATTTTCACTGGTTGGTTGGCTCCCCATGCTATAATTCTCTTCCCCCTTACCTCTACCTCTGGGGTTTCCCTAGCTATGGGGAAGTCTCAGATATGGGCTCTGAAAGAAGCTACTATCAATCCTCCCAGTACCACTCCTCTATGGATTATACCCAACTAATCTGTCTGCATCTTGTTCCAAGTTGTTTGCCCCATTAGACTGTGAGATTCTTGAGAGCTGGCATTGTCTTTTACCTATCCTCAATTCTAGCCTGGCACACATAAGGGCTTAATAAATGCTTAGTATTTTGACTCTCTTTCCAGGTCCCCTCAGACTTTTTAACCTAAACCTTCCCACCTAGAGATAGAAAATCTTGCCTTAGGCCAGTGATGGCAAACCTATGGCACGGGTGCCAAAGATGGCACACAGGGTACTCTCTCTGAGCACATAGGCCACCTTCCCTCCAGAGTTCCTTACTAGATAGGCAGAGGGACTTGGGCAGAGCTGCTCCCCTCCCCTTCTCCACATGCCTGATGACATTTTTCATATCCCTGCCTCTCTTCCCAGCAGCCAATGGGAGCACACAGTGGGTAAGGTGGGTGCCTCACAGGCCACAGAGCTGGAGGGGCATAGAGCACTTGGCCCTCTCCCCTTCCCCTCTCTACACTCACTGGAAATTCCTCACTTTACTGGCCCCTCTGCCCAGCAGCCCAATGGGAACTCTTCCTCCCTCCTCCCCAGTAGTGGGCTTGAGGGGGGGGGGGCATGGCTTCTTGGCATTTAGTGAGGGGGAGGCTGAAATTAAGAAGGGTGGAGGAAGGCTTCCAGTAAAAGGTGGGATTTTAGTCAAAATTTAAAGAAAAGCAGGAAAGGTAGAAGTTTGAGCTGGGGAAGGGAGCACTGCCTTAGGCCATCAGCTGTTAAGCCAGACTAGATGGAGCCCAGCTACTTCTCAGATCTTAAAAGAAAGAATGCTGGAGTAAGTAGAAGAAAGCTCCCCAAGAGCACTTACCTTTACCTTTACCTTTCTACCCAACACCAGAACCTGGGCAAGGCATATCAGCTCCAGCCCAGAGCTCCTCTCTCTTACTACCTAAGCAACAAAGGGAAAGGCTTTTAATATCTAATTATCTAACATATCTAGATATCTAATATTTTTCTAGCACCTGGCCTAGAACACAAAGTGCCAGGCCTAGGTTCAGGATGATTCATTTTTGTGAGTTCAAATCTGGCCTCTGATGCTTACTAGCTGTGTGGTCCTGTTTGCCTCAGTTTCCTCATTTGTGAAATGAGAAAATGAGTGGGAGAAGGAAATAAAAATCATCCAGTATCTAGAGTTAGACACAGCGGAAACGACTGAACAATAATATAATAACTTATGTGCCAGGCAGGCACTGTGCTGAGCCCTGGGAATAAAAGAAGAGGCAAAAGAGAGTCCCTGCTCTCAGGTTGCTTACAATGTACAAACAAATATATATAAAGCAAACTATACAAGATAAATAGGAAATAATAGAGGGAAGACACTGGAACTGAGGTTGGGGCAGCTTCTAGTCCCCTACCCACCCACAGAAACGCCATCAATAATGCCTTCAAGACAAACACAAACACATTCTGGCATTCATAGCCCTTCATGGTCTAGTCCCTCCTCCCTTTCCAGACTTCTTACCCTTTACTCCCTCCACAAACAAGGCATTTTCTCCCTAGCCTAGAATGCTCCCTTCCTCAGCTCTGACTCCAGACCTTCCTGCTTTCCTTTAAATTTCAACTAAAATCCCATCCTCTACTGGAAGCCTTCTTCCACCCTTCTAAATTCCAGTGCCTTACCTCTGTTAATGATTCCCAATTTATCCTATACATAACTTGCTTTGTGTGTGTGTGTGTGTGTGTGTGTGTGTGTGTGTGTGTGTGTGTGTTTGTTTTTTATGTGTCTCTCCCATTAGATTGGAAGGGGCAGTCTTATGGGTTTTTTTGTAGCCTCAGCTCTTAGCACAGTGCCTGGCACATAACAGAAGTTTAATTTATGTTTACTAATTGACCTATTAGAAAGGTCTTTTCAGGGGCAGCTGGGTAGCTCAGTGGATTGAGAGTCAGGCCTAGAGATGGGAGATCCTAAGTTAAAATCTGTCCTCAGACACTTCCCAGCTGTGTGACCCTGGGCAAGTCACTTAACCCTCATTGCCTAGCCCTTACCACTCTTCTGCCTTGGAGCCAATACACAGTATTGACTCCAAGAAGGAAGGTAAGGGTTAAAAAAAAAAGAAAGGTCTTTTCAATCCTCACTGCAATCCTGAGAGATAGATGCTATTATTACCTCCATTTTATAGATGAGGAAACAAAGGCAAACTTGTCCAAGGCCACACACAGCTAGTGTCTGAAATTGGATTTGAACCCGTGTCTTCCTGACTCCAGGCTCAGGGCTCTTACCCATGGTACCATCCTGTTACCTTTTTTGATATCAGGGCTTTGTCCTAGGGCACAGTATTTGTATGTCAGCTGCCTAGAGACAACAGCTTAGCATATAGTTAGCAAGAATAATTACTTTAAATGGAAAGCTAAGAAAAGAACTGGAAGCAAAAGTGGGTGCTCATGGAGAGGAAAATGAATAACTAACTGTGGTATACAGAGGAAATGGAATGGTGTGCAGTAAGAAATTATAAATGTGAGGAATTCATAGAAACAAGTCTGAGGTGATGCAGAACAAAGTAGGAACCGGAAGAACAGTTTCCCCAGCGACTACAATAAAGCCAATGAAAAGAATGCCCCAAAGCCCAGTCATGGACCTGGAGAACAGATTATGAAATAGACCTCCCTCGTAATAAAAGCCCAGGGAGGGAGGGAGAGAAGACTACAGGGGCAGACGATAGGCAGTCAGTGAGCGTTTATTAAGCTTGTGTCAGGCACTGCAATAACCCCTGGAGATGGAAAGAAAGGGAAAAAACAACAACAAACCAGAAGAACATCCCTGTTCTCTAGGAGCTCAGAGACTAGTGGAGGAGACGTTGTGCAAATAGTTATGTACCAACAAGATGCAGATGATGGAAACAGGAAGTCATCCCAGAGGCAAGGCACCAGCATGGATGTGCATCATCAAATGGGATTCCTACATCAGTTCCTTTTGCTTGACTGTTTTTCCTTGTTATAAGGCAGGTTTCAGTTCCAGGCAGAAGAAAGGGTAGAGTGGGGAAAAGGGAGGTTGTCTCTAGTGATGGTGATATAAAAAATAAATGACACTAATCAAGTTTATTAAAAGTAAATAACAGATAGTGAATGGACCAGTGAATTCTGATGGAGGAAACTCCTTTTACCAATTCAGGTGGCCACTTACATTCTCAGGGAGTTGTCTAAAACAGTAAGAGGTTAAGTGGCCTCTCAAGGGGCCAGAAAAGGTCAGAAGTGGTCCTTGACCCCAGGTCTTCCCAGCTCTGAGGCCAGCTCTCAATCCACTGAGCACAAGGCCCAGACACTGGAATGAGAATGAATGAATAATGGATGGATGAATAAATACATAAATAAGAAAGTTCAACTAGAAAGCTTCCAGAGGACAGACTTTTAAAAGCTCCTTCTCATTCTTAGTTCCACTCACTCCATCCCTCTCCTTCCCTCCTTCCCCATCTTCCCCTTTGCTTTCCCTTCCCCTCTCTCAGAACCTTCTTTAGCTGCAGCTGGATGCAGGTGTCCTCTGGGTCTCTTTCTCATACTCCATGGGGCATGCACTATCCGCCAGGCTCCTTTCTCATCTGAGGACTTGCTTTGTGCTGCTTACTCTTAGAATAGCCAGTAGTGCTTGTCTCATTTAGCAAAACGTCCTAGGAATTGTTCTGGTGTTAGACTAGAATCTAACAGCCAGAAGAACTCTCAAGCCTTGAAATGCTTTGGAGCACCAGGAGGATCCAGGTGGCTCAGTGGATTGAAAGCCCTGCCTAGAGACAAGAGGTCCTCAGTTCAAATCAAATCTGGTCTCAGGTACTTCCAAGCCAATTGCCTGGCCCTTTCTGCTCTTCTGCCTTGGAACCAATACTTAGCATTGATTCTAAGGGAGAAGGAAAGGGTTAAAAAATATGCTATAAAAAAAAGCTATAAACACTGAATTACATAATGCAGTTTTTATAGCTATATTTTTTCAATAGTCTTTTCAGTTTCTTTTTTTTTTCAATCTTTACCTTTGGCCTCAGTATTACTTCTAAGACAAAAACACAGCTAAGGCTTTTGGGGTTAAGTGACTTGCCCAGGATCACACAGCTAGGAATTATCTGAGGCCAGTTTTGAATCCAGGTCCTTTTGATTCCAAGCCTCATGCTATATCCACTGGGCTACCTACCTGCCCTTAGGCTTTCCTTTAAAAAAATTTTTTTTAAATAGTTTTTTTTTTTAATTGATGTCTGCTTCTTACATCATTGCAGTGATCTCAAGTATCTTGCCTTCTCCTCCCCAAAACCACTCCATAAGACAAATTGTATTTTTTTTAAAGCATCTCAGGCTTTCTTAAGGTTTTATAGCCTAGCCTCTAGGCATAAATAGCTTCTTAAAAGCATGTTATGTCTTAATTCCCGACCATAATGTTTAATATAGTTAAACAAAACAATATGTATTTTAAAACTATTATAGAATGGTTTCTCCACAGAATGCATGCCCAAATTTGGCCAGAAAATAGACTGAAACATAATTGAGATGCAGATGTTTTATAGTTCCATTCGAATATTATAAGGAAAAGAACAATGAAGGGACTTTAAGAGTCAGAAAGCAAATGTAAATATTGTGATGATCCCTTGAAGAAAGGTAAGAAGCTGTCTCCAGGCCTTTGGAACGAGTTGTTGATTAGAGGGTTGGGGAAAGGGAAATTGTGGAAAAATGAGAATTTTTTGAACCAAGAAGGAAAGAAGGATGGAGGACTGTATGGAGAGTTGGATGTAAGTATTTCAGGAAACAAAGAGGGTAGTCTGATGCCTTTAGGAGTCTCCTTACACATATTGGGCCCATTATGGCTTGTGTCCTCCATTCTCTACTGTTCCTTCATCACCTCTGGATGGTTTCTGGATGGTTGCCATAACCTCCTAATTTGTCTTTCTGTCTTTCCACCCTCCAATCTTTCCTCCACACACTTGCTAAAGTCATTTTCCTAAAGCGTAAGTATGATCATGTCACTCCTCTCATAAATTCCAGTGGTTCCCTGTGATTTTAAGGATTTTTAAAAAAAATAAAACCTCTTTGGCTTTTAAACCCTTCACAACCTGACCCCAGTCTACTTTTCTAATCTTTAACAAATTAATAAAATTTCTTTTTAAAACTTTTCTCTTCCATCTTAAGCTTAAAGAGTTTCCTTATTCTCCAGCTCCTAGCATCTTCATTAACTTACATTTTTTTGGTGTGTGCTTATTGAGGAGGAATGAACTGGAATACAACCGCATCATATGTACCTCTGGTCTCCCTTCTGATAGAATTTAAGCTTCTTGAGGACAGGAACTGCTACATTTTTTATCTTCCTGTACACAGCCTCTTGGGCTTAAAAAATACTTGTTGACTGACTGAATAATTGATGGATATCTCCCTTAAATTTCAGCTATAAAAGTTATTAACATAAAAGGTTACTTGGATCATATGTGTAGACATTTAAGGCATCTTACAGGTCACCTAAAAAAATTCCTCTTCTTACAAATGTGGAAACTGAGGCCCAGGGAAATTAAAGGTTTTGTCCAGGGTCACCTAGATCGTTGCTTTTGTTTTCAGTTCTGTCAGACTCTTTCTTGGCAAAGATACTGGGAGAGGCTTGTCACTTTCTTCTCTAGCTTATTTTACAGATGAAGAAACTGAGGTAAACTGGTTTAAGCAACTTCTGCAGGATCACACAGCTAGGAGGCATCTGAGGCTAGATTTGAACTTGGATTTTCCTGACTTTGGGCATTCTCTCCACTGTACTACCACTTCCCCGCACAGTAAATTTGAACTGATCCTTTGCCTCTGACTCCAGATGCTTTTTTAACTGCATGTGAGAATTTATTTTTTCATATCCTGTATTAATTTTCATATCAGGGCTCTAGAGTAGAAAGACTTTAAATCAATTCCTGTATATTAGAGAGAATTACTGTGGATTTCTGTGTCTGACAGAGATTCTATCCAGTCTACTGCTTTTTGCATTTTCTTTGTCCTTAGGAATCCCAAAGAATGTCTTCCTTTAAAAACAGAATTTGGTTAATAAATGAAGGGGACAAAGGTTCTTTTCTGGCACACAAAAAAAAAAAACAACTCACCTGTCCACCTTTGAGGATGGGGAGAGGTGGATGGTTTGTTAGACCACCTCTTAATTAGCTATCTACTAATTAGAGAAGTCTTGGAATGTTCTAGGCCCAGGTTGAATAATGTGCTCCTAAAACTCTATTTATTCCTGACCCAATTTCCTAGTCCCTGGTCATTCCAGAGGGTCCTAGATTTATGTCACTATGTCACTTTATTAGTTATGTTGCTGGTCTCATCAATTTTTTTTTAACCCTTACTTTCCATCTTACAATCAGTATTGGTTCCAAGGCAGAAGAGTGATAATGGCTAGGGGGGTTAAGTGACTTGCCCAAGGTCACATAGCTAAGAAGTGTCTAAATCCAGATTAGAACCCAGGACCTCCCATCTCTAGGCCTGACTCACAATCCACTGAACCACCCAGCTGCTCTCTTCATCAATAAACTTGATATAATCAACACACTTATATGCTTATCAAAAAATCAATCTCTTAAGAAAATTTTAATGGTTAACAGTATTAGTCACTAGACATAATTTTAAGAAGCATCTAAAGACAAAAAAATGACTTAGATGACCCATTTTCTTCTCTTTTCTTTTGCTCTTTAATTCTATTATGAGTCACAAAATTATTTATTATTATCTTTAAGAAATATTTTATGTAACAATATCCTCAAAAATGTTCTTCCCATTTTACAGATGATAAAAATGAGGTACAACAAATAACTCACATAGCATAAAGTATAATTGGAATTCATAGATCTTGAATGAATGAGAATCCCTTTCCCACAGTATGCCTTTGTTGGTATAAAATGCCAACATTGATGGAGATTGAATAATGTGCTCCATGGTGCTTTATAAATAATAATGTTGGGTTCTCAAGAAAATTATTCTTTCTATATTGTTACCTACAATTGTGATAGATGAAATATTAGGCAACAACGTAAAAGACGGTTGAATACTTTGCAAGAGGCAGAAATTCCAAACTTCTTTCTCTCCACTGATAGATTGATGCAGGGAAATTTGCTGTAGGGTCTATTTCTCATTTTATTCTCTGTTTTGTAGAGCTCATCTAAGCACAAAAAACCTACCATTTTCAAAAGGAATTCCATTCTCTAGAGGAACTCTGTAGATACTTTTAAGAAAACAACTCCAAACTAAAAATATTCTCTTGGTATTTTACTACAGATCTCCTAGACATATGAAATGTTAAAATCAAAGCATGAACATATGAACAAAAAATTAAAATTTAGGAACAATCAGGAAGGTTTGGGAATCTTCAGGATTTCTTCAAGGGATGGACCACACTGAGATAGAGTAAGAAACTCTGGTATAAACACCAGCCACTGAGGCAAATACAGGAACACCCCCATCAGGGCAGGTAGGGTAGAATGGTGATAAGTGACATAGGACAGAATAGTTATTGATTATCTCTACCCTTTGGAGAGATCAGCCAATCAATCAACACTCATTAAGTACCTACTACATGCTGAACTCTGGAGAGAGAAAGATAAAAATAAAATAGACCCTGCCCTCAAGAGATAACTTTTTTTTTTTAGAAGATGGGTGGATATATGTATATTTTTGCTGTTCAGTATTTTCAACCATGTCCAACCCTTCATGACTCCATTTAAGGTCTTCTTAGCAAAGATACTGAAATGATAGGCCATTTCCTTTTCCATTTTATTTGACAGATGAGGAAACCAAGGCAAACAGGATTAAGTGACTTGCCCAGGGTCACTCAGATAAGATATACCTGAAGCCAGATTTGAACTCAGAAAGATGAGTCTTGCTGATTCAAGCCTGGCACTCTATCCACTGGGTCACCTGGCTTTCCTTGCTTAGTACATAGTAAGTTATTGTTGTTGTTGTTTTTAACATAGTAGGTTTTAAATAAATGCTTGTAGATTAAATGATGAAAAGGGAGAGAGAGTGTCATGTGTGAAGGATAGCAAGAAGACTGGTTTGACTGGACTGAAGGGTTTAGAAAAGTGAGTACTATATTAAGGGCTTCAAGTGCTGAAGAGCTTTAAAAAGAAAACAGAGGGAGGTAACCAAGTGACTCAGTGGATTGAGAGCCAGGTCCAGAGATGGGAGGGCCTGGGTTTAAATTTGATCTCCAACACTTCCTAACTGTGTGAGCCTGGACAAGTCACTTAACCCTTATTACTTTGCCCCTACTGTTCATCTGCCTTGAAATAAACATCCAGGATTGATTCTAAGATGGAAGAAGATAGAAGGTAAGTGTTAAAAAACAAAACAAAACAGAGATTATATTTGATCCTAGAGGACCACTGGAGTCTATTTGAGTAAGCAATTGAGATAGCAAGACCTTCATTTAAGAGAAAATGAGTAGGGTTAAAATCAAAGACTACATAAGTCATTCTAAAAATAATTCTGGGAAATTGATTTAATTTTAATTGAACAAAATTAAAAATAATTTTAGATTTGAGTCAAGATTATAAACTTTTTTCCTCATTCATATTACTACTAAATATGCAAAATAGGATAAATTTTGCTTTTCAAAAAGTTTCATTGTTGACTTTTGTTTTTACAGAAGAACAATTTCCCTCTTAACAGCTCCTTTTAATAAAACTATTATAAAAAAGAAAAGCATCTAAGCAAAGCTAACTACTAGAAACCATTCCACCTCTATATCCTGTCCCTCGTCTGAGAAGGTGCCATATTTTTCTTATCAGGGTTCAAAAACTAATATTTGGGTATCGATAGGTGACTCAGTGGATATAGGGCCAGACCTAGAGACAGGAAGTCCTGGATTCCAATATGGCCTCAGTCACTTCCTAACTGTGTGATCCCCAGAAAGTCACTTAATCCCACTTTCCAAATCCTTCCTGCTTTTCTGCCTTGGAATCAATACTCTGTATTGATCTTAAGATAGAAGGTAAGAATTTTTTTTAAGTTAATAATCCAGATTAAGTGCCCAATACACAGTCTTGATTCTAAGTCAGAAAATAAGGGCTGATTTAAACAAAAACAACAAAACCACAAATGAATATCTGTCATTATAGTTTCTTGTTCTTCATTAGATTGTAAACTCATTGAGGTTAAGAAGTGTCTTTTGCCTTTTTTTTATATCCCAGTGCTTAGTCCAGTGCCCAGAACATAGTAAATGCTTAATAAAAGATTATTGAGGGGGCAGCTGGGTAGCTCAGTGGATTGAGAGCCAGGCCTAGAGATGGGAGGTCCTAGGTTCAAATCTGGCCTCAGACACTTCCCAGCTGTGTGACCCTGGGCAAGTCACTTGACCCCCATTGCCTAGCCCTTACCACTCTTCTGCCTTGGAGCCAATACACAGTATTGACTCCAAGAGGGAAGGTAAGGGTTTAAAATAAATAAATAAATAAATAAAAGATTATTGAATGGAATTGTACCTCTTGCAAATACATGCCATCAGGCTAAAGTTTCTGAATGAGTATCCATCTGCCTCAAGGATATTTCATGACATTAATGGGGTTCTAATTAGAATTCTCAGACTTCATATTGCTTTTTCAAGTGCTGATAGTTAAAAAAAAATAGATTCAACAAAACATAAGCCTGGTTTCTGTTTGTCGGAGCCTGACATCTTGTAAAGAATGGGTGTTCAGTGAAGATTTGTTTTATCAATGAATTAATAACCCCTGGAATCACCTGGACACTACATGACAGATCAGTTCAAGGATACTAACTTACACAGACGGGTATGCATTGCTGCCCATAGTCAGAGGTAACCAAGCTAATGTGACCGTTATCTTGGTGTGTGTCGATAACCAAAAACACCAAAGCAGGGTTCTTTCCACATATAAAGACAGTCTCTTGGTTGACATAAATTTGACTCTGTGGCTTACCACCAACCCTGAGGATGAATCACTTTCCCTGTAGCTGGTGGTCAAAGGGCAGCCTTAACTAGCAAGGGATTTTCCCTTTTTCTGAATCTGTGGTGCTTTTCTTGTTAACATTTATATCCTTTACATTTTCAGGACACAAATCTTTCTCCATAACACAAAGTATTTTGCCTTTTTATTCTCTTTGATCTGTATAATAAAGTTATTTTTGTAAAAGATTTATAAATTTTAACTAGTCATATAAGTGTCTATTGTTTTTAACATTTGAGGAGTTTAATCTTCTAGAATCACAATAATATCATTTTGAAGACTTTCCTGGGTTTCTGTGAAAAACACATAGACATTCTATTAACCTTTCTGGAACTTGGTTTCTTTAATAAAACAAGGTCATTATTGGATTTTTTGATTGTATGAAATTCTCTCCTGTACCTTATTTCTTGCCTTCTAAAGCAAAAGAAACAAGAGATCTCCCTACATTAATTTCAATGATTCTATATTATTTCAAGAGAACAGAAGGAAAGCTATTTTATTTTTCTTTCATTTTTTATTTGAACATTTTTAATAATACATTTTGGAAAGTTTAAAAAAATTTAAATATAATTTTATTTAAAAAATATTGTTACATGATTACACAATTAATGTTGTCTCCTTCCCCACTCCTGGTGCCTACAAGCAATTCCAGTGGGTTATACATGTATTATCACTCAAAACCTATTTCCATGTTATTCATTTTTGTAATAATCTTTAAAAACCAAAACCCCAAATTATATACCCATACAAACAAGTGACAAATTACATGCTTTCTTCTGGATTTCTATTCCCACAATTCTTTCTCTAAATTTGGATAACATTCTTTCTCATGTAAAAGTTAAAATTAAATCTCAATAATAACATTTTATATTAAGAGATGTATTAATGATCATTAGAAATCAAGGAATATAGAAGATATAAAATAAAGACCATGTGCCCATGGCTGGTTAGCCATTTTTTAGTCAACCCCACTCACCACCATCAATGCTGATTCTACATCAGAGAGGAGGAGCCTCCAAAGCCCACACGCCCTTTAGCCCTTTATCCTGGGTGTACAGGAAGTACATAATGACAGGAAGTCAGTGGGCTCTTGGGATATGTAGTTCTTTTTTAGCAGAACAGATTTTCAATCATACATCCATAAGTCCTTCAGTGTTGTCCTGCATTGCTTGCTGTTAATAGCAAAGTCAGTTACATTTGATCATCCCATGATGTTTCAGTTACTGTATATAGTGTTCTCCTGGTTCTGCTCATTTCATTTTGCATCAGTTCCTGTTGGTCTTAGAAAGTTATTTTAAATAAGGTTTAGATAGTATTCCCCGTTATAAGACTGCGAAGAACTGAATGCAATAAAACAGAAAGTTAAAAATAACTAGAATTTCATATCAACTCTTATAGACCAGTTAAATGAATCCTATTTTTAAAAGATAGATTAGGGGCAGCTGGGTGGCTCAGTGGATTTAGAGCTGGGCCCAGAAATGGGAGGTCCTGTGTTCAGATCTGACATCAGACACTTCCTAGTGACCCTAGGCAAATCACTTAACCCCAATTGTCTTGCTCTTATGGCACCTTCTGCCTTGGAACCAATATTGATTCCAAGACAGAAGATAAGAGTTAAAAAAAAAAAGACAGATTTTATAATAATTTGGAAATTTTGCCTGCTAGGCATTCAGATGAGGCCTGAATTACATGTGCAGAAATGACTAATATATCACCAGAAATTCATTGAGAGTATTCAGATTCTATACTGTTATTCCAATTTTTTTTTGCTGGCATACTTCAAGAAAAAGATAGCTTTCAAATCTAAATTAGATATTAAAACTTGTGGGAAAGCATGATTTAAAAGTAGTTTGGGCATTTATACAATTTCTGGTTACCATCTGTAAACCTTGAAATTTCTCAGACTTGTGAATGTTAAAAATTTCCCCACTGGACTGGGAACATTCCCCATTTTGATGTGAGAACTCGCCAGGATCAGAAATGGGAGGACTTCTACTCCACCCATACTTAAGAATGCTTTAGGGGAGAAAAATCCTTGCTATGGGAGGACCTCTACTCCACCCCTACTTAAGACTGCCTTAGGGGAGAAAACTCCTTGCTAAACAATGAAAGTACTTGGACCCATGCTTATAATAAGGCAAGGAGTTCTTTGAGCCATGCCTGTTTTTTAGAATTGATACAATGGGATGCTAGGTACCTAAAAGGGTTGGGCAAGTTTTCTCTTAATGAGATTAGTTGACTCAGCTGTGTTTTCTCTGGTTCAGACTTACTGAGGGGATTAGTCAATTTAGCTAGAATTCAGATGGGCTGTCCTTTAGGAAACATCTACAGTGACTGGTAGATGGAAGAACTTAGGGGAGATGACATTGGAAAAAAAACCATATATAAGAAAAGGTATCTCTTGAGCAAAGGAGATTCCTTGGATTCCTTAAAGGCTTGGAGATCCTTGGATCTTGGAGAGAGAATCCTTGGAGAGGGAGGCTTGGAGATCCTTAGATCCTTGGAGATAGATCCTTTTGGAGGAGGCCCTTTGAAGATCTCTTGAGAAGGAGTCCCTTGGGAGGCTGACTCTGGCTGGAACTCCCTCTGGGGAGACTCTGTTCCTCAGACATCCTTGCTTAAGACAAATCTTGTGGTGAGTGATAAGACTGACTGACTGATCTCTCTCTCTTAAGATTCAGGTCTAGGCCATGTTGGCTTAAGGCCCTTCATACTTATTTCCTTTTTCTCTCTTTCCTTAATTACTCATTGTATTATTAATTAAAATCTCTATAAAACCCAGTTGACTTGGGTATATTGAATAATTGGGAATATTTCCCTGGCGACCACCTTATATATTTGATTTAGAAACCAAGACACTGTAGTGAAACATATTTTTTGCGGTCATATTTACTCACTCACTCTTATATTATTCATAATTGTTTCCCTTTCCCTGACTTCACCAATTTTAAATCTTACAGTTTATGGCTCCCACTATTTTAATTATTACACATTATATTATGTTAGTTTTTGCAGAATGCATCAGGCAAGCTATTAACAATTATTTGCAAAAATTCAAATTCTCTATTAAAATGCTTATAAAAAATTTAGGGGATCTGTGTTTTTATGAATACATAAAAAAAGAGAACCAAAGTGAGAAAAATGGGACAGTTAAAATAGAAGAGACATAAAATTAATGACAACTTTAAAGCAGTTGAGTTAATGCATGTGTTTTAAAAATATGACTGGCAAAAAGGAAGGGAAAATTCAGGCTTTAAAAATAATGAGAATCTGGGTAAAATATTCTGCTTAAAATGAAAAAAAACTATTAAATAAACATGAAAAATGATGAAATATCAAGTTTTGTTCAATGATTATAAAGCCCCTCCAACTTTCTTTTGGAAAATGAAAAATTACTGTTGTTTCCCTGGATACATTACAAACTCCTTAAATTCAGAAATATCCATGAAAACCACGTGCATTCCTTCATGTGATAAAATAACTTCATTTGGGTGACAGGATCAGTCAACAAAAGGAAGTAATAATCTATGTTAAGACATCTTACTCGGTGGCTAAACAGATCACAATATATGAACATAAGAGAATATAACTGTACCACGAGAAGCCATGAATGTGGTGAATATAGAACAATGAAGAAAGATTCAAATAGACCAATGCAGAGTAATGTAAGCTGAATCAGGAAAATGAGACTCACAATGAGTTTAACAATCTACACACAAAGAACAGTAACAAAAAGAGACAATGCTGGGAAATTATAATGATTCAAGGTCATAATTTTGAGGAAGAGTTGGGAAAATGCAACTATTTTCCCTCTTTACAGAAGTGAGGGACAATGGGTGTATAATATTACATATACTGTGAAATTAGATAATGTATTGGTTGGCTTTGCTGAGATTTAAAAATATAAATCTTTTTTTAAATTTATTTTTTATGAGGGATGGCTTGCTGGCTAAGGCAAAAGTTTAATGTACTCAGAAAAGAAGGGTTAGGACAAAGAGTGTGACAGAGGCAGTTCAAACTGGCTTTGGAGAGCTGAATGTTAAATTTTCATTATGAGCTTATACCTCCAAATTACAAATCAGGGCTTAATTGATTGTGTTCTTGGCTAAACAAAGAGCTAGAAGAAATATTAACCAGGAGAACCTTCTACACAGTAACAGCAATAAAGTGGGATGATCAATACTGGGAATGACTTGACTATTGTCAGCAATGCAAGGATATAGGACATCTCCAAGGGACTCAGGATGAACAAGGCTTTCTACTGCTCTAGAAGGAATAGGGGACCCTAACCCTACTGTCATTAGAAAAACATATTTGCTACAAAACTTCATATTCTTAACATATGGGGGAAAATAATGGGAGTACCAGAATTTGTTCTAGCCATGAGAGATGATGATGTACTTTTCAGACCTTTCTTTCCCTGCCAAGAAAGGAAGAAAAAATGGAAATGAATGGAAGAATCTGGGGAAAATTCTAATCTAAGGCTTGAATTTGAGTAAATGAAAATAAATAGCTAAAATTTTTAAAAACAACCAAGGGAAATAAGCCAGGACAACTGTAACTTATTCAGGGTTCAGTTCTCTGTCTTAATGACAATTCAATTTTGGACTACCTCACAGACAAAACGAAATTTCTCATTTTAGGAACAGTGTCATTATCATTCACCTTAATGAAAGTATACAATTCTGATGATTGTTTATTTAAAATAAAATTTTAAATCCTTAACTTCCATCTTAGAATCAATAATGTGTATTGGTTTCAAGGCAGAAGAGCAGTAAATTCTAGGAAATGGGGGTTATGTGACTTGCCCAGGGTCACACAGCTAAAAAGTATCTGAGTACAGATTGGAACCCAGGACCTCCCATCTCTGGGACTGGCTCTCAATCCACTGAACCATCTAGCTGTCCTCTAGAATCATCTTTAAAGTTCTTTTGGTTAATATTTAGCCAACTGTTTTCTTACCCAAAATAGCAACAGATCAACAATAGATTTTGTCTTTATTAGACCTTATGGCCAACTGTTCTTTCTGTAGAGCCTTATGGCATAGACTCATCATAAACTATTCCCTGTTCTATGATTTGTACCAGTGCTATGGGGCCATTTAACTATGCCAATGGGGTAGCTAGGTGACTCAGTGGAAACACAGTCAGGCCTTTAGGCAGGAGGTCCTGGGTTCAAATTTAGTATCCTTCCCAGTAGTATGACTCTGGGCAAGTCAATTAGGCTCTGTTTACCTCAGTTTCCTCAATTTTAAAACTTGCTTATTCTGGGGGCAGCTGGGTAGCTCAGTGGTTTGAGAGCCAGGCTTAGAGATGAGAGGTCCTGGGTTCAAATCTGTCCTCAGACACTTCCCAGCTGTGTGACCCTGGGCAAGTCACTTGACCCCCGTTGCCTAGCTCTTACCACTCCTCTGCTTTGGAACCACTACACAGTATTGATTCCAAGATGGTAGATAAGGGTTTAAGAAACAAAACAAAACAAAAAAAATACTTGCTTATTCTCCTACCTCCCCATAGTTGCCCTATATTACAATATAGTGACAACTAACTGTCCTATGCCAGCAGTGGTTATATTGTTTTTCAGGTTCCTATAGCTCTATCAGACATAGGGGGGAATGCCCCTTCTTTCCAGTCCAAAGAACCACACATTTGTTGTATTCACACACTAATGGTTTCATTTTGCTACCTTCCAAGCTCCTTTAGCATATAGTCCTCCTAAGGTACTTCCTAATGGATGGAATTCTCTAGTGAACATCATGTTATGTAGTTCTGAACTCTGGGCCATGTTTTTTCTAGTCTATTAGGTAGTACCATGGTCCTCTCTAGATTCCAGAGCTCATAGACTTTGTACTCATTTCAGAAGCATACTCAAAAGGGAAATGTTTATTCTCAAAAAATTCATAAAAACTCTGGGGAACAGCTTAATTTGAGGTAGGGGTATTCAACTCAAAACCAACATTCTGGATCCATATAGTAGACTGCTCCCCTCCCCCTCTCCACACCCACTTGAGAATATTTCTCACATGACCCACACCTCTACCCAGTAGCCCAATGGGAGTGCTTGGGGCATTCCCCTCCCCCTCTCCATGAATATCCTCCCTTCATCTGCCCCTCTGCCCAGCAGCCCAATAGGAGTGGTTCCTCCCTTCCCTGTCTGGGGTAAGGGGGAGGTTCACATGCAGTATGAAGGTTGCAGTTTGGGCACTCAGTCTCTAAAAGGTTCACCATCACTTTTCTAGATCCTAGTGTCTGGTACATAAGTCTCTGGCTTCTTCTGATATCAGTTAGAATTTCTAAGCCCCAACCAGGGGAAAAATTCTCAAGACAATGGGCCTTTCCTGGAGGCTTCACACCTCCAGAAAGGTGGGGTCACTAAGTCAGCCTTTCACTCACCAACAGTGACTGTCTAAAATGGAAAAGCAGTCTTGAGTTTTCCTGCACAAGTTCCTCCAGTCCAACTCTGAGTCAGAGATCCTCCATCCAACTCGAATCTTGAATCAAATATATCCTTCTGGCCTCTAATCCTCTTTTTAATGATCTTTTTCTCTTGTGTCACCTCCCCTAAATTTCACATCTACCAATACCTACCAATCACAGCAGATACTTTTCTCCAGGACTTCCCACTCTTTGGTTTACACCTTCTTTGGTTAGATTATACCTTTTGGATTATTAACACCTTTTTTGGTTAGTTTACCTTTTGTAGTTAAAATGGGTAGATCTACTTAAAATACTGAGCTATCACCTTTTGGGAATTAGAATCTAAAAATAGATTGTAGATTCCAATTCAGTCTTCCCAATAAAGGAAGAGCTAAGTATCTTCAATTTTATAATCAGGGGAGAGCTAAATCCAGTCTTCACAAACTCCAGGTCACTGGGAGATGATGTAAAAGAAGGCAACATTAAAGAGAAAGAAAATCCCTTCTGACAGTATTTAATAAATTTCTGCTGATTGACTGAGTTGTCTCACCTGGTAGGTGATCAAGTTTAGTCAGGGAATGATAATAGATTTGAACATTGGTCATCTAAGGCTTAGGAAGGTAAATGTGGAATGATCTGGTTAGATATGGTCCTGTAAAAGGTAAAATTAAATCTCAATAATAAAAATATATTTTAAGAGATTTATTAATGATCATTAGAAATCAAGGAATAAAGAAGATACAAAACAAAAGACCACATGCCAATGGCTGATCAGCCAATTCAAACACCTGCCTAACTACCACCAAGCTCAGGATAGCAAGTAAAGAGGCGGGACCCTTCACATCCTTGCCTAATATCCCCTATATACAGGAAATAGGTAATGACAGGAAGTCAGTGGGCTCCTGGGAAATGTAGTTCTTTTTTTTTTTTTAAGGGTAACAGATTTTCAATTATACAGTCCCTTGATATCAATAGAGTATTCCTCTACTCTTTCCCAGTTTTTCTCTTTTTACAAAAATTAAATTTTATTTTTCTCCAGTTACATGTAACAATGGTTTCCAACATTTTTCAAAAAATATTGAGTCTTTGATGCTGAGTGAAATAAGCAGAACCAGGAGAACATTGTACACAATTGTTGCAATATTGTAAAACAAGCAAAGGTGATAAATTTTGCTACTAATAGCAATACAATGATCAAGGATAATTCCAGGGTACTTATGAAAAAGAATGCTATCCAGCTCTAGAGAAAGAGCTGTTTGAGTAGGAATGCAAACGGAAGCATGTAATTTATCACTTTTTTATTTAGATATATATTTTGGGGGTTTGGTTTAATAAGATTATTCACTTACAAAAATGAATAATAATGGAAATATGTTTTGTATGATTATATATGAATAACAGAAAAATTTTCTGAAAAAAAAAGAAATTGAAATTGAAGAAGACAGTGATTATGATGATTCTAATGAATAAAAAATGCCAGAAAAGGTGAAAAAAAAGAGAATATTGAGACTCTTAATTCTTTCCTTCCTCCCTACTCCCTCGCCCATGTTGAGATGATAACACAATCTTACATAGATTTTACATACATGCAATCATGTAAAACATATTAATCCTTTTATAGAAGGAAACTCAAATAAAAAATCAAGAAAGTGAAAAAGTTTACTTTGGTCTGAAATTAAACTCTATTAGTTCTTTTTCTCTGGAAGCAGATGGTATATATTCTTTTTTATCATGAAACCTGTGGGATAGTTTTTTATTATTGTATTCCTGGAAATAGCTGTTTTCCACAGCTGTTCATTGTACAGTATTCCCATCACTGTGTTCAGTGTTCTTCTGGTTCTGCTTATTTCACTTTGCTTCAGTTCTTGTAAGTTGGTTCAGGTTTTTCTGAGCTCCTCCTACATGTCCTTTCTTATAGCACAATAGTATTCCATTACAATCATAAGCCATTCCCCAATTGATGAGTCTCCTTTCACTTTATAATTCTTTTCCCCACACACACAAAAGAGGTGCTTTAAATCTTTTTCTGTAGCTAGCTCCTTCTTTTTGTTTTCATCTCTTTAGGATACAAACTTAGTAATGGTATTGGGATATAGGTCCTGATTGCTCTCCAAAATGGTTGAATCAATTCACAACTCCCCCAAGAGGGATTAAATTCTCAACTTTCCCATAACCCTCCAAATTTTGTCATTTTCCTTTTCTGTCATAATAGCCAATCTGCTAGATGTGGAGTAGTACCTCAGAGTTGTTTTAATTTGCATTCCATTAGTTGTGATTTAGAGCATTTTTTTGCATGACTATAGACTAATTACTTTGTCAGAGAACTGCCTACTTATGTTCTTTGATCATTTATCATTTGGGGAATGACTTGTATTTTTATATATTCAATTAATTTCTCTATGTATTTAAGAAATGAGGACTTTATTAGAGAGACTTGTAAAAATTTTTGCACCATTATGATTACTGTGTATTACTCTCCATCCTTTTTATCCCTGTTTGGGTTTGGACCTAGATCTTTCCCAAATTTCCCCTCTTTTCTATCAGTTCTACCCTTTATTCTCTTATCCTCTTCCCCTCCTGTTTTCCTGTAGGATAAGATAGCTTTCCCTATACCCAACTGATTATGTATGTTCCCTTACTGAACCAATTCTGATGAGAGTAAGGTCAAGTGCTCCCCTTCCCATGTCCCCCATCTTCCTCTCCACTGTAAAAGTTCTTTCATGTACAATTATTTAGCCCATTTTATTTTTCTCTTCCTCCTTCTCCCAAGGCATTCCTCTTTCTCATGCCTTAATTTTATTTTCTATCATCCCATCATACTCAATTCACACTCTTTGTCTTTTTCTATGTCTATTTTTTCTAAATGCCCTAATAATAACAAAATTATTTGGAGTTATAGGAATCATCTCCCCATGTAGGAATGTATATAGTTTAATCTTATTGAATGTCTTTTGGTTTCTCTTTCCTGTTTACCTTTTTATGCTTCTCTTGAGTCTTTTGTTTGAGAGTCAAGTTTTCCATTCATCTCTTGTCTTTTTATCAAGAATGCTTGAAAATCCTCTATTTCACTGAATACCCATTTTTTTGTCTCCTGAAGGATTTTGCTTATTCTTTCTTTCTTCCTTCCTTTCTTCCTTTCTTCCTTTCTTCCTTTCTTCCTTTCTTCCTTTCTTCCTTCCTTCCTTCCTTCCTTCCTTCCTTCCTTCCTTCCTTCCTTCCTTCCTTTCTTTCTTTCTTTCTTTCTTTCTTTCTTTCTTTCTTTCTTTCTTTCTTTCTTTCTTTCTTTCTTTCTTTCTTTCTTTCTTTCTTTCTTTCTTTCTTTCTTTCTTTCTTTCTTTCTTTCTTTCTTTCTTTCTTTCTTTCTTTCTTTCTTTCTTTCTTTCTTTCTTTCTTTCCTTTCTTTCTTTCTCTTTCCTTCTCTCTCTCTGCCTTGTGAATTTTAGATTTACTCCACCCTGCTTAGTCTAACAAAACAGGAATGTCTATACCCCTACTTAAGGATTAAGTGTTGAGAAGGATGTCCTATGACAGACATGTGCCAGCAAATGACAAATCAAAAACAACTGACAGACCCTGGGCTATCCTAAGTCAAGCATAAGCTTCCTTTGGTACATGAGAGATGCAGGAAGTGATGTAAAAACAATCTATATATTTCCCATCACTTCCTCTCTCCGGCTCTTTTTTGCAGAGAGGTGGCTCTGGTTCTTGCAGTGGAGAGGTGGCTGGGTGGCAGCGTGCTGAGCACCTTGGCATCTTGGTGTGTCTGTAGCTATTGTCTTGGTTTGGTGGTAAGTGTCCTTGATACAATACTGGGAGAACCTTAGTAGCCTATTTCAAGTGAGACATCTTTACTGAGCTCTCTCAGAGTTTAGGCTGATTCTTTTTTTTTCTCCTTTAGTTTCCCTAAAAACGCCATCCTCCTACGAGCCCCTCATGGCTGGAAGGTCTCTGAACTCCCCTTGACTCAGGCTAGGCTGGAGAAATCCTATACCCTTTCCCCTCTCTCTTCTTCTTAATTCCTTCCCTCTATATTAATTAAACCATCATAAATTTCCAAACTGACTTGAGTATTTTATTTGGGATTTGAATTTAATCCCTGGCGACCGATTAAATTTATATTCAGTCTCAACCTTAAATTTACCCTTACAGCCTCTCTCTTTCTCTTTCCTTATTTTTATTTCATGTAATAACAAATTTCCACATAAGCTTTCCAAAGTTATATGATCCAAATTCTCTTCTTCTCTCTTTCCCTCCCCATTCCTTTAGCTGGTGTGATATGGAAATCACATTAAAAGACTGATATATATTAATTTAAGGTCGCCAAAGAATTCAGCTATGTAATTCCTAAATGAAAACTCAAGTTAGCAGTCAACCTTTTATGGAGTTTTAAATTACTAACAGGAGGAAGAAAGGTATTAGAGAGAGAGAGAGAGAGAGAGAGAGAAAGGGGAGAGAAGGAAATAGGACTTAAATAAATACCCCCTCTGCTTAGGCTGGGCCAAAGGCCCAAGGCCTTGGAGAGCTGAGGCAAAGAAAAGAGATCAGTCCCTATCACTCATGTGACCAAAATGGAGAAACAGTCTCAGGGCCTCCACTCCAAGAACCAGGCTCCAACAACCTCCTTTCCTCCACACAGGAAGTCCCTAGACTCCTCAGCTGTCCTCTACCTCACTTCCTGTGTCTCCCCTGTGCCAATGGTGGCTCTAGCTTAACCCAGGACCGCCCAGAGGTCTGTCCCCTTTGCACATATCTGTTGAAGGTCATATTCTCAAATAATTAAATTTTGAGCTTTGCTGCAGCCCTTCCTAAATCCTGTTACCCTGAGTAGGGTGGAGATTGTAGTTTCCAAAACCTGATTCTGTCATTCCAAGTATCTCCATTGTTATTGATCAGAAAATAGCCAAATCCCATCCTCTAAAGAATGGTTTGAACAGGGTTGAGTAGTTTTGAAATTCACACTGGCAAGCAATTCAGTCTGGGTTATACATGTATTATCATGCAAAACATATTTTCGTATTGTTCATTTTAGTTAATCTTATAACAACAAAATCCCAAAATATATGCCTAAATATACAAGCAAAAAATGTATGCTTTGATCTGCATTCCTATTCCATCAGTCCTTTCTCTGGAGGTGGATAGCATTCTTTGTCATAAGTCCCTCAGAATTATCCTAAATAATAGTATTGCTGAGAGAATAGCTAAGTCTATAACAATATTTCTGTTAATGCATGCAGTGTTTTTCTGGTTCTGCTTATTTCCCTCTCTATAAGTTCTTTCCAGCTCTTTCTGAAATCATCCTGTTCATAATTTCTTAACAGCACAATAGTTTTCCATCACCATCATATACCACAATTTGTTTAGTCTTTAGTTTCCAGTTCTTTGCCACCACAAAAAAGAGCAGCTATAAATATTTTTTGTATAAGTTCCTTTCCCATTTTTCTTATCTCTTTGGGATGCAGACCTACTAACAGTATAACTAGATCAAAGGGTATGGCACTGTTTTATAGCCCTTTGAGCATAATTCCAAATTGCCATGGTTAGATAAGTTCACATCTCTAATGCATCTCACAATGCATTAATGTCTCAATTTTGCGACAATCCTCTCCAACAGTTATAATTTTCCTTTACTGTCATATTCGCAGATTAAATAGGTATGAGGTGGTACCTCAGAATTGTTTTAATTTGCATTTCTCTAATCAAGTGGGTAAGTGATTTTTGGTTGAAGTTCCAGCTCCTTTGCCCTCTAGAATATCATATTCCAGGCCCTCTGATTCTTTAACATAGAAGTTGCTAAATCTTGTGTTATCCTGACTGTGGCTCATGATATTTGAATTGTTTCTTTTTGGCTGCTTGCAATATTTCTCCTTTACCTGGGAGTTATGGAATTTGGCTATGATATTCCTTGGAATTATTCTTTTGAGGTCTCTTTTAGGAGGTAATAGGTGAATTCTTTCTATTTCTATTTTGCCTTTTGGTTCTATAATATATGGGTAGATTTCCTTGATAATTTCTTGAAAGATAATGCTTAAGCTCTCTCTCTCTCTCTTTTTTTTATCATGGCTTTCAAGTTGTCCAATAATTCGTAGATTATTTCTCATGAATTTTTTTCCAGGTTGTTTTCCCACTGAGATATTTCAAATTTTCTTCTATTTTTTCATTCTTTTGACTTTCTTTGATTGTCTCATGGAGTCACTAACTTCCACTTGCCCAATTCTAATTTTTAAGACACAATTTTCTTGAGTCAACTTTTGTACCTCCTTTTCCATTTGGTCACTTCTACTTTGTAAAGAGTGCTTTTCCTCAGTGAGTTTTTGTATCCCTTTTTCTACAGGGCCAATTCTACCTTTTTTTTACAAATAAGAAAAATTGAGGTTTATTTTATTTTTTTAAATATAATTTTATCTTATTTTTAAAAAATATTTTTCCATGGTTACATGATTCATGTTGTTTCCCGCCCCTCTTCCCTCCCCCTTCATACAACTGACAAGTAATTCCCCCGGGGTTATACATGTATTATCACTCAAAACCAATTTCCATAATAATTCATTTTATAAGAAAGTAATCTTTTAAAACCCCAAACCCAAATCCTATACCAATTTAACAAGTGATAAATCATATGTTTTTCTTTGGCATTTCTACTCCCACAGTTCTCTCTCTAGATGTGGATAGCATTCTTTTTCATAAGTCCCTCAAGACTGTCCTGGATCATTGCATTGTTATTGGTAGCAAAGTCTATTACATTTGATTGTCCCACAATGTTTCAGTTACTGTGTATGTTTTCCTGGTTCTGCTCATTTCACTCCACATCAGTTTGTGCAGGTCCTTCCAGTTCTTATAGAAATCAAGCAGTTCATCATGTATTTTATCACCATCATGTACCACAATTTGTGCAGTCATTCTCCTGGGGAAAGACAACTTCTCATTTTCCAATTTTTTTGCCACCACAAAAAAAGCACAACTATAGGTATTTTTGTACAAATAGATCCATTCCCATTTTTTTTCTCTTTGGGGTACACACCTAGTAGTGATATTGCTGAATCAAAGGGCATGCATTCTTTTAAAGTCCTTTGGGCACAATTCAAAATGGCTAATTCTGCTTTATAAGACATTCTTCTCTTCAATGGATTTCTGTACCTCTTTTACCAGTTGGTTGAACTATTCTGTTTTTCAAGATGTTAATTTCAGGAGGGCAATTTGGAACTATGCCCAAAGGGAGATAAAGGACTGTCTGCCCTTTGATCCAACCATAGCACTGCTGGGTTTGTACCCTGAAGAGATAATAAGGAAAAAGACATGTACAAGAATATTTATAGCTGCGCTCTTTGTGGTGGCCAAAAATTGAAAAATGAGGGGATGCCCTTCAATTGGGGAATGGCTGAAGAAATTGTGGTATCTGTTGGTGATGGAATACTATTGTGCTCAAAGGAATAATGAACTGGAGGAATTCCATGGAGATTGGAACAAGCTCCAGGAAGTGATGCAGAGCGAAAGGAGCAGAACCAGGAAAACATTGTACACAGAGACTGATACACTGTGGTACAATCGAACGTAATGGACTTCTCCATTAGTGTCAATGCAATGTCCCTGAATGATCTGCAGGGATCTATGAGAAAAAACACTATCCACAAGCAGAGGACAAACTGTGGGAGTAAAGACACCGAGGAAAAGCAACTGCTTGACTACAGGGGTTGAGGGGATATGATTGAGGAGAGACTCTAAATGAACACCCTAATGCAAATACCATGGGAAATGGGTTCGAATCAAGGACACATGTGATACCCAGTGGAATCTCGTGTCGGCTATGGGAGGGGTAGTGGGAGGGGGGGAAGAAAAGAAAATGATCTTTGTTTTCAATGAATAATGTTTGAAAATAACCAAATAAAATAATGTTTAAAAGGAAAAAAATATATTAATTTCATCAGTATTTTTTTGTGCTTCTTTTACTAAACAGAAGATTCTTTTTTCATGATTTTCCTGTATCACTCTCATTTCTTTTACCAATTTTTCTTCTAACTCTCTTTTTTGATTTTCAAAATACTTTTTGAGCTCCTCCATTATTTCCTTTTTGGACTAGAGAGTAATTCCTTTTTTTTTTAGAAGGCTTTGGATTTAGCAGTATTGACTTTGTTTCCTTCTGAGTTTGTGCTTTGGGTTACCAAAATAACCTTCTTTGTTGGGGGCAGCTGAGTAGCTCAGTGGATTGAGAGCCAGGTCCAGAGATGGGAGGTCCTGGGTTCAAATCTGACCTCAGACACTTCCCAGCTATGTGACCCTGGGCAAGTCACTTGACCCCCATTGCCTAGCCCTTACTGCTTTTCTGCAGGTAAGGGTTTAAAAAAAAAATAGCCTTCTTTGTTGAGTTTCTTTTTTGTTTGTTTGCTCATTTCCAGTCTTCTTCTTTTCATTTAGTTGGAAAAAAAAATCTGTTAAAAGTTGGGCTCTGTAACTAAAGGGAACTGAGCACTGTTCCAAGCATCAGGTTCTTTGTGCAGCTGTCTTCAGAGGTGGCTCTAGGGATCTATCTACTTTCAGTTCTTCCCATATGGTATGATGAAAGGAGAAGAGGGTGTTTAATACTCACCTAATCTGTCCTCTGGTCTAAGTAATCCCAAATACTCTATTCCCCTTTGGAACTGTGACCAGGGTTCCCTAGTTCCCCTGTTGCAGCAAGCAATGGTGTCTGCTAGTGTTCTTCCTTACCCTGAGACCATGTCCCAAGACTGCGACCTCATTCTGTGTATGAGCAATGTGACAAAAGTCTTGTACCCAGAGCCAGCAAAGAGACCCCTATAATCTTCTGAGCATTTGTCCTACCCTCTGAATAGCTAAGACCTCTAGAAGCCTTTACTGCTGCTTCATCCATACCCAAAGCTTATTGTTGTGGTGGGAACTGCCCTGGAGTGCTGTATTCTATTTCTACCCCAATGCACTAGATCCCTTATGACTGCCTTCTAAGTTGTTTTGTGCTGGGAAATTACTTCACTTTGTCTTTTTCTGGGTTCTGCTGCTCCAAAATTTGTTATAAGGCATTACATCTTTTTTTTTGGAAGGTAGTTTGGTAGAGATCAGATAAGGATTTGTACCTTCTCCATCATCTTGACTCTGCCCTCCAATATTCCTGTTTTCATGCAAGTAGCCATTCTTACTGAGCTCACCAGATTCCAGATTTCTTCCATCTGACCATATAGCAGATAAACCCTGAGTCATTCCCCATGAAGAGGGGCAGGGTATCCTCCTTAATCTTTCTTCCTTCTCTCCTCCCTCTCTTATTTACTCCCTCCCTCCTTTCCTTCCTCCTTCCCAATCCTCCTCCACTTTCCCCTTGTCCGGAACTGATTTATATTCAAAATAAGTTTACCCATTCTTTAAGGTTTGTTTACATTTATGTTCAATTAATGTTGAAAGCTAGCACCAGATAAAAGTGTGGTTGACCATAGCAACTTTGGATTTGTATGTATTTCATTTCTGGGAATGGAATGTGAAGGGCAGAGAAGCAGCTAGCATATTGCACATAGAGAAAAAATGAGACAGAAAATAGACCCTCTTGGATTTGTTGGGATTTTTTCTGTCTGGGGGCTCTAGAACAAAATGAAAGAGAATGCTTGCTGGTTTATACTCCATAACTTCCCAAAGCAAGAGGAAAATGAATCTAAATCCATAACCCCAGACAAGGCTTCAGCCAAGGAGAGGCAGTTTTAAGTAGAGAAAAAGGATTAGCTCTTTGGCCAATTTTCACTCTATTGTTCTCCTCCGCTCTCTTTAAAGGAGACTCCACAGTGGGAAGTGCCTGGAAGAGAATGTTTCTACCCACACCAAATCAGAATAGCTAGCTTTCCTCTTCAAAATACCTCCATACTTCCAGACACTGCTACACAGAGATAGAAGCTGGAGAAGCTAGAAGAAAAATGGAGAGCTGGCATGTTCAATAGACGGGCTCATGCAAATATCATATTTTTTTAAAAGCCTTTCACAGGGCCTGAATGGTAGTCAATTCATAGTTCAGTTCCTTAATGAGCACTGTCTTGTTTCTGGTTAAAGAAAAAAACCATGATGTCAGAAGGGAATAGGAGAAAGCTATCATTGTATTGTTCAAGTTTAAGGACTGGACTTCTCTCTGAATCCATGGAAGAACAATTCACTGGAGCCTCAGGTTATAGAGTTAGATTCGTTTTTCCTTTGGGAAGTTATGGAATATAATATAGAAAATAAATCAGTAAACATTCTCCCCTACCAGGGAGCCTGCAGGTAGTCAGTACTTTCTTCCTGCAAAGTGATTAGTATCTTCTCAATCACTGATAAAGTATTTGAATAAGATGCTAAAGTTCTGTTTACTCTAACATGGAGCATTTTCAGATTCAAACTTTACTTCCTAGTTACCAATTCCAAATCTTGTCTCCTCCATTCCAGCAATTATTCTCCTCTCCTTCTCACCAGTACCTTGGAATTTGCCCTTGGAGCCACCCTGGCCTGTGAGAGAAGAGCATCTGCCTTATCTTTCCTAGAACAAGGCTTAACCTTACTTCTCAGCCAGTTCCAGAGCATAGCTACTTCCATTCTGAACATCATTCCTCCCCTTAAGAAGCTTGGATACCACTCCTAGAAATAACCTTGGGCTCTGATGAGTGAACTTTCACCCAATTTATTTAGATCCAGGCCTTGGCCTCCCTTACCTAACTATACTGTCCAGAACTCCTACCACCTTCCCAATCAGCTTTCAGTTATTCTATTACCAATAGAATGTAAGCTCCATGAGGCTTGCTTGTGTGTGTATCCCCAATGCTTAACATGGTGCCAACACATAGTAAAAACTTCCATTTTTTTCCTATCAATTTGTCTGCCAGCTGAATTTGTTTCTGAAAAAATTCTCAGAATCTTTCCCTGCCTCCACTTCTGCCAGCTCAGCTTTTAACAACGTTCATCCTGATTATGCCATATAATTTGAGAACTGAAAGATTAGAGTACAACTCTTTCATTTTGCAGACGAGGAAATAGAAGCCAAAGATGTTTAAGGCCAGCCCATACCAATTATCAATCAAAATCATACATTAAACATCTATTATATACTGTTTTCAACCTGGAAAAACACAGAACCACTAATGTAGTCAGCAAAACCATATCTTTAATTAGGAAAGAGACAGGTCCTTGAATATTTATTGGCCACTACAGAGTCAAGCACTAAATACCACACAGAGTCAAACCCTGGGGGCTCTGGAGACAGTGTCTCTGAGAGGATCACCCTGCTAGGTGATTCTCTAAATAATAGAACTTGAGGATTTTATATAACTTTTGGGGAATCAAGTACAGCAAACATACACTGATGGTTTTACAAGCAGGTTTGGGAAAGAGGCCGTAGTCAAAGGCTGGGGTATCAGAGATGGTCTACTTATAATGTGTACAAAAAGGATGGTTCCTGCACAGGTGTTGGTCTTCTTGGGAAAGGATCTCTGATAATGGGGGAAACTTCTAAGAGAAAAAGGGTGATTGAGGACCTGAGCATTTCTATTACTGCTATTCAGGATATGTAATGGGGACTGGGAGATCCCATATTCAGTCTAAGACAAAGTTAGTTTGGGACTTCCCTTAAGGGCAAGTTCTCAAGGGAAATGGGCAAATGGGGCTTCCAGAATTCACATTAATACTGTTAACATGGAAAAACACAGAACTACCAAAGCTGTTACAAAGAACATGTCTTAATCAGAACAAGGAAGACAATGTTCTGACGGCCATCACACAGACTCACAGGCACACCAAGTGCACACTCTAAGACTCTGGGAACAATGTCTTTGGGAAAACACAACATGAATGGGAATTTCCATCCAACTGAAGAAGTTGGGGTCTTATATATGCTTTAGGGTATATAGGAAAAGGGAAAGTTAACCAGGAGCCAGAACACCTAGGAGGGACCTAGATACAATAAGAGAAACTCAGAAGACAAAAGGGTACTTAAGATTTGACTACATCCACTATTCCTTAATAAGGGTGCTTAATGGGTACTTAATGGCTTATTTGTTCAGTCTCAGATATAGGGTGGGCCTGGGGATTTCTTGAAGGTAAATTCTCATGGGACAAAGGTAAATTTGGGGTTTCAATAAAACAAGGTTGTCTTTAGAGTGCAACCTTCTCATTTTACAGATAAAGATATTAAAGCCAAAGATATTTAAGGCTATCCCTAAACCACAATCAATCAAAATCACATGTTAAACATCTGTTACATACCAAGCACTATCCTAGGTAGAAGGTTTTAAAAAATACAGAATGAAATAGTCTCTGCTCTGAAGAAAAATATTCATTTTTAAAAATATTTTATTTTTCTCTCAAGTAATGATAACCATGTTTTATGAAACCAGAATTTGCCTTCAAGTAACTCCCTGACAGATATCATTCCAGACTGAACAATAAACCACCAAGCACCTATTGAACACTAGATAGGAGTGGTGAATATAGTCACATCTCAAGTACCCTTTTGTCTCTTTTGTCTTAGTTTCTTTATTATATTTAAGTCTCTCCATACCCTAGGTTTGGGCTACTATCTCTTTCCCAAGCCCCTATGTAATCAGTCATTTGTTTCTCTTTAATTATACTCCATAAGGAATAAATAGAACCCCAAGTTCTTTAGTTTAGTGGAAATTTCCATTCTGGGTGTTTTTCCTAGAGGCAGTGTTCTCAGAGTCTGGGAGCTAGGTGGCTCTGTGTGGTGGCCATAAGAGCATTGTCCTCCCTTGTCCTGATTAAAGATGTGATCTTTTGTAATTGCTTTGGTGGTTCTGTTTTTTTAAGATTGACAATTACATGAGAAAAATAATTTTTAGCCTTTTTGGTTTTTTTTTACGTTTGATCCAAATTTTTGTCCTATCTCCCTTCCTGAGAGGGCAAGTAAGCTCTGATACAGAATTTACATGTGTAATAATGTAAAACATTTTCCCATGTTAGTCATTATGGGAAAGAGAACTCAAAACAAAAGAAAATGAAGAAATAAAATAAAATATGGTATGTTTCAGTTCACAAGACTGAGAAAAAGAACAATAAATATGTAAACATGGAAAAATATTTTTAAAATAATAATTTTTTAAAATAATAAATAAACAAACAATATAGGGGGCAGCTGGGTGGCTCAGTGGATTGAGAGCCAGGCCTAGAGATGGGAGGGTTTTTTCTCTGCCAGTGGTTGGTGTTTTTCATCATGAATCCTTGCCTTGAATCATTGTATTGCTAAGAAAGCTAAGTCATTGATAAATGTTCATCCAAATCACTGTTTGTATGTACAGCATTCTTCTGGTTCTGCTTACTTCATTGTGTCTCAGTTCAAGTAGGTCTTTCCAGGTTTTTTTCTGAAATCATCCTTCTCATCATTTCTTTTTTTTAATTTTTATTTATTTTTAAAATTTTAAACATTGTTTTATTTGGTCAATTTCAAACATTATTTTTTGGATGCAAAAATCATTATCTTTTCTTCCTTCCCCTCCTGCCACCCCTCTCATAGTCGATGCACAATTCCACTGGGTATCACATGTGTCCTTGGTCCGAACCCATTTCCATGTTGTTGGTATTTGCACTGGGATGTTCATTTAGAGTCTACATCCCCAATCATATCCCCTCGGCCCCTGTAGTCAAGCAGATGCCTTTCCTCGGTGTTTTTACTCCCACAGTTTTTCCTCTGCTTGTGGATAGTGTTTTTTCTCATAGATCCCTGCAGATTGTTCAGGTACATTGCATTGACACTAATGGAGAAGTTTATTATGTTCAATTGTACCACAGTGCATCAATCTCTGTGTATAATGTTCTCCTGGTTCTGCTCCTTTCACTCTGCATCACTTCCTGGAGGTTTCAGTTCACATGGAATTTCTATAGTTCATCATTCCTTTCAGCACAACAGTATTCCATCACCAACATATACCACAATTTGTTCAGACATTCCCCAATTGAAGGACATCCCCTCATTTTCCAATTTTTGGCCACCACAAAGAGTGCAGCTATGAATATTCTTGTTCAAGTCTTTTTCCTTATTCTCTCTTTGGGGTACAAACCCAGCAGTGCTATGGCTGGATCAAAGGGCAGACAGTCTTTTATCACCCTTTTGGCATAGTTCCAAATTGCCCTCCAGAATGGTTGGATCAATTCACAACTCCACCAGCAACGAATTAATGTCCTGATTTTGCCACACTCCCTCCAGCATTCATTGCTTTCTTCTCATCATTTCTTAATAGTAAGGAACATATTTATTAGAATGACCTGAAGTAAAAGAATGATACTTTCTAAGTTGATCTGTAGTTAATACTATGCCAATCAAATTACAAAGAGAATTATGGAATTAGGTAAAATAGTAATAAAATTAATCTGAAGAAATGAAATATCAATAATATCAATGGGAAAAAAATTATTACAAGGCCTTGGCATTACCAGACTTCACTTCTAATACCAAATGGTAATTATCAAAACTATTTGGTACTAAACAAAAAATGGAAAAGGAATTAATCAATAGATTAGGGGCCCCCAAACTATGGCCCACATGTCCGTCCCCCCCCATCCCCCCCATTTATTTGGCCCCCACACACATTTCCAGAAGGGGCCCCTCTTTCATTGGTGGTCAGTGAGAGGAGCACTGTATGTGGCGGCACTCATGTACAGGATTACTTCCAGTGACATAATCCTTTGCCTGGCGCCTTGTTCTGAGAATAACTGAACGAGAACTAGGAGCCACCCAAAGGATTATGTGGCTGCACAATGGAAGACATCAGCATGACGAGCAGTAATCTGGGTGAGGGGATTCCGCACTGTGTATACTGCTGCCCGGGATAGTGGTGGCAGTGATGGGTCTGAGCAAGGTGAGACAGGCCCATCACAGCCAGCGCTGCATCCTCTGCTCTCCCAGACAACAGTATACAGATTTGTTCATATTTTTTTTTTAATAGTCCAGCCCTCCAACGGTCTGAGGGACAGTGAAGTGGTCCCCTGTGTAAAAAGTTAGGGGACCCCTGCAATAGATGAAAAAACTCAACTTAGAAACAGATGCCTACAGTGCTATAATGTATAATAAACACAATAACATAAACTCTTGGGAAAGAAACTCTTTGTGACAAGAACTAGAAATAAAAAATATGGCCAATGATAGAACAGTTGTACAAAAACTGTGATTATATATATGAATGGAATGGAATGTTATTGTGCTATGAGGAATGACAAAGGGGAAACTCAAAAGCAGTTCAGTGGAAAAAAGATTTAGATTTGTATCCTACTTTATATATTAGCACAAATTCCAAATAGATATGCAATCTAAATATTTTTAAATGAAAAAAATTAGAGTAAACTAGAAGGCATATCGTTTACAACTGTGAATGGGGGAAGAATTCATAGCCTCATATTAATCAAAGATTATAAAAGAGAATCAACAGTTTTGATCCTATAAAAATTTTGAATGTTTGTACAAATAAAATCAATATAGTGAGAATTAAAATAAAAGATATGATGGGGAAAATTTTTGCATTTAATTTTTTTTCCAGAAGTCTAATTGATAACTAACATGGATTTTTTTAATGAAAAGCAAATTATAAAAGGGCAAACTTTCAATTATCAGCTAAAAAATGTTAAAAATCCCAAAGGTCCAGAAAAATATAAATGAAATAACTTTTACATATTACCTCAAATCCATCAGATTGAAAAAGAGGGGGAAAAATTGATATCAGAGGGGCTATGGAAAGACAACTACTCTAGTTTACTATAGGTGGAATTGTGAGTTGGTCAACAATTTGGAATTATGCAAGAAAAATAAGTTGTTCATATCCTTTGACTCATAGATCTTATTATCAATAGTGTTTGTCCCCCAAGAAGGATAATGACAGCAAGACAAGACTCATGTGAATGAAAATATTCTTTTTTTTTCTCTTTGGACTTGTGATTTGCTTGGTGTAGGAATCTCCTTGTTATGATAACAAAAAGCTGGAAACAAAATTTATGGCCAATGATTGGTGAATAACTGAACAAATTCTTACATATAAATGGAATAGAATGGAATGATATGTTAATTCCTTATTGTGCTATAAAGAAACACAAACATGAAAAATTAAAAAGAAATACAGGGAAACATAGGAAGCAATGCAGAATGAAGAAAGGAGAACCAAAAGAGCATCGTGAAAAATAACTAAAATGACATAGACAACCCCAAAAAGCAATTAAAAGTAAGGTTAAAAAAATGCATTGTCTTGGTACAAAATTATTAGAGTTAATACAGCCTAACTTTTTAAAATAATCAATGAGCTATATAAATGGAAGAGAACATGTATTTTCAGTTAATATCATTCCTTTATATAGTTTTGTTTAGCTTTTTCTGAGAAATGCACTTTATTAGAAAGTATGTCTTGGTATTTTTTATATGTGTTATCAAAAGAAGTTTTTTTTGTTTATTTTTTAAAGAACATCTGCTAGAACACAGCTCTGTGTGGTATTTTTTAAGATTAGAATTCTAAGGGACAAAAGACTTTTCTGGCCAAGTTTGATTTGTGTTATAATACAGCTTAAAACTATCTCCAGACATAACAGGCTTAAAAATAATAAGACTAATAAGACTAATAACAATTCACATTTATGTAGTACAATAAGAATCTAGATTTTGTAGATTTTAAATATATACTATAAAAATTATGTTATATATTATGATAAAGAACATAGTTTAAATTTAGATGCCTTAAATTAGGTTTGTATCAACACCTTAATTAGATTTGTATCAACACCTCACACCCTACACCAAAATAAACTCAGAACGGGTGAAAGACTTGAACATAAAGAAGGAAACTATAAGTAAATTAGGTGAACACAGAATACTATACATGTCGGACCTTTGGGAAAGGAAAGATTTTAAAACCAAACAGCAAGACTCAGAAAGTCACAAAATGTAAAATAAATAATTTTGATTACATCAAATTAAAAAGGTTTTGTACAAACAAAACCAGTGTAACCAAAATCAGAAGGGAAGTAACAAGTTGGGAAACAATCTTCATAATAAAAACCTCTGACAAAGGTCTAATAACTCAAATTTAAAAAGAGCTAAATCAATTGTACAAAAAATCAAGCCATTCTCCAATTGATAAATGGGCAAGGGACATGAACAGGCAGTTCTCAACCAAAGAAATCAAAACTATTAATAAGCACATGAAAAAGTGCTCTACATCTCTTATAATCAGAGAGATGCAAATCAAAACAACTCTGAGGTATCACCTCACACCTAGCAGATTGGCTAACATAACAGCCAAGGAAAGTAATGAATGCTGGAGGGGATGTGGCAAAGTGGGTACACTAATTCATTGCTGGTGGAGTTGTGGATTGATCCAACCATTCTGGAGGGCAATTTGGAACTATGCCCAAAGGGTGATAAAAGACTGTCTGCCCTTTGATCCAGCCATAGCACTGCTGGGTTTGTACCCCAAAGAGAGAATAAGGAAAAAGACTTGAACAAGAATATTCATAGCTGCACTCTTTGTGGTGGCCAAAAATTGGAAAATGAGGGGATGCCCTTCAATTGGGGAATGGCTGAACAAATTGTGGTATATGTTGGTGATGGAATACTATTGTGCTCAAAGGAATAATAAAGTGGAGGAATTCCATGGGGACTGGAACAACCTCCAGGAAGTGATGCAGAGTGAGAGGAGCAGAACCAGGGAAACATTGTACACAGAGACGGATACACTGTGGCACAATCCAATGTAATGGACTTCTCCATTAGTGGCAATGCAATGTCCCTGAACAGTCTGCAGGGATCTAGGAGAAAAAACACTATCCACATTCAGAGGAAAAACTGTGGGAGTAGAAATACAGAAGTAAAACAACTGCTTGATTATATGGGTGGAGGGGGATATGATTGGGGATATAGACACTAAAGGAACATCCTAGTGCAAACATCAATAATATGGAAATAGGTTCTGATCAAGGACACATATGGAATTGTGCGTGGGCTACGGGAAGGGTCGGGGAAGGGGAGGGAAGAATAGAATATGATTTTTGTAACCAAGGAATAATGTTTGAAATTGACAAAAAAAATTTAGATGCCTTAATGCAACCATTTAATAGATTAAGAGTTACATATTAGATTTTATTTTTCTAATTATATGTAAAAACAATTTTAACTATTTTTTAAAATTTTGAGTTATAAGTTCTCCTTCCCTACTTCCTTTCCCCTCTCCCAGAAAAAGTAAGCAAAAAAAAAGCAAGTTTAATAGCTTAAACATGTACAGTCATACAAAACATATTTCCATCTTAGTCATGTTATAAAAGAAAAACAGACCAAAAAAAAGAAGAAACTTTAAAAATAATATGCTTTAATCTGCATTAAAACTCCATTAGTTTTTTTTTTTAATTCTTACCTTCTGTCTTAGAATCAATACTGTGTATTGGTTCCAAGGCAAAAGAGTGGTAAGGGCTAGACAATGGGGGTTAAGTGACTTATCCAGGATCACACAGCTGGAAAGTATCTGAAGCTAGATTTGAACCTAGGACCTCCCATCTCTAGACCTGGCTCTCAGTCCACTGAGCTACCCAGCTGCCCCCCCCACCCCCATTTTAGTTTTTTCACTGAAGGTGGATAGCATCTTTCATCATTAGTCCTTTAGAATTGTCTTGGATTTTCATATTACTGATAATAGCTTAGTCATTCATATTGATCATCTTACAATATTGTTACTGTATACGATGTTCTCCCAGTTCTGTTCATTTCACTTTTCATCAGTTTATGTAAATCCAGATTTTTCTCAAAGTATTCTGCTCATCATTTCTTATAGCACAATAGTATTCCATCATAATCATAAACCAGAACTTTTCAGTCATTCCCCAATAGTTGGGCATCCTCTCAATTTCCAGTTCTTTGCCACCACAAAAGGAGTCTGCTATAAAAATTTTTGTACAAATAACTCCTTTTCCCTTAAAAAAAATCAGTTAACTATACAGACCTAGTAGTGATATTGCTTGGTCAAACAGTATGCATAGCCCTTTGGGCATAGTTTGAAATTGCTCTTCAGAATTATTGGATCAGTTCACAATTCAACCAACAGTATATGTGTCCCAGTTTTTCTACATCCCCTTCAACATTTATTCTTCTTTTCTGTCATATTAGCTGTGAAGCTTGGATTTGGCTCTCCCCTGATTGTAACAATGAAGGTACTTAGCTCTTCCTTGATTGTGAAGATTAAATTGTAATCCTCTGTCTATTTTTAGATTTTAATCCCCCAAAATGTAAGCATAGTACTTAAAGTTGAGTAGGGAGAGCTATCCATTTTGGATTTTAACCACAAAAATGTGTGAGCACCCATTTCATATACAGGGTGGGAGGTCTGTGACCCAAGGATGAAAGAGTGGGGTGTCTTGGAGTGGACTGTCAGCTGTGATTGGTAGACATAAAATTTAGGGTAAGTGACACAAGAGAAAAAGGTCTTTAAAAGTGGAAACAGAGACATACACAGACACACTTGGAATGAAGAGAAACTTGGAGTGAAGATGGACATTTGGAGTTTGAGAGATGAGACTGATAAAGAATCTGCTGATTGAACTGACATGTGGTGCATATAAAGGCTGACTTCCTTCCTTGGTCTTTTGGAGGCGTCAGCCTCCGGGAAAAGGTCCATAATTTTGAGACTCCTTTCCCCTGGCTGGGGCCTTAGAAACTCTACCTGGCTCAGAGGAAGTCAGAGCTCTCTCTCTCTCTCTCTCTCTCTCTCTCTCTCTCTCTCTCTCTCTCTCTCTCTCTCCCCCCCCCCTTTTTCTTCTCTTTCTCTCTTCCCTCTGTTGGAAAATAAACTACCATAAATTCCATTTGACTTTAGAAATTTAGTTTTGGGATTTAGAAATGAAATCGTTTTGGCTGTATCTTTTTTAGGGGGAGGGTTTAAACTTTTATTACTAACATTAAACAACACAAACAGCATTTCCAAACATAAAACAAAATATGCAAACAAAAAACTGGACTTCATATGAAACCATGAATGTTACCTTCATACCATTTGATTTAAGTATAAAATTCTACACTTTCATTTTAAAACATTTATCATGCTATTTGAACTTCTCTTCCCTTGTGTGAATTTACAATATTACAATGGCCATTAAGACATCATTATTGCTAAGCCCACCCTCTCAGGAACCTCATTTTTCCTTGAGAACACAAAGTGATGGGAGGACTTGTAACACCAACAAAATTAATACCCATAGTGGGTGTCAATTTGACCATATCTTGATGAGATGTTGGTCTGAACCTAATTTCTGCCAACTGCTTTTCATCCTAGCAGTTTTTGTCAGTTAGTGAGTTCTTGTTCCCAAAGCTGGGGTCTTTGTGTTTATCAAAAACTGGATTATTATGGTCACCAATGTATGGGGTGGAAATTGAAGGAACCTTGGAAATTTCAAAGTTCATTCTCTTTTACCACTTATTAAAAAAAATATGACTATGGAAATCAATCACTAAAAAATATAAGGCTTTTTTAAGAGAGAAAGAAAGAGAAAGAGGGAGATAGGTGGGGTGGGGGCACTGTCTCAGGTGAGAGAACCAAGAGAGATGCCCGCATACAGAGAAAATGTGGGGCACTGCCTAGAGTTGTGACCTAAGACAAATGCCCAACAATTCACAGATGTTAAGTTCCCTTTTGTCCTGGTAGTTTCTTCCATTGCATCAAAGTCCTTTCTAAGGTAGTCAAGCCAATGGCTGGATCTTTCCCTTTTGTGTCCATTGTAAAGCATCATCCCCTTCCTAATAATCCTGTCTTGAACTTCTCATCTCTTTGTAGCCCTTGTAAAGCTAATCAACCATACTCCTTTGTTCCCAGTTCCCCAAGAGGTTTATAAGTTCCCCAATTTCCATGGTTCCTCAAAGTTATTAACTAGCACAGTGATACTCCCAGGGATATAGTAGTCAGAGTGCCAGGGTATTTGGCTCTGTGGTTTTGGGGAGTGTGACTCTTTTTGGAGGCCTAAATATTGAACACTATCTCTTTCCTGATTAAAGACTTGCTTTTTTCGACGATTTAATCAATTCTGTGTTTTTTCCAAATTAACACTTGTACATGTCAAATGTCATCATTACATCTGTGTATAAACATGATATGGTTCAGGAAAATGCCATCTTTAAAAAAAATGAGAACAAAGAGATTGTGCACTTACTGTTAACAAAATAAAAATGAGAAAAACCTTAGAGGTTTTGTTTAATGAAAAGCATTATGGTATAGTGAAGGATATTTGACTTGAAGTCAATTAGATTTTGCTTTAAATCCTTCCTCAGACATTTACTAGTTATGCAATTATGAGGGGGCAGGTATTAAACTTCTCTGAACATTGATTTCCTCATTTGTAAAATGGAGATAATATCTATTGTCCCTACCTGTGTTATGAGGATAAAATGAGATAACATACAAGAAGTACTTTATAACCTAAAAAGGGTTATGTAAATATAGATCATTATTAATTATATCACTCATCAATAGTCAATACAAACAAAAACATCTTTGTATATTCATACACTAAATAAGTTGTCATTCCTAAAATAAATAGACATAAGGGGACACTATAAAAAAAACAAATTTCAAAGTAATTAAGGCAAAGCCCCAGCTTTTATTTAACCTACTTTGATAATAAAGGGGGAAAGTATGGAATTTTTTGGCTGTTTATCACAATTCTCCATCTTTGATTTTACTTTCTGACCCTAAGTAAGTTTGACTCAGTCTTCTTAATGTGAAGCCTTGTGAAACGTATTTAAAAAAAGAGTGAGAAATCAAAATCCTCAGTCCTACTCAAGATTCCATAATTAATTCAGTTACTTCATGGGCATCTCAAATCAGTTAAATTCTCTCTCTCATGTAACAAAGCAAAGTAGACATGACCTGGGTGCAGCTGGGTGGCTCAGTGGATTGAGAGTCAGTGACTCTAATTTAGCACAGTAGGCAGTGCATCGGAGTCAGTCTAAGTCTCATAAGCTGAAGGTCCTGGGTTTGATCCTCAAAAGGAGGGTGTGATACAGTGGGAGAGGCTTCTGGAGACAAGAAGAGTCACTTGGCTTGGGCTTGGCCCCACCTGACAGGATTGTCTTTTACCTTAGAATCCTCTATTCAGTTTGAAATTGCTAGCCTGAGATTCCCTTCAGGGTAGATTCTCACAAGAACAGGGAACAAGGACAAGCTTTGGGGTTTCCAACTTACAAACTAGTCCTAAAACTTGGGGTTCATCAGATCTTACTAGGCTACAGTTTGGGGTTTCTAGAATCCATGTTGACAATTCTAAGACAGAAGGTAAGGGTTTTAAAAGTAAATAAATAAAATAAAATAAATAGACATGACCCACTAGAGTGTATGATGTAGAGGAAGATTTTGAGCTTGATATCAGAGGACTTGAATTTGATTCTTGAGTCTGTTTCTTGCTAGTTATATAATGATGGGTAAGCTATTTAGCCTCTAAGAAATTCAGTTTCCTTAGAAGGAAAAAGATACTTGTACCACTTTACTACAAGGAAAGTACACTACAAGCTTTAAAGCAATATATCAGTGAATTATTACACATTTTATGAAATGGCATGGACTAGTAAAGATGAACTTGGGACTTGAGTTAGGAAGACTTGCATTCAAATCTTGCTGTGTGACTTTGGATAATTCATTTAAACTCTATGTCATTCTGGATTTAATTCCTAAATCTTAAGAGCTGGGTTGTGTTAGAGTGAATCACAAATCTGTAATGTGCAATCTCAATTCTGTTAATTTGCTTATGAAGGTGTTTTAGAAGATCGCTTGTCAATGAAGTAACACAAAATTCTTTTTCTTTTCTTAGTCAATTTCATGGGAATTAACCTACTGCAATCCAGAATGAAAAGAGGAAAAAAAAGGCTCTAAAGTAACACACACTGTTTATACTATCGGTGTAGAGAACACAAATTGCAGGGCAGAACAAGAATTGGATCCTTCATTGAGAGTCTGGAAGTTCCTTGGGAAGAATGGGCTCAACCTTGCAGTGGTTTGGAGCAGATGTGTAAAATAGAGGTGTTGATAAACACAGCTCCTAATGGAATCCTCACACAGTTCCCTTTGGGGGAACTTTAACAGGGTGTGCTCCTCTCACAAGGGTGACTCTGCCTGCAGGAGGCTGCTTTGCCCATCTGCTACTATTCCTCTCCATTCTCCCATCCCTAAAGGATGCAACATCTCCTCTGGGTCCAACAGCTTCCTCCACCAAGCATGATGAGGGCCAGAGGAGAGATTAATTCTATCCTTCTCTTCCACATAAAAGTCTTCCCATTTTCTCCTGCTCTTGATCCTAGACATTTATCTGTGGCTTAGCTATTTAAAGCCCCCAGAAGTGTGGTTAATTTATTTGCTCAGCCACTCATTATTTTCCCCTTTTTGGCTCAATTTTAGGGGTCTGCTCACCTCATAAATGGATCCCAGGAGGGTTATACTTTGAAAATTGATTAATATTAGATTTTAACTGATATAATTATCTGTGACTATATTCTGTGAGGACAGCAACTAAGCTGGGGCCAGAGTAGAACCCTAACATCTCTCCCTTATATATTCATGCACAAATGATCTTGAGGTAGGACAGAATTTGAAAAATCAAGGCATGCTCAGAGCCAGACTAAGTACAGAGCATGTGGGGGTCATTTCCACAGCTCTAAGTGGAAGATGTAAGAATCCAAATTACTGAGTAGGCCCAACCTCAAGAGAATGTAAATTATAGCTCCAGGCCTGGGGTTAAATCTAGTTTAGAATATCTCACTTTGTATAGGCAATATTCTGGGATTGGCAAGGTTGAGAGGAGGCTGATTAATGAAGTACTTGTCCCCTTGATTTTCCCTGATAATTAGGTCAGCCCTCCCTAGGTTTTACAAGCCCCTGGTACTACCATCTTACATACCTTTGTTTCCCTCATAGTTTCTAGAATAGTACCTTGTCCATATTAGGGGCTCAACAAATAATAATAGCTGATTTGTATATAGGCTTATGAGGTTTTCTAAGCATTTTACAATGATCTCATTTGATCCTCATCACAATCCTGGGAAGAAGGTATTGTTACTATATTTATAATTTTTACATTTTACAATTGGGGAAACTGAGGCAGACATATTAGGTGACTAGCGTAGGGTTACAGGACTAGTGTCTAAAGCTGATTTTAAGTCTAGTCGTCCTCTGTCTACTGAGGCACCTGGCTACTGCAGCATCTTAAATATTCCTTAACTGTTGAACAAAAGAATTCTTCTCTTAATGAGAGGATGTCCCTCAATTATGGAATGGTTGAACAAATTGTAGTATCTGATGGTGATGAAATGCTATTATGCTGTAAGGAATGATGATCTGGAGGATTTCTATATGAACTGGGAAGATCTCCATGAACTGATATGGAGTGAGATGAGCAGAAATGAGAACATTATACACAGAAACTGAAACATTGTGGGATGATCAAATGTAATAAACTTTGCTACTAATAGCAATGCAATGATCCAGGACAATTCTGAGGGACTTATGAGAAAGAACCTATCCACATCCAAAGAAAGAACTGTGAGAGTAGAAATGCAGAAGAAAACATGACATCACTTGTTTATATGGGTATAGGATTTGGGGTTTGGGTTTTAAGAGATTACTTTCTTACAAGACAAAAATGAATAACATGGAAATAGGTTTTGAGTGATAATAGATTTATAACTCAATGGAATTGCTTGTCAGCTCTGGGAGGGAGGAGGAAAGAGGGAGGGAGACAACATGGATCATGGAATCATAGGAAAAAATTAAAAATAAATAAAATTAAAATTATATTTTAAAAAAGAATGAAAACATATCAAATGGGGAAAAAATCCTTTTCTTGGTCAACATGGGTTTAAGTTAAAAGATACTTCAAAATCTTGACTTATGCCTTCAATGAAGAGAAAAGATGAAGTAAAAATGAAGGAATCTGTATGTTTGATCTACATTAATTGTGCCAAATCTATGTCATGGGAGTAAACAGAGGCCATCCCATGGAGTTGAGCCTAAGACTGGGCTACTTCTTGAGATCCATGGGACTCAATGATGAAAGAAATGGATGCTCTGTCCAATGAGGCCACTGTCTAGATCTTCAAATGAGCATGTGGTGAGTCATTTGTAATTCTTCCTCAGATGAAGGATTAAGGAGAGACAGACCAGAAATAGGCTAACAGACAGCTGTTGCCTCAGGTCAGCCTTTGGCCTTTAAGTGTCCCCCCCCCCTTTTGTTTTTTGGTTAAATGTTTCTTTACTATCAAAGAGCAATGGTGAGAGGGACCTGTTCAGCCTTAGAGGTGAGCTCAATAGATCTGGAGGTCCTGGGTCCCTGGACTGGATCTGACTCATTGTGGCAAGATGTTGCATCCCTAACCTCATCCTGCTGGGATGAGATGATCCCAGAGAGGAGGAGGAACCCTAAACGCTGTCAGAGAACAAGGTGAGGATGGGACAAAGCAGAACTGAGGTGAAAAACAAACCTTATAGTTGTAATAGTTTTTTTTTTTAAACCCATACCTTCCATCTTGGAATCAATACTGTATATTAGTTCCAAGGCAGAAGAGCGGTAAGGACTAGGCAATGAGGGTCAAGTGACTTGCCCAGGGTCACCCAGCTGGGAAGTATCTGAGGTCAGATTGAACCTAAGACTTCCTATCTCTAGGCCTGGTGCTCAATCCACTGAGCTACCCAGCTGCCCCCAGTTTTAATAGTTTTAAGAATCAACCTCCAACCTCCCCAGAGATTAACCTGTAGCTTTAAATTATCATCTGTTGTTTGGAGTCTCCATTAATGTGAGCATTTGTGAGTCCTTTTAGGATTTGTATTGTGTGTAGAAATAAATAGCTTCCCTATAGCTGATTATTATCAGACACTTGATATCTTTCTACTCCTCCCCCTTAACCTAAAGAGAGTCAAACTTAGGCTTTAGGTATTTTTCCCTGGGCTGTAAGGTAGAGTAATAAATAGCCAAAAACCTGGTGAAAAAGCCTAAGAGCTCTTGATAGAGACAGTATAGACCAGAGTCCATCCAAAGAGCTAAGAAGAAAAGTGACTTGGTCCTGGGAAGGAGGTGATATGAGTATCCCCATTTTACAGATGAGGAAACTGAGGGATTCAGAAATGAGATGACTTATGCTGGGAATCACAACTAGTAAATGTCCTAGGTCAGATGGGAACTCAGATCTTGGTTTATTCCAGGTCCTCTAAACTGGGCAATCAAGCTGACTGGATCCAAAAGCTGATACTGGAAAGAGAGAGAGAGAAGATGAACGCCCCCAGCCCCAGATTCCCCAACCAGATTCTTTTATCGTCATGGTGTGTGCTTTCTTTTTGTTCTTTGTGTCCTTTTTCTATAAATGCCCACACTTGCTGTAATTCCAAAGATATGTTAACTGCACAACTCCTGGGTATCTGCAATTAGACACAGAGACTGTTTATATAATGTTTATCTGCAAATTCTACCCGCATGCTGGCTGCTGTGATTTACTTGCCAGTGAATGTAGGTAGCCCAGAGATAAGGAGAAGCCGGGAAAAGGGTCATTAGCCTTTTATGGCCTTTTCCACTCGGCATGGGCCCCAGTGATTTGCATGTAACATGAGGAGAATAATGGGGGCAGGGTGAGAAGAGCCTCTTTGACAATAGCTTCTCCAAAGGTCCTTTGTACTTTGCTAAGTGGGTCCCCTAGAAATGATACCCAGACTAGAGACAGGCCTGGAATGAAAAGGAATTTTTTTTAAAGCCATAATTCAGAAGATACACTGAGAATTCACAAGGTAGAGAAGAATCTGTTCAAAAGAGAGGCTGTAAAAAATGCCGAAGGGCTTCTCTAGCTAGCAGGCTTGGTACAGCTGTCTGAATGAGGTTACATCACAAAATAGCTAAAGATAGTCCTTGGTGCTACCAAGCTAAAGAGCTGGGAGACCCCCTCCCTCTTCTGCGCAGGAAGAAGTTTCTCAGTCGTTGAAAACCAGCAGATGGTAGCAAAGAATAGCAGCTGCAGTGGGGAAGATGCCCAGCAGAGGGTATCCCTGGAGAGCATCATAGGGCAGGGAAGAGAGGACCCCCTCCCCCACCCATGGGGGAGGAAGAAATTGACCAGATGATGCTGGTGGCCTTGGAGCCTTGAAGCCATGAGTTGGTCTGAACACATCCGTGTCCCTTCATATATATTCCATTTGCTCCTTATGCAGGTCCTCTTTCTCTCTGGTGCTGTGGTAACATTAGAGAGAGTGCTCTCCTATACGTGGGTTACAGAAATAGATTTTATATTCCTAAAGGAACATTTGCCCTTCTCTTCTATTCAATAAACCAGTATTTCAAGTAAAATAGGTGCCCAACAATTAGGGAATGGCCAAGCAAATTGTGGTGGAATATTATTATGCTAGAAGAAATGACAAATATGATGAATACAGAGAAACATGGAAAGAGCTACATGAACTGATGCACATTGCACAAAAACAATCTGCAAAATGACTATGAAAACACAAATAGAACCACATAGAGAAAAAAATCAAAAGTGAAGGCTGCAAAATTATAAAGTAGACAGTTTTAAATATGTTAATATTTGAAAAAAGAGAAATGAGAAGATACCTTTGTCCCCAACCTTTGCAGAGATTTGAGGCCCATGTATTGTGTATATTTTAGATTTTTTTCATGTATTGATCACAGTTATGCTGATTTTTCCTTATTTTTCTTTTTTTAATCTTAAAAAAAAAAGTATTTGTCATATGTGTAACCTGAGTTCCAAAGGTCATTGGAATGGGACATTCTTTTCTTTGGAGGGGAGGGAGAGGTGGAGTTTGTAAGTGCAAAAGAGAAAAATCCAGTCTCTTCAGTTACTTTGGGCTCTCTTGGCATCCAGCTTTGAGAAAGAAGATAGACAATGACAACTATACAGGTTGCTGAAGAAGAAAAAGACTCTGGGAAAAAAGTCTTCATGAGAGAAGCGGGCAGTCTCCATCATATCCTTATACCCTTTACCCCTCTCTACACTAGAGATGTCAGAGAACTTCCTCCTTGGGTGGGTTTTGGAACTCTCTGGGTTGAACTGAGTTACTTTGATCCCAGTGGTTGAACTCCTTCAGGTGTCTGCCATATATTCTTCTATTGTAAAAATTAAATGTATATTTCTAATAATAAAAACATTGTATCTTATGAGGTTTATTAAGGATCCTTAGAAATCAAGGAATAAAGAGGATACAAAATAAAAACCATGTGCCCATGGCTGGTTAGCCATCACCACCATACTTGCTGCATCATTGCAAAGGAAGAGATCTTGACAACATGGAGACACAGAAGAGATTATAGGGAATTCTGGGAAATACCAAGGACTTTTGGGAAATTAAGTCTAGGGTTCAAAATCTACATTTATACACTATGGACAGTTTCTCAGATGTCTGTTTTTTGTTTTATCAACTTGGATAAAGGGACTTTTTTCCTATGGGTGTTCATTATGGATCTATTTTTTGATGGGAAGAAAGTCAAGCCTAGATATAGAGTTTGGGTCTCTTTTTTTTCCATTAAGAAATAGCAATCAGGAGTTTAGCTTGAACTTGATAACTAAATCCCCTAGGTCAGAGGCATCAAACATATGGTTGAACCAGATTAGAATGTAATTGGAAAATGTTTAACAGAATAGACAACATTACATTTTAAAACTGTCAAAATGAGGTCTTGATGGATTTTTAAATATGGTTCAGTGGCTCTGTTTTTTTAAAAATTAGTTTTATTGCTTTTTAATATTTTATTTTTAAAATTAGAATATATTTTATGTTTATATATTTTTAAATTTTTGTTTTTTTTATAGCTCCAGGGTTGCCCTCTGCATCCTTCCCCTTTACTCTCCCACTGTCCTAAACTAATAATATTTAAGGGAGCATATAGGTATAATTCTAGGCCAGTACCTCTTTCTCTGAGGATAGCTAGGTGGCACAGTGGAGAGAATGCCAGGCTTAGAATCAGGAAGACCTGAGTTCAAATGTGGTCTCAGACACTTACCAACTATGTAATCCTGGGCAAGTCACTTAATCCTATTTGCCACTGGAGAAGAGAATGAAAAACTGTGCCAGTATCTTTACCAAGAAAATCCCATATGGGGTTACAAAGAGTCAGAAAGGCTAAACAGTAGAACAACCACAACTCCTCTCTCTGGGGAGAGCTGAAAGGTTGCTTCTGCTTCTTCTTGCTTCCTCTCCTGGAAAGAATTAAAGTCTCCCTAGGAGAAGGGACCAGAGATGTCTATTCTATTTCTTTTCTTCAAGCCATGTGACAAACATGGGAGGGATAGTTTCATTGTACATGGGAAGTCTCTGTGGGAAGGGAAAGAGGGGTATAATAATATAAAAAACATAAGACATCAATCAAAAGTTATTTAAAAACAAAACCCAGTGTTTCCTTATTACCTCTGGGATCAAATATAAAATCATATGGTTGTTAGAGCCTTTCATAGCTCTCCCTACCTTTCCAGTCTGTCTACCTTTTCTCCTCTATTAACTCTGCTCTCTACTAACACTGGCTCCCACAATGTTCCTCCATATTCCATCAATGACACTGAATTTTCACTGGCTGTTTTTTTTTTAAATTTAAATTAAACTAAACTTAAATTTAAAAAATACTTGCCTTCCCTCTTAGAATTGATACTAAGGGTCAGTTGCAGGGCAGAAGAGAGATAAGGGCTAGTCAGTTGAGATTAAATGAGTGGCCTAGGGTTACACAGTGAGGAAGTGTCTAAGTGTAAATTTGAACCCAGGACCTCCATCTCCTGACCTGGTTCTCAATCCACAGAATCACTTTGTTTTCTTCACTGTTCTTAAAGCCACAAATGCTTTTTTCTTGTCTCTACTGCCTGGCTTCCTTCAAATTTTGATGAAAATCTCATCTTCTGCAGAAGCCTTTCCAAGTTCCTCTTAATTCTAATGCCTTCTCTCAGATTATCTCCAGTTTATCTTATATGTATCTTGTTTGTACATAGCTTTTTGCATGTTGTCTCCACCATCAGATTGTGAGCTCCTTGAGGGTAGGGACTGTTTTTGTCTTTCATTGTATTCCAGTGCTTGGTATAGATCTTGGCACATACTAAGATCTTAAGGAATGCTTGTTGACTTATCTTGCCATTTTAAAAATTAAATGTCTTCTACTTTGAACTAGTATCTTTATGTAAAAAAAATAAAATATATATTTGTATATATATAAATATATACACACAAATAAGAGCATAATAAAACTTTCTTTTAAAGGAAGAAAACAAAGAGTGCCAATGAATCATTTAAAAATATATAAAACAGCAGAAAAAAATTCAAAAAGAGACAGACAAGAAGGGCAGCATATGAACTACCATGTCATACACAAATAATACAACAAACAAAGGAGCAGAGCTGTACATGCTGGAAATTCCTAGTTTTGTATTCTTTTCAACTCTTGCAGTTATTTTTTAAGTAGGGAAAGGAAATGTAAAAAAAAATGGCAGATTTGGACTAGTTGATCTTGAAGATCTATTCTAGCTCTAACTCTGATCCTATGATCAAAGGGGCCCACACAATAAGGGGGAGCTCAATAATACACACAAATTTAGATAATTTTCAATTATCAGTGTATTTTTTAAATGTAAAAAGTTTTCAATTCTAGGCTATCTTCTCTCTGTCTTCCAACATTTAGCCCATGCATGATCAGAGGATTACATTAATACAGATTAGACATAATAAAAAGGTACAAATTCTGGAGGAACATGTAACATTCTATATCCAACTGTTAAGATAACTTCACATTTTCTGCCCTTGACATTTTTATGTAAATAAGGGAAGCTGAAAAGGAGAAAGAGTTGTAGAACTAGACTGTTAACTGCATGAGGGTAGAGGCTATTTCACAACTAATCTTTGAATCTTCCCCATTCAATAACAGTAGAATATTGAGCACACAATGTTTAATAAATTCTTGTTAAACTTGAATTGTATTGATTTCTCCTGAATTTATTTGAATTTCATGAATATTTACAGTTTGGTTCACTGCAACTTTTTTTTATTTTTAAACCTTTACCCTCTGCCTTAGAATCAATACTATGGAAGGTGGCTCAGTGGATTGATCCAGGCCTAGAGACTAGAGGTCTGGGGTTCAAATCTGGCCTCAAATTCCTCCTACCTGTGTGACCTTGGGCAAGTCACTTAATCCCCATTGCCTAGTCTTTACCACTCTTCTGCCTTAGAACCAATACATTGCATTGATTTTTTAAAAAACATACCTTCAGTCTTAGATTCAATACTGTGTATTGGTTCTAAGGCAGAAGAGTGGTAAGGGCTAGGCAATGGGGGTCATGTGACTTGCCCAAGGTCACACAGCTCTGAAGTGTCTGAGGCCATAGTTGAATCCAGGTCCTCCTGACTCCAGGACTGGCTCTCTATTCATTGAGGCACCTTAGCTGCCCTCTCACTGCAACTCTTAATCATCATCATCATTACTTTTATCATTATGAAAAATCAATTTAAGAACACAATACTAAAATACAAATTATTCATAATTAAATACACTAAAATATCCAGGTATCAATGTCAACTTAACAATACATACAAAATTATGCTTTTCTGATACCTTTAATTATACATTCACATATGGATAAAATATATACTTTTCTTTTACACAGCCGTGGTCCATATGTATATTATAATTCTAGTTAGGCTTTTTTAGTTTTGCATTGTTTCACATAGGTCTTTCCATATTTCTTTAGATTCTTTATTTTTATCATGCATTATGGTACTATTACATGAATGTACTATGCTCTATTTAGTCAGAACACATCTTGGAGCATTTTGATTGTTTTCAGAGTTTTAGTTTTATTTGTATTTCAGAACATTTAGTCATTTTTCAGTCTTACTCTTCATGATGCCATTTGGGGATTTCTTGGCAAAGATACTTCAGTGGCTTGCCATTTCCTTCTTGTTCATTTTACAGAAAAGGAAACTGAGGCAAATAGGATTAAGTGACTTGCCCAGGGCCACACAGCTAGTAAGTGTTTGAGGCCAGATTTAAACTCAGGAAGAGGAGTCTTCCTGACTCAAGGCCCAGCATTCTTTCCGCTGAAGACCTTCAAGGCCTGAATTAAGCCATTTGGACATCATCCTTAGAGAGTACGGGCAGGCATTGAAGGTTGGGGGATAGGAAAGTGACATAACCAAAGTAATGCTTTAGAAAAATTACTTTGGCAATGGCACATAGGATGCACTAGAAAGGGTGGGAAGAACTGGAATCAAAATTTAATTAAAGAACAACTATTATGTGTGAGGTATGGTGCTGGGAAGCAGGGATATGTTCTAGTCAAATAACTATGAATCACTCCCTGAATTTAGCACTTTTTCTTGCATCTCCATGGATTGACACAAGTCATCCTCCATTCCTAAAATGCACAAACACTGAGAAGGCAGTTTGGAGTTTGGGGAACAGCTGGGAGTTTGTGAAGTCCCAGGAGTATCAGGAAATAAGAGTAATCGAAGGAGGTGGATTGCTTTGGGTCTTAAATGCTGGGTTGAAGAATTTATATTTTATTTTGGAAGCAATGGAGAGCTAGTGAAGATTTCAGAGACTTGGAGTTGATCTATTTCTTCTGAAGTTCATCTTGTAATTGGCTTGGGTTCCTACCCAGCTAGAGATTGGACTGGAGGTGAGGAAAAGAGACAAGAAGCAGAGAGACCACCACTTAGGAAGCTATTAGAGTAGTCCACAGAAGTGAGGAGGTCTTGAAATAGGGGAGTGGGTATTTGGTTATAGTAACCATGAAAGAGGTGATCATGGGCATTGTACCCCCAGAAACTCAGGCAAACTACTACCAGGGAAATGCCTCTGCTCCCTTAGGCCCTCATGACTCCCAACCCAAAACACATGGCCTAGAAGATTACAGGACCCTCCTTTGACTGCCCCATTGAACTGAGGACAAAGAGACACACCTCATTCTTTCATCCTCCAAATCAGGAGAACCACCCCCAGGCCCTCCAGCTAACCTCCTCCCCTCAACCCTTGCACCAGAGTCATGGCCCCACTACTGCAGAAGAATATAAAAACCCCAGAATGGAGGCATTCTAGGTAAAACCTCTCAGGTTGCTCCACTCCTACTGTCTTGCTGGCCAAAAATTCAACATTACTAATAAATCTCTCTTTAAAGTTAAGTTTCGGAGTTGTGCATTCTTGCAAAAGACATCCTTCCCAAACCCCAGGGGTACCCCTCTCCACCCCACAAGGTGAGGAATGTTGAAGAAGGAAAACTCAAGATTTTGCAACTGTCTCAACTAGTCACATGACCTGATGATGGGATGGGAGTAGAAGAAAGGTTTTGAGGTTATGAATCTGAGGAACCGAGCACAGAAGGACGCTTAACAGAAATGGGGAAGTTGTAGGGAGGAGCAGATTTAGGAGGGAAGATGAGTTCTGTTTTCACATGCTGAGCTGTAGAGAGATGCCCAGCAGGTAGTTTATAGTGAGGGATTGGAATTCTAGAGATTAGAACAGGATATATAGACTTGGAGTCATTCCTGTAGAGATGATCCTGGACCTCATGGAAATAAATGAGATCATTAAGGAAGAGAGTTTAGAGAGAAGGGAGAAAGGGTCCCAAAGGCAAAGTCTGAAGGGATGCTCAAAGGTCAAGATGTGGGGGACAGTTTAATAAAGGAAGGGAGAAGTAGTCTAACAGGAGAACTATGGTTATAGATCTGGAAGGAACTTGGAAATTATTCTAGTTCAGCCTCATTTTCTAGATGGATAAACTGAGGTCCAGAGGGGACCTGTGATTTACCCAAATGTATTGTACGCAAACTTCCTGGGTCTTTGATATATTTAACATTTATCACACATAAATATTCCTTGGCCTTCAATTTAGTCTGTTGAACTAGTATTTCTGTTAAAAGGAGATTTCACATGTGAACTGTGTCAACCAAAGGGTTCACAAGCACAACACAAGGATCAGCTGCAGCTCAGATCAGGACACCTTGGGCTACTTCACATCTTTTTCCTGATGGCCAGACCTGCTCCAATTATGGAATTTCTCCCTAGTATTTCCATTCAAGGAAGTACTCACCTCTACCAAGCTCTCACATCTAACTTTCCCTCCCATTCAAGTGTGAGCAATTGGAGGGTAGGGACTGTCTCTAATTTTCCCAGTATTTATATTCCTGGGGTTTAGGATTAGGCCTGGGATGAATAAATGCTCCATAAATGATTTATCTAAAGGAGTTAGGTGGGGCAATTGAAAGAGTGCTGGGCCTGGAGTCTGAAAGACACCTTTTCCCAAGTTCAAATCTAGCCTGAGGCAATTATTAGTTGTGTGACCCTGGGCAAATGACTTAACTTTATTGGTTTCAGTTTCTTCATCTGTAAAATGAGCTGAAGAAGGAAATGGCAAACCAGTCCAGGATCTCTGCCAAGAAAACCCCAAATGGGATCACAAAGAATTGGATATGCCTGAAACCCACCGAACAAAAACAAAATGCAAAAATTAGCTTTCAGTAAAGGCACTGACTAAGATCAGATACTAGAAAGAATTAAGTACAAAATCTCTTCCCTCCTCCATAAACCTGGGGACCTCTCTTCCACTATACACTGTCTGGGGGGAGAATAAGCACAATATTAGGGTAAAATGGTGAGGAGCCACACATAATGGGAATACTAGTACCACAGGGCTTGGGCATCCTTTATCTCCTGGTGGAATCCTCACAAAACTCTGCCCTGGGTGCTAGATCTCTTCTGGGCAGGTTGCTTGGCTGGGGTCTTCTCTACAGCTTGGCTCTCTAACATGTCAACGTGGAATCTAGAAGTCCCCAAACTTGTAGCTTAGAGGGATTTGGTGATCCCTAGTTTGACCTGTCACCTGAGAGTTTCCTCCCTGAGGGAAAGTCCTACTTCACTGATCTCAGACTAACAATAGATTTTAAGATTTGGTGCAGTAGGTAGCAGAAGGTCCCCAGTACTATGCACTGAAGGAGGGTGTGATAGACTGGGAGAGGCTCCTGGAGACTAGGAGAGTCATTTGACATCTTAAAATCTATTGTTAGTCTGAGATCAGTGAAGTAGGACTTTCCCTCAGGGAGGAAACTCTCATGTGACAGGGTCAAACCTGAGGTTTCTGCCTCCAAACTCAATAAACTGGGGATCACCAAATCCCTCTAAGCTACAAGTTTGGGGACTTTGACAAACAATAGGGTTAAACCTCTTGTGCCCAAGGCTAGCTCTTTTTATCTATCTTCTCAGACTTCACTCTACTTTATTGCCACCCTAGAAGCTCACTCCAGCCCTAAAGTTCACATACTGTAAGCACCCACCTGATTCTGGGGCTCCTCCTTCTACCCAGATGCCCAGAACAGGAGTCTTTTTTTTTATTCCTTTTCAGATCTCTAGGAAGGATCTGGTTCAGAGACTTTATCCTCCTTGCCCCCCTTTTCAGCTTCCTTTTTTCTCTTTTCTTCCCCAATTAGAATATAACTCTGAAAGCAGGGATTATCTTTTTGCTCCTATCTGGATTTCTTGTGCTTAGCCTGGAGACTGACACATTTTGTTGTTGTCTTCAGTCCTTAAAGTTGTCTGACTCCTTGACCCCAACTGGGTTTTTCTTGGCAAAGACACAGCAGTGGTTTGCCATTTCCTCCTAGGGCTCATTTTACAGATGTGAAAACTTAGGTAAAAAGGGTTAAGTGACTTGTCCAAGGTCATATGGACAATAAATGTCTGAGGCTAGATTTGAACTCAGGAAGATGTCTTCCTGACTAGGACCAGCACTCAATCCAATGTGCCACTTAGCTGCCCCATTTCACACATCATAATTGCTTAATAAATATTTGTTTACAGAGTGCTGCTCTCTGTCAAGTGGTTGCCTTTTTGTTTGTATGTCTGCCTGAACTGGGTATCTCTCTCACTTCCACTGTGCTTTAAACTCTACTGCACTAAATGGAACCCATGGCCAATGTGGGGATGGGAGAGGAGTGTAGAAAATCCTCTTTTCTTGCACGGTTCTTCACTGATAGATCTTGGTTTGTATTCATAGACAGTTGAATTGTCCTCTGGGCCTAGCTATTTGACCCTCCCCAAGGGTAGGGCCAAGTTTTAGCCCACTCAATCATATTACTTCTTCTGATTCATTCTGAGAAAGGGGATCCCACTTCCTACAGAAATCACCAAGTAGGGGGTAGCTAGGTGGCTCAGTGGTTTGAGAGTTGGGCCAAAAGACCTGGGTTCAAAGGTGACCTCAGACACTTCTTAGCTGTGTGACTCTGGGCAAGTCACTTAACCCCCATTGCCTACCACCCTTCTGCCTTGGAACCAATACACAGTATTGTTTCCAAGATGGAAGGTGAAGGCATTTTTAAAAAAATCATCTAGTATTAACACTATTTTAATATACTAATATCTTATGAAGTCAGGTATCTATCTACTACTTGCTTTCAGAGAATGTCATGTCCAGTGGAGGATTATATCCCCCTTTTACATATAGATGCAGAAATTAAGACTCAGATGTTAAATGACTTGCCAATGGTCATCTAGCTAATGTCAGCAAATTGGGATTTCTAATCATGTCTTCCTAACTCCCTAATTAAAATATTAGCTGGATAATCTCAAAATACACTTCTTCTTGGAGATGGAAACTGGCCACAGTGGGAGCTAGATAAGATTATAGTACTTCCCTTTGTAAAGCATGTCTCCATGTGGCCTGAGGCCCAGCTTAGTTAGCAGGAAGGCATCATCCTTTAATAGAAAGAACACTGAATATGAGGCAGAAGACTTGGATTGAAATTTCTTTTCTGATACTTGCTAGCTATGTAATCTTGGACAAATTATTTAAATTTTCAAACCTTTAGTTTCCTCATCAATGAAGTAGGGATAAGGATACTCCATATTGGGGGTGGCATTGGCTCAAGATTAGGAGTATTTAACATTTTTTTTCATGAATCCCTCCTGCAATCTAGTGAAGCCTGTAGGCTTCTTCTTAGAATTATAATTTTAAATGCATAAAATAAAAAAGTAGGATTAGAAAGGAAACCAGTTATATTGAAATACGATTATCAAACTAATAACAACAAGCTCATGGAACCCAGATCAAGAATCTCTAATAGAACCTAGGCTTAGGGGCAGCTAGGTAGCATAACAGATAAGAGCACCAGGCCTGGAGTTGGGAGGACCTGGGTTCAAATTTGGCCTCAGATACTTCCTGTGTGACTCTGGGCAAGTCATTTAACTCCAGTGACCTAGCCTTTACTGCTTTTTTGTTTTGGCATCCATATATGTATAGATTCTAAAACAAAAGAAGGTAAAGGTTACTTTATTTTTTTATTGAATATCTTTTATTGGCTGTGAAACATGAGTAAGGGGTATAAGAAAAATACAGAAGGAATTGGCTTTGGCCACACTAATTCTGTTGAGAGGGCATCAAACATGAATACTATGTACTCACAATAATTTTTAGTTTAATTTCTCAAAGGGAGAAAAATTGTTATGAAATATTTGGATCAACCAGGCATTAAAAGAGTGTCTCTGAAGTCAAGGAAATATAATTTAAGATTATATAATATTTCTTGTGGATTGACTTGTTAACTGAATTATTTTATTAATAAAAAAACTTGCTTACAAAACAAGATAATTAATGTTACTTTAAAAAAGAAAGAATATAGGCTTACTATCCTAACCTTTATTCATTCTAGCAAGTCAGATCCCCAGAATGATGCTATTGTTTCTTCCTCCAGAATTCTTGGGGAACTTTCAGGATTGGGGGATTCCCCCCCCCATTCTTATTTATATCAGTCATACTTAATTAGCTCTTAGCAGGAGGCATTTATTTGCTCAGGTGTAACAGGAAGAATGACTGGTGCAAAACATCACTCCCAAACCAACACCACACTTTTCCACTAATACATCAAGTCCAGGGGAAAGTAGAGGCCAAGCTTAGAAGTCCTTTTTATCTCCTTCATTGTGTCCAGATAAAATTCTTCATAGGCATGAAAACAGTCTTCTGTTGGGCTCCTGGTAGAGCCCTAAAGCTGCCTTTGTCTGTCTACTTTGTTCTCAGCTCCTGAGGCATTTATTAAATGCTTACTCTGTGCCAGATTCTATGCTAAGTGCTAAGAATATCAATGTAAGCAGAAAGAAAATCAATCCCCTGTCCTTAAGAAGTTTACATTCTAATGGGGAAGATTATATAAAAAGAAGCTGAAAAGGCTACATAGAAAGAAGAGATGAAAGTATAGATTTGGGAACACAGTAGGGAAAGTCTTAGAGTTAAGAGTATAATAAAGAGAATAAATGGAGAAGAATAAAGAAAATGATTAACTGGTGTGTCCTCCTCAAAATTGAGGTACTGGGAGGAATCAGTCCATCAGAAGGTAAGGTTGCATGGGCAGAAGGTTCTTCCAGTAGGTGAAGTCTAGGGCTGGAGTAAGCTTCCAGGGTGAAGAGATTATTCTAAAGTCTGATAAAGACGAATGAATTCATCCTGGAGAGGAGACACTATTAGTGCCAGTCATTGCTGTCCTAGGAGGATGCTACTTGAATTGCTAGATTTTCTCTAGAGCAAGCCTAAACTTATCTATATGCAGCTTTCTGGGATCAAGCAGAACAAATCTAATCCCTCTTTCACATGACAGCCATTAAAAAAATATTTGAAGATAGCTGTTATATCCTACAAAGATCTCTCTTAAGGAGAAACATCTCCAGTTCCTTTAACTGATCCTTATAGTTTGCTAGGGAAAATGCTTTAAAGCACAATAATTAAGTATGGGCTTATAGGGGATGTCTAAATCTTGTAACTCTAAAGTGATCTGATTCGAAGTTTAATCAACCAAATTTAGCCCTTTCTAGGTATCCTGATGGAAACCAGTTGTGTACAATACAAATGAAATGTATGCCTTGGTTCTTGTCCCTTAGGAATTTACATTCTAGTTGTAAGTGATATAAAGATGGACCAAAACCCCCTTCCCCCATCTGGCTGGACTGATAGTAAGGACTAACCCCACTTGACAATTAGGGAACAGTTGTGTATTTGCCTTATAAGGAGTTGACTTAAAAGTACAATAACAGACCAATGAGAGATCAATGTGGGCTGGAGTAATTTAAATTTAAACAAGAGCTTCTTCAAAAGTAAAAATTAAAATTTTCAAACATTTAGTATTTTCTAGGAGGAACATTTGAAAAGAATCTGGTTAACTAAAAATTATCCCTACTTTCTATCAACTTTTATGTAATTACTTTAATCTCTCCATATTTAAGAATACCACTTTATATGCTGAAACTGAAAGCAAAAGGAAATCCATCCCTACAAGAAAGAAATCTATTAACTTTGGTATCTGCCCAGAACTCCCAATTTAGTCACAAAAAATTCTCTGGTGGTTGCCCCAGAACAGCTAACAAGGAGTGTGGGAGGTTGCAGCCTATATGGTAATTCATCCTCTAGACAACTTGCTCAACCTGATAGCATTTCATTCATCTTACTTTCGACCCTTTTTGTGGTGCACAATGTGAAATCTTCACAAATTTATTCTTCATAAGATGATCAGAGAACAATGACATCTAAGACAGGAAGTTCCTCCAGGGCCAGAGAAACATCTCCAGGATGAATTTTGTTACAGCTAAAATGGATTTTGGTCTTTTACCTGTTGATTACAACAACAGAAAGTCTCTCCTTAGAGGACAGCCCTTCTTTTCCTATGTAAACATTATCAGTAAGTATTATGCCTAGGAATGAAAGTGAGTTTTTCAACTGTTCTGAATCCATATGGGGGATGGGGAACATTTTATTGGGCTGAACTTAAAAAAGAGGTTCAGTTTGACAATATAAAACTTACCAGTACCATCTTTAATAAGTTAAAAATACTTGAATTTAAGTTCTTTACAACACAATGCAGTTTTAGTACTTTTTGAAAGAATCTGCCTCCCAACATGATTAGTTTCTGGCTCAATTACAAATTTAAGTTAGTGAGCCCAGGGCCTGTACATGTTATTCTTGTGCAGGAATCTTTCCAAGAAAAATAAAAATTAGTATTTTAACAAGGAAAAACGAAGCCGATTTGCTTTACTGAATGACCTCTGTACCATGTAATTAATAGACCATTATTTAGTATTAATATAATCAGAATACTTGTGTATTTTTCATGAGACTGCTGAATTAAAAAATATTTTGAGCATTATTCAAATGTCCTCCTAAAAAGAACACTTACTGCACACTGATTAAAACCAAGTCACAAATGTCTGCTAAAAAAGAAAGGCTAAAGTTGAAGCTTTCACAGCAACTTGGGGCAGAAGAACGTGACAAAGAATTTTTAAAAAGCTAAGCATGCGTTTCGACGTATGCAATCCTGTGTATTGCAATATGGGCGAGTTGTTGCTATGAGAACCTTATGTTTTGCCTCCTGGCTGGTATCTGACGTTGTAGCCTAGACAACACCAGTGCCAGTGTTTTAACTAGAGCTTGGCATTTGACTACAGCTAGCGCTCCTCTCCTTCAGGAACATTAACTTAATGGCAGATTTCCTCCCGCTCCCGGCCCAGTTTTCCATTGAAGTCGCCGCGCCATCCAGCTTGAGCTTTTTTTTTTTTTTAAACTTCGCCCGCCGGTGAAGAGAGCATGGGTGGGGAGGGACGGTTGCAGGGAAGGCCCGTAGCTCGGCCTTCGGGAGTCTGCTCCTTCCCTCGGGCCCCCAGGCTAGGGAGTTCGGGGAGGAGCAGCCCTGGTGCGCGCCCTACGTGGGCTGCTAGCCACTGGGAATGGGGTGGGAGACAAGGAAGGGGGAGGGGCGGGCCCCGGGCTACATCCCGAGTCAGGCTAAGCCGGTCACTGCACCTCTTATGCGGTTCCAACCGCCCTTTCCCCCCTCCCCCCTTCCCCAATCTAGCAATAAAAAAAACAGCTATCCCGGGTAACTCCTGGGAGGGAGGAAACAAGCGGGAGAAAGGTTGGGGCGGGGGAGGTCCCCGGGTGGAAGGCGGGAAGAGAGGGCTTTGGCGGCAATTACCTAACAATACCCCAGGGTCTGGGGGGGAAGGGAGGGGCCTATGTTTTTTGGGGGGGAGGTCCGCAGAATGTTAATGGAGGGGATTTTTTTTTGGAGGGGGTAGTGCTAGTCTTTGACTTCCCCACCTTCCCCCATGACTAGAAGAACGTCCCTTCTGGAAGACTCTGGGGCTAGAGCAACGCCGGGCTTGGTGTCTCCCTCCATTCCCTTCCCCTCCCGATCCAGGCGGTTCTTCTTTCCCGCCGCCGCCGCCGCCCAGCGCCACCTGGCATCTCCAGGGCGACCGGGCCGTCAACAAGATGGCGGAAGAAAAAGACAACGGAGGTAGGAAACCTCCTAGGGCAGGGAAGGGAATGGAATGGAGGGACCGGCCTGGCTCCCACAGGTTCTTCCAGCCCTTCGGGGAAGCGCCCCAAGGGGATCCCTTTTCTATACTCCTTTGTATGCACCACTCTCGGGGGGGGGGGTAATAAGCGTCGGGTACCGAAGTGGGGAGAGGGGGAGGCGGTGACCTTGGCCCCGCCCAGCGCAGGGGGAGGGAAGCCTCTGCCCTCCTCTCCCACCCCTCTTTCTCATCCCCCCCTCCCTTCGTCTTTTTTCCCCACCCCAAAGCCAGGCGTGGTGTCCTAGTGCGACGCCTCGGCGGCTTCTCCCCCGCACCCCATCTTCCTCCTTCCCTATTTTTCTTCTCGGGTTCGGAAACTGCTGTGGGCTCGGGAACAAAAAGATGATGCCTCGGTAGTGACATTATGGACGGAGATTGCCGTGACCGTTCACTAGACCCCAGGGTTCAGGCTTCAGTCCATTGAGATTCCTCCTAGATCCTCCTTCCCCCTATCAATCATCGCCCCTGCGCGCTATGCCTCCTTCTGTCTGACGACCATTTGGCCGCACCATCTTGCCCCCTAGGAAGGAAAGTGAGGGCGGGAGCAGAAGAGGCTGCGGCGGTTCCCTCCCCCTCTGCGCCATTTAGCTCCTGCTCAGCCGCGCCTCTCTCCAGCCCTGGGTTGTCTGTGGAGAAAGAAAGAACAAGTCTGGAGACTCGGTGGGGTGGGGAGGAGGAAAAAAACACGAGTACACACGCTAGAACCCATACCCTCCCCGAGATAAGTGCGTTAGGAAACCCGGCCTCAGAGGTGGAGCTGCTCGCCTAGAGGCCGTCCCTATCGGGACTCTTCCCCTCTGCAATCCCGAGGTTGCTCGCGCGTCCGGGCTGCTGCTGGCCAGCCTCCGCGCTGCTTTCGCTGCGTGCGCGGGCCCACGGCGGTCTTGCGGCCTCCATCTTAAGTTGTGGATAGCAGACATGATGGCCTCTCTTCCTCTGCTGGGTTCACCACACAATAAAGAGGGCCTTAAAGCTAAGAAACTGCGGCTCCGGTGAAAAGATTAGTCATTCTCGACCTTGGGGAGGGGGTGGGGAGCCGCAATGTAGCCGTTACAGTCCAGGAAGGCCACAAAAGAACCGTTTTTTAATCCTTCCGGGCTAGATCCTAAAACAGGCAATCGCCATACATTAAAACAAATACAACAAAAAAACCCTTCTGCACTAAGCACTTGGAAAAAACGTCCCCCTGGCTCTTGTGCCTAAACCCTACCTATTGCAAAGATAGCTTTTAATGCAAGTTGTCTCCATCTCCCAATATTTCCTGCCCCTCCATTTTGGTGCATATATTATTGATTCTAGTTTATTCTGTCTATAGCTTATTTTCACATCATTGTTTTAATGTCTCCCCATTTAAACCGTGAGCTCCTCCGGACCTGAATCTTTTTTTTTTACCCTTTTTGAAAGCCTTTTTGCAAAATGTCTAGACAGTGCCTGGTGTGTATGTAGCAGGTGCTTAATAAATGCATTTGGATTCTTAAAAACCCAGCCTATTCCTTCTTGTGTATTTTAAATATGACTGTTGATTTGTTCAGATTTATAAATTATTGTATTGATTTCCCCATTAGACTGAGTTCCTTCAGAGCAAAGAATGTTTATTGGCTTCTATCTTTGTATCCTCCATTCTTACAGTGCTTGGCATATATGGTTGTTTTTTCTTCAAGGCTTTATTTGGAGTTTTCTTGGAGTGGTTTGTCATTTTCTTCTCTAACTTATTTTCCAGATGAAGAAATGGAGACAAACAGGGTTAAGGGATTTGCCCAGGGTCACACAGCTAGTAAAGTGTCTGAGACCAGACTTGAACTCGGTAAGATGAACCTTCCTGACTCCCAACCGAATGCTTTATACATCTTGCCAACTAGCTGCCTGGTATATATATACATATATATATATATATAATAAGGTGTTAAATAACCACTTGTTGACAATTTGAAATCCAGTATATAGGTTATTAAATCACTCTTATATTTTAAATATTACCATAGTTATATATTGAAGTTGATAAACAATTTGCACACTGAAAAATCTCAGCAAAGCAATTGAAAGCAATATTTATTAACATTTAGCACCTTAAAAATTCAAAACAGATTATCAACATTTATGGGCCCTCAGGTTAGGCTGTGGAAAGAGCTGTGAAATTAGGAACAGTGTGAACTTGGGAGTCAATCACTTAATTCTCTCAGCCTCAATATTTTCATCTGTAAAAGGACAATGGACTGACTATATGACCTTTGAGGCCCCTTTTTGCTCCAGATATAAGACCTTGCTGTGTCACAGAAAGTCAGTTGAGAGGGCATCCATCTAGGACAGGGGATAGAATGCCAGGCCTGGAGCTGGGAGGACCAGGGTTCAAATTTTGTCCCAGAGATTTACTAGCTACCTGGGCAAATCACTTAATCCCAGTTGCCTAGCCCTTACTGCTTTTATGTCTTAGAACTCAATACTTAGTATGGATTCTAAGATAGAAGGTAAGACTTATTTAAAAAAAAGTCAATTGAGACTCAAATAAATTTATCTATTTTCAGTAAAAGTAATATTTGTATTTGTAATTGAATCAGACTCTGGCCTAAAGTAGTTTACATTCTGATGAAATTTATGAATATTGATATGTTACTTTTCCTAAAATAAGCAACTATCTTTCAGTGACTAGAAAGTACAGTGCTACAGTATATACATCCCAAGAAATAACTTATTTTTATATTAATTTTTTTAGCTATACAAGGAAACTGGAATATATAATTTTAGAAGCATAAGGAAATTTACAATTGGCATGCCACAAATTGGGCCACTAATACACTGCTGGTGGAGTTGTGAATTAATCCAATCATTCTGGAGGGCAACTTGGAATTATGTGCAAAGGGCTTTAAAAGACTGCCTGCCCTTTGATCCAGCCATAGCACTGCTGGGTTTGTACCCCAAAGAGATAATAAGGAAAAAGACATGTACAAAAATATTGATAACTGCGCCCTTTGTGGTGGCAAAAAAATTGGAAAATGAGGGGATGCCCTTCAATTGGGGAATGGCTGAACAAATTATGGTATATGGTAGTGATGGAATACTATTGTCCTGAAAGGAATAATGAACTGGAGGAATTCCATGTGAACTGGAACAACCTCTAGGAATTGATGCAGAGTGAAAGGAGCAAAACCAGGAGAACATTATACACAGAGATTGATACATTATGGCATAATTGAATGTAATAGACTTTTCTACTAGCAACAATGCAATGACCCAGGATGATCAAGAGGAACTTAGGAGAAAGAACTGTGGGAACAGAAATGCAGAAGAAAAACATATGGTTTGATGGGGATATGATTGGGGTTTTGATGTTAAAAGATAGCTCTATTGCAAATATGAATAACATGGAAACAGGTTTTGAACAATGATACGTGTATAACCCAGTAGAATTGCTTATCAGCTGGGGAGGGGGAGAGGGAAGAGGGATGGGAAAAATCATGCATCATATAACCATGGAAAAATATTCTAAATAAAAAAAAACAATCAGCATGCCACAAAAGAAGGAACAGTGAATACATAATAAAAATCCTAGGTTTGAGTATCATTTCCACCATTTATGTCACAAATTTTTAGCCTTTCCAAATCTGTGTTGTACTGTGTATTAAATTAGACTAATGATAATACTATTTCAGACGTCCCTGGATTATAGCGAGGAAAGCAATAAAAACATAATTTTAAAAATTATTTTAAAATATTACATTACACAGTATACTTATTTATATAATATAATTTTTATTATAAAACAAAATAAAAAAAAAGCTATTTTCATTATTCTAATCCCTTTTATTTATAGATAAGGATTCTTTACTGTAAGGGTTAAATGACTTTGCCTAGCTAGGCCTTATAGCTAGTTAGTTGGCTGCAAAGCAGGAAATAGAACCTGGTTTGATTATTTAGCAATGACAAGTAGATTTGTCATCAACTGAACAGGTTAATCATGGATATTTGTGTGCTAATTTTGCTGTGATATAGTAAGAGAATATTTAAAAAAAAATTTAAGTTTCAAGCAAGGACTTGAGAAGTCATTTCTTCTTTTCTTTAGAACAATGGCCAGTAGAAAGGATGCCGAATATGAGATCAGAAAACCTGGATTTATCTAACTATGTTATCGCATATTGTGGGACCTTGTATGAGACAGTAGACTTCTCTGGGCCTCAGTTTTAGGTTGAACAAGGTCAGATATCTGACAGCTGTAATTCTGTCATGTGAAGTGATTATTCCCAGAGTGGCAAGACCAGACTGGGAGTCAGTAGCTTTGGCTTCTAGGCCTAGTCATTAATTAGCAGGCTTTAGGCTAGTTATGCAATCTCAGCCTCATCTTTAAAATGAGGGGTTTGGACAAGACATCTAAGGTCAGTTTTAGCTCTAAGATGTGATTCTTAAAACCCAAATATCTGCTCATTTTTTTCCCATGACCTTTCTCTTATGTCACATTGACTCCCATCTAATTTGAAATATGTATATATACATATATACATACACATATATATATGTGTGTGTGAATATGTGCATAATTACTTAAAGGGTATGTTTTTTAAATATATAATTTTAAAAAATTTAAAAAAAATTTTAAAATTTAAATACTTAAAGGGTATTATTTTTCATTTTAAAATAAATGAGTCAGCTGACCTATAGGCAGCTAGGTAGTATAGTCAGTGAAGGATTGGGACTGGAGTCAGGAAGATCTGCATTCAGATCCAGTCTATAATAATTATGATTGCTTCTTCAGTTTCCTTAATGTAAAATGGGGATAATCCTCATAAGATTGGTGTGAGGGTAAAATGAGATAATATTTATAAAGTACTTAGTACAATGACTGGCACATAGAAGGAGATTAATAAAGTGCATGTTTCCTTCAACTTTTTGCAGGGAGGTGGGGTGGGGATTGAATAAGAGAGAGACATCTTTTAGACAATAGGATAGTATTCCTAGGAACCCATCCATATCTCTCTAGATCTTTCTTCTCTTTATCTTCCTTTAAGGCTCTGCTCAGGTCTTCTTTCTGATCTCTAGAGTTACTAGTATTTTTTTCCTCTTCAAAATTTTGACTTGCGAAAAAGCAGTGGAAATTATAAAGAGATGTTAGGGTCAATAATGTCAGGAAAGGGGGCAGCTCAGTGGATTGAGAGCTAGGCCTAGAGATGGGAGGTTCTAGATTCAAATCTGGCCTCAGACACTTCCCAGCTGTGTGACCTTGGGCAAGTCACTTGACCCCCATTGCCTAGCCCTTACCACTCTTCTGCCTTGGAGCCAATACACAGTATTGATTACAAGATGGAAGGTAAAGGTTTAAAAAAAATAATATCAGGAAATACTTTCTTTTTTAAAATTTATTTTATTCCAGTAACAAATTTACACATAAGTTTTCCAAGGTTACATGATTCATGTTGTCTCCCTTCTCTTCTCCCTCCTGCCTCCTGGAGTTGACAAGCAGTTTCACTTGGTTATACATATATATATTTAAAAAAAAAAATTTTTTTTTAAACCCTTACCTTCTGTCTTTGAATCAATCTACTTAGGTATTGGTTCCAAGGCAGAAGAGTGGTAAGGGCTAGGTAATAGGGGTTAAGTGACTTGCCCAGGATCACATAGCTGGGAAGTGTCTGAGGTCACATTTGAACCTAGGACCTCTAGTCTCTAGGCCTAGCTCTCAATCCACTGAGCTACCCAGCTTCCTCCTGGTTATACATATATTATCACTCAAAACCCATTTCCATATTACTTGTTTTTATAAGAGTAATCTTATAAAACCCAAACCCTAAATCACATACTCAAATAAACTTATGATAAATCATGTATTTTTATTTGCATTTGTACTCCCAACAGTTCTTTCTTTAGATGTGGATAATATTCCTTTTCGTAAGTCCCTCAGAATTGTCCTGGATCATTGCATTGCTATTACTAGTAAAGTCTCTCACACTTGATTGTCCCACAATGTTTCAGTTACTGTGGACAATGTTCTCCTGATTCTGCTTATTTCGCTCTTCATCAGTTCACATAGGGATCTTCCAGTTCTCACTGAAATCATCCTGCTTATCATTCGTATTCCATCACCACCATATACCACAATTTGTTCAGCCATTCCTCAATTGAGGATTATTTCCTCAGTTCAGGAAATACTAATTCACCATTAGAAGTATTTTAAAGTGGAATGGGCTTCCTCAGCAGGTAATGGCCCTCAGCCTGTATTGGAGTTCTTCAGGATGATTGACCACGTGTCAGGTTTCTTTTGTTGGGGATTCCTTTCAAATATAGGTTATGCTAGTTGGTCATTCAGGTGACTCAAACTCTGTTTTGCATCACCTCCTTCCTCCCTTAGTGGATTACAAGTTCTTTAAAGGGCAAGAACCATGTTGCTTCTGCTTTTCCATTTTCAGCATCTTTCAGAATGCTTTTCCTGTGGGAGACAGCCACTTAATAACATTTAACAAATGTTAAGTGTAAACACCTGGCTGTACCTTGAGATCATCTACAAGCTGGGAACTTAGAGCAGGTGAGAGAGAAAGATGGATGAGAATATCTCTTTGGCTTTTGCTAAGTCTGGGGACCATTGATCAAAATTTGCCCATGATTTTGTAGGCCTGAATATTTCTTCACCTTATACAGATCTCAAGATCTCAATGTATCTATAATTTATGGGTTTAGAGCATGGTTTGAAGCTCTGAGGAGTGAAGAGATTTGACCTTTATTACACAGCTAGGACAAGTCAAAGGCAAGATAGGAACTCAAGATTTCTGATGCCACCTTCTTTGCCATGCTGCCTCTGAATTTTGATGTATTAGTGGGCTATTCAGATTGAGATGTCCAGCAGACAGTTAGAAACTTGGGACTGGATTAGTACAGTGTTTTGTAAATCCAAGAACATGAACTACTTGAGGAAAGGATTCCTTATTCAACAAAAATTGCTGGGGAAATTAAAAAGCAGTTTGAGTAAAAAAAAAAGTTTATTGGAATACCTTATACCATATATTAAAAGCAGTTCCAAATGGAGCTTAGTATATAAAAGGTTATATCATTAAAAAATCAGGGAAAATAGGAGGGGGGCAGCTCCATTCCATGGGCAAGGTCCACCCTCACTTGTGACTCCAGATGTTCCTGACAGGTGGTGAACAATCAGTCAAAAAAATAACAAATGGAAGACAGCTTAATCATTACCGCCATGGGAATGCTTTGCATCTGATAGCTGCTCCCCCATCCCCAGGCCTTGTGTTTATTTTTATACACATTTTCATGTCACACAGCTACATTACCCAACACACATGTCCAAAGAGAGATAATTAGAAAAGTGATACATTAACTTTTAACAAATCACTTGATTAACATTCTATATTCTTGTATTGTGATTATAGATAGCATAAAGCTTCCATACAAGATAAATGATTTCATCACAGGTGGCATAATTTTCTTATTACCCGTGAGAAGTTTTGAGCTTACAAACAATCAAGGAAAATTACTTATTTTTTTTTTACAAAATGGAATAATCAGAAGTTCTTAAAAGACAGTTCAACAATCGTATCATTGAGGTTGAGGTTCCCATTATTGGGAACACCATTCAAATTTATAATGTTCATTTTTCATGGTTTACTAGGGAGTTTCTGAGTTACTGGTTTGTGAAATCGAGTCACTGAAGCATATTTAAGCTTAATGTGCCTATAAGTTTTGTATGGGCCTTTATAATTGATTTGTGTGTTGGCTTCATGAGAATAATAGGTTTCTGTGAGTGGGAAAGTTCTGGACTTGGCCTGTAACTGTGGTTTCACTTGGGATTATGAACCTAAGTAAAAGTTAACCCATGATAGTCTTTTGGGATAGGGTTTGAGGGTCTGATCTTTTGGTGATGTTCTAGAGAATTAGGGTACAGGTGTTTTGCTCTTGCATTACTCCTTCTGAGACTAGGGGGAATAGTAAGTAATCATGTCAATTTCATAGGTAAGGGGCATTGATGAGAGAGGTCATGTAAGGGGGACTGAGTGGGCAATCACATCTTGCCAAGGGCCACTCTGTGGCCTCTTTAGGTACCACTAGTGACTATCAAGACGTCATTGCTTGACAGCTCCCAGTAGCTCCATGGCTTGGTGGATAGAGAGAGGCAGGTCTGGAGATTGGCGGTTCTGAGTTCAGATGTGACCTAGATACTTTCCAGCCATGTGACCCTGGGCAAGTCACTTAACCCTACTTGCCTAGCCCTTACCATTCTTCTGTCTTGGAACAAATACTTAGTAAGGATTCTTAGACAAGATAAATGTTAAAAAAATATAGGAAATGGGAACTAAATACCATTTACAATTATTGGCTGAGAGAAATTTTAAACAAGGGATAGAGGTGATCATAAAAAATTTAGATTTTTTTTATTATAGAAGATTCAAAAGCTTTTGTGTGAACAAAATCATTTCAGCTAGGATTAGAAATCATCAATGGAGAAAAGTCTTTGCACTTACATCTGATAGAAGTCTGATCTATAAATATGTAGGCAATTAACACAAATATATAAGACAAAGTACCATTTCCCAAATACAGTTGGATAAAGGATGAGATAAGAGTAAGTATACCTTCTATAGAAATATGTCTTCAGCCCTCTAGTTTATTCTAGAAGCTGACATCTTATCTGATCCTGACTATAGTTCCTTGAAGTTCTTCTGGATACCTGCAGGATTTTTTCTTTGTTATAGAAACTCTAGATTTTGTCTATGATTTTCTTGAGAATTTTAATGCTTGTTTTTTTCTCACAAAGCACATTTTTTTTGTTCCAAATTCTCTTCCTACTCTTATCTACCCCCCCTCTCATTTTTAAGGCAAAGAAAACAAAACCTATTATAAATATGTATAGGTGTTTTTTTTTTTCAGAAGGTGATCAGCGTATTTATCTTTGTTTTGCTCACTGGTTATAATAGATATGGCCAATTTTAATTTATGATTTTTTAAAAATATAAAATTCAGGATTAAAAAAATAATTTCCAGGAGTCTGATGATTGTTACCTTATATCTCCTTGATCCTATTGGGTAGTTAGGTGGTGCCATGGATAGAGTGTTGGGCCTTGAGTCAGGAAGATTCCTCTTACTGAGTTCAAATCCTGCCTCAGATACTATCATGGTGATTCTGAACAAGTCTTTTAACCCTATTTGCCTCAGTTTTTGTCTCTGGAGAAGAAAATGGCAAAACAAATAACTTCAGTATTTTTGCCAAGAAAACCCCAAAAAGGGTTACAAAGAGTTGGACATGACTGAAAAACAAACAACAGTTACAGTCTTCAATTTTTTTCAGTCTTTTAATATTCTAATTTTTTTCTATCTTATGAAGTCATTAATTTCTATTGTCTATTTCAGTTTTTTTTTCAGTTTTTTTTCATGTTATTTGAGTAAAGTTGACCATTTTCTCTTCTAGGTTATTTTTTCTCCTAATTCAAGAACTTTTATTTCATTTAAAATTTATTTATTTATTTTGGTATTCATGTAGTCTTTTTTTTTCCTAGGAAGTTGAGGCTGGAAAGAAAATAAAAGGAATAAAAAATTTTTTTAAGTCTCTGTCTATAGTCTTATATATACTTATATATCATATACTTTTTCCTATGCAGAATTTTAGAGCACCTAGCAAAGTGAAATTTGTTGGGTATAAATGTAAAGCCTTGTATTTACTTTGGTTCAAGAAAATAAAAATCTGCCAAGGTAAAGGGTAGTAGTTCATGTAAAGAAAAAAAAAAGAGATTTGAGCTTTTACAGACTCAGTATGAGCTGAAAGCATGAGGTGGTTGTCAAAAAAAAGCTAATACAGTCTTAAGCTACAGAATAGAAGAAGTATGTTTCTATTGGGGGAGGTAATGGTATTTTGTACTATTCAGTTTCCAGAAGGAAGGAGTATTAGGGAGAACCTGATCCTCGCATTTGAAAAGACATTGATAAACTGGAACAAGGGTGATTAGGATGATGAACTGGAAATCATGTCATACAGACATTGGTGTAAGGAGCTAGTTCAATGTGAAGACAGTATCTTTAAATATCTGGAGGGTTACCTCAAATGAAAGATATTTAAGCAATGGAATTTTAGAACTGCAGAGGATTACTTTCTCATTAAAAAAAAAAAAGAATAACCTGAAGCACACAAAAGTGATTTACCTGATGTCACATAGCTATTTAGATTTTGCTTAGTCTCTTTAGTTCCAAAGGGGACAGCTAGGACTGATGGGTAGAAATTTCAGGGACAGATTTTGATAGAAGAACTTCCAATTAATTAGAACTTTTTGAAGATAGGATTAATTATTAGATTAGGTAGTTTGTTGTTGCCTGACACTGAAAATGTTTATACAGAGCCTGTTGGATCACTAATAGGGGATGTTTATGGATGGTACTCATCTATGAGGCAATAAGGTACATCAGATTATTTTTTTCCACTTAATTTTTTAAATTTGCAATTCAAACACTACCACCAATAAAAAAAGGGTATTTACATATATATAGCAGAACACAAACAAGGATTTTATTTGAAACCATAAATCTCCATTTCATATAGTTTGCTTAAAAAAAAGTAAGGTTCATGTTAACTTTCAAAACTGTCCAGTTTGTGCTTTTTCCTATTTTCTTTTGTGCATTTAGAAAAGTTTTATTTACCTTTTAAAAAAATCACTATTTCCAATCCTTGTCTCTTCTGCATTCTATCCCTCATTAAAAACTGGGAGGGGAGAAAAAAAATCTTTGTAACAAATAAAGCTAATCAAGCAAAACGAATTAAAATAGTGGCCATGTCCAAAATGGACGTTTCTGGGTCTTGAGTCTTATCACCTTGCCAGATTTTTTAATATCCTTTTCAGTTCCATGACTCCATCTATTCCCAAGTAGGATTTTCATGATTTTTTTGTGGCAGAATCTTTTCCCATAGGTACACAAATCTTAAATTATGTCATTGGGAAAATATGATTTGTTTTACAGAAATTTGGCTAATATATAACAAATATATCATTTGTATTCTGTGCATCTATTGAAGTGAAATAAATATGTAATTATACTCCCCAAAACAAGATGGATTTAAGTGGCAGCATTGGAAAGAGAGACCCCAGGATGTGGAAGTCAGGGAGGACCTGACTTTAGGAATGTTACTTTTCCTTTGTGAGACTCAATTTCTTCATCTGCAAAATTAAGGGATCTTATTAAGATGTTTTCCAGCTCTGAATCCTTTGATCCCACCAGGAATCTTTATGGACTAAATCTTGGAATCAAAAGATGTGGGTCATAGATCTCTGCTATTTATTTGCTATGTGATTTTAGGTATGCCACATTCAGAAACTCAACTTCATTTGTAAAATGAGTATGGTTGGGGGAGGGGGAGGGGGCAAAGCTTTGTAAACCTTGACTTGTGATCTAAATATGAATCACTACTATTATTATCCTTGACCTTGGACAACATAACTTGGAACACTGCCTTCTCCTTAAACTAATCCAGTACTCTTTATCAGCTAGATTTCTTTACTGCTTTGATTTTCTATATTTGTCATATCTTTGTTGTTTTTAGGTTTTCGTTAGATTCAATTTAAAATACATTTAATTTTAGTAGTAAAGGCATATCTAATTTAATCACAATAGAATTACTGAATTTTCATCGGGGAGAGATTGTGTCAATATAGTGATTACATAATGGTACTATATATCCAGTTAACCCTTTTAATTTTACAAAAGAGAAAATTGAAGTCTGAAGATGTTAAGGGACTTGGCCAAGATCCCTCAGCAAATGAGTGTTAGAACTTTTGCTAGGAGGAGCCAGCCAGGTCTTCTGGTTTCTAGTTTACCGAATGCTTTCATTAAATATGTTCATTTTAAGATAAAGTTTTATTTTAAATGAATGAATCTATTTTAAGGAAACTTGTGGCAAATTCTCTTATAAAGTGAATCATCAACCTCTAATTGATCATTTTTTTTATTTGCATTTTTGCTTATGATGCTGATATCTAAAACTAACTTCCATTAAAACTATTCTTGGGGGTGGCAAGGTGGTTCAGTGAATTCAGAGTCAGGTCTAGAGACTAGACAGGAAGGTCCTGGGTTCAAATATGATTTCAGACATTTCCTAGCTGTGTGACCCTGGGTTAGTCACTTAATACCTACTGCCTTCCCCATTCAGCTCTTCTTCCTTGGAACCATTATAAAGTATTGATTCTTAGAAAGAAGATAAGGGTTTAAAAAAACAAACAAACAGCAAACCTCTGTTCTCCAATGTTACATTAATTAGTGTTCTGGAAAGAGGATTTTGTATGTTCCCCAAATAGAGAACTTGAATCTTTAAAGCCCTAGAACCCAGGCAAAAGCACTTGAAGGTTTGCAAAGAGCTTTACAAACATCATTTCATTTCATGCTCCTCAGAACCCTGGGAAAGTAGATGCCATCATTATCACTCCCAGTTTACAGAGGAGGAAAATGATTGAGACTGAGGTTCAATGACTGGCCCAAGCTGATCAGTGATGGATTTGAACAAGAGTTTGAACATCAAGTGCTGCCCAATATGTCACCTGAGCATGTTTTGAGAATACTCAAAAATGAAGTTAGCTTATTATTCCTACATATTTTTAGTGAGGAGGATGGCAGGATGTGTTATAGCTTTGGGTCCCCTAATAATGATGTTTTCTATGCAGGGAAAAAAGGGAAATGCTACCTGGGACAACATGAATTAATTTTTAATTTACTAGAAACTTCCTCAATCCTAGGATCCAAGAATTTGCCTGTGTGTACACTCCCATCACTGACATAAATATAGCTAACTGCTTCCAATCTTCAGTAGATTATCTCTGAGAATTGTTTTGGCTAGAAAATTCATCCACTGGCAGTCATGTGATGATGTGTTTCTATGGTCTTAGGCAGACAGTTCCTGAGACAACAGTCTGGCCACCAGCCTCATCAGGGAAGTATTTCCACCTAGATTGGTCATGGCAGTGTGTATGTGGCCTTACAGAACCAAGAGTTATCTCCATATCACTATGAGGGATCAGAGGAAGACTTTTGTGGGGGACTTCACCTGCTTGATAGTATTACAGTTTTTGTTGAAGATGAATAGCTTGTATTGGTAGAATACTTGACCATTTTCAAAGTGCTTTCATACAGATTAATTAATTTGATTTTCATGACTTAATTTATTCTCAGATGGATCTGTGATCATATCAATTCAGTTTTTCCCATTTACAATGCAGAATTCCTTCCATCTGTGCCTGCCTATCCTGCACAACCCTTATTCACAGAGAATTCCCCTGGTATGCTAGAGGCTCTCCTCAATTTCTCCCAAAGAACCTATATGTTCTAAAATATTTATAGCAGCTCTCTTTGTAGAAGTAGAAATTGAAGGGATGCCCACCACAGTTGGGGAATAGCTGAACAAGTTGTGGCATACAATTGTGATAGAATACTACTGAGCTGTAAAAAGTGATGTGATGGCTAATTAAAAAACAACAACATGGAAAGCCCTACTTGAAATTATGAAAAGCAAAATGAGAAGAACCAAGAAATTATAGAGAGCTATAGAATTAATGTTTGAAGAATAACTTGTGAATGTCTACCTCCAGAGAAAGAACTGATAAACAGAAACATGAAAGACATAGTTTACATAGACTTAGTTTTTTAGTTAAGTGATTCTTTTACTAGTAAGGGAGAGATGAAGGGAGGGAGATACCTGGGAATTTTAATGTGACCAACAAACAAATTAATAAAAAAATTCAAAATAAAATGGCTTGCAAAGCTCAAAACATCAGAAAAAAATGTATTTTTTTTGCTTTGGATGTCCTATATTATTTCTTGCTCTTGCCATATGACCAACCCATCTTTGTGACATTTTTGACTCCTGTTTTTCTTCATGTTCCCACTCATCCCAGCCTCTCCATTAATCTCTGTGTGCCAACTTCTTTGGAAGCAATGAGATTTCCTATCTTAGAGCAGCACCACTAAAATGTTAGCATCAGAGATGGGCCTTTGCCCTTATAGGTAATCGTAGAGAAGGATTTGTCACCCTCATTCTGCAATTGAAGAATATGAAGCCTATAGAGAACTTCACCTTTATCATTCACCCAGGGTCATTGGTAATTGGTGGCAGAATTAGGAGTCAAACCCAGGTCTCTTATTATTTCAAGTCTAGTGCATTTTCCCAATTGGAATCTAGTCCCGTGATGATAGGGAACTTCAATAGGTTTTGAAGCCATGATTAGTGTCTTGACATCCCTTCTCCAGATGTAGCTCTTACTCCTTCTCCCATCAACATAATACCTTTCTAATAATCAAGGATAATTAACTCAAATAACTGGGCCATTTTGAATTGTAGTGATAACGAATGGGTTCCTATCCAGTAATTTTAAATTGTAAGAAGGAAATTTAGAGGAAATGAAGGAATTTAATGCTTAAAATTCTTAAAAGTAAAAAAGAATAGAATTTTAAAGTTATTGTGATTAACCCTTTGTTGAGGTTTTAAAAAGAGAATGCAAGAAGAATGTGCCGCTATGTAAGGCTCTTTGGAAAAAACAAATGAAAAATAGATTGAGAAGGTCTAAATAAAAATGCTTCTTGGGAAAATATCATTAATGCAGAGAAATCTGTGTATTATAGATAAGACAGTTATACAGGAAAATTCATATAAACTTCATAATTTAGTGTGAATTTTGGATGCCTTTTTGTGTCATATTAGATTTCATGTAGAGATAATGAATTCTCTTTTTCCCTAGTCCTCATGATACCACACCTAAAATTATATGTTCACTTACTGTCACATTACTACCAGGAAATTGACAACCAAATGAAGGGAATTTGAAAGATTAAAAATAAGGTGCCAATAAGAAGATATATATATATATATATATATATATATACACATATATATATAATTTAACAATAAAATTATCAAATATGAATGTCATAGAGACATATCTTGATATTCTATTAGTATTTAAAGAGTAAATATGAAGACATGACTAAGTATTTAGGTTTGAACAGAGGTTACAACTAAGAAATAAGTGAAGAAAAATGTGAATATCAGAAAGGCTTAATGGTGACATCTGTTAATCTTAAGAGAAGTCCCATGATTTTTAATATAAAAATTAAATTATGCAAAGTACAAAGAATTAAATTGTCTAGGATCTTGAGGAATATAAGTGATAAGCTGGATGTCTCTTTTTCACCTCTGTTCTCAGTGCTGATGTGTAAAATTCCATTTCACATCAAATACTAATGTAATAGCTCTAAAACCTGGTAAGTTTTCTAATCAAAATTTAATATTCAAAAATGAAATATTCTAAGGCTTTTTGATAAGACATAAAACCATGTTTGTGTAATCCCCAGATTCAGTCCAATTCTCTCCAAAATTCTATTCAAAAATAACATGTTGAGAGATGATGAAATGAGCTTTTTTCCCCCACTTTTGAGTCAGTAGTTTGGATCTTGTGTAAATGTAGCTTTTTATGTTAGGTGGTTTTTCACAATCAGACTGGACTGAGAATTCTTAAGAATTTTTAGTAAAGATCAGACATGTTCTAGATTACTTTTCAATGTTTATCTAGTAGTACATGGCATATATCTTTGAACAGTAACATTATTTGTACTATCAGTTAATTAACCTTGAGGGCGTTTCTATATGCCTTTTGTTATATGCTTTCCACAGTTCTCATGGTAAGTCATCCCTTGAGACCTATTATTTTATCATAACTTCTTCAGGTAGGATTTTAAGTGCTTGATTAAATGCTTCAAAGATGTACACAGACTTTTGGGCAATGATGGTATATGTCTAATAATAGGAATGTTTGTTATTTCAGATTTTGTGAAAGTCAGCTTTCATTCTCAGATAATTCATCTCCCTCATTCTGATAATGATATCTTCAACATTTGTAATTTTGTAATTTATCTCTTTTGAGGTTACATTAGGAAAGTTATTCAATTTTCCTTTCCAACATTTAACTGTAATGCAATATTATATCTATTACCAGCTATCTGTCAAGAAGCTGTACTATTTTGTATCTTTGTATTTCTGTGACTAAAAAAAAATCAACAGATATGATTATAAGCCATAAGAAACCTTATAATTCATCTAGTTCAATATGTTCCTTTTAAAATATTCTTTTTTGATTAAAACATTTTAAATGAGTGAACTTGACATATATCAACAAACATGAACATTTTATACAAAGAATTAAAAAAGTTGTATGTGATACTGAGTCTTCTTATATACTTTTTTTTCCCCAAAAGTATATATTAAATTGAGTTAGAGAGTTCTAACACTGCTGATTGTGGTTTCCCTTTCTGGATTTCCCTTTTCTCTCTTCTGTTTATTTTTATTTTATTTTAATTAATTAATTTATTTTAAAACCCTTACCTTCCTTCTTGGAATCAATACTGTGTATTGGTTCCAAGGCAGAAGAGTAGAAAGGGCTAGGCAATGGGGGTCAAGTGACTTGCCCAGGGTCACACACCAATCACATGTAATAACAAATTTCTCCATAAATTTCCTGAAGTTATATGATTAATTTTGTCTCTTTCCTTCCTTCCTCTCCCTGTTTCCAGATCTGGCAAGCAATTTAATCTGGGCTATACATGTATTATCTCTTCTGTGTATTTTAAAAAATGTTTTATTGATCATTAAAAATTCCCCCCTATTTTTGATATCAGTATTATTATGCTCCTCTGACTCCTTTCACCTCCCCTCAAAAAGAATCCCTCCCATATTACAAATAAATGTAGCAAAATTAAATTCACATATTGGCTATATTTTATAAGGGATATTTTTTCTGCACGTCTAATGCATCACCTCTTTGCCAATAGGTGGGAATCGTAATTCATTATTGGTCTTTTGGAGTCGTGATTAGTCATTGCACTGATCATAATTATTAAGTTTTTCACAGCTTTTTTTCCTTTTCAATGATGGTAGCCATGGTGTAAATTGTTTTCCTGCTTCTGCTCATTTCACTCAGCATCAGTTCTATCTAGTTCAGAAAGATTAAGTGACTTTTCCAAAATTGCCTGGAGAAAAGGTGGGAAGAGTAGCATTAGAGCCCATAGGCTTCTTTGATGTCAAATCCAGGGATTTTTTACATTTCATCAGTCTCCTTCATTCCATATTGTTGGCCTTGTAGATAGAGTCTAATGTGAAATTATAAGGCAATGGAAAATATTCACTGTAGACTACTCTATGTTCCTGGCCATACCATGTCATTTAATAGACTCCAATGAGGTCTATAATGTCACAAAAACAAGTAGTAGTTATTTTGCACTTGAAATGATTTTAAAAATTATTTTATTTCACTGTAAGCATACTTTTGAGGAATAAATAAAAGTGAGGTAAAAATGAAATTCTTCACTTATAATTGAATCTATGAGATACAGTAGGTATAACCAATTTCTCTAAAAATTCAACAATAAAAACAGGTTGAAATGGTCTATTTTAAAGTGGACATTTCCTTTTGGTCCTGATTTTTTTGTCTTCTTTTTTCTTAATTAAAAATTTGTGCTAAGCAATAGCTTCATCTTTAAAGAACTTTTCTGAAAAGTCCCAGTAAGGATCTGATGAACAATTATGTAAAATAGGGAACAAAATAAATGTAAACAAACTCTGGCTTTGTCCAACTTAAATTTGACCAAAATCACTTTGTAATTGCACCAGAATAATAGTATAAAAGACATTTAAATCCCAGGCATTGTCATTGACTATATTTTTAAGCATTTTCATTTGGTTTGAGTATTTTTAAAAAAGGAATTTCATGGTTTCCATGGTGCAAGAGATGGCAGAAGATGTTAAAAATTTGGCTCTTAGACTGATTAAGAAGAAATCAATTGTAGAAGAAAAAGAAACTAGCTAGTTTTAAAAGACCTCTAACACTCATCTCTGTGTGTGTGTGTGTGTGTGTGTGTGTGTTTAAACTACACTGAACATATACTGTATAAACTACACTGAAGATATAAGGGGGAGCCAGGAAGTGCATTCAAATAAGCTTTCCTCCTACACTGAAACATGTTGTCGTGGAGCATCTTTTTTCTATCCCACGCCCAAAGCTGTACATTGTTTTCTCAGTCTCGATAATTCTTTTCAGAGAAGGAAACATCTTTCTTAAGCATTCATTAAAGGCAAACTACAGTAAATTAGAAAGCCAAGCACCCACATAAGTCAACATAAAGGTAAATAATTTAAATTTGAGCTACTGATTCTTCAAATTGAGATGAAAAGTGGTGGCATATAAGCAATGTACTATAGCTTTAAGTGTTATGTATATGGCTCTTAAAAGTATATATATATATAATGTTAAAATTAATTGGTTGGGACTCTGAAATATATTAATTAATTTGGTGGTCACCAGGGATTTAATTTCTAAATCCCAAAATGAATTACTAAAGTAAATGGAATTTATGGTATGGAATTTATAATATTTACAATAGAAGGAAGATATTAAGGAATGAGAGAGAGAGAGAAAAAACTCTGACTTCTTCTTATACCAGTTAGAATTTCTAAGTCCCAGCCAGGGGAAGAGAGTCTCAAGAAGTTGGGCCTTACCTGAAGGCTTCACGCCTCCAGAAAGGCAGGGTCACTAAGTCAGCTTTTCACTCAGCAATGGTGACAGTCTAAAAGAAGTCTGGGTGTTTGCCTTCCAGTTGTTCCTCAAGGGTCTGTCTTCCAGTCGCTCCTCCGAATCAGTGCCCGAATCTCGGAATGACTTTCTGAATGTCTGAGTCCCAATGGATCTGAATGTCTGAATCTGAATGTCCAAATGATCTAATGATCTCCTTCTGCCTTTTGGTCCTCCTTTTAAAGATCTTTTTCTCTTGTGTCACCTCCCCTAAATTTCACATCTACCAGTCACAGCAGATGCTTTTCTCCAGGACAGCCCATTCTTTAGTTCTTACCTTCTTTGGTTAGATTTTCTTCAGGTCTGCTCACTCTTTAGTTCTCACCTTCTTTGGTTAGATTATATCTTTTTGGGTTACTTAACACCTCTTTTGGTAAGTTTACCTTTTGTAGTTAACAACTTTTTGTGATTAATTCTAAAAATAGATTGTAGCTTAAAATTCTAGCTTCACTATTAAGGAAGAGCTAAATACCTTCATTGTTACAATCAGGAGATTATAATTTTATCTTCACAATAAAGAAAGAGCTAAGTATCTTCATTATTACAATCAGGAGATAGCTAAATTCAATCTTCAAAATAGAGAACTTTTTTTGATTCTCTCTCTGATATATAGTTTCTTTGTATCTTGACCTCTCTGAAGTTAGTCCAAGGGTCAAAAACTGAAGATTTGAATGGGATGAACTCACTGATAAAATATAAGTGGATAGCAGAGTGAATTAAAAACGAGAATTCTACTATATGTTGTTCATAAGAAACACATTTGCGCCAGGGTGACAAAAACATTAAAGGTAAAAGGCTGGAGCAAAATTTATTATGCATCATCTAAAGTAAAAAAAGTAGGAGTAGCAATCTTGATACCAGACAAAGCTAAAGTAAAAATTGATGTGATTAAAAGAGATAAGGAAGGAAATTGCATCTTGCTAAAAGGCAATATAAACAATGAAATAATATCTGCACTAAATAGTATAGCATCCATATTTCTAAAGGAGAAGCTAAATGAGATCAAGGAGGAAATAGATAGTAAGACCATACTAGGGGGGACCTCAACTTTCCCCATTAAAACTAGATAAATCAAACCAAAAAAAAGAAATAAAGAAATAAGAGAAGTGAATGAAATGTTAGAAAAATGAGAGTTAATATTTGGAGAAAACTGAACAGGGATAAAAAAGAATATACTGTCTTTTCTGCAGTACATGGTACATTTTCAGATTGATCATGCATTAGTGCACAAAAACATTGCAAACAAATGCAGAAAAGCAGAAATAATAAATGCAACTTTTCCAGATCATAATGCAATAAAAATTATAATTAATAAGGGTTCATGGGGAGGCAAATTTAAGATTAATTGGAAACTAAATAATCTAATTCTTCAAAACTGGTGGGTCAAAAAACATAGAAATAATTACTGATTTCATTGAAGAGAATGACAATGAGGAGACAACATATCAAAATCTATGGGATACAGCCAAAATAGTATCCAGGGGAAAATTTATATCTCTGAGGGCCTATATCAACAAAATAGAGAGGGAAGAGATCAATGAATTGGGCTTGCAACTTAAAAAATTAGAGAACAAGTTATAAAAACAAAATTGGAAATCCTAAAAATTAAAGAAGAAATTAATAAAATTGAAAGTAAAAAGAACTATTGAACTAATAAGTAAGACTAGGAGCTGGTACTTTGAAAATACAAATAAAATAAAGTACTGTTAAATCTAATGAAAACAAAAGAAATAAGAGAATCAAATTAACAGTATCAAAAATAAAAAGAATGATTTCAACTCTAATGAAAGAGGAAATTAAGACAATTATTAAGAGCTACTATGCCCAAGTATATTGCAATAAATATGACAATATAGGTGAAATGGGCAAATATTTACAAAAATATAAAATGCCTAGATTACTTAATCCCATCTCAGAAAAAGAAATTGAACAAATCATTAAGGAACTCCCTCAGAAAAACTGAAGATTTGGTGTTGGAAATAAAAAATTCTAAATGTTCAGGCAGTCTTAACACAGAAGGGGAGGAGAATAGATGTAATATATCTCCACATCTATATCTCTGTTCTCTCTCTCTATATTCATCACTTGATTTTATATATAAAATAAAAGTACTTTGGCCAATATATACATGAATATATAGAATGAAAAATAGTACAAATAAAAATATACACACATAAATATGTGTATATATATGAACCATGTTTCACATATATACATGTAGACACAAACCATGTTTTACATATGTATACACATATGTTGTATATACTGCATATAGTGTATACCTGGAAAAATTATTAAAACTACCTATCACTGTGTATATAGGCTATGTATACAGAAAACTTAATGCAACCATAAGTACAATAATATTCCCAAATGTATTTTCTTCAGGGTATAGAGCCATAACATCAGTTTTAATTTTTAAAAAATCTTTTTAATTAAAATTTTTTAAAAATTTAATTAAGTTAGACTATTTTTCCATGGTTACATGATTCATGTTCTTTTCTTCCTCTCCTCCCTCCTCCCCCCCCCCCCCCCCCGTTCTGTAGCCAACAAGCAATTCCACTGTTTTTTTTTTTTAGGGTGTTAGAATATCAGTAATAATTTATTATTTTTTTGCCTTTTTTTAAACATTATTTTATTTGGTCATTTTTAAACATTATTCATTGGAAACAAAGATCATTTTCTTTTCCTCCCCCCCTCCCATAGCCGATGCGAGATTCCATTGGGTATCACATATGTCCTTGATTCGAACCCATTTCCATGTTGTTGGTATTTGCTTTAGGTTGTTCACTTAGTCTCTCCTCAATCATATACCCTCAACCCCTGTAGTCAAGCAGTTGCTTTTCCTCTGTGTTTTTACTCCCACAGTTTATCCTCTGCTTGTGGATAGTGTTTTTTCTCCTAGCACCCTGCAGATTGTTCAGGGACATTGCATTGACACTAATGGAGAAGTCCATTACGTTAGATTGTACCACATTTATTAGTCTCTGTGTACAATATTTTCCTGGTTCTGCTCCTTTTGCTCTGCATCACTTCCTTGAGGTTGTTCCAGTCTCCATGAAATTCTTCCACTTTATTATTCCTTTGAGCACAATAGTATTCCGTCACCAACATATATCACAATTTGTTCAGCTATTCCCCAATTGAAGAGCATCCCCTCATTTTCCAATTTTTTGCCACCACAAAGAGTGCAGCTATGAATATTCTTGTACAAGTCTTATCTCTTTGGGGTACAAACCCAGCAGTGCTATGGGTGGATCAAAGGGCAGACAGTCTTTAGTGCCCTTTGGGCATAGTTCCAAATTGTCCTCCAGAATGGTCGGATCAATTCACAACTCCATCAGCAATGAATTAATGTCCCTACTTTGCCACATCCCCTCCAGCATTCATTACTTTCCTTTGCTATCATGTTAGCCAATCTTCTAGGTGTGAGGTGATACCTCAGAGTTGTTCTGATTTTCATCTCTCTGATTATAAGAGATTTAGAACACTTTTTCATGTTCTTATTAATAGTTTTGATTTCTTTATCTGAAAACTGCCTATTCATGTCCCTTGCCCATTTATTAATTGGAGAATGGCTTGATTTTTTTGTACAATTGATTTAGCTCTTTGTAAATTTCAGTAATTAGACCTTTGTCAGAGGTTTTTATGAAGATTGTTTCCCAGTTTGTTGCTTCCCTTGTGATTTTAGTTACATTGGTTTTGTTTGTACAAAACCTTTTTAATTTGATGTAGTCAAAATTATTTATTTTATATTTTGTGATTTTTTTCTAACTCTTGCTTGGTTTTAAAATCTTTTCCTTCCCAAAGGTCTGACATGTATACCATTCTGTGTTCATCTAATTTACTTATAGTTTCCTTCTTTATGTTCAAGTCATTCACCCATTCTGAATTTATCTTGGTGTAGGGTGTGAGGTGTTGATCCAAACCTAATCTCTCCCACACTGTCTTCCAATTTTCCCAGCAGTTTTTATCAAATAGTGGATTTTTGTCCCAAAAGCTGGGGTCTTTGGGTTTATCATATACTGTCTTGCAGAGGTCATTTACCCCAAGTCTATTCCACTGATCCTCCTTACTGTCTCTTAGCCAGTACCAAATTGTTTTGATGACCACTGCTTTATAGTATAGTTTGAGATCTGGGACTGCAAGTTCTCCTTCCTTTGATTTTTATTTTTTTCATGATTTCCCTGGATATCCTTGATCTTTTGTTCTTCCAAATGAAATTAGTTATGGTTTTTTCTAATTCACTAAAGAAGTTTTTTGGTAGTTCAATGGGTATGGCACTAAATAAGTAAATTAATTTGGGTAGGATTATCATTTTTATTATGTTAGCTCATCCCACCCATGAGCAATCAATGTTTTTCTAATTGTTTAGATCTAATTTTAATTGTGTGGAGAGTGTTTTCTTGTTGTGTTCATATAGTTCCTGTGTTTGTCTCGGCAGATAGATTCCTAAGTATTTTATATTGTCTAGGGTGATTTTAAATGGTATTTCTCTTTCTAATTCTTGCTGCTGAAATGGGTTAGAGATATGTAGAAATGCTGATGACTTATGCAGGTTTATTTTGTATCCAGCAACTTTGCTAAAGTTGTTGATTATTTCGACTAACTTTTTGGTTGATTCTCTAGGTTTCTTTAAGTAAACCATCATATCATCTGCAAAGAGTGATAGCTTGGTCTCCTCATTGCCAATTTTAATACCTTCAATTTCTTTTTCTTCTCTAATTGCTACTGCTAGTGTTTCTAGTACAATGTTAAATAATAGAGGTGATAATGGACATCCTTGTATTACTCCTGATCTTATTGGGAAGGCTTCTAGTTTATCCCCATTGCAGATGATGTTTGCTGATGGTTTTAGATATATACTGTTTATTATTTTTAGGAAAGGCCCTTCTATTCCTATACTTTCTAGTGTTTTTAATAGGAATGGGTGTTGTATTTATCAAAGGCTTTTTCTGCATCTATTGAGATAATCATGTGATTTTTGTCAGTTTGCTTGTTAATATGGTCAATTATGTGGATGGTTTTCCTAATACTGAACTACCCTTGCATTCCTGGCATGAATCCTGCCTGGTCACAGTGGATAACCCTTGTGATGACTTGCCGGAGTCTTTTTGCTAGTATCCTATTTAAGATTTTTGCATCTATATTCATTAGGGAGATTGGTCCATAGTTTTCTTTCTCTGTTTTTGACCTGCCTAGCTTTGGGATCAGTACCATGTTTGTGTCATAAAATGAATTTGGTAGAATTCCTTCTTGGCTTATTCTGTCAAATAGTTTGTTTAATATTGGGATTAGTTGTTCTTTGAATGTTTGATAGAATTCATTTGTGAATCCATCTGGACCTGGGGATTTTTTCTTAGGGAGTTCTTTGATGGCTTGTTCAATTTCTTTTTCTGATATGGGGTTGTTTAGGTAATTTATTTCTTCCTCTTTTAGTCTAGGCGATTTATATTTTTGTAAGTATTCATCCATATCTCCTAGATTGCCATATTTGTTGCCATATAATTGGGCATAGTAGTTTTTAATGATTGCCTTAATTTCCTCTTCATTAGAGGTGAGGTCTCCTTTTTCATATTGGATATTGTCAATTTGGTTTTGTTCTTTCTTTTTTTTAATTTGACTAGTACTTTGTCTATTTTATTTGTTTTTTCAAAGTACCAGCTTCCAGTCTTATTTATTAAATCAATAGTTCTTTGACTTTCAATTTTATTAATTTCTCCTTTGAGTTTTAGGATCTCTAATTTAGTCTTCATCTGAGGATTTTTAATTTGTTCGCTTTCTAATTTTTTAATTTGCATGCCCAATTCATTGACCTCTACCCTTCTTAATTTGCTAATATATGAACTCAAGGATATAAATTTCCCACTGAGTACTGCTTTGGCTGCATCCCATAGGTTTTGAAAGGATGTCTCATCATTTTCTTCAATGAAGTTATTAATTGTTTCTACGATTTGTTCTTTAACTAACTGGTTTTGGAGAATCGTATTGTTTAATTTCCAATTAATTTTTGATTTACCTCTCCATGTTCCCTTACAAATTATTATTTTCATTGCATTGTGATCTGAGAAAGTTGCATTTATTATTTCTGCTCTTTTGTACTTGTTTGCAATGTTTTTATGCCCTAATACATGGTCAATTTTTGTGAATGTACCATGTGCTACTGAAAAGAAGGTATATTCCTTTTTATTCCTATTTATTTTCTCCACATGTCTACTAACTCTAATTTTTCTAAGATTTCATTCACTTCTCTTACCTCTTTCTCACTTATTTTTTGGTTTGATTAATCTAGTTCAGAGAGAGGAAGGTTCAGCTCTCCCACTAGTATAGTTTTTCTATCTATTTCATCCTTGAGCTCCTCTAGTTTCTCCTTTAGAAATCTGGATGCTATGCCATTTGGTATATACATGTTGAGTACAGATATTTCCTCATTGTCTATACTGCCTTTTATTGGGATGTAATTACCTTCCCTATCTCTTTTAACTAGATTTATTTTTACTTTCGCTTTGTCGGATATCATGATTGTAACTCCCGCCTTCTTTTTATCAGTTGATCCCCAATAGATTTGGCTCCACCCTCTTACTTTCACCCTACGGGTATCTACCTTCCCCATGTGTGTTTCTTGTAGACAGCATGTGGTAGGGTTTTGGATTCTTATCCACTCTGCTATTTGCTTGTGTTTTATGGGTGAGTTCATCCCATTCACATTCAGAGTTATGATTATTAGCTGTGTATTACCCAGCATTTTGATTTCTACTCCTGGTCCTGCCTTTTCTTCTTTCACTATTTCTTTCTACAACAATATTTGTTTTTAATCAGTCCCCTTAGTTCCCACCCTTATTTACTTCCCTTTCTACCCCCTCCCTTCTTATTCCCCACCTTTATTTTCCTTGTAGTCTTTCTAAAATTAACCCCCCGCCCCATCCCTCCCTTTTACTGGTTCCCTCCCCACCAGTCCATTTGTTACCCTTCTACTCCCCTATAGGGTGCAAATCTATTCTCTGCCCCAATGGATTGGATTGTTCTTCTCACTTTGGGTCAATTTCAAAGCACGTAAGAGTTGAGTATTTCCTATCTCCAACCTCTTTACCCTTCCAGTGTATTGATGTTCTCCTCCCTCCCACCATGAGTTTCTTTGTGACATATAAATTTACCCCCATTTGTTTCTTTTCCCATTTCTTTTAATATTAACCTATTTTTTAGCTCTAGTTATATATATATTTATATATATATGCATACACATGTGTATGTATTTATGCATGCATATTTCTATTATATACCTATTTATGTCTTTTCCTTTCATCCTATACAGTTTGTCACTGTTCCCTCTAAGTGTACTTCTTTTTGCTGCCCAGGTAATAACAACAGTTTAAAAAAATTTTTTTTAATAAACCCTTACCTTCCATCTTGGAGTCAATACAGTGTATTGGCTCCAAGGCAGAAGAGTGGTAAGGGCTAGGCAATGGGGGTCAAGTGACTTGCCCAGGGTCACACAGCTGGGAAGTGTCTGAGGCCAGATTTGAACCTAGGACCTCCCATCTCTAGGCCTAGCTCTCAATCCACAGAGCTACCCAGCTGCCCCTAATAACAAAAGTTTTTAAGAGTTACCAATGACCTCTTTTCTTACAGGGATACATATCATTTTAACTTATTGAGTCTCTTAATTTTTTTGTTTTGTTTTTCTTTTTTCCCTCTTTTTTAATTACCTTTTGATGTTTCTCTTGAGTTCTGTGCTTGGACATCACATTTTCTGTTCAGGTCTGGTCTTTTCTTTACGAATTCTTGGAATTCTTCTATTTTGTTGAATGACCATACTTTACCTTGTAAGAATATAGTCACTTTTGCTGGGTAGTTGATTCTTGGTTGTAGACCTAGTTCTCTTGCTTTCCAGAATATCATATTCCATGCCTTTCGAATTTTTAGTGTGGATGCAGCCAGATCATGTGTTAGTCTCACTGTGGTTCAGTGTTATCTGAATGACTTCTTCTTGGCAGCTTGTAATATCTTTTCTTTGGTCTGTTAGTTCTTGAATTTGGCTATAACATTCCTGGGTGTTGTCAGTTGGGGATTAAGTACAGGAGGTGATCTATGGATTGAGAAATCAATTCAATCTCCACTTTTTCTCTCTTGTTCTAGGATATCAGGGCATTTTTCTTTAATAATTTCCGGTAGTATGATGTCCAGGATTTTTCTTTTGTCATGGTCTTCTGATAGACTAATGATTCTTAAATTGTCTCTCCTTGAACGATTTTCTAAATCCTCTGTTTTGTGAATGAGATGCTTCATATTTTCCTCAATTTTTTCATTCTTTTGGTTTTGTTTTATAGTGTCCTGCTGCCTTGTGAGGTCATTTAATTCTAGTTGTTGTATTCTGGTTCTTAAAGACTGGATTTCATTCCTGGCTTTTTGGTCATCCTTTTCCTTCTGCTCTGATTTTCTTTGGAGGTCATCTTTCATCCTCTTTACCTCATCTTTCATCTCCTTTTTGTCATCTTTAATCTTCTTCACCTCATCTTTCATCTCCTTTGCCTCATTTTCCAGGTGGTTGATTTTGGCTTTCAAGACACTATTTACTGTTTCCAGATGACTTATCTTGCTGTTAAAGTTGTCTTCAGCCTCTCTTAATTGTGTTTTGAATTGCATTTTGAGTTCTTACAAAGCCTGTATCCAATTTGCTGGGATTTCTGATTTTTCCTTTGCTGATCCCTCCTCCTCTGTTTTGTTCGCTCTTTGCTCCTTACCTGTACAGAAGCTGTCTATTTTAATATCTTTCTTCTTTTTCTGTTGTTTGCTCGTGTTTACCCCTTTTTTACTTGCCATATTTGTCTGTGCTCTTGCTCCTCTCATTTTTTTTTTGTTTTTTGGGCTGTCAGTCTCCCCTCTTGGAACTTTGTCACATCTCTTGGTACAGTCTCTGGGGGAGGAATGTTGGCTTCCCTGTCCTCTGGAGGCTTTTGATCGGATTAATTTCAACTGGGTTGGGCTGTATGTACACTGAGGTCGAAGACTTCTGGAAGGCTGGAGCCTCCCAGGCACTCTCCCATTCTCTCCAGCTGCTTCTCCACTGCCTGCATTCCACGCTCTGAGCCTGGCACAGCACTGTTCGCAAGGAACACCAGTGTCTTTGCCCGCCACAGTATATCCGTCTCTGTGTACAATGTTCTCCTGGTTCTCCTCCTTTTACTCTGCATCAATTCTTAGAGGTCGTTCCAGTTCACATGGAATTCTTCCAGTTTATTATTCCTTTTAGCACAATAAGAAGTCATCATCAGACAACACAATTTGTTCAGCCATTTTCCAATTGATGAACATACCCTCATTTTCCAGTTTTTTGCCACTACAAAGAGTATGGCTATGAATATTTTTGTACATGTATTTTTCCCTATTATTTCTTTGGGGTAAAAACCCAGCAGTGGCATGGCTAGATCAAAGGGCAGGCAGTCATTTAAAGCCCTTTGTGCGTAATTCCAAATTGCCTTTCAGAATGGTTGGATCGATTCACAAATCCATCGGCAAGGCATTACTATTCCAATTTTGCTTCTACTACTTGCATTTAGTAATTTAAAACTTGATTATAAAAAACAACACTTTGGACATGAGACATAAATATTTGTAATTGTGAAATTATTTCTAAATGCTATTGCTATCTTTCCTTTTTATCTGTAAGATATATTAAAGGTATATAAACAAATTAGCCTTAATTTCTTTAATAAAATGTTAAGTGTCTATATATATTTTTTCAAATCTCTATTTCCTTAATTTGCTTTCACCACTTCTTAGAACATTGGCCCATTTTCCAAATCCTTCCTTTCCTGTATATCTTTACCTGGTACATTTCACTTTCTTATTCAAAAACCTTCAGTGGTTTCCCATTGATTACTAAGTAAGATACTAGAGCTATTAATTTTCCATGCAGATAAATAGCTGATATCGCATTTCCTTGCTTTCCTTTTTCTCATTTCAAGGTCACTCTGGATGAAAACCAAGCCACCATAGGGGTCACACAGGAGGAACTGTTTGACCCAGTGTTTCTTATATCACCATTTAATCTCAGAGAATCTTAAGAATTTAGTCTGGCATTCACAACTTTTTTCAATCTCATATAAACTTGCCTTTCTAGCTTTAAATCATAGGTTCATTAATTTAGATCTGGAAGGGATCTTTGTATTTAGTACAACTCCCTCATTTTGCAAATCAGGAAAGTGAGGCCCAGAGAAGCTTAGTTATCCAAAGGCACAGAGCTAGTACTTGGCAAATCCCAAATTTGAACGCAGGTCCTACATTCTTTATTCACACTTCCTTTCACATAATCTTTGGGTAACATCTACTTTAGAGATAATCCACCAAATCATCCTCAAGAAGAAAGAAGACTGTTGGTTGAGGTTCTGGTTGAGGTGGCTACCCCTACCATTTACTATAAGATTTAAAACACAAGTCCCCACTGATGTGCTTCTTATAAAAAATCAGTCAGTAAAATTATTAACTTTTAGTAAAGATATTTATAAAGATGGCATAATAGGAACAATTACTACTAAAAATTCCTCCCTCCAGATCTGGGCATACTCTCATCATTATACACACTGTCCATGGGAAGAAAGGGCTTAGTCTATCTGCAGGGAGGTGGAGGTAGGTGGGAGTGTGTGTGTGGCTGGTTTTAGGTACTAAAAGGGAGTTGGGTTTAATGGCAACCCTTCAGCCATCTTGGCTGAGCTACCTAGAGTAATCTTTCTAAAGCACAGCTGGAACCATGCGACTTTTCAGGAATTTCTAACCACCACCACAAAAGATGATAACACAGCAACATCAAAGCTCATTAAAATTTGGAATGTACCTTAAAAATATAACTTTTTTTTTTTTACCCTCACAACACCTCTGGAAGGTTGGTGCTATTTTTATCCCTATTTTATAAATAAGGAAACGAAGGCAGATAGAGGTTAAGTGACTTGCCCAGGGTCACCCACCTAGAATGGTTTTTAGTTTGGTTTGGAACTCAGATCTTCTTGACTCCAGGCCTGAAGCTCTATCCACTGTGCCAATCATCTGTAGGCAGGTAGAAGTGGAGAAGTGCCGAGGGCTTGGGTTCAGCAATGCTCACAAATCCAGGGGTCCTCAGTAGGTGGAATGGCGTAGGCAGAAATAAATGATAGAAGATAGCTGTGTGTGTGTATCAACCTGGGGCCAGGTTCTGCATGGAATGGCTGCTTCCCTTGGCCCAGGTTTGGTTTTATATATGTTCAAATGCAGATAATTGGGTAAGTGACATATTAACTTTTGGCAAATCGCTTGATTAACATACTGTGATCATTCTATACACTTATATTGTATCTATTAATTCTGACAGGATACACAAAAATTTTGCCCAAGATAAATGATTTCATCACAGGTGGCTTAATTTTCCTATTAACTTGTGAGGAGTTTGAGCTTACAAACAATCAAGGAAAATCACTTATTACCTTTAATAAAAATAGATAATCAATCAGAAATTCTAGAGACAATTAACAATCATAGTAATTAAGTGGAGATATTAAAGGGGTACTAAAAACACAATTCAGATTTAATATTAGACTAATCATTTTTCAGAGATTGTAGAGGAGTTTTCCAAGAAGGGTTTTGGTTGGTAAATCAAGTCACTGAGGCATGGTGTACTAAGGCATATTGTACAGGCCTCTCCTTATGAATGCTTTATGTGTTGGCTTAGAGAATTAGTTTCTGTGCATGGGAGTTGAGGATTTCTGGGCACAGCTTTTGTTAGGAATTATATACCTAAGCAAAAGTTAGCCCATACTAGTCTTTTGGGTTTAATTTTGTGAGTCTGATTGTTTGCTGATATTTTGGGGAAATAGTGTGCAAGCATTTTGCTCTTATATTCCTTTTTTTGAGACCAGGGAAAGGACAATAATCATGTCAATTCCATTAGTAAGGGATGTTGATGAGAGAAAGTCATACAGAGGGGGCTGAGTGGGTGATTCCATTCTGCCAAGGAACCACTTTTGATCTCCAGGCTTCCACGTGTGACTGTGTCAAGACATCATAGCCTGAAGGCTACCAGCAGAGAAGATAAATATTCAAAGAAACAAAGAGACCAGATTGACTAGAGTAAAGGGGTTATTTTGGGAAATAGTGAAAGAGAAGGTTGGATACGTGAAGTGGGGCTGGATTATGGAATACAGTCAATAATAAATTGAGTGGTTTATACTAGTAGAGAATAAGGAGGGTGGCACATATTTAAGCAGGAGAGTAATAGGATGAAAATTCCATTTCAAGAGGATTAATTTAATAATGAGGTGAATAACATATGGAGAGGAGATTAGAAACCGGAAACTAACTAGGATAGCATTGTCATAATCCTTGTCGGTAGTGATGAGAGCCTGAGCCAGGCTGATAGCTGAGAATATGAAAAGAAAAGTACATTTAAGATAGATTTCTAAGGGTAAACAAATAGGGCTTGGAGACTACTGGAATATGAAGGACAAAGGAGAAGAAGGAGTCCATGAGAATCAAAGTTCCATAAACAGAAATGGAGAGTTTGGGTATTGTACTGAAAAGGAATGGTGGTGACATCCTCCAGCTTTGGGAACTTCAGGGCTGAAGCTCTAGTTGGAATAGGAAATGCAGAGTTTGTAGTCAAGCACAGAGCTGCATTTGAAGTCAAGATGGTTCTTTGTGGGTAGATGGGAGAGGTGATGTAAATAAATGTGGGGTGACAGGAGTTGGAAACTACCCGGATATGGGGATGAGCCTCAGTTTCCTCATCTCTGAAATGAGGAAGTTAGATTGGATGGTCTTGAAGGTCCTTTCTGGTTCTAAATTTATGATGCCAAGCCTCTAAGCAGAGTTGCTTCCCACATTACAGATACTGGAGTGACAAATTTTCTATGCACATGAACAGCTGGCATCACATCGCCTTGTTTTCCCTTTTCTCATTTTAAGGTCAATTAGATGACAACTAAGCCACCGTGGGTGACCCACAGAAGGAATTGTTTGATCCAGTGTTTCTTCTATTACCATTTCAGCTCAGAGAATCTTAATTTCCTCCTCTATAAAAGGGAAACACTACCTCATAGAGTTATTACTGTGAATCTTAAAACTTCTCAGACTCTACCTTGGAACATTTGGTTAAGGCTATTCCCCATTTTAAATAATGTAGGTACTTGGTCAGGAATGTATTGGGAACTCTAACATTACTCCACCAATACTTAGGCATACTTTAGGGGAAGATAAAGTTGTAAAACTCCTTACTGAACAATGGAAAAGTCCCTAACTCACCTAGGTCTATTTTTAGATCTAATACAAAAGGGTCCTAAGTACCTATAAAGGTTAAATTAATCACTAAAAGGTCAAGCAACTTACAAAGGGCAAGCTTAACAAGAGGTGTGAAGTTTTAGTCTACTCAGGGAAGGTGATTAACAAAAGAAGATGTGAATTAAGAATGGTCAGTCCTGTGGAAAACCTCTACTGTGATTGGTAGATGTGAAAATTTAGGGGAGGTGACAAGATAATTTCTCTTTAAAAGGAGCTGGCTCTCTCAACTTAGGGTGAGTTGGATCTCGTACTAGTTGGAGTAGCTGGGCCTCTGAACTTAGTTGGAGTTTTGCTTGGGACAAAATCTTGTGGTGAGTGACTGACTTAGTTTTCTCTCTTAAAGAGAAAGGCCTAGGCCATTTGGCCTAGGCCCTAGCCTTTTCCTACTATTTCCTCTTACTCTCTCTCCCTTCCCTTAATTCCTTCATTCGTATTAATTAAAATCTTCATAAAACCCAGCTGACTTGGGTATTTCATATCTGGGAATTTTTCTCATGGCGATCATTTATTTTTTTATTTAAAATCAAGACACTAAAATTATCTTTACAGTTTTGGCAATTCACAGTCATTGAACCCATATTTTCACGGTCACATTAAAGGGAAAATACTTTGTAAGTTTTAAAGCACTCTCTACATGTGAATGATTTCTTAGTACTTTCTTCTTCCTCGGAGGAATGGTGTGCATCCAGTGCTCCCTGATTTTTCTCCTCTCTTTCATCCTTCATAGCTTAGATGGCTAATTTTATGAGTCTATGGAAGTGGATACCTTTCTGACTTAGCTGGCCTGTTCAAGATGTCATAATTTAGTGACTGAATATACAAGGTATAGGATACACATGAGTTGCTTTCTTCTTTAGAGTCCAGGGAAGTAGAAGGGGTGGGAGGGTAGGGCAGGCTTACTCAGCAATCTTTGATCAATCAATGATTAAGCATTTATTAAGTGCTTACTTTGTGACTAGCTCTTTACTAGTTGTTAAGGATACAAATATAAAAAAAATGAAACAACCCTTATATACCATATGCAGGATAAATATAAAATAGATGCAAGGTAGTCAGGGAGGGAAAGTACTAGTAGTTGTGAGGGAATAAGGAAAAGCTTTGTGTAGTAGTGGTACTCCAGCTACATCTTTTTTTTATTTTTTTACTTATAATTGTCTTTTTATTTTTATTTTTTAATTTTTTCAATTAGGTACTCCTTTATTTATAAAAAGACATAAAATGTAACATAATTTAAAATCACTTTAGTCTAACTTAGAAAATGGACTTGTAGACATTTTCTTAATTATGTGGTTATTTTGAATTGAAATTCTTAGGGGCAGGCAGTCTTTTAAAGCCCTTTGGTCATAGTTCCAAATTGACTTCCAGAAAGGTTGGATCAATTCACAACTCCACCAGCAATGCATTAGGGTCCCAATTTTGCCACATCCCCTCCAACATTCATTACTTTCCTTTGCTGTCATATTAGCCAACCTGCTAGGTGTGAGGTGGTACCTCAGGGTTGTTTTGATTTGCATTTCTCTGATTATAAGAGATTTAGAACATTTTTTCATTGATAGTTTTGATTTCTTTGACTGAAAATTGCCTATTCATGTTCCTTGCCCATTTCTCAATTAGGGAATGGCTACTCCAACTGCATCTTGAAGGAAGTAAGGAGTCCTATGAGGTAGAGGGAGGAGGGGGCAAATTTCAGCCATGGGGGACAGCCAGTGAAAAGGCATCTAGATAGGAGATGGAATGCTATGAGTGAGGAAAAGAAGACAAGTTTAGATGAATCATATAGTAGAGTGTATACTGAAGTTGGAAGGATAGGTTGGAGTCAGGTAGTCAAGGGCTGTTAAAGGCAAAGGTATTTATATTTTATCCTAGAGGTTATAGAGAGCTAGTGGAGTTTGTTGAATAGTGGAATGACAGGGTTAGAGCTGGACTTCAGAAAAATCATTTTGATATCTGGCTCTAGAGGGTTTCTTGGAGTAGAGAAAGACATGAGGCAAGGAGACTCCTAATTAACCATTGCAATAGTCCAGGGAAGATATAATGTCTTGAACTAGGATTTATGTCTATGGAAGTAGACATATATATTTCCATATATATTTTCTTAAAGTTCTATTACTAAATCATTTTACTAATTGATTCTTTTCTGTCCCTTGGATATTTTTCTCTATGTCACTAGATACTTAAAACATTGAAATGAAATGCCTTTAATAATTGTAGGAAGACTGAAGTTTTTGCTGTTCAGAATATAGAACCAAAACAATCAAGGTTGCTGATAGATGTATAATAAATACCCCAATGGGATCCAGATAGATGGAAAACAATGACCATGTCTCCTTAAAATTAAACACATTTAAACTTAAAATTTTAATTAAAATTTAAAAAAATTTTTGGGCTGCTGGGTGGCTCAATGGATTGAGAGCTAGATCGATAGATGGGAAGTCCTAGGTTCAAATGTGGCCTCAAATACTTTCTAGCTGTGTGACCCTGGGCAAGTCACTTAACCCCCATTGCCTAGTCCTTACCGCTGTTTTGCCTTTGATTCTAAAATGGTAGGTAAGGATGAAAAAAAAATATTTTTTGGTTAGGCTATTTATATTTTTTATTTTTTGAAAAATTTATTTAGTCAATTTAGAATTTTTTTCCTTGGTTACAAGAATCGTGTTCTTTCCCTCCCCCTCCCATAGCTGACATGCAATTCCACTGGGTATTACATGTGCCCTTGATCAAAACCTATTTTCATATTATTGATGTTTGCACTAGGATGTTCATTAGAGTCTACATCCCCAACCATATCCCCATCGACCCATGTGATCAAGCAGTTGTTTTTCTTCTTGGTTTCTACTCCCACAGTTTTTACTCTGAATGTAGATAGTGTTCTTTCTCATAAATCCCTCCAAATTGTTCAGGATCACTGCATTGCCACTAAAGGAGAAGTCTGTTACATTCAATTGTACCACAGTGTATCAGTCTCTGTATAATGTTCTCCTGGTTCTGCTCCTCTCACTCTGCATCAGTTCCTGGAAGTTGTCCCAGTTCATATGGAATTCCTCCAGTTCATTATTCCTTTGGGCACAATAGTATTCCATCACCAACGTATACCACAATTTGTTCAGCCATTCCCCATGAAAAAAAAAATTTAACCCTTGCTTTCTATCTTTTTAAGAACTTTGTAAGACAGAAAGAAGTACAAAGGCTGGGCAGGTCAGTTTAAGTGACTTGTCCAGGGTCACACAGCTAGGAAGTGTCTGAGGCAAAATTTGAATCCAAGTCCTCTTACTCTTTCCACAGTGTCACTTAGCTGCCCCTTCTTCATTTATCTTCAGTTTTGACTGAAGTTCATTTGCTGACTAAACCAGAGACTATATTGGGAGTAATTGAGCGTATCTAAGAATAAGACCAGGAAGATCCAGACATATAGAGACTTCTGGGCACTGAACAGAAGAATGAAAGTGGACAACTGTACTGTGCCATGAGCTCAGGATGTCCTGCATCATGTGTTAGGCAGCCAGTGGTTTTGGGGTTTGGATCTGTACAATGGATTTTCCCAGATCCTTATTGGCAGAGGACAACAAAGAAGATTGTTTTCATGTGCCCAGTAGGATCTTCCCATTTTGAATGTGTCTCTAGATGACATCACTGCCTTTGGAAAGGCCTTGGAAAGACTAGAGGAAGAGATTCATCTGAATGTTAGATGACCCTTTCTAGTATTTGTTGACACTGAACGTCTGGGAAGCCTTTTGCTCCTGGGTCTGAGCCTTCCAGTAATGGAGAATGGGCCTGTGGGTCCTGCAGAACCAAGTTTGGAGCTGCCCCTCCTATGCAGACTCTTTGGGCCTCCTGCTCATGCTCCCCACCAATGGGACCCAATACAGAACGTTCTCTTTGGCCTGCCTCAGAGCTCTTCCCAGCCCTGTCCTCTCCTTCCTCCCCTGGCCTTAGAGGCTTCAATCCAGGGACATCATCCCCCTCCTCCAGGTTCCTCCAACAATACCTTCCCTGTCTAGGCGCCCAGTCTTTCCTTTGGCGGGCCACCAATCCTGGAATGTTCTCCCTCCTCATCTCTGCCCGCTGGCTGCCTTCATTTCTTTAAGGCCCCAGTGAAATCCCATCTTTTACAAGAAGCCTTCATCCTAATGCCTCCTCTTTTTTATTGATTTCCCTGTTAGCCCGTACCTAGCTTGATTGAACATACTTGTTCGATTGCAGTCTCCTCCATTAGATCGAGGGTAGGGATTGTCTTTTGCCTCCTTTTGTATTCTCAAGGCCAGATTTGAACTTACAGAGAAGAGTCTTTCTGATTTTAGGCCTGGTGCTCTATTCACAGCACCTCTTAAGCCCTGCAATATTATATATTCATAAATAATAATAGCAGTGAACATTTATGTAATGCTTTAAAATTGCCCATATTCTTTCTTGATATTTTGAAAGAAGTGAGAAATGATTATCAGCATGATTTTAATAATTTGGTTGTCATTATTATAGTCTTTCCAGCTCTATTAAACTTCTTGTGGAAAAAAAAAATCTCTTCTAAGGATAATTATTTCCATAAACAATTTATTTAGTTGTATTCTAATAGCTCCCAAGTCTTTTTTCTCCTCCAGATGAAAATATTTATTTTCTAGTCAATGTTTTCAAATTTCAAACATTTATTTCAATTGTTGAACTGAAATATTAATTTTGAAGCCATGTAATAAATATTTTTTTTGGGTAAACATTTGTATCCATGAAGGCAGATTGCTTTTCTGCTTTCATCCAGTTTGGATAACGGAATTCTTTTTTTCCCCCAGAGCTAACTAAAAACCACCATTTTGCATTTATGAAAATATTACTGTCTTACAAAATCAGTAGAATGGCAGGATTGGTTAAGGTGAGTTGTGGGGGGAGGATTTGTCCAAATTTTATATTTTGACAAAGAGCGGATCTCATTTTCTTCCATTTCTTTTTTTTTAAAGGATGAGAATATAGGAAAACAAAAGAAGCTAGAGGCATTTATTTTAAAAATCACCAGCTCAAAAAGGAAAGTGATGCTTCCGTTTGTTTTTGGCTTTGCTTGCTGGCTTAACCATCTGGAACGTTTGGGCAGCAGTGATCTGCAGTATTATTGGGAACAGATCCATTTCTTTGCCCTGCCCAAAATGTTCATCTTCTTTAATATTATTTGGTTAAAATATATTTTTATAATTGACATTTTACATTTGGAGCATGGGGGCATAGTATATACATCTATCTTACACTGGTTCTTTCTTGTATTGGAATACTGCAGGGCAGTCTGTCTTCTTGGAACCATTTCTTTCTCAGGCAACTGCAGCTTCCTAGTTCTGTAGATGCTTTTGAAGCTGACATACCTCTCTTTCTGTCAGAATAAATTGCATTTAAAAACAACAACCTAATTCTAATTTATTCAAATTGTGTATTCTTTTAAAAAATTTACATAAATCAAAGTTCTCTTTCAGAATCTTCATTATTTAGTGTCATCGGTTGCAATGATTCTGATTTTGTATTTGTTTGATGAAAAAAATCTTAGTTCCAGGCTGGGTTTACAAATTCTTAGGAGCTATATATGATCCATAGGAAGGACCAGCATTGAGGGCTGAACATTTCTTTTTTCATACACACACATGAAGAAGGATGAATGAATCTGCTGTTGAGGAGGGTAAGGTACTTTATGATAAGAAGCCCTTTACCATGACTTGTCAAGTTTAGCATTGCCGAGCAGGGATTTTAATATGGCAATCTGAAAAGATTTATTTCTTAGATTCATGTTTGTAGTCATAAGGAACACAAGAACTTTATATAAAGTAAGGAGCATCATGTTGAAATGATCTAAAATTAAATGAACCCTGCTTATTATCAGTAAGGTGCAGGGGAGGTTTGGGAGGAAAGGGAATGGTGAGGAGCAGGAGGGAGAATGTAAATGGAATATGTCTCAGGATTTTTGATAAATTTGTTTCTCTCTCAATGACTAATTAATTACAAGAAAGACAACATTCTCCTATGTGGTTCAATAATAATTTATGCAGCATTAGCACTTTTTTTCTGTGTATACAGTAGTAACATTACAGAATCATAAAAGCATTTTGAAAAGTATTTTGATCAAACTGAATTTGGTTTTAAAATGTTTTGACCCATCCTCCCAACACAAACGTTTTGCCTGTGAAATTACTGCAGTCTTCTCACATTTTCTGGCCTGGAGTTCAGGCAGGTCAAATTGGAGAGCTGATTCATAGCAATCTGGTCTGAAGAAACAATTGCATAAGTGTTTGGCTGGCCTCGGTACTTCAAAGCAAATATTATTTCTCTACAATACTTGAAACAAACATTTTTTCTGTTGAAATATTTTCCAGCAAAACAAATGTTTGCCTTTGAAATTTACAATTGAGCAGTTAAAGACAGTGCCAAACAAAATGCTTCTTTGTCAGGGATAAATTTTATTTAAGGCTTGCCAATGTAGATCTTATTACTAATAAATAATAATAAAGTGGATTGCTTTCAGTAACATATTAATCTCATCATTAAGGTACCTTTCTAAAGTGTATACATCTTAAAAGGCTCATCTTATTGACTCAAATTATAAGACTGGGTAGGGTTTAATAATGTGACTGTATTTTATTTTATTTTTTAGCAGTTGTCCCCTTCTTTTGCCTTCAGAAACCAAACAAATAAAATTGTACATTGATTAGGAATTAATTCTAAGTTATAACCAAATAGAAAATATCATCAGTGAAGCATTTCTGTATTTCAAAATATCCTTGATTTAAATTAGGGTAGATATTCCTACCACTAGTGCATATTGCCATCCTTTTACATCTTAGACGGTTTCATGAGTTGCTTTGACCCCAAACTCTACCCTACTTGATGGCTAACTTTCTGGTGATATAATTGAGTGAACTCCTTGGGGGCAGGTTTTGTATGCCCCCCCAGTGCTTAGTACAGTGCCTGATGCATAGTAGACCCTTAATAAATATTTATTGACTGACTGACAAGCCTAGTCATATACTAGTTATTTATTATAATATTAATTTATACTATTTATTGATAGATGGATAAAAGTGTCTACTGCAGGCCAGTCACTGATGAGACAAAGAGAAAAGTGAAAATAGTCTATCCAGGAAGCTTACACGTAAGAAGGCTAACCAGGGAAGACAGCATATACATACATCTATAGAAATATATGCAAAATACATAGGAGATAATTTGGGTGGAAGAAGGCACTAATAGCTTTGGACATCAGAAAGGGCTCTGTGCTGCTCTAGCTTAGCCTTGACAGGAACCAGGGATTCTAATGGAGAGGCTGAGAAGGAGGTGATTTGCCAGCATGGAGCACAGCCAGTACTGAGGCAGAGATGCTGGGTAGGAGGAATAATAAGATAGCTAGTTGGGCTGGACCAGAGAGTGTGTGGACAGGAATGATATGTAATATGACTGGACTGGCAAACTGGAGCCAGATTATAAAGGGCTTTAAATGCCAAAGAGAGAAGTTCCTATTGGAGCCTGAGGGTAATGGAGAGTACCTTGGTCAGACTTGTGCTTTAGGAAGATGATTTCAGTTGCTGTATATAGGATGAAGTGAAGACTTAAGACAGTTGAGGCAGGGAGGTCAGTTAGGCTACTGTAATAATCCAGATGAGAAGGGATGAGATGATGAGCTTGGCTGGTGGCTTTGAGAGGGGAAAATATTGGAAAGATGGAAGAGATGTTGTCAAGTTTGAAACAGGATTGGGCAAATGACTGGATTTGTGGGTGAGAATGAAGAGTTAGGGGCAGCTAGGCAGCACAGTGGATGGGGTGCCAGGCTTGGAGTCAGGAGGATGTGGATTCAAATCTAGCTGTAGATACTTCCTAGCTGTGTGACCCTGAGCAAGTTACTTAACCTGATTTGCCTAGTAGCCCTTGCCCTTCTGTCTTAGAATTGTTACTAAGACAGAATGAAAGGGTTTGAGAGTGAGAGAAGAGAGAGACATAGGTAGAGAGGCAGAGAGATAAAGAGAAGAATCAGAGAGAGAGAAGAGTCAAGAGTGAGACTAAGTTTGTTAGCCTTGGGGACTGGAAGGATGGTGGTGCCTTTGACAGAAATAAGGTTGGAGCCTTGGTTTTTAACCGCAGTTAGGGGAATAAAATACACATGATGATCTGTCAAAGGAAACTGACAAGGAACAGTCAGACAAGAAGGAGAAACAAGTGAGGATGTATCACAAGAACCCAAAGACCAAGTCCAAGAGGAGAAAGTGGTCAGCATCCGCTTTGTAAGTCCTTTGGTAACAGACACCGAGTTCTTCACCTGGTCCATACTCAGAGTCTTTCCAGTTGAGCAGAACTTGTCAAAGTTTGTGTTTCACTTTTGTCACCCTCCCAGAGCTCAGGATTGTCTAATTGCTATGATGAAATAACCTACATAACAACATAACAAAGAGTTAATTTTTACTTCAAGAGAAACAATGAAGTTTTGCTTACAGTATTGTAAGATGGCTAGGTATAACAAATCAGAAAAGATCTGTCAATAAATACTTCTGTATGTTAATGGATGGATCTTTAATCTCACTGATGAGATTATTGCTTCCAACTGTGCAGATTTCAGGCCCATCAACTCTTACCATCCTGAGAGATTCTGGTCCATTCCTTCTCATTAGTCACCCACAGGTCATCAATGCACCCAGTGTGCCAGGCATCTCTAGAGATTTTTCATAGAATTTCCTCTTGTTAGAGGTCTCTAATCCAGATTTCCCCCCAATTTAGCCCCTATATCATGTAAGCTCGATTGCCCTTTTACTTTCTCATCTACACAATCTATTCAATATCATCAAATTTACGGAATTGTGAAGCTATAAGAACTCATCTAGACTCATAGAAAACTTTTTATTCCAGGCCCATTACATTTGCCATCTGTCAGACATACTTTTAAGCTATTAGAACTTAAAACTTTTCTAGGACTTTGGGGACATGTGTATAAAAGGTGTTGTTTTTCTCAACAAGATTATAAATTCCTTTAAGTCAGGGATCATGCCATAGACTGATCTCTCCCACATTGCCTAACATTGTTAAGCATACTGTAGATGCTCAAAAAACATTTACTGAATTTAATATTCTCTGCCTCTAGCAGAAGTACCTCTAAACTAACTGAACTCTGAAGAGCTGGAAGAGACTTCAGAGGCTGATTATTTAGTCTAAAGCCTTTGTTTTACAGATAAGAAAACTTCTTGGTGGGGAGGTGTGGCATATACCCAGAATTCACTCACCAAACTCTTAGAGAGACTGGAGATGAGTTGGGAACACAATAAGTGCAGCTTCCAGGGCCGTTTCAATGACTGGCAAGATGTGTGACTTGGGAGGTGGGCCCAGCAAAACCAAGAGGGATTAGACCTCAACACTATGTGTATAAAAGGGCTCCTGCAGAGATAATGGAAGAGAAGGAGCACAGGGAGGCATGGATATCTATTGGGGACCATACCATGTTCTGAATATGTGGTGCATATGCTGGATGACTGACAAACAAAACAGCAGCATTAAAAACTGCTGCCAAAGGGTCTGAACAAAGGACTGAAACAAGGATAAACTTGTATGCACGGTGTGACAGAAATTGTCTCTGTAGGTATTCATGAATGGATGAATTGCAATCTGGAAAGAAAATGGCTAGAAAGTAGGCATGTCCGTAGAGAGCAACTTCATTGGATAACATGATTCTCAACACTGGTATTGAGTGGAAGTATTTTTCTGTTTATTCAGAAATTGAATGCAATATAGGAACTCAGAGATGAGCCAGACAAGGAACTAGAAAGTGAGAAGACTCAATCAATGGTTACAGATGTTGATTTTGGCTTAAGGCAATATCATTTTAACCCTACTGTAAAAACACCATTTCCTCTTACCTTTTTTTTCTCCCTTTGGTTTGGAGCTATATTCCATAGCTATTTTTGGCTTCTTTCCTCCCTCCTGTTTTCTTTGTTAACTTTCTAGGTTTTCCTGTATTTTAAATTCCTCTTAAAAGAACAGAAGTTCTTTTGCAATATGGCTAATATAGCAATGTTTTTTCATGGCTGTACATGTATAATCTATATCAATTGCTTGTCTTCTCAAAGAGGGAGGAAGGGAAAGAGGGTAGAAGAATTTTAATTTTGTAAAAGTATGTTAAAAATTTGTGTTTACATATAATTGAGAAGGTAAAATTCAAAAAAAGAAATAAAAAAAGAATATAAGGAGAAACACAGATTATTGACAACCATAAGAAAAGTCCTGAATCTGAGAAAGATAGCCATCACCTTTTCTGCTTCTTGAAGTTAAATTCTTTCTGTAACAATTCCTACCCGGAACTTTGAGAAACCAATGGTGCTGCTCGACTGTTTACGAACCTTGATGAATGGTACTTTCTGGCTCTGTTACTTCTTCTGAGATGGAGAATCTACCAGGTCTCACTCAGACCTTGCCATCTGCCCTTCCATAGATCTCTCCTGACTTATGCATCTTAATTGGCCCTGAAGATGAACTTCTTCTTATCTGATATCTCCCCCCTATAGATGTGACCTTGAGAGCAGGAACTGTCTTGATTTTTCTATTTGTCTTTCTAGCTCTAAGCACAATGCTTGTAGTAAGTATTCAGTAAATACTTTTTTTTCATTCATTCATTTAAAAAAAGAAATAGGGCAAAGACAGACAATATCAGATCTTTGTCTAGCAGTGATATGTATTAGGTGTATTGTGCTGATAAGAAGGAAACTAATAATTCCCTCTTGGATGATGCATCCCCTTACCCAACCCTCTTCTTTCTGGTTAACTCCTTCCCTCAATCTTGCCCCTTGCTGTGATTTAGTCTTTTGTCTCAAGCCCAACAGTGGAAAAAAAATTGAGAGAGGAAATGCCTAAGGTTATCATTTTAGCAATACCAACTTTCATCTCACTTGCAAGTTTCTCCCAAAACTGCTAGGTTTGTTTTCTGCCTAGGATAGTCCATATCCATCCTGTTCTCTGCTTTGGGAAGGCTATAAAAATAAAAATAAATTATTTCTCTTCTGTTCAGCTCTGAGATCCCATTGTGCCAAGAAAGGTCCCAGAAGTAATAAAGATCTATTTATCTATTTATCTCCTTCCCTGTATATCTCACCACCCATTGCTTTCCTCTGAATTACCTTTTAGCAGTGAAACACATACATATCAGTAATGCAGTGGTTAACCACAGCTTTAGTTTAATACTGGCTTAAAAGACTTTTCACTCATATGAAAATTAAAAAGGAAAGCATCAGAGATACACTTTGGAACACCATATGCTCTCACAGGAAGGGATTAAGGGAGGGTTGGAAAGGGAATCACCATCTTGAATCTGACCCTCTTGGATAATAAGTTCAGAAAAACCAAGGTCTGTCTAGACACACAACCTGGCTCCAGAGTCTGGGGCATCATGATGACATCATCTTTAAAATTCTGCCCCTGTTTCCGTGGGACTTCTTTTCTATGGCTTCTGCTGGCCTGGTCTCTTCCTCTTCTGATTCCAGTCTCTAATGAGGCTGCTGCCCAGTGCCCAACAGAACAGTGATTCTCTACTTATTCCTCTTTGTTTCTTTGATCTTTGGTTCTCCTACCTCTTGGGTGGCTCATCCCTCTACTTTTCTTCCTTGTCCTCTCTCTTGTCCTCCTCCTTCCTTAGAAATAGAAGCTTATTTTTCCACCTTCCTCATAGGATTATTATGAAGATCTACTATATCCCAGTTACTTAATACATTTTTCTTTCCCTAGGTCATAGTAGAGTAGCCCTGGAGAATTTCCTAGCAGCCAGTGGGCATTGGCTTGATGGCATGGTAGAAAGATCTAGAAAGATGAAATCACTTAAAGACCCAAAGGTAGCAAATTGCAGAGCTGGGATTCAATTTGGACTCCAAATTGAGCTTTCTTTGTATTTCACCTAGAGAAAAAACTTGGGGATTCAATTTAAGTGCTTACTACTAATGCAAGGGACTATGTTAGGCATTGGGATACTTAGAAAGTCAATCAATCTATAAACATTTATTAACCACTTAATATGTTAGATGCTATGGTCTGGGGATACCAAAAGAGTTCAAACACAGTCTCTGCTCTCAAGAATCTTACATTGTACAGAACAGGGGGTGACACAGGTATAGAGCAAGTACACATAAATAAAATACAAGATTAATTTCAGGTAAGGGAGACTTTCTTTTTTTTTAATTTAATTTTCCCTCAATTATATATAAAAACAGCATCCATGTGTATATTTTACATGTGCAATCACATAAAACATTTTTTCATATTAATCCTTTTGTGGAAGGCAACTCAAATTAAAAAATTAAGAAAGTAAAAAAAATTGTTTTGGTCTAGATTCAAACTATCAGTTCTTTTTCTCTGGAAGCAGATGGCATTTTTAAAATAGGAGCCCTTTGGGATAGTTTTGGATCATTGTATTGCTGAGAATAACAATTATTCACAGTTGTTCATTATACAGTATTTCTGTCACTGTGTACAGTGTTCTCCTGGTTCTGCTTATTTCACTTTGCTTCAGTTCACCCAAGTCTTTCCAGATTTCTTTTTTAATACACTTACCTTCTGTCTTAGAATCAATACTGTGTATTGGTTCTGTGGAGAGCACTAAAAGAAAACTCTCTCACCCTGATCTTTCTCCCCCCAAATTAATTTACCACTTTAACTTCTCCTCCTAACCCCATTCACCACCATCATTCATAAAAGAGCAAGCACCCCTCCTAGGCGCAGGATTAGTCCTTTTATAGACCAATCCCATGCCAGGAAGTAGGAGGGACCCCAGAGGCACTCTGAGGAATGCAGTACCTGTCCAGGATACATTTTAAAACCCACAGTTACAAGTCAAAAGAGTGGTAAGGGATAGGCAATGGAGATTAAGTGACTTGCCCAGGGTCACACAACTAGGAAATGTCTAAGGCCAGATTTGAACTGAGGATCTAGGCTTGGCTCTCAATCCACTGAGCCATCCGGCTGCCCCCTTTCCAGATTTTTCTGAGCTCCTTCTGCTCACCATTTCTTACAGCACAATAGCATTCCATTACAGTCATATTTGATTACTTATTCAGCCATTCCCCAATTTCCCACTTCAAAATTCTTTGCCTTCCCCAAAAGAACTACTTTAAATATTTTTGTACGTATAGGTTTTACTCCTTTTTGTTTTTTATTTCTTTGGGATACAAATCTAGTAGTAGTATTTCTGGATCAAAAGATATGTGCTCTTTTCTGGCCCTTTGGCATAGGTCTAAATTGCTCTCCCAAGTGGTTGAATCAATTCATAACTCCCCCAATGGTGCATTAGTGCATCAATTTTCCCACATCCCATCCAAGTTTTGTTATTTTCTTTTTCTGTCATATTATCCAATCTAATAGATAAGGGGTGGTACCTCAGAGTTGTTTTAATTTGTATTTTCTAATTGCTAGTGATTTAGAGCATTTTTTTGCATGACTATTGAGAGCTTTAATTATTTTGAGAACTGCTTATTCATATCCTTTGTCTATTTATCAATTGGGAAATGAGTTGTATTCTTATATATTCAACTAATTTCTCTATCTATTTGAGAAATGTTAGAATTAATTATAGTTGAACTGTGAAATATATTAATTATGTGGTCACCAGGGATTTAATTTCTAAATCCCAAAATGAATTATTAGAGTAAATGGAATTTATGGTAAGTTTTGTTTATAATATTTACAATAGAAGGAAGATATTAAGGAATGAGAGAGAGAGACAGAGAGAGACAGAGAGAGAGACAGAGAGAGAGAGAGAGAGAGAGACAGAGACAGAGACAGAGAGAGAGAGAGAGAGAGAGAGAGAAAAAACTCTGGCTTCTTCTTATACCAGTTAGAATTTCTAAGTCCCAGCCAGGGGAAGAAAGTTTCAAGAAGTTGGGCCTAACCTGGAGGCTTCATGCCTCCAGAAAGGCGGGGTCACTAAGTCAGCTTTTCACTCACCAATGGTGACAGTCTAAAAGAAGTCTGGGTGTTGGTCTTCCAGCTGCTCCTCCAAGTCAGTGCCCAAATCTCTGAATGCCCGATTGTCTGAATCTCTGAACCTCCGGATGTCCGTCTTCCCTTCAACTCTGAGTGAATGATCCTTCACTCCAAGCCTGGGTCACTAACTGTGTGACTCCAAATGACTGATTTTGCCTTTTGGTCCTCTTTTTAAAGATCTTTTTCTCTTGTGTCACCTCCTCTAAGTTTTCACATCTACCAGACACTTTTCTCCAGGACTGCCCATTCTTTAGTTCTTACCTTCTTTGGTTAGAGTTTCTCCAGGACTGTCCATTCTTTAGTTCTTACCTTCTTTGGTTAGATTATATCTTTTTGGGTTACTTAACACCTTTTTGTGATTAATTCACCTTTCGAAGTTATTTAACACCTTTTTGTAGTTAAAATCTAAAAATAGATTGTAGCTTAAAATTCTAGCTTCTCTATAAAGTAAGAGCTAAGTACCTTCATTGTTACAATCAGGAGATAGCTAAATTCAATCTTCATAGAAATGAGGCCTTTATTAGAGACTTGTAGAAAAATTGTGCAGTGTATTACATTATATCCTATTTCCCTATTTTTAATTTCTGACCCCACCTCCCTAGATTTACCCTCTTTTCTATTAGCTGCACCTCTCATTCTATTATCCTTTCCCCTTCCTATTTTCCTGTAGGGTAAGAAAGATTTATATACTCAATTGATTGTGTATGTTCTTCCCTCATTGAACCAATTCTGATAAGAGTAAGGTTCAAGTGTTCTCCCCTCCCCATCTTCCCCTTCATTGTAAAAGCTCTTTAATATAATTCTCCTCATTCTATTATCACCTTCACCCTCCTCCCAATGCATTCCTTTTTTATGCCTTAATTTTATTAATATTTTTATATCATCCCATCATATTCAACCCCCCCCCCCCACCTTCTGTCTATGTATGCCCATCTCTTCATGTAGGGATGTACACTGTTCAACCTTATTGAATATCTCTTGATTTCTCTTTCCTTTTTATCTTTTTTATGCTTCTCTTGAATTTTGCATTTGAGAGTCAAATTTTCCATTCAGTTCTGGAATTTTCATCAGGAATATTTGAAAGTCCCCTATTTCTTTCAATATCCATTCTCCACCCCCCCAAAGGTTTATTCTCAGTTTGGTAACATAAGTGATTTTTAGTTGAAGTTCTAGCTCCTTTTCCCTCTAGAATATTATATTCCAGGCCCTCTGATCCTTTCATGTAGAAGCTGCTAAATCTTGTGTTATCTTGAATGTGGCTCCATAATATTTGCATTTTTTTGGCTACTTGCAGTATTTTCTCCTTCACCTGGGAATTCTTGAATTTGGCTATATTCCTGGGAATTATCCTTTTGGGAATTCTTTCAGGAGGTGATCATTATATTCTTTCAATTTCTATTTTGCCCTTTGGTTCTAGAATATCAGGGCAGTTTTTCTTGATAATTTCTTGAAAGATGATATTGAAACTTTTTTTTTTTAATCATGGTTTTCAGGTAATACAGTAATTTTTAGATTAACTCTCTTGGATTTATTTTCTAGGTCAGTTGCTTTTTTCTATGAGATATTCCACATTTTCTTCTATTTTTTCATTCTTTTGATTTTGATTGTTTCTTGATGGAGTCATTAGCTTCCACTTGCACAATTCTAATTTTAAAAAATATGGCATGGTTTTCTTGAGTGAGCTTTTGTACCTTCTTTTTCATTTGGCCAGTTTCACTTTTTAAAAGTTTTTTTTTTTCCTTAGTGCATTTTTATACCTCTTTTACCAACTGGCCTATTCTGTTTTTTAAGTATTACTTTTTTTCAGTATTTTTTTTTGTTCTTTCTTTACCAAGCTGTTGACTCCCCCCACCCCCCTCAGGGTTTTCATGTATTATTATCATTTCTTTTATAATTTTTCTTCTACCTCTCTTATTTGATTTTTAAAATCCTTTTTGAGGTCTTCCATTAATTCTTTTGGGCATGAGAGCAATTCCTATTTTTCTTGGAGGCTTTGGATATAGGAGTATTGTCTTTGTTGTCTTCTATGTTGGTGTTTTGGTTTTCCCTGTCACCAAAATAACCTTCCATGCTGAATTTCTTTTTTTGTTGTTTGCTTATTTTCCAGGCTTTTGATTGAACCCCCCCCCAAAAAACCCCCCAAAAACCCAAAAAACCAATACCAAACTGTTAAAGTTGGGCTCTGTAAGTGTGGTGAAGGGAGCACTGTTCTAAGCTTCAGGTTCTTTGTGCAGCTGCCTAAAGAGCTGACACTGGGGATCTATCTGCTTTCAGTTCTTCCACAGTGGTATGATGTAAGGAGAGGTGTGTTTAATACTCTCCTGGCTTGTACTCTGATCTGTTAGTAATCACAAGCACTCTTTCCCATCTTAGAACTATGGCCAGGATCCTTTCCTCTGTGACTGATATTTCCTAGTGCTTCTCATCCCCCTGAGGCCATGCCCTTAGGACTACTTCCTAGCTCTGTATATGGATAGTGCAACTTAGAACCAGCAAATAGATCCCTGTAATCTCTTTCTGAGCAGTTTATCAACCCCCCTCCTCCTTTCTGTGCCTGAGAGCTCCAGAAGCATTTGCTGCTGCTTCAGCTTCACCCAGGCCCCTTTGTGGAAGTGGGTCTTACTCCACCTCCATTCCATGTACTAGATCCCTCATCCTGACCTTTTAACTTGTTTTGGGCTGAAAAATTACTTCACCCTGTCTTTTTGTGGGTTATTCTGCTCCAGAATTCATTTTGAAGTGCCATATCTTAGCTTTTTGGCGGGTAATTTGGTAGAAATCAGATGTATCTATGTATCTTCTCTGCTATCTTTGCTCTGTCCCAGGTAGGGGAGATTTCTAACAACTTGGGGAGAGTAGGAAGGGCTTCTGATAGAAGATGGGACCTGAAATTATTCCTTAAAAAGAAACTAGGTAAAATCAGGAAGAGGAATTTTGATTTTATCATTGTTTATTTAGTAATCATGGGCTATTAAAAATTCTACTTTGATTTAAGTGGTTGGGTAGATTTATTTTTGTTGCTTTATCTTTTACAGATGCAGGATTGCTAGAACTTCAAAAAAAGATCAAAGAAGCTTTTGAGGTTTTTGACCATGAATCCAATGACACTGTGGATGTCAGGTTTGGAAATCTTTTCTTTCATAAAATATTACATAGGAATGTTGTTTAAGCCATAGAATCATAAATTACTTAAGTAACAAGTGAAATATCAAGAAATCTCTTTCCTATTCACAGAATATATTAGATTTGTTATACCATAGCAATAGTTTTCTACCTTTGGCTTTATTAAAATATAGAAACCGAATCCTTGCTAATTCCTATTTTCTATACACAGAGACATAGAATTTTAGTAATGAAAAGGACCTTAAGGAAGCTGAAGTAAAAACATTTACTCACTAATACTATTTATGGTATATACCCCAGCAGGGTCCACACTGTAAGTAGATATTCTTTCTACTTAACCTTCATCAGCTTCTTATCCCATTTCCCACACAAACTGTGGGATACCTTTTATTCTTTCTTCACTACCAACCACATCGCAGGCATCCCAGAAAACTAGAAGATGGCCTTTAGCTCCTGCATCACTGAGAAGACTGAGGCCACCTGATCTGACCTCAGCTCTCCTCCCTCCATTCTCTGGAATTTCTCAGCATGATTACCTGCTTTATTTTCCTCTGGATACAGAGAAAAAAATGCCTCCCCTGTCCCTTACAAAGGCTAATTTCTCTCCCTGTGATATAGTGGGCTGAGCCTGACCGAGACTGATCCCTTGATGTGATAAGTAAAATATCCAATAAAAACAAAATTAATTACTCATCAGTCATTTAGCAGTTAACAAATGGACATAAACAAACATAAGTATTATGTTATTATGATACATAATAATATTAATAATAAATAATAAAATACACATAATAAACACTATATGCCAGGTACTATGCTTAGTACCAATGATAAAAATAAGCAAAAACAAGAGAATCTTCTCTTTCTCTCCCAGTGGAATTTAAGCTCCTTGAAGGCAAAGAATTTTTAAAAAATGTTGACTGTGTAGCCACATTGATAGTTGAATTTTTAAATAAGTTTTTTACTGATAATTTCTGTTTCTTACTTCATTGTTGTTTTCCCAAATTTCCCAAACCCCTCCCAGGGAACCATCCTATTATATAAACAGTAGTTGGGATTTTTTTTTTTTGAGAGAGGAAAAAAATCAGCATAATGGATTAGTACATTCAAAAAAGTCTAAAATCTGTGTAATGTGTAATACCTATGGACCTCCCACATCTACAGAAGGGTAGGTTGGGAATGTCCTCTCTTATCTCTTCATGTTATGCTTGATCTTTGCAATTCTGTTTACATTCATTTTTGACTTTTTGATGTGTAGCTGTTCTTTCCATTTACATTGCAGTAATCTCCATGTATACTGGTTTCTTGCTTCTACTTCACTCTGGATTAATTAATATAGAAATTTCCATGCTTCCTTGTATTCATCACATTCATCGTTTCTTCCAGTTCAGCAATCTTTCCATTACATTCAAGTACCTTGATTTGTGTAGCCATTCTCCAGTTGATGGGCTTTGTTTCCAAATTTTTGCTATCATAAAAAGTGCTGTTATAAATATTTTGTTGTGTATGAGTGCTTTCTTATTCTTACTGCTTCCTTGGGGTATAAGCTCAGTAATGGAATATCTGATTCAAAGAGTATAGAGATTTTAGTAATTTTATTTGCATAATTACAAATTGCTTTCCAATATGGTTGTGCCATTTCATAGTTTCATTAAAATGTATCAAGGTGTCTATCCTTCCACAACTCTTACAACATTGACTATTGCCATTTTTTATCATCTTTCTTGATTTGGAGGGTGGGAAGTAAAACCTCAGGGTTGTTGTGATTTGTATTTCTCTAATTATTAGTGATCTGGAACATTCTTTCATGTGATTGTGAGTAATTTGCAGTTCTTTTTCAGAACTGTTTGTTCAGATTCTTTGACTGATATATTGGAGTATGACTATTAATCATGTATATTTACTAATTGTTTATTTATCTTGGATACCAAGCCCTTATCAGAGAAATTTAATGCAAATATTTTCCCCTGTTTAACTCCTTCCTTTCTTATCTTAGGTGTATTACTTGTGTCTGTGCAGAAGCTTTTCAATTTTATATAATCAATTATCTATTTTATCTTTTATATTTGCCTCTATCCCTTGGTAGGTTAAGAATACATCTTTTATCCATAGCCATGATAAACTAATGATCTTTTAAATTTTTTAATATTATGAGTTTTAATATTAAGGTTATGTGTATATGTCCATTCAGAATATATTGTAAAATATGGTGCAAAGTAGTGGCCTAAGCCTAATTTTATGCCAGATTGCTTTCCAGTTTTCCTAGAAGTTTTTATTAAATAAGGAGATTTTTCCCTTGGTAATTTATGTTTTCCTCTGTATCAAACAAACATTGGGTTGTTTATTAAATTCTATTATTTCTGATTCTCCCTTGTCTAGTCTGTTCCATTAATCTCTTATTGTTGAATTAATTCCATGGAGCCAGTCTCCATTTCTTTGCAGATAACTCCCAAATATATATTTCTAAGTCTTTACCTCTTATAAGCTCCAGATCCACTTTTCCAACTAGCTACATTTCTACCTGAATGTTTCACTAGTACCACAAACGTATAAGTACTATATAAATATTGATGTTTACAACAACTCTGTGAAGTAGGTGCTTTGATTATTATCTCCCACTTTATAGTTGAGGAAACAGGTTAAAAAACTTGCTAAGTATTACACAGCTAGGAAGTATCTGAGGTTGCATATAAACTCAAGTTGTCTGGACTCCAAGCCCAGTCTTCTATCCACTGATAACCTGTTGGGATATGAAGCTGCAGGAAATGAGTAAGCAGATTAGCCGTCTGCATTGAATAATTGATTGTTTTTTTTTAATTATTTTTTCTTAATTTCACCTAAAAACAATTTTTAACCTTTTAAAAAAAATTTGAGCCAAATTCTCTTTTTCACTGTGTCTCGCTCTCTAAGACAGCGAGCAATCTGATAAAGATTTTACATGTGCAATAACATAAAACATTTTCCCATATTAGTCATTTTGTGGAAGAGGATTTGAACAAAAAAACAAAACAAAAATGAAGAAAAAACTGAAACATATTATATAGTATGCAATATAGTATGTTTTGATCTGTATTCAGGCTCCATCGATTCTTAGTCAGGAGGCATTTCTCATTGCTAGGTGTTGGGAATCATCTTGGGTCACTGTATTACTAAGAATAGTTAAGTCATTTACAATTGTTCTTCATACAGTATTGCTATTACCATGTACAATGTTCTCCTGGTTCTGCTTACTTCACTTTGTATCAGTTCATGTAGACCTTTCTAGGTTTTTCTGAAATCAACCTTCTTGTCATTTCTTATGGCATAATAATATTCCATTACAGTCATGTGCCACAACTTGTTTAGCCATTCTTCAATTCTTCAATAGATGAATAGCCCCTCAATTTCCAGTTCTTTGCTACTACAAAAAGAGCTGCTACATTTTTTATACACATAGGTCCTTTTCTCTTAAATAAAAAAATCTCTTTGAGAAACAAACTAGTAGTGGTACTGCTGGATCAAAGAATATGCACAGTTTTATAGCCTGTCAGGTATAATTCCAAAGTGCTCTTCTGAATAGTTGACCAGTTCACAACTTCACCAAGAGAGCATTAATTTCTACATCCTAACATTTGCCATTTTCCTTTTCTGTCATATAGCTAATTTGATAGGTATGATTTGGTACATTTTTGTTCTAATTTGCATTTCTCTAATCAAGAGTGATTTAGAGCATTTATTCATAGGACTATAGATAACCTTGATTTTTTTGTCTGAAAATTGCCTGTTCATATTCTTTAACCATTTTATCAATTGGAGAATGTCTTCTATTCTTATAAATTCAACTCAGTTCTCTATGTATTTGAGAAATTGGGCCTTTATCAGATACTTGCTGCAGAATTTTTTCCCTTGCTTTCAGCTTTCCTCCAAGTCTTGGTTGCATTGGTTTTGTTTGTGCAAAAACTTTTTAATTAAACGATTGCTTCTTATTGGTAAGTGCCAATTCTATCCATGTGCTGTGACCATGCCTAGAAGCATAATGATAATGATTGGACTTTAGAGGTAGAAATCATCCATTTTACATTTACATTTACAGGAGCTGACATTCCAAGAGGCTCAATGTCTTGGTAAGGGCACACTGATGATAAGTAGTAGAGCCAAGATTCTAACCTAAGTCTTCCACTCCAGTATACCTAGTTCCAATCATACTACAGATAGAGGGCTGTTCTTGTTGCAAATCATTGTAAATGAGGAGAGAATTTTGAGGAAATCTTTCTAAGGGTTAAACTACCTTAATCCACTTTTCCAGACGAAAGACAGCCTTCTTATTAGTAATAACATGCTAATATGTTTATGTGGTAAATTTTGAAAGCCCTGCAAAATGTCACAGGATCATAGGACCAAATAGTTTTTGAACTGAAATGAGTTTAGAATCTGCCTTGTTCAACTTTTTCTTTTTGCAGATGAGGAAACTGAGGTATAGGGAGGTTAAATGCCTCTTGTCAAATAGGGAGAATTCAAACCCAGGGCTTCTGGCTCTAGAATCAATGCCCTTTCCATTGTGCCATACCATGAAATCCTCACCAGATCTAAATATAGATAATACACAAAATACATCAGAGACTTGTGTTTTGCTTTTGGAATTCTTTAAATTCTTCAGATATTTATTTGGTACCTACTGCATGATAGGCATTGCTGAGGATGCTACTACTACTACTAATTGTTATTTAGAGAGTACTTTAAGACCTCCAAGCTTTTTACATACATTATCTCATCTGATGCTCCCAATGGTCCTGTGATGTAAATGCCTCAATATTGTTACACTCATTTTGTTGTTGAGAAAATAGAGTTTAAGTGATGTTCAGGGTCATGCAATAAATGCCTGACATGAGCTGTGAGCTGTGAATGCTCTATCTGCTCTGCTGTGCTGGTTCTTCAAAGTGAGTAGCCAGCCCTATTTACAAAAAAAAAAATGTATTGTGAGGGAAAGTGGGAAGAAATTGGATAAGTATACAAATAACTCAGTATAAAGTCATAGGATCAATCAATTATAAAGTATTAGTTAAACACCTACTGGGTGCCAGGTCAATACCTGGGACCATAGATTTAGAGGCCTCTAAAATCAAATGGTTCAACCTCTTTATTTTATTTAAATGAAACATCTTAGGACGGGACAAGCACCTTAGCAAAGGCCACACAGGTATTATGTAGTAGAAAGAGAATGGGAATCTGAGTTTCTCTGATCACAAATCTAAGGCAAAATAAATACCCTATGAGAAGTAAAAGTAAAATGTTGTGGGAGTTCAGAGGGATTTCAGGGAGAATCAAAGAAGGCTTTAAACCTTGGTTTTTTAGATGGCGTTTTAGCTTAGTTGGATTTCAGAAGCTGAAGATGTGGTGGGAAGAGCATTGTAGGTGGAAGGAATAGTACAAGCAATGAAAACTGATAGCATGATTTTGGGCAAAACAGTTAACTAATGTTTACCTTCTCTCCATACTTCCTTTGGGTGATTGAGGAAAATGGAGTGTTCCTTTAAAAAATGTTAAGAGGGACTTCAATCTGGAAAAAAAAAAGAGAGTAAAAGTTAAGACATGGAGAACTTGACTTATGTCAGGAATGAGTGAGAGGATGACTGTTCTCCAGAAGAGGGAGCTGGATGCTCTGGGGAGGAAGGATGGGAGGAAGAACTGCTGGTTGCGGGCTCTTTGTTGGGGAACTGAGTTAGTTCTTTATTGATGATGAGAGGTCTGGTGTCATACTGGGATGTCAGAAAACTTCCTAAGAAGACTAGTCAATCCAGATGAGTATGGCCTACTTCTGATGATTCATGTGGGTTTAAATGACACTGCTACCAGGACCTTAGAAAGCGTTGCCCAAGGTTTCAGAGCCTTGTACAAGGAGAACCCTAGAGCACAATGTTGTTTCCAGGTCTGCTACCTAGTGAAGGCAAGGAATAAAGGAAATGAAAAAACTGATTAGAGAGGTGAAAGACTGATTAAAAAGATGGTGTCTGGGAACAAGATTTGTATGTCAATCCCATAATTTAAAATATAAGTACTACAGGTTCTTGGCCAGGGATGGAGTGAATTTACTTTTGTAGTGCTTGACTTTCATTGTTGTGGATTTTTTTTTTGTCTGAGAATAGTTCCTATCTACTCTTTGGCAATTCAGTCAAATAAAATAATTTACAATAATTAGACCTATTTTGTTTGGTTCCAAAGGGCAGAACTAGGAGCAATGTTGTAAGTCACAAAGATGAAAATTTAGGCTTGACATAAGGAAAAATTTCCTAATAATTAGAGATAGTCATAAGTAGTCTGAACTGTTTCCGGAAGTGGTGAATTTCCCCTCCCTAGAGGATTCTAGCAGTCTGAATGACCACTTGCTTGGTATGTGGTAATAGAGATTCTTTTTCAGGTATAAGTTATATTAGATATAGCCACTGAGGTCCCTTTCAACTCTAAAAGTTCTGCGATTATCCTAATAAATAATATTGTTAAAATGTTAAGAGTTCATATTTAAATAATGCCTTTTGTTTTTGTCTTTCCTAAACCCTTTTCTTAGAATAGATACTGTGTACTGGTTCCAAGACAAAAGAGCAGTATGGGCTAGGCAATGGGGATGAAGTGACTTTCCCAGGGTCACACTGCTAGGAATTTTCTGAGGTCACATTTGAACCCAAGAACTCTTATCTCTAGGCCTGGCTCTCAATCCACTGAACTACCCAGCTGCCCCCCATATACCTAATTTTTAAAATGCTTCCTTTGTCATTTTATGGCATGATCATATTCTATTACATTTACAGACTAAAATTTCTTTGTTCTTCAATCAGTGGGTACTCATTTTCCTTGCAATTTTTGCTACCACAAAGAATAGTTAAGAATATTTTGTTTTACATGGGACCTTTCTTTCACCTCTTTGGAGATATATGCATCATAGTGGGATCTCTGGGTTAAAGGATATGAATAATTTATTGATTTTTATTGTATAAATCCAAATTGTTTTTGGAATTATTTTTAGAATCAATGGCAAATTCTTTTTAAACACTTAAAAGAATTTTCAACTTTGCCAAATCTTTCTTTGACATTGGATTTAACTTTTGGAAATAATAAAAAAATCATCTGAAGCCATATTTGGTGAATAAGGAGGTAATTTTTGGTTAAAAAAATCAGATATAATTCTTTAAAAATATTTATTTTAAACACTCTTTTCTTTTTAAATTTTGAGTTCCAAATTCTTTCCTGTCTTCTCTCCTACTCACTGAGACGGAAAGGAATATGATAGTATTTATACATGTGAGATCATGCAAAACACATTTCTATACTGGCAATATATTTTTTTTAATCAAGAAAAATTAAGCAAATGAGAAATTTATACCTTTTTTTGCATTCAGAGTTGAGCAGTTCTCTCTCTGGAGGTAGATAGCTTCTTTCATTATAAATCCTTTGGAATTGTCTTGGATCATTATATTGATCAGAGTAGCCAAGTCTTTTACAGTTGAGGAGCTTTTCAATATTGCTGTTATTGTGTATAGTGATTTCCTGTTTCTTCTAATGTCACTTCGCATTAGTTCATATAAGTCTTGCCATATACTTCTGAAACCATCTCCCTCATCACATCATTTTTTTTAAACCCATACCTTCATCTTCGAATCATTGTATTGGTTCTAAGGCAGAAGAGCAGCAAGGGCTAAGCAATAAATGACTTGCCGAGGGTCCTACAGTTAGGATGTTTCTGAGGTCAGATTTGAACCCAGGACCTCCCATCTCTAGACTTGACTCTTTCTCTACTGAGCCACCAAGCTACCCTCTACAATGATTTTTTTCCTGTATATGTTACAAACCATTACTGAGCCACTAAGCTACCCTCTCCTCTCTCTCTACTGAGCCACCAAGCTACCCTCTACAATGATTTTTTTTCCTGTATATGTTACAAACCATTACCTATCTGTTGGTGTGGTGAAGGGACCACCTTTGATGGACCACCTCCTGTTTACCAATTGGAGACATCTTGGTATGTTCAAGGGAAGAGCTGAATAATGAGCTTCTCAAAGTATATATCGGTATCAGATCGGTATCAGATCCAGGGCCTTTGAGGTCTCTAGTTGTCAAGAGGGCCATTGATCTGTCATTTAATTGGTTATGATGCTGACCTAATCAATAAATTGATATTTTTATCCAAAATCGGTCTCTCAAAATAATTTTAATTATAATACCATTTGGCCACATCTGTTTTTTCAGTGCTATTTTCTTCAGTTTTTTTTTGGGTCGCATTTGACAAACTGTTAATCCTTTTTTCATAATTTTCTTGCATCACTGTCATTTCTTTGTTCAATTTTTCCTCCACCATTTATCTCTTTAGCAATTCTGGGAATTCTTGTTGGGATTGGCTTCAGTTATAATTTTCTTTGAGGCTTTTTTGGTAGCTGTTTTCACAATGCTATCTTCTAAGTTTGTTTATCTTGGGCTTCCTTGCCTCCATAGTTGCTTTTTTAGGATCAAGTTCTATTTTTATTGTTTGCTTCTTTCCCAGCCTATTTCTTAACTTTGAACTTTATGTTAAAGTTGAGCTCTGCTAACCTTGGGGTAGGGAGCCATTGTCGTAAGCCTTAAGCTGTTTTGTGTTGCTCTTTTCAGAGCTAGTTCTGGGGAATGTACAGGTTTTCAGTGGTTCTAAGGTGATATGCTCTTGGGAGAGGTATGGTCACTGCTCTCTTGGCCTGTTCCTGTTCTTTATCCCAGAAGAAACCCTGGTCCCCTGCAGCCAAGAATGCTTGCATTTTTCTTGGCCCTGGAACCGTAACCAGGACCCCTGCTCCCTTGTGACTGACCAGAAGCGCTCCTCTGTGCCCTGGATCTGTGATCCAGAACTGCATTTGGGCAGTAGAGTTGCCAGTCAGCACCCGCTATACCCAGTGCCAGCAAAGGAACCTCTGTAATCTCATCCTGATTTATCCAAGGGTGCTGTTGCTGCAGCCATTCATTTCTCTGAACAGGCTTCTGTCCTCTGCCATGGACTTTTCCTTCTGACCTCGTAATTTTCTTAGGCTGGAAAAATGTTTCACCCTGACCTTTGGTTGGTTTTGCTCCTCCAATTTTTTTTTTAAAATGTCATTTGGTGTTCAAGTTCTTTAGAGGGGAATGTTGGGAGAGGTTAGCTGGATACTACCCTTAATCTGCCATGTTGGCCTCTAAGTCAGGCATAATTCTAAAGCCATAAGATTAATTTTTTTCCTGTGACTAGAAAATTGGCATAGAAGGAAAAAATACCATAATGCTCAACAAGCCAGTTAGTTACCCAGAGAATATTTGTTTCCTTAAGATCTTATTGAAGGTTTCTAAAATTCCATCAGTTATAAAAATGTTTACTTCTTTTTGCTAATAATCCATCTGACAGGGAGTTTGTCTTGGTTAAAAACTTTTGTTAGGAAAAAGGACAGGGAAAATCATGTTCATAGCATACTAATAGGGGCATTCAGTTGGTCTTAAAAAGAGATTTCTATAAATCATTATATTATACTGTTTTGGAAATTTAAGTTTGGCTGGCCTTAACCTTTTCTTGTGGTCTTATGTAAATTGCCTCTAAAATTCTTAAGAAAGCATCTATCTGTTAGTAATAATAGGCATAACAATTATACTAGGTTTTCCATAAATACTTAAAAACCCTAGCATACTTAAAAAAAAATCCTTACCTCCTGTCTTAGATTCTATACTAAATACTGGTTTCAAGGCAGAAGAGAGGTAAGGGTTAGGCCATGCAGGTTAAGTGATTTGTCCTGGGTCCTACAAATAGAAAATATCTGGGGCAAGATTTGAACCTGGTGCCTCCTGTCTCTAGGCCTGGCTTGCTATTTACAGAGCCATCTAGCTGCACCTGCTAGCATACTTTTAAGCAATCCACTGGAAAATACTTTTTATTTTAAGACCTAGTTATGGCCCTTGTATCTTTATTTCAAGGCTTTAAATGCTTTAAACGAAATTTAAAAAAAAACTCTCTCTTTTGACTTAGATGCTATACTAAATATTGGTTCCAAGGCAGAAGAACAGTAAGGCCTAGGCAATAGGGATTAAGTGATTTGCCCAAGTCACACAGCTAGGAAGTGTCTGAGGTAAAATTTGAACCCAGGACTTCCTATCTCTAATCTTGACTCTATCCATTGAGCTTTTAGCTTTTATATGTCTTGATGTTAACAAAGGTGAGGTAGCAAGAGGACAGAAGTGGGAAGGATTAGAGAAATGAAAGATAATGTATCTATGTACATATATACACACATATATGCATATTTATTATATAGACAGGCTTGGCAATAGAAAATAAGTTCTAGATAATTTGTTATTTTGCCTCCTAGAACTGCTTATTAACTGGTTCTTTATCTCTCTAATACAGTAATGATTTTTATCTTGTAAAATAGATGACATTTAAATATCACTTTGTAGTATACAAAGAACTTTAGATATATTATTTCACCTGTAGTGATAAGTAGTATATTATCATCTCCATCTTCCCCTTGAGGAAACAGATTCAGAGGTTGTGACTTGTTCAGGGTGACATATATAGCTTGTAAGAGATAACTGAACTTGGGTCTTTAGGTTCTAAAGTTAGTGGTTCCCCTCCCCCCCTTCCCTGGAGTACCTTCTGAATCATCAAAAGAAGATGATTTATTTTTATATTAGATTTGGGGTTGAGTATCTTTTGGGGGCAGCTAGGTGGCATGTTGGATAGAGTGCTGGGCAAGTTACTTAACCCTTGTTTGCCTCAGTTTCCTGATCTATAAAATGGGAAGAATAGTGGCACCTACCTCCCAGGGTTGCTGTGAAGATAAAATGAGAAAATATTTTTAAAGCAGTTAGTACAGTGCCTGGCACATAGAAAGCATTATATCAATGTTATTATTATTACTATATTCTAATTCTCTGGAAAGTTTTAAACCATGTATAATATATATTATAAATTAAGGGTGGGCAAACAGGAACCTTGAGAAGCCATGTAACAATCCATTAGTTGTTCATTCCTGAGATATATCTAACTATTTCTATCTATCTAGATATCTATGTAGCCAAATATGCCTAGGTATACACATAAACACATATTTTTTAATGGTGTGTCTGTTAAAGAATATAATTGTTTTTCTTGGCTTGTCGAAGCAATGTCCTGATTAAATGCCTGCTTCTCAATATAATTATTCATAATAACTTATTAGTCAGAATACTACATTTCCTACATTTAAAGAAAACAAAGGCTTTGTTAAATTGTAATTTTTAAAACGAGTATTTAATATATACATATATGTCTACACATGTATTTTAATATTCACAAGAGTACACCCTTAAAAAATGTTTTGATAGCCATTTGCCAATAATAATTTCTCAGATAATTGCCTGTAAGTGTGGAAAAATAGCACGGGCTTTTCAGAGCCCCAAAGTGTTATTTCCAGTAGTTGGCTCACCTTCAAGGCTGTTTCGAATATTCAGATTCTACCAGGCAGCTTCCCCATCCCCCACTTTTACCTCGGGTGCGGAGAACAATGGCCCATTTTCCTCCCAGGGTGGGTACCAGTATTTCCCTGGTTCGGTGGAGTGAAGTACTTCCCTGGGAGGGCAGGGATTTGCTGTCTATGTTATGCACCAGAGAAGTCTTCTTAAAAACAAGTCTGGATAAGAAGGTATCAGGGAGGCTTAATTTGGGGGGGAAGGAGGCTCTTCATTTGTTCCCAAGGACCTTTAAAAGTCATAGCTGGTGCTGAACAAGATCGGCAGTACACATTTCCCAGCCTCTGACTTAATTAACATTCATTGGGGTGAGTTAACTAAGGACATTTAACCCTCATTTTTACTTCATCTTGTGCTTTTGCCAAATGGAATCTAATCTAAAAAAAAAAGGAAAAGAGAAAAAAAAAGAATCCAAATCCTCTTTTCCAATTTGGCTTTGGCCTCCCTCCTAGCCCATGCTTTGGAAGGGAAGGGCCCTCAGCTGCCCTGGCACTGCATATCAGAAAGGATTCTGAACACTAGGCCCTGAATCCAACACCTTCACCCACGAAGGTGGCTTGGGGCCTGCACCGCAGTGCATCATGGGAGCCTCCCCAAGCATCCAAGGGTTCTGTCTCCATCTAGTGGTAGAATGCTGATACTACATGCAATGCCTTGGAAGGACTCCAGGAACTGGTTATCAGGGCGGAAATTTTACCCTGATCCAAATGCTGTTCTAAATTAAAAGATGATGCCATTGTTTGAAGCAACCTGATTGTGACTCATTTGTTCTGACTTGAATTTAGCCCTTATCACAGTGACTGCAGGAGATGTGGTGCTGGTGCAAGTGTGAATCGTCTTGTGTCCCAGCTTTAGAAGACTTCTGCAGTTAGTTTCCATTTAGCAAAATGGGAGACGACTATGTCCCTAGAGAGTAGAAATGAGACCTCTCTGAGGATCTGAATGGCTAGAGAATAATAGTTCTTAGCCTCTGTGTGTGTGTGTGTGTGTTTGTAATGGACCTCTTTGGTAGCTTGGTGAAGCCTGTGGACTCCTCAGAATACCATCTTCAAATGCAACAAGATAAAATAGGTGGAATTAAAAAGGAAATAAATTATTTTGAAATTCATTTGTTGAAATATTTTAAAAAACCAATTATATTGAAATCCAGTAACCAAAATATAAAAGAAGCCCAAGTTCTCAGATCCTAGGTTACAAACCCCAGCCCTAAATGAAATAATTGGGTTTCACTTAGCCAGAACCCTTTTTTCCCCCTAATTTGAAATGCTTAATTGTTGCATATAAGAGTAGAGAGAGGAAATAAGTGTTTATAGAGCCCCTACTAAGTGCCAGGTGCTATGGTTAGGGTTTCACAAATAATTAACTCATCTAATCCTCCCAGTAGCCTTTTGAGGTAGGTGCTGTTATTATCCTCATTTTATAGTTGTGTCGATTTGTATATACAAGAGAAGTTTTCTTACATTAAGTTAGGATAAGAGATATCAGGGAGGCTTACTAGGAGAGAAAGGGGGGCCCTAAGTCACTGTTCCCAGAGACTCTTAAAGGCAATAGCTTATGTTGAATAAGAGTACAAATTTCTAAATGCTTTACAAATATCTCATTTGAGCTCCACAACAACCTTGTGAAATAGGTACTGTTATACCCATTTTACAGTTGAGGAGGCTGAGATAGATTAAATGGTTTGTTCAGGGTCACACAGTAAGAGTCTGAGATAGCTTCATGACCTTAGATCCATTGTTTTTTTAAGAGAGGGCATTTGAAAAGAAAATAATTATTCTTTTCTCAGTGGTGTTGCAGAAGACTATAAGAGCCCTGTTTAAGGAGCCGAGATAAAGAATTGAATAAATGTCATAAATACTGACAAACTTGAAACAGCTAATCAAGAAAATAGCCTGGACAGGAAGAAGGTAGGAGTGGGAGAATCAGAAGTCACAGAGGGTAGGGATTGATTGATTGATTTCCTGTTGCCTTTGGGCCCTCCTTTTCACCTTCTTCCAAAATGATGTGGTGGCTAGGACTAAGAGGACCGGAGTTCAAATCCTACTGATGTGGGCCTCTAGGTTTACCTCATACCCCCAAATTATAGAAGCATTTCAGGCCAAACTATAAACAGGAAAATTCCTCTGCTTCCTTTTGTTCTTGTTAAGGCTAGAGAAAGGGTTGGCCTGGACTTCAAAGGCTAATGATAAGAAAGATCCTTGAGAGAATTATCCCCTTTGGACGCAGAGATACACCTCCAGGCTATGCTTTGATACCATCAGGATGTACCTAGTCAGTTTGTCCCCTAAACTATGAGGATCACCCCCTATCTCTTCAGGCTGACCCCGACCCCTGTCAGATGACTACCCCCCACCCCCCCACCCCTTGGTGCATACCCTCCTCAAGTCCCTTATTGCCTGTTGTAAAGAGTATAAAGGCCCTAGAATTAATGCCCTCTAGGAGGAGGCTTTCTATCTATGCTGTCCTCCCAGTCAAATTCAACATGAATTCCGAATGAATAAAATTTCTCTTTTTATTCTAAGTTTTGGAGTCTTGCATTCTTGCAAAGGGTACTCATCCTGAACCCAGGGCGTTCCCCTCAAACTACCCACAACACTGTCATAGACCCCGGGTAAATCATAACCTCCCTGGGCTCCAGAGTGGACTCAGTTTTTGATGGATTACTCTATGTTTCATGTGCATGTACGCACACACATGCACTCAACATGTGTTTTATCAATGTAACTGCACCACACACATGTAAATAGAACAGGCGCCTATAGATGTATATGTTGTGTTACATACACATACACACAATGCACGTATGCATATTTACTAGAGCAGGGCTCTCAGGTAAGGTACGTTGTCTACCAACGCAGCTCAGTACCTTTTATGCAATTTCTAGTTTTCAAGTAGTTCCTGGAGTCACTGAGAAATTAGATCAAGTGACTTGTCCAGGATTACAGAACTAGTGTGTGGCAGAAGCAAGACTTCCCCAGATCTTCCAGGTTTCAAGGTCAGCTTTCTTATCTACTATAGCATCAGACTGACTATTAGAATTTTATAAAGTAAATTTCTTTCCAACCATTACCATATTTGAGCTCTATTATATATTTTTTTTCTTTAAAATATAATTTGATTTTGGCCTAATTTTCAATACAAATTCACCTTTAAAAAACCCATGTTTGTGGAATAAAAATAGGCTTATTCATAATACTGCATTTAATTTTCTTGTTTTTTTTCTTTTTTCTTCTGTTTCATCTTTTATTGTATCATAAACTTATATCCACACATTTAATTTCTTTCCCTTTATTTTTTTTCTCAGCAATATTGTCTTCTATATGTTAACCCCCTTGCCTTTTTAATGCTTTCCCCATCTTTTCCCCTGAACTTGCCTTTCTTTCTTATCTCTTTCCTTTCCTAGGCTTCTTGATGACTTCCTCAAACAAGTTCGGCAATATTTTTGACTTTTGTTGTCTCCTGTGTTCTCTCCTCTCCTCTCCTCTCTTCTCCCCCCCCCCCCCCCTTCCCCTACTATCTTATTCTTGGGGCTAAACAGTTAGCAATAAGATTTCTTCTGGACTGGCCAGGCTCCCAGCTCCCTTCAGTTGCCATCTGGAGTTCTTCAGGACCCACCTGGCACCCTTCTGCTGCTTCTCCATGCTCCTGGCAATAGGGCTACAGTGGGAGTAGAGATCACAGAATTATTCACTCATCTCTCTTCTTTGCCCTTGAATCCCAGAAGGGAGAATGAATAAGAGGACCCATGGGGAAACTTATTGCTCTAAATCCCCTCAGACTTACCTATTTCGGGGTTACAATTTAAGAGCACAGGGACATCTTAAAGAAAACTTATTCCACTCCATTAATCCTTCTTAAAAAATCCATAGAATCTTTGGGAATGTAGTAAGCTAAACATCCTTTTTTTCCTTGATAGCCACTCTTTACATCACTATTTTATTGCTCAGTGTGCTCAGCAGGATAACACCTGCTTAAATGAGATCTCGTCTTTTTTGATCAGAGACCAGATTTGGAACTCAATAGAGGAACCAAAGCCTGGCCTGGCTTTAGACAGTTGGCTACTGCTCATTCTCCACTGCTTGGGCACAGTTCTGAGCATGAGTCAATCACAAAATCAGTATTTACCGGGTTTCTACAGAATGGAACTGCTCATAGAATTATCCTCACTGTTCTTTGGAGGAAGAAGGAAGGAAGAAACATCCTCATGTTGTTTTTTGCTGCTTGCAGAGGAGACCCACTGATATTTCTTCTCATTCTGATTCTCCTTTAAATGTGGCAGAAGGTTCTAAAGGATGACATCTACTGCTGGCAGGCTTTCAGTTTTTAATTTGAATTTACTTGGACTCTAATTCTTATTTCAGGCAAATTGAGAGGCAAAGTCACTAATATTTACAATGTAAAACCCAGCATCAAGGCATAGCTTGATAATTTCATTTTGAATGAGATTGATGAAAATAATATAGAACAGAGGCATGGATTATTGCAGAAATAAAGATCCTGTTAATCTAAGTATAATAGACTTGGTTGTAATTGTCAGAGAGACTCTTCTTTTGCCTCATTGCTATTTGGTTTTGATTGCTAAGATGCGAAGCATTATATTTCCTTTGATTTTTTTTAAACCCTTACCTTCCATCTTAGAATCAATACTGTGTATTGGTTCTAAGGCAGGAGAGCGGTAAGGGCTAGGCAATGGGGATTAAGTGACTTGCCCAGAATCACACAGTTGGGAAGTGTCTGAGGTCAAATTTGAACCCAGGACCTCCCATCTCTGGGTCTGACTCTCAATCCACTGAGTCACCCGGCTGTCCCCCCTCTTTCATTTTTAACATCATGTAATCCTCAGAGGTAACATGAAATAATATAGCAGTTTCCAATGTTTTTTGGTCTGCAAACTCTTTCAACCCCAGATTAATATATGCTATTTATAATATTCTGCAGTTACTTATTGCTCATGGTGTTATTGAGGAATTTTTTGCATGAGCCTCCTTTGTGTCAACTTGGGATGGGGCTTGTGAACCAGTAAATGGGAACCACTGGAGAATGGACAGAATCCCGGTCTTGGAGCTAGGAAGGCTTGGATTTAAATTCTGCCTCTGACATACACTGGCTGGCTGGTCATATGGTCTTGGATAGGCAAGTCATATAACCATTCGGTGTCTTAGGATATGGAGCAAAAAATGTGCCAACATACATAGATAGAGGGAGTCTCCCCATCTGGGACTTCCCTATTGCAAAGAAATCACAGGTCCAATCCCTGTCTCTATCAAACAATCATTTAACTGGGCTAGCCTCCCAGAGCTATCTGGTTCATCCCTCCCAGCCTTGAGCTTTCAGCCTAGGGGCAGCTGAATGGTCCAGTGGACAGAATTCTAGGTTTGGAATCCAGGTAGATCTGAGTTTAGATTTGACTTGAGATACTTGTCATGGGATCCTGGACAAGTCATTTAACCTCTGTCTGACTCAGTTTCCTCATCTGAAAAATGGGGATGATAATAGCACCTACCTCCAAAGATTGTTCTGAGAATTAACTGAAGTATTTGTAAAGCACTTAGCACACTGTCTGGCACATTGTAGGTCCTTCCTATATGAATGCTATCTATTCTTATTTTTAATAACAAACCATGTAAAGCAGATTGTTGTCTTTAATATTTCCAGTTTTAAAAGGAGATTCTATTGCCTTTCTTGGTAGTGTCTTCCTAGCATTCATCACATACTTAGTGTGATAGTCAAGAAGTTATAACAATTTTAGGAAATTTAAACCCATTGTCTTGATTATTCTTCAAAAGACAGTTGCTGGTGACCCATTGTCCTTATTGCCAGGGTCTTTTAGTCTTCTTTCTAAATTGCCAGTTGAAGTAATAAATTGCATAATAGCTTGAATAATCTGTTGGAACTAGATTCATAATAAAACGACAGCTGTGCCTGTCTGTCTTATATATAGCACTTAGCACAGGTGTTTAATAACTGTTTACTGTTATTACGGTTATAAAGTAAGCTGATTTAGTAACCTGACAACTTGAAGTTTTTTTTTTATGTAAAGAGAAATTGTCATGAGCTCAGTCATCTTCTCAATCCTTTTAAATGGCCTTGAAATTATCCTATGATTTGTCCTCTTTTGTTCCAGGCTCAGAGAAAGAGGTAGCCCTTCTTGTCCTGGTCAAATACTGTACTTATGCATCCCCTCTTGTCCTTTTTTCTTTCTTTCTTTTTTTTTAAGTCCTTACCTTCTGCCTTGGAATCAATAGTAAGGGCTAGGCAATAGAAGTTAAGTGACTTGTCCTGATTCATGCAGGTAGGAAGTACTTGAGGTCACATTTGAACCCAGGACCTCCCATCTAAGGCCTGACGCTATCCGTTGAGCCACCTAGCTGCCTTTCCCCTCTTGTCTTTTTTGGGAACTTGCCCTCTTTCTCACTTATCTCCAATCTCTCTTTATTCACTGGCTTCTTCCGTTTCCTGACTAGTAGTACCACAGCAGTACCTAGAGCTTCCCTTTCCTTAAAAAAAAACCTTCACTTGATCCTGCCAACATCCCATCAAGCAATCATCCTATATGACTTCTCCTTTTCACAGTCAAACTTATATGACACAGTCAGCTCTACTCACTGCCTCCAATTCCAAACCTCTCACACAATTGTATTTATTTATTTTTAAATTTGTTTTTTCTCTACAATTTTCAACCGCTTGCAATCTGTCTCCAACTTAGTCACTCACCTGTTCTCCAAGTTTGCCAGCAATCACTTAATTGCTAAATCCAGTGCCTCTTCCCAATCCTCATTCTATTTGACATCATCACACTAGTTTTGAGTTGGAAGGAACCTTATGATACCCCCCTACAACATTTCTGGCAAATGACCCTCCACTTTGACTGTGATCTTTTCTTATGGACAAACCTAGATTTGCCTTTTGTTTATTAAGAAGCTTTTCTGGACAAACCTAGATTTGCCTTTTGGAAGCTTCTACCAACTGGTCCTGGTTCTGCCTTCTTGGATTTAATAGTACAGGTTTAATACATTGTAACATGACACCCCTTCTAATAACTGAAGACAGCTGTGATGCCCCCACTCCCTTGCAATTTTCTCCTTTCTAGGCTTACTATTCCTAGTTCCTTCATCTGATCCTCATAAAGCACGGATTGGCTATCCAACTGGCTCTGAATGTATTGAATTTTAACACCTGCTAGTACACAGAGGGTAGCTACATGGCTTAATGGATAGAGCCCTAGGCTAGGAATCAGAAAGACACATCTTCCTGAGTTCAAATCTGGCCTCTGATACCTAACTAGTTGTATGATTCTGGACAAATCACTTACCCTTGTTTGCCTCAGTTTTCTCAGCTGAAAAATGAGCTGGAGAAGTTCTAGTAACTGCCAAGAAAAACCCCCAAATGAAGAAATGGACACAACTGAAACAACAATCAGTAGTGAGATCTCCATTTCTCCCTTTCCACTTCACGTAAGGGTATGAGACTAATCAAATCTTTTGCAAAAAAAAAAAGATGTCCATTATCTATCTATCTATCTATCTATCTATCTGTCAGTCCGTCCATCTATCTATCTATCTATCTATCTATCTATCTATCTATCTATCTATCTATCTATCTATCTATCTATCTATCTGTCAGTCCGTCCATCTATCTATCTATCTATCTATCTATCTATCTATCTATCTATCTATCTATCTATCTATCTATCTATCTATCTATCTATCTATCTGTCAGTCCGTCCATCTATCTATCTATCTATCTATCTATCTATCTATCTATCTATCTATCTATCTATCTATCTATCTATCTATCTATCTATCTATCTATCTATCTATCTGTCAGTCCGTCCATCTATCTATCTATCTATCTATCTATCTATCTATCTATCTATCTATCTATCTATCTATCTATCTATCTATCCATCCACCCTTCCATCTGTTGGAAGAGAATTTCTCCATTATGTTGCTTTGTTTAACCTCATCTCTCAGTGACCTGGAGGTCAAAGACCACTGAGTAAATTCAAGTATAGATGAACTCTTAGAGAAAGGAAGTTAAAGAACCAAGGAACCAACGAGACAGGAAACTGATTCCACAGGCACTGCCCCCTGGATGGCCCAGGCAAATTAAGAAACTATGGTTGTTGGTTCCTTAGATGTGATGTGTGAGAGCTACTGGGTGGCAAAAACAGCTTATAAGGGGAGACCCAGGAGTCTTTGGGGCCTTCTTGCTGGAGAGTGGAGGCTGGAGTTGTCGAAGTTAGCTACAGACACATCATGGTGGCCAATAGATTAGTAAGCTAAGTACCTCTCTACCTCTTTCCTACCTTTCCCTTTCTTTACTACACTACTTTGATTTAATAAAGTTATAAAGCTACTACCAGCCTCATAATTTTAACTTTAATTATTACACAGCCATCCATCTCATTCCCAACCAAAGAAGGAAATGAAACTTGTCTTGGTATAAACTATTTTTGATGAAACCATGCAGGCTCTTGTGATCACTGTTTCTGTCTGCAGAAACTCATTAATCATGTCTTTAATAATAATAACTTTCTAGAATAACAGAACTTCTAGATTAACAATAACTTTTTAGAATTTTGCCAAGAGTAAATATGAAGCTCCCTGGTCTACAGTTTAAATATTCTCATATCACTTCACAACAGTTCATATAAGTCTTGTCATATTCTTTTTTTTTTAAATCTGCAAAGTATTTGGCATTTTTCAATTCTAATGATCTCTCTCCTCTTCTTCATGATCTTTCAAATATCCACGACTTCTTTGGGTATTCAAAATTCTCTACTTCATTTGGAAGACTTGGTTTCCACCAAGGGCAGCTAGGCCTACTTTCTCCTTATTTATTTAGGGCAGGGGTGTGCTGGAGTCAGCTCTTGTTATATTTTTCAGTGTGAGCATTTACCCTTAGAAACTGGAAAAAAGTACAAATTAGGGCATGATTTATTGTTTTGACTGGAGAAAATGTTACAGATGAGACTTAAAAGTGTGTTCTGTTGCCCACCGCCCCCCCCCCCCAACTTCCTCCCCACCACAGTCCAATTTTGTTGTCCTTAGCTCATTTCAACAATTTTAGCTCATCCTAAAATTTAGATCTACTTGATTTACTGGATTGGGCCATGCGTTTATAGTCATCCTCTATTACCTCACCTTTTCCCATTTTCCTTATGTAGTTAAAAAAACAAACAAAATAAAAACCTAAGTACTGTAAGACTATGAATCCGGGACCATCTCTTTTGAGATAACTCTTGTTAATCAAAGTGTTTTTTCATTTTGTCTTTAAAATCTTATTTTTGAGAGAAACAAAGACAGGCTTGGGAAATGCATTGGCATGCTTGCCATATAGCACCATACTGGTTTCATACAAGGCAGGCAGTGGCAGTCAGGGATACACATGTGTCATGCAACAAAACTGTTCAGTCACATGATGCGCAATGTCATTCAGTGACCTACCTGGGTAATACAGTAAAACACAAAGACGTACCGTGCCAGGAACACCTCCGTGGTGTGCAGTGACGTGCACTGCCCCTGTTGTGCCATACAGTGCCACCCCAGGACACACCTGCTTCATGCACCACTCCTGCATGCTTCAGACAACATTGTGCCGGGCCAGGAATGGACGTGCCTGTGCAATACAGCCCCATACCTATACCTAGTGTTCTACCAACAGGACATGGGGACGGCTGCATTGTGCAACCCCACCATGCCATGCCATGCTGATGACACACCACGTTAGTGACCCCCAGCATACTCCGGCACTCCAGCAGCACCTGCACCAGGCGCAGTCACAGTGACACAGTCTATCACATAAACAACTTGGCGTTGTGTCCTACGCCCCAGTGCACTGATGACACACCATCACCCAGGGACCGCCTGGGCCATGCAGCCACACACGCCTATCACACCATAGGATACACATGGTACCACCCACACACCATCGAGTGCAGCCACAGGCTGCTGGCTCACAGTAGCACAATATGCCCAGCCATGCAATTACAGGCAGCATGTGCCACGCCGGAGCAGAACACACGTGAACATACAATGACATGTCACACCACACATGCCACACAATGCCCCATGGGACAAGGACAGCCACACAACACCACGGAGCCAAGAAGGGCAGTGTGGCCCCAGGGACCTACAACACCAGTGGGGGTGGGGGGATGATGGGGAGTGGGGGAAGGGACGGGGTCTGGCCCACTACACCCTGGGCTACGCCACACTGCAGTTAGGGTGTTTACTTGCCAGAGCCGTGGAATTAGACAGTTCATCAGACACTGGCATGGCTGCGAGTTCCAGAGGGAAATGTCCTGGCCGTCTTCAGAGAGCGGGGCTCAGGAAACTTTCCCAGGGTGTTTGAATGGGGCCTTTGCTGTGGGAAGGACCTGAGCATCCGAAGGTAGGGAGCGGGAGGAGCAGAGACACGGACATTGAGAAGTACACGATTTCCTTTTGGTTGACCTATTCAGAGAATTTTTAAAAATTATTTTTTATTATACATTATATGAGAAAAGAATGATCGTTTAAACAGTGCTTAAAGGAGGTGCCAGGCACTGTGCTAAATTGTGCTTTATAATTATTATTTCATTTGATACTTACAACAATCCCAGGAGGTGGGGGCTCTTATTGTTCTCATCTTACAGTTGAAGAATCTGAGGTTAAGTGACTTGCCCAAAGTCACACAGTAAGTGTCAGAGTATGGATTTGCAGTTAGGTCTTCCTACTGCCAGGCCCAGTACTCCATCCATTGCACCACTGGCTGCCTTTGCATCATACCATAAACATGAACATTTAAAAATACAAAGAACTGAAGAAGAGGATTGTACATGAAACTTCAAATTTCTATTATGTAGTTTATTTTAAATGTATGTGGGAATAAATATACACAATAACAAAACTGCCCTGCTTGTCTGTGCTCCTTCTGGAACTTCCTTCTGCTCTCTTCTAGCTATTTAAAAAAGTTTTGGTGATTTTTTTTTTGGCATCACTATCACTATCCATGAACTATCTCTCCCAGGACCCTCTCCCCCCACCTCACATAGAGAATTTCTCTTGTAATTAATAAGCATAATCAAGCAAAAGTAGATTCATAGCTTGCTTCATTATTGTTCTTCTGAACTCATGTTTGATTATTGCATTGATAAGTTCTTCCTTTCTTCCTTCCTTCCTTCCTTCCTTCCTTCCTTCCTTCCTTCCTTCCTTCCTTCCTTTCTTTCTTTCTTTCTTTCTTTCTTTCTTTCTTTCTTTCTTTCTTTCTTTCTTTCTTTCTTTCTTTCTTTCTTTCTTTCTTTCTTTCTTTCTTTCTTTCTTTCTTTCTTTCTTAATAAACTCTTACCTTCTGTCTTAGAATAAATACTGTGTATTGGTTCCAAGACAGAAGAATGGTAAGGGCTAGGCAATGGGGGTTAAGTGACTTGCCCAGAGTCACACAGCTGGGAAGTGTTTGAGGCCAGATTTGAATTCAGGATCTCCTGTCTCTGGGCCTGACTCTCAATCCACTGAGCCACTCAGTTGCCCTCATTGATAAGTTTTCTTGACATTGTTTTCCTTTAGATTGTTACAGGTGTTCATAAAATTTTCATGTAAGTATTCCCAAATATTTAACTAGCATATATCTATTAGCATATATTTATAACAAATATATAAATGCTAATTTGTATATTTTTATATTGAACCAATTTACATTTAATAGATTTAATAATGTACACACATGCATATAATAAACACCAGATCCATGTATACACACATATACACACTCACACATACCATCTTAACTTGTAAACTTTAAGGATTTATAAATCAGTGTAGATACTTTTTCCTACCAATGCAAATTTCAATCCCTCTATAACTTAATAAGTCATATTCAAGATGTTTATTCAGAAAAGCAGACAACTTGCTCTCTCAAAGTATTTTGTTACAAGGACTTAATTAATTTTGTTTTCCAGAGAAATTGGCACAATTATTAGATCATTGGGTTGCTGCCCAAGTGAAGGAGAACTACATGATTTGATTGCAGAGGTAAGTAGGGCAAAAAGGATTTTGCTTCAAAGATTATTTTTTTAAGTCCTTGAAAATACTTGTCATATTTTAAATGAAATGTGTAAGAGGCAGGGGAGGATCCCTGGATTTGGAGACAGAATGCCTCAATTCCAGTTCCAGAACAACCAGTTAAAAACTTTGTGGCTTTGTGCAAATAATATTGTCTATCTGATGCTCCAGATCAGCCAGTTAAAAACTTTGTGGCCTTGTGCAAATAATATTGTCTATCAGATGCTCAAGTTTCTTTTTCTTCCTTACAGAGTTGTTGTGAAAGAGATCAATGATCTGAGATAAAAAACATTTTTGTAAACTATAAGACATAAATGTAAGCTATTGTTGTCTTGTAAAATAAATATTTTTTAATAGCACATTTCCTTCCTTTTAGTAAGGGGAAGCCAAATTTAGAGAAGTCAACAGTAAAACTTTAAAATCAACAAATCAGTTTTTATTAAGCATTTATTATGTACTGAGCACCATGCTAAGTGCTATTTTGGACTGAAAAATTATTTTACCTTGTTTTTTGTAGGTTATTATTCTCCAGAATCAATTTTGAGGTGTTATATCATAATTTTTGGGAGGGTAATTTGGTAGAGATTAGGTAGGTCCTTATTCCTTTTCTACCATCTTGGCTCCAAAAATAAGTTAAAAAAAACCAACAACAACTAAGTTATGTGATATGGACTAGGATCTATAACAATTTTAAAAAGCTTTTTATTATAAATTAATTCATTTAAAAATTTTATGTTTAAACACACACACACACATAAATAACTTTATTCACTAAAACTATTGAATCTACTGCTTAAATAATAGAAAAGTATATCAGTGAGGGACAGTTACGTGGCTCAGTGTATAGAAAACTAGGCCTGGAGATAGGAGATCCTGGGTTCAAATTTTGGCCTCAGATACTTCCTAGCTGTGTGACCCTGGGCAAGTCACTTAACCCCAGTTGCCTATCCCTTACCATTTTTCTATTTTAGGTCTGATACTTAGTATTAGTTCTAAGAAGGTAAGGGTTTTAAAAAAAGTAGATCAATGGAGTAAATGATAAGTAAGAATCAGAAACCACTGAACTCAAATATGCAATATTCAACAAATTAGAGAATTTAAATTAGTAGGAGAAAAACCTACTTGTTGACAAGAGCTGCTGAAGAAACTGGAAAGCAGCTTGGCAGAAGTTAGGTTTAGACCTACGTCTTACACCATATATAACAAGTTCAAAATGGACACCTGACTTTAGTATTAAAGATCATACTATTAAAAAATTGGAAAATAATAAGATTGAATGACTTTCACAGCTACAACTTGGGGTAAATCTATTTTTATTTTTTAATTAAAATTTTAAAAATTAATTAATTTAGAATATTTTTTCCATGGTTACATGATTCATATTCTTTCCCTCCTCTCCTCTCTCCCCCCTCCTGTAGCCAAAACACAATTCAATTGGGTTTTACAAGTATCATTGCTCAAGACCTGTTTCCATATTATTAATATTTGCAATAGGGTGATCATTTAGAGTCTACATCCTCAATAATATCCCCATTGAACCATGTGATCAAGGAAATGTTTTTCTTCTGTGTTTCTACTCCACAGTTCTTTCTCTGGATGTGGATAGTGTTCTTTCTCATAAATCCTTTCAAATTGTTCTGGATCATTACATTGCTGCTATGTCCTATTGTGCCACAGTGTATCAATCTCTGTGTACAATGTTCTCCTGGTTCTGCTCTTCTCACTTTGCATTAATTCCTGGAGGTCTTTCCAGTCTCCATGGAATTCCTCCACTTTATTATTCCTTTGAGCACAATAGTATTCCTTCATCAACATATACCACAATTTGTTCAGCCATTTCCCAATGGGAGGGCATCCCTCATTTTCCAATTTTTTGCCACCACAAAGAGTGCCGCTGTGAATATTTTTGTACATTTATTTTTCCTTAATATCTCTTCGGGGTACAAACCCAGCAGTTTTGCTGGATCAAAGGGCAGACAGTCATTTAAAGCCCTTTGGGCATAATTCCAAACTGTCTTCTAGAATGGTTGGATCAATTCACAACTCTACCAGGCTATTAGTGAGGGACTTGAAGGAAGAACCAAAATTGTTAGACACTTGGGGGATTGAATATAAGGTGACACTTCCTTCCTTCCTCCCTCCCTCCCTCCCTTCCTCCCTCCCTTCTTTCCTTCCTTCCTTCCTTCCTTCCTTCCTTCCTTCCTTCCTTCCTTCCTTCCTTCCTTCCTTCCTTCCTTCCTTCCTTCCTCCTCTTCCCCCAAGTTGCCAAGTTGAGCTGTTGACCAATGGAGTCAGTCTGACTAGACTAAAAGGGTAAGTAAGATTTTCCATCAACTTCCTTCTTGAAATGATGGCTTTTTGAAGTTCCCTTCCTAACACATTGAATCTGATTCAAGTTTCTATTAAAAATCAAGATGTCTTTTATTTAAGTATAAAGGGTTGAAGGGTAATAAGAACAGGGGGGGAAAAGGACATCCCTAGCTATTTTCCCTATACAGATCTTGAGGGTTTGAACCAGAGTCTTCTTTAGAAATAAGCTCTGGGTTCCCCTAAGGGAAAAAAAGAGAGTCTTTATCCTAAAGATTGTCACCAGTTGCGAGATAAGGTTTTCTGCTGCTCAAGTAAAAGGATTGAGAGATTTGTGTATCTTCACAGCCAAGGGTAGTTCCCTCCTTCTTGGGTCAAGGAACCCAAGACAAGAAGTCCTGGTTTTCCCCCAACTGCCTTTTAAGCCTTTCTGGAAAATTCCATACCATTCCCCAATGTCAGCTGGGGTTCCATTTGCTCTTCTTCTAAGACATTTCTTCAAAATTCAATTTTTTCATTGCATCTGGTCTTTCCCTCTTATACACCAGCAATGTATTAGTGTCCCTATTTTGCCACAGCTGGGGGTAAATCTTAACTAAATGAGGAGTATAGGCAATGACAAAAGATAAAATAAAACAGTTCAGTACCTTGAAATTGAAAAACTTTTATATGAATAGAATACAGCTAGAATGAGGAAAGAAACTGCTAACTGGGAAGATAATTTTTGTATCATGTATAACTGATAAGGGCCTCATAGCTCAGATATATAGAGAACTAACATAAATTTAATAAGATTAAGAGCCATTCCCCAATTGACAAGTGATCAAAGGATATCAACAGTTTTCCCCACCTTAAACCCTTACCTTCTACCTAGTATCCATTCTAAGAGAGAAGAGCAGTAAAGCCTAGGCAGTTGGGGTTAAGTGGCTTGCCCAAGGTCACACAGATGGGAAGTGTCTGAGGCTAGATTTGAACTCACGTCTTCCAGACTCCAGACCTGGTACTCCATCCACTGTGTTACCTAGCTACCCTTAATAGCAACAATTAAAAAAATTTATAAACTATATAATAACTATAGGAATGATTATTCCAAATTGCAGAAATTAAGAGAAATACCAGTACTTCCTGGTTAAACTCCTGTGCTGGAGATACTACATTTGACTACTTTGAACTCTAGGCTTCTAATTGGCGAACATTCCCACTTATCTAGCCTGGAAAAGGTCCAGGATGGTCCATCCTCCATGATGCTTCTTGGCCAGCCTTATACCATACCACTGTGATCATGCCTGCCTGTCTTCCACTCTAGCCCTCCATCTTCCTGGCCACCGATTTCTCGTATAGGTTGACTTGCCTTATTAATATTATTAATTATTAATATTCTGGGCCCCTGAGGGTATGGTTGTATTTATACCCTCAGTGTTTAGCACAGTACTTGATATTAAGCACAGTAAGTACTTATTAAATGTTGATTTACTTACTGACACGTAGGACCTGATTTCAGAGCTAGAAAGATCTGAATTTAAGTTTTACATCTGATTAGTGGTTGTGTGAGCTTGAACAAGTCATTTAACTTCTGCATGCCTTTAGATAACTCTTAGGCACTGTATGTTATAGTCAGTCAACAATCATTTATCTGATAGGCACTAAATACAGAGCTCCTCAAGGAGCTCACATATTGTTCATTTGTGTCTTGGTGATCCCATTTTGGGGATTTTCTTGGCAAAGATACTGAAGTGTTTTGCCATTTTCTTTTCTAGCACATTTTATAGATGAGGAAAGTGAGGCAAATATGATTAAACGACTTATCACACAGTTAATAAAAATATAATAAATATAATTTTAAAAAGTTAATGAAGTGTCTGAGGCTAGATTTGAACTCAGAAGAGGGGTCTTCCTGATTCCTAGCCCACTTTTCTATTTACTGCTCTACTTGGCTGTGTCCCCAGTGTGGGAGACAAGATATAAATAACTAGTTTAACAGTTATACTGTATCTCCTCCCCACCCATTTCCTCAAGGACAGATCTATTACAATCTCACCCCTACTCTAGGGATCTCTGGCATTTTTTATGGTTTGGGGAATTGCTCTGCTTTTGGCTAGCAACCCTACCAATTGTGCTCCTCCAATTTTAGGGGTTCAAGCACCTCAGTTCCATTTAACCATTGAATAATCAGATTAACTTTTACAAAGGAACAGTACTTCAAAGGTATAACAAAAACAAACATGAACATTTCCCTCAGTTCCTCTGGGGCAGAATGGTCATCGTTACCTTAGCCCATGGGAAAGGTTTAGGGTTACAGTTTAGTTCCTACACAGTGTTATTCTCATGAAGTTCCAAGTATAAAGCCCCCATGGACATACTTCCCAGGACCCTGGCTTCTCAGGGATAATCCCAATAGACCATGGCAAAACCTGGCCTGGAATTCCAACTTGTAAGGGCTCCCAGATCCAAGACTCCACTCTCTGCTTCTAGAACAGAAAAGGACAAACTAGACAACCAAACTCCTAACCTTTGCTATGGGGGAAGGAGCCCTTCACTCCTGGATGCTAGAAAGAGAGAGAGCTCAAGTATACTCGCCCAGGAGTTTTAAAGGTACAAACTATTCTGGCCATGTAGCCAATGGAGCCAGTGACAGCTGTGAAGAGTGAATCAAACTTTCTTTGTTTATCAATCAGCAACTTTTAAGTTAAGTGATCAAAACTCAAGTACCTCTACTTAGTATCTTACCAGTCACTAAGTATGAGAGTTCACAAGTCACTTGTTAGAGTGGGTGACAACTCCAGAGGCTACTGCCCCGCCCCTGGTCAGTGCTAGGCAAATTGAAAGACAGCGATTGGTTCCTGTAAAGTGGGTGAGTGACAGGAAATGACATGGGAAAAAAGACTATAAAAAGTCCTGAACTTCCTGTCCAAGGAATTTCTCCTTTAAACTTCTCCTTTGGAGTTGTCTTTGGACTCTCTGCATTGGTGAGCCGGACTGGAGGAGAAGACTTTTTCTCTGGGTCCTGCATCAGGCTTGAGGTGGTGAGTGCAGATTCCTTCCTTGGTTCTTTGGTGAGGAGATCCTTTGTGCTCATTGGTGCTTAGGTGGGACACTCTCTTTAGCGTGAATTCTGGTGAGATTCTTGGCAGTCTTAGCGTTGTGTGCACTGAGGGTTCTTGTCCTAATTAGGACCTTGGATTCTGGTAAGATTCACTTTTGGATTCGCATTTGTGGTCTGGAGACATTAGCATTAAACTTAGGGAATTTTTGTAACTAGGCAGTACTTTCTGTCTCTTCATCTACATTTTTCTACTTTCACTCTTTCTACCTCTTTGTAAATAAAGCTGCTAAAAATCATTTTGACTTAAGCAGTAATATTTTTAAATTGGTGATCACAATATTACTTTAGAATTCTCATATTTAGCATAAAACCTAAATTTGAATTCTTATACCACTAATGGAAAATGGCTGTGCTCAATTGTGTGGTATAGACTGGTGCACAATGTCCATATCTGTGCAAACCAACCAAAAGCAGGTCCTTGGTGTCTCACATAGGAACCTCCATCTCAGGAGACCTGGTATGGGCCAGGTCCTTGTTCCATTAGCTACATACGAGCTATATGCAGAGTGGATGGAAGTCTGTCTGAGGGGAGAAGGGGAGGAAAATGGGAAAGGATACCCATAGAAGGTAAGATTTCAGCTGAGCCTTGAAGCAAGTCAGGGAAAATGAAAGGCAGAGGTGAGGAAATAGAGTGATCCAGCATGGGATCCAGTTTGGGACTAGTCACCCCACCTTGAATTTCTCCAGTGAAATCATAGATCTGAATAAGGGGAAAAACAAAGAATGAGTGGCAGTAATGAGGTGGCACAATGGGTAAAGTGCCAGGCCTGATGTCCCAAAGACTCACCTTCCTGAGTTCAAATCTGTCCTCAGACATTTACTAGCTGGATGATCTTGGGCATGTTAGTTATTTAACCCTGTTTGCCTCAATTTCCTCATTTGTAAAAGGAGCAGGAGGAGATGGCAAACCACTCTGGTATCTTTGCCAAGATAAATCCAAATGGTGTTGCAAAGAATCAGACACACCTGAAATGACTCAACAACAACAAGGGAGGATGCAGGAATTAAGGGGGTTAAGAAAGGCGGTTTTGCCCCAGATGGCTCTGGGGGAGATCCTTTATATTCAGGGCAAAACAATGAAAACCCCAGAAAAAAGGGGGGATTTCACTAGAGAAAAAGTCTTCCTTTCAGCAGAGATAGATGACTCAGAATGGGCAAAGAGACAAGAGTTGATGGTTCCATCAGTGGTGGGATCAGTGGTGAAAGGAGAAGTGAGCTAGAAGGTGGATTCCAACACAAGATGCCATAGACAACAACCAAGCTCAGCTGTCATAAGCGAGAGTTAAGACTTTGGCTGAAATCTTCTCCTTACATTTAGCTGGAGAACCAAGCAGGTAGGAGCTGTTACTTCAGAAGAAAAGGGGGAAGGGATACTGTGAGCCACAACCCAATGCAGACAAGGCATCAATTACAAGAAGGAAGCCAATAGTGCAATTAATAGAAGACAGACAAGGCTGTTGGCCACACCAGAGCAACTGAGGAAATATGGAGGGCTAAAGGAATTTTCCAGTGACCTAGGAATATGCTAAATTTGTATTTCTGCCAGTGGCAAGTGATCGTCATATGGTCACTAAATTCAGGTTGGTTTTCACACTAGAGGAAAAGGTGAAAAGAATCAGAGGCATGCTCCACACACACACCACAAGAATTGGGGATAACTTTTTAGAAATTGTAAGCTTACAAGTCATCAACAAAAAGGCATTTTGCTATATAAATACAAACATTTCAAAACATACACAAAATTTAAAGTTATATGATTTTAGAAAAAAAATAATTTAATATTAACAAAAATGCCATTTTTTCCATGTCTGAACTATATTTGTGTATGTGTGTGTGTGTGTGTGTGTGTGTGTGTGTGTGTGTGTGATCTTAGTACAGAGGCAGGTAAGCTGAACTTGGTGTCTGGAAGATGTTACTTTAAATCCAGCTTTAACTAGCTCTGTGATCATGGACATTTAACCTTTTTCAGGCTCAGTTCCCTCATCTGTAAAATGGGAATAATAGTATTTACCTCCCCATGTTGTTGTGAGAATCAAAAGAATTAACATATATAAAAAGTGCCTTGCAAACCTTAAAGGGCCATCTAAATGTTAGTTAGCTAATATTAAAACCTCTGCCAGTATATATTTTCTCAAGCCCTACCAAGTCTTGACTCAGTGAAAAAACTGTCTATTTACCATCTGAGGATCAGCCTAATTAAATTCAGAGACTCAACACCAGGCGGATGAGTTTTTCAGCCAATGTGGCTTACAGACTTTTTTTTTTTTAAACTGAGTTCTAGTTAAAGACATTTCAATCTGTGTCAATAGAAGGAGTTCCCACGCAACAAAATTCCAGATGGCAATTGGGTTACCACAGATGCCCAATTCAGTCACCTCCTACATCCAAGCAGTCGTGAAGTCCTGTGTTTTCTGCACTCATAACATTTCTTGCATATTCCCCCTTTCCTCTGCCATTGCTTACCCCTCTGGGGCAGACCTCATCACCTTGAATGGTTGTAGGCTGTGGCCTGCAACAAGTCTCTTTCCTCTCCATTTTCCTTTTAGTTGTAAAACTGAAAAAACTCAAGTGATAAAATTCTGGAATATCTAGATCACCCCTTCCCCCCCTTCATAAATTTCAGTGGCTCCCTATTGGTTCCAGAATGAAACATAAAATAAAAAATGCAATTTTGTCACTTTAATTCTCTGAAGTAGCCCATTTCCTATTTTTTATTTTATTACATTGTCTATGGATTAATTTGGATATTTTTGCTATCTACCCAGTGACCTTGGAATAGATTTAATATATAGGGCATCCCAAAAACGTTAACATGTGTTTGAAGTAATCACTTCAAATATAATCATATTTTTCCAGCACCAGTTGTGTGATCAGAGGAGGATCATTTCACCTCTCAGTGCCCCAGGGAACTCTCTAAGATTATGTTACAGATGCTTGATGATGTACCCAGTAGAAAAAGTTCCTATACTGGAAATGTCATATCAATAAAAACACCTCTAAAGAAAAACCTCAGTAATTAATTTTTTTCCCTTCAAATTGCTTTATAATTAAAAAACAAACAAACAAACCCTTGCTTTCTGCTTTAGTAATGGCTCTAAGTCAGAAGAGTGCCAAAAGCTAGACAATTAAGGGTTAAGTGACTTACTCAGGGTCACAGTTAGGAAGTATCTGAGGACAGATTCGAACCCAGGTCCTCCCAACTCTAGGACTGTCACTCCATCCACTGTGCTATCTCACTGTATCTTTGCTTTATAATTCTTTAAAATTTTTTTTTCTTTTAGCCCAGAAAAAGCCTTTCTTAAGGGATTTAGACTAGATCACAATCTTTTTCTATCCCTTTCTATTCTCTTCTTTTTGGAGGACTTCAGTACATATATACTGATATCCTCTTGTACAACCTGTCCTTCCAGTTCCTCAGTCTTGTGAACTTTAATGGCATCAATCCTCTTTATCCCTCAGCCTCCCACAGAGATGATTAAACCCTTTGTAGTGAGTGAGTGGGTCAGACCTGGCTCAGGCTAGACTGGTATCTCAGGTACAGTGTCAGAGTGATATAAAACATTTGAGATTCATACATCAGTTTACAAAAGAATGTTGACATTCAGAGAGGGGAAGGGATAGATTCACTGAGGTTACAGCGTGGCTTCAGCTAAGCTCTGCTCCCCTGTGTTGGTACTGGTCGGAGATCGGAAGAGCCAAATTCCCTCTGATCTTGCCTCTCTTGGGCTCAGGGAGCCTTCATCCTCAGCGCCAGTTAGATCTCAAGGACATTTCAATACCTTTCAAAGTAAAACTAGGGTACATATATAAAGACCAACCATGTACTAGGGCATAAAAACATTGCAAACAAATGCAGAAAAGCAGAAATAATAAATGCAAAATTTTCAGATCAGAATGTGATAAATATTACAATTAGCAAGGGATCATGGAGAGGAAAATTTAAAATTAATTGAAAACTAAATAATCTAGTTCTTCTAAACTGATGGGTCAAAAAACAAGTCATAGAAACAACTACTGATTTCATTGAAGAGAATAACAATGAGGAGACAACATATCAAAATCTATGGGATATAGCCAAAGCAGTACTCAGTGGAAAATTTATATCTCTGAGGACCTTTATCAACATAATAGAAAGGGAGGAAATCAATGCATTGGACTTGCAACTTAAAAAATTAGAAAAAGAACAAATTAAAAATCCCCAGATAAAAACTAAATTGGAAATCCTAAAAATTAAAGGAGAAATTAATAACATTGAAAGTAAAAGAACTATTGAATTAATAAATAAGACTAGGAGATGGTACTTTGAAAAAATAAAATCAAGTACTGGTAAATCTAATAAAAAAAGATAATCAAATTAATAGTATCAAAAATGAAAAGGGTGATCAAGGTAAAATAGCCTATTTGCAAGGGGCTATGTCTTGTGACACTGATGCCATCACACTCTTCACCTCAACATGATTGTGCTTAACTGTACAGAACCATACTTTATACTGTACTAAACAGTTATCAGCAAAATAAGGTTCCAGAATAATCCCAAGTACACATGATAAAAACACACTATTCACAGCCAAAGAAGGGACTGTTGGAGTCTGATTGCAGATCAAAGTATGCTAGCCCTTAGTTCCTTCATGAATTTTTTATTGTATGTATGATTGGCATCTTCCATCATGACATGGGGAATATGGAAATACATATTACATGAAAGCACTATTATAACCCATATTAGACTATTTACTGCCTCATGTTGGGGAGAGAAGAAAGAAGAGAATTTGAATTGTAAAATGTCTGAAAATAATTGTCAAAAAAGATTTCTACATAAAATTGAAAAAAAAATTAATAAATGCCCCTCCTCCCCAACTTATACCTTATTCATGAAGTCCTGAATCATCTACCATATATTTCCTTTTTTTGTCCTATTCACACACAACTGAAGACTTCTGGAAAGAGTAGACCATGCCTGTTGGGTCCATTGTAATTTATACTTTTTATCAAGTGGGCTCTGATAGTTGCAAAGCAATCTTTTTTTTTTTAGTATTTCCTGATGACTGCTACCATTTTCTCTATAGCAGTTATTCCAAACTTTTTCTTTTGACTTTAGTCCCTGATATCTTTCCTTCTTCTCTTCTTTCAACTGAGGACCTTGCCTCCCATTTTGGTGATTAAATAGAGGCTCTTCATCCTATGTTCCTTCTTCTGCTGTACACCTTCCTCACATCTCCTCTCTAATCCAGCATCCTTTCCTTTTTTCCCCTCTTTGAGGAAGAGATGGCTCTTCTTTCCAAATCTAACTTCCTACTTAATCCTATTCCCTCCTATTTCTTTGACCTTTCAGTAATTAATCTTCAATTGTCCCTTGTTCTCTTTTTCCAGGTCTCTGCCATCCTTTAAAAAGAGAAAAAAAAGCCTTAACTTGATTTTATAAAACCTACAAGATTTTGTCCTTTTTTTCCTGACAGATTTTTCACATACTTTCATATGTTTTTTTCCTTTCACATATTTTTGCCTCTGTTTTTTTACCTCTCATTCACTTTTCATTCCTGCCACCCCCTCCCTCTGGTTTCTAAATCAACTCAAATGGTTCTTTCTAGGGTTACCAATGGCCCTTTGTCTTTCCTTTATCCTTTTTGAATGTTTTTATTGATGTCTTCTGTTTTTTGCATCATCATAGTTATCACCAGTATTCTTTCCCCTCCCCTTCCCAGAGAGCCATCTTGTATAATAAATAGTATTTTTTTAAGACAGAAAATAACAACAAAGAAAAGAACCATGTGCAAAATGTAGTATTTTGGACTTCTAAGAAGAGTTGGGTTTGGGAGTGTCCTTTCATGCTTTATCTTTATGTTTTCTTATTTAATTCATTTTTGATTTTTTGGAGTGTGGTTGTTCTTTTTATTTACATTGTTGTAATCACTGTGTATATTGTTTTCTTTGCTCTGCTTGTTTCACTGTGCCTTAATTCATACATATCTTGCCATGCTTCTCTATATTTATCACGTTCATTATTTCTTCAAGCATAGTAATGTTCCATTACATTCATGTACCACAATTTGTGTAGGCATTCCCTAAGCAATAAGCATCTATTTTGTCTCCTGTTCTTTACTATCACAAAAAATGCTGCTAGAAATATTTTAATTGATATGGGGGAATTTCTTCTTTTTAATGGCTTTCTTGAGGTATAAACTTTACAATGGAGTTTCTGGTTCAAAGTAAATGAACATTTTAGTCAATTTATTTGCATAATTCTAAATTACTTTTTTATATAGTTGTGCCATGTCACAGTTCCACCAACAATGTATTAGCTTGCCTTTTTTTTCCTACAATCCTTCCAACATTGACTGTTGCCATTTTTTTGTCCTTTTTGCCAATTTGCAAGGTGTGAAGTGAAACTTCAGGATTTTGATGTGCATTTCTCTTTATTTTTAGTGATTTGGCTTGTTCTTTCTTATGGTTATAAATAATTTGCAATTCTTCTTTTGAGATTTGTTAATTCATATCCTTTGGCTACTTATCTATTGGGGAATGGGCATATATAAATTATTTATATATCTTAGACACCAAACTCTTATGAGAGAAATTTAATATAAAGATTTCTCCCCCCCCATTTAACCACTACCTTCATATCCTAGGCAAATTAATTTGTCTATGAATAACTGTTTCAATTTCATGTAAATCAAAGTTATCTATTTTATCTTTTATAAATTTTTCTCTCCTTTGGTTAAGAATAGATCTATTAACATAGTTGTGAGGGGTATATGATTTACTTCTCTTCTAAATTTTTTATAATGTGATCTCAAATATTAAGATTACATATCCATTTATATTTCAGTTGAATTGCATCAAATAGTATGATTTTTAATATTAAAGCCACATGTCTAATTAGGAATATATTGTAACATATTGGTCTAAGCTTAATTTCTGTTGTCTGTTTTTCAGCAATTTTTAAAAATCAAGTAAGGGTTTTTTCTTAGGTAATTTATGTTTTCTCCTTTTATCAAACTTTGGATTATAGAGATTCTCCCTTGCCTAATCTGTTCCATTGTTCTGTCTTTATTTTTTAAATCAATACCAAATGGTTTTGATAACTACTGCTTTATATTTTGAGGTCTGGAAGTTCTACCTCTTTTTTTTTTTATAATTTCCCTGATTATCATAGATAAACTATTTTCCAAAATGAATTTTGTTATTATTTTTATCAAATTTTATAAGGCACACTCTTGGTCATTTGACTGCAACAGCATTATAAGTAGTGTTGTCATTTTGATTCCATTGGTGTAGCCTAGCCATGAGCATTGAATATCCCTCCAACTATTTAGATTGTTCTTTATTTTTTAAAGGAGTACTTTGAGTGCTTTGAGAGATTAATTCCCAGGTATTTTATGCATTTTGTACTTATCTGGAATTAGGTTTCCCTTTCTATGTTTGCTTCTTGAATTTTGTTATTATGTGTTCAGTTTTATATTTATATGTATGATTCCCAAATACCTCAAACTCAGCAAATCCAAAATGGAAACTGTTATATTCCACTCACAAAATCTTTTCCTTCTCCAAAATTTCCCACTTTTTGTGTTGATTTTCTGTTTCTGGGTTCAGGGTAGGTTATATGTCTGGGTTCGCCTCTGGTTCTCATGATTTTTACACTTTCTTTTCTGACTCCCACACCACATCACTTGGCACTATGACCAACCCCTATTTTTTAAGAGACCTACTACCAGAATAGTAGCAAGTGTTGAAGGTCAGGACTGAGAAACATTTTAAGTACTCTGGGAATGAGGTGCTTATAATATATCTGACTTTGAATATTATCAGTTTTTAAACTTCATAAACCCTGGAATTCAGACTTCTCAATTATTAAGCACCTAGCCTCTGGGCAGACTTTGCAAAACATTTCTAATGTTTAATGAACCTAGCAATTTAAAATATCTATATATTATAAACTGTTGGCACTGCAGTCAGCCCCAACCATTCAAATAAGGAAAGGGACCATATCTCGTATCCAGTGAAGTACCTCCTTGACTTCTCCATACCTCATGGGCACTGTTATTAATTAATGGTGGTGAGGAAACATTGTCATCACCACATGCAATCGCCATGTAATAGAAACCTCTCAGGGTTGTTCCCTGGCACTTCATGTCAAACCTTTTAAAAATTTTGGATGTTATCACGAGTTCCTTTTATATAACAACAACCACAGAGAACAAAAGGTCACTAGATTATAATTATTATTAATATCTTTTTTCATCCTTTAATAGTCCAATTTTCTCTTTCTTAACTAAAAACTACAGCAACATTTTAGTCAATAAAATGAGATTTATGAAATCTACATCTTTTGGAAGGGAAAATCTTTTTTTTCAAGAGAGAGATGAATTCTTATTCTGAATTATTCTTAGGATTTGGCTCTCCTAAGCTTCCTCAAGGATGATAGGTAAGAAAGTCACAGTCATGTTTTATATTAGGTACTGATATTAAATATTTAAAATAAAAAAAATACTGTGTATTGGTTCCAAGACAGAAAAGCAGTAAAAACTAGGTAATGGGGGTTAAATGACTTGCTCAGGGTCATACAGCTAGGAAGTATCTGAGGTCATATTTGAACCCAGGACTTGTCTCTAGGTTTAGCTCTCAATCCAGTAAGCCACCCAGCTGCCTCCTAAATATTTTCATCTTTTTATTCTGGAAGATTGGAGAGAGGGAGAGAGCTGAATTGTTTTGAAAACTCAGCAGTGGTTGAGTTTTTGATGGTACATTTACCTTCTAGGCTGTCTAGACTGCTACTGCTAGAATCCCGAGAGGAATTCCAAATCTGGTTATGAAGACAAAGAATACTTATAAGGAATAATTGGAGAACTGTTACAAAGCAATATGTCAATAAATATAAAAAAAGATTATATAAATAGGTGACTCCTAAGAGACCGAGTGAAGGAATGAGCAGTAGGAGGTGGTGGTCATCCATCAAGAAGTGATTATAGGGGGCATCTAGATGAGTCAGTGGATTGAGAGCCAGGCCCAGAGATAGGAGGTCCTGGGTTCCAATCTGGTCACAGACTTCCTAGCTGTGTGACCTTGGGCAAGTAAGGCTTTTTAAAAAATAAAGTGATTATGGAGCACTTACTGTGTACTAGAAGCAGCTAGATGGTACCCTGTGGCTAGAGTTGGGAAGGCCTGAGTTCAAATCCAGCCTCAGATACTTCCTGTGTAATTCTGAGCAAGTCACTTAACTTGTTTGCCTCCATTTCCTTATCTATAAAATGGGGATAATAATATTACCTATCTCCCAGGAATGTGATAAATAATTGTAAAGCACTTGGCACAGTGTCTGGGATATGGAGTAGGTGCTATATAAACATTAGCATTTATTCCATAGCACTTGGCTGGTGGTTGTGGAGAAGTAGAAGTAACTAAAATATGGGTCTTGTTCTCAGTTTATAATCTAGTTGGTAAGAAGAGATTACCAGGTATAAAGCAGTAGTAAGTGGCATAATACTCCGCACACATTACGCTTTTAATAATGATTGTTGTATAGTAAAACAGTAGTTCTATAGCTTGGTCCCAATTAGTGCCAGTAATGAACCCCATAAAACAGTTGTGGAATCCTCATGGCACATTCCCATTGGGCCGGAACCAATTACAAGAGTTTACATAATTATTACTTTGAATAATGTGAATTCAAATACATGTGACCACTTAATAGGACTCCTTGTTTGTATTCATCAGGATCTGGCTATAATTAAATACTAAATTGCCTATATATTTTAATGCCACACAAATCCAGAGGAAAGTGAAATCAGTAAAGGAGAGGAGTCAGGGAGGGTTCATGAGGAAGTGAGCCTTGGATTGGATCTTGAGGGATAGACAGGATTTAAACAGGTGGCAGGGAGAAAAGCAGGAATTCCAGATAAAGGGGAAAATAGGAATAGAGACATGGCTTGGGAATAAGGAAGGCAGAGTCTTGGGATGATGTGGAGACCACTTCAGTCACCATGGCAGCTGTGTGCTGAGGAGGATGAGGAAAGAAAGTTCTCCAGGGAGGGCAATTTAGACTTGTTCATCAGGAGAAGCTGCCCATAATTGCTAAAATTTGAATTGGGGCTAAAAAAAGTGATTTTCTTCTCAAGTAGGTCAAGGATAGAAAGAAAGACCCCACATGTATCAGTATATTCATGACAGTACTTTTTGTGGCTTCAAGGAACCAGGTTTTTCATCTATTAGAAGGGAGGAACAGTGCTTCTCTGCTTCTGTTTTGTCTGCCTTCCAGGGTTGCTTTGAAGACTAAACTATCTAATTCATGAAAAAGTATTTTGGGAGCGGTAAAGTGCTGTATAAACTTAACTAATTAAATTGCATTAAATTTGCCTTCTCAAGCATATGGTACTTGTCTTAAGAACTATTGGGCTGCCATGTAGAATGGTGCCTAGTAATAGCTTAATCAATGCTTATTGATTGATTATTCCTGTTCAGGCAGCTAAGTAGTACAGTGGATGGAGTACTGGGTCTGCACTTAGGGATATTTGAGTTTAAATCCAGGCTCAGATACTTCCTGGCTATATAATCCTGGGCAAGTCTCTTAATTTTTTTGCCTCAATTTTCCTCATCTCAAAAATGGGAATAATAATGGCACCTACTTCCCAAGGATCAAATGAAATAATAATTATTAAGCTCTTAGCACAGTGCTTGGGACACATGAACACTGTAGAAATGTTAGTTATTATTATTATTGTAGGTATGATTTGAACTAGATGTTCTCCGAAGTTCCTTCCAACTTTGAGATTCAATGAAATTGTGATTTTGTTGCAATTGATCATGGGAGAATCACATTTGGGGAATGCTTGCTTTGAAATCCCAATTTCTCCCTAAGAGACAGTGGCGACCACCTTTGCCTGTAAAGATTAAATAGTAGGAGTTTGACAGAAGTGAGGAGGACAGTTTGATAAAAATATTTAGTTTAAGAAGTACAGATAGAAAATAATAAGGAGGAAAGAGAGATTTCTCTAATACCTTATGACTATACCTAAATTCCTAATTCTAACTAAAATTTCTAAAAAAAATCTACTCTGTCTTCAAGGACAGGTTCTTCTGCCTGGTCATTCAGGCCTAATCTAACCTACTCTATCCATAAAATATTTACTAACTACCTATCTACACTAATAAAACAACATTCATCATCCAAACTCCTTAAATCCATTTCTCTATCCCAATTGTTAGTAGTAAAAACTTCCAGTAGTACCTCTTGACTGAGAGACCGACATCCTGTTTCAGGTTCAGAGGCAAAAGCCTGAGATGCACTCAGAGGCAGACATCAATGCACTTAAACACATTCTTCATCTTTGTAGTGCTATTTCCCCCCTTTCTATTGTGATAATAATCTAAACAAAAAAAAATGCTTTACAAATATCTCATTTTATTCTTCCAACTACTCTGGGAGGTAGGTATTATTATTGTTCTCTTTTGAGAGATAGAGAAACTGAGGCAGGGACTAAGTGACTTGTCCAGGATCACACAGTCAGTATCTCAGGTTGGATTTCTATACCACCCAGTTGCCTAACAGTACAAGTAGAGCCAGGCCTAGAGTTGGGAAGCCATGGGTTTGAATATGACCTCAGACTCTTCCTGCGTGACCCTAGGCAAGTCACTTCAGCCCCATTGCCTAGCCCTTACCACTCTTCTGCCATGGAACCAATAGGCTGTAGTGATTCTAAGATGGAAAGTAAGGGTTTTCTAAAAAAAAGTACAAATGTGTGCATTTTAACATGGTTATTTAGATGGTAAATTGGATATTTAGAGAATAGGAGTACTTTAAATGGGGAACCCAGGTGGTGCCATGGATAGAATGCCACTTCTACAGTTTAGAAGTCCCTGAGTTCAAATTCTGCCTCATACCTATAAACTTTTTAACCTTGTTTGCCTCAGTTTCCTCATCTGTAAAATGAGCTGGAGAAGGAAAGAGCTAACCATTCCAGTATCCTTGCCAAGAAAACCCCAAAGGGAATCACCAAATCAGATATGACTGAAAACAGCAGAAGTATTCTAAATATTAAATCGGTCCTCCCTGGTTTAGTAAAGAATCTGTTACTGCTTCCTGTTTTTCTTGTTCCTGACCCAATCCTCTGCTGCTTCAGCTCCGTCCTTGCTCTCTGGGCATCCTTCCTGGGGGAAGTTCCAGCACGGCTCGCCTGGCATTTCCCTTGAATGGCACACAGCTCACGGCCGGAACTCCTCCTGCCTCAGTTCTGTTTACAGCTCCGTTTTGGTTTTGGTTTTGCTACACCCACCACATCACCTTTCAGCCTGAAGTATCAGAGTCCTCTCTTCCCTGGCGCGTCTCCCCACCTCCATCCCTATCTTTTCCTTTTTCCATCCCTCCTCTACGGAGTTGCAAAAATTGCTCTTCCCCAGCCCCAGGTCTGCTGGTGTCACTCCCCCGCTCAGCTAACTGCAGGTGCTCCCTAGCGCCTCCAGGACCAAACGTTTGGCATTTCCCAGCCTGCCTCCAGTCTGCCTATGCAGGCGTGGTCTCCACTCCTCTCCGTCTTTCCCTCGGCCACACTATTGGCTCCGGCTAATCGGACCTTTTTGCTGGTCTTTCCCAAAGACTTCATCTTTGTGCGTTTGTGAAAGACACAGAAGCTTTCTACTTTTCTGCCATCCCAACTGGCCTCTTTATCTTCTGTAATCACATTTCTTCTCCTAGCCGCGGTTGGGAAAAAAATCGATGGAGAAACGCAATCGAGGACCTCCCGAGCTTGTGTGCCTTCCCTCCCCAGCCGCGTCTCCCAGGATTCCCCCTGGCTGTTCTGTTTCAGACTCGTCCTGGGAGCCATCCTGCGCTTTCCTCCCTCCCCGCCTTTGGGCTCACCCTGTTCTCTCAATGCCGAGATTCCTCTTTGCTTCCCCCCCACCCCCACCCCCTCCCAACTTTGCTTATGGAAACCCTGCCCATCTCTCAGGACTTCGCTTAATGCTGCGAAGCTCTCTCAGCTCCAATAACGACAAATGATTTTGTCGGCAGCCCTGGAGCTCTCGGTACCTGGTTTTCTCTCCTCCCGGTTATTTGTCAGGCAGTTAGTGAACAAGCATCTTCCGAAAAAAAAAAGGCAACAGCTGCCCGGTGCTGGGTCCTCCGTCTAACCCGGAAGAAGAGGAGCCAGCATCCAGGGGCACACCAGCTCTAGAGAGCCGAGAGGAAGGCGCTCGGAAGGGGAAGACATTTGTAGCTAGTGGGACCAGGCAAGCCCCGCTGGAGAAGCTCGGACTGGAGGGGAAGGGGAAGGAAGCCGGGACATGAGGAGCTGGAGGGGAGCCGGTGCCAAGGCACCGAGAGGAAGGAGGAACTGCAAAGGGCACATGCTCCACGGAGGGCTGGAAAGGGAGGAGGGGCTAAGGCTGGATAAATGCCAAGCATCCGAGTGATCCTGCAGGTCATGGGAAGCCACTAGGGGGTGTCTACGTGTCCGTGCATGTGGCGGAGAGAGGTAGCTAGACCTATGCTTTAGGAAAATGGGCTTGGCAACGAAGAGGATGGAATGGAGTGGAAAGAGATCTGAGGCAGGGAGACCAGAGATCATTATTTTTTTGCAATTAGTCCAGGGAAGAGGTGGTGATGACCTAAAAAGGGGTTGTGACTGTACAGTTGGAGAGGAGGGGACATTGCTGTGCATGTCCTTTTTCCCCTGACAAGGGAACTGATGGTAGGAACCAGGTCCTATTCGTCTTTTTTTTAAAGCCCCTACCCTCTGTCTTAGAGTTGATACAAGTATTGGTTCAAAGGCAGAACAGCCGTGAGGGCTAGGCCGTTGTCCCTTATTTATCTTTTACTACATGTGTTTTCTCTGCATCCTCCTCTCTCTCCCTAGCACAGTAGTCTAAACATAGATCTTGATAAATATTTGTTTTTTTTCTTTTTCTTTTTTGAACCGTTCTATCTTAGTATCAGTTCCAAGACAGAAGAGTGACTAAAGCTAGGTAATCAGGGTAAACTTACTTGTCCAGGCTCATACAGCTAGGAAGTATCAGAGGTAAGATTTGAATCCAGATCCTCCTGATGACTTTGGACTTAGTGCTCCATCCACTGTGTTATCTAGTTGCCTCCTTGATAAATATTTTTTAAAATGACATGTACCAGGGATAGCTAGGTGACTCAATAGATGGAGAGCCAGGTCTAGAGACAGGAGGTCCTGGGTTCAAATTTGGCTTCAGATATTTCCTAGCTCTGTGACCCTGGACAAGTCACTTAACCCCCATTGCTTAGCCCTTACCACTCTTCTGCCTTGGAGCCTACATGTATTATTGATTCTAAAATGAAAGGTAAGGATGTTTTAGAAAAATGACATGTAGATAACCAGTGGAATCATGCGTCGGCTATGGGAGAGGGAAAGGGGGGGGGGGAGGAAAAGAAAACGATCTTTGTTTCCAGTTAATAATGTATGAAAATGACCAAATAAAATAATATTAAAATTAAAAAAAAAAATAAAAACTGAGAATTTCCATCAGAAAAAAAAAGAAAAATGACATGTACCTTGTTTCATTGAAAGACCCTGGGAAGGATAAAAATATCAGATACTTTACAATGACAATGGAGTAGGTTTCGATAGGAGAAAAGGGGGTGGAAGAGTTCAAACCAAGGGAAAGTTGCCTTTGGAGAGCAAGCCTTGTGTCCTGGAGAGTCAGAGATGGAGGCCACTTTTAAAGGGTTCATGGGAAGAAACCAAAGACAAATTGTTTGTTATACAGCTCTAGATGGGGATGGTCTTAAACTTAAATCATTTTCGGGAAAAATAATTTTTCCTCCCACAAATATAATTTTATTTATTTATTTATTTTTAAACCCATACCTTCTGTCTTGGAGTCAATACTGTATATTGGCTCCAAGGCAGAAGGAGTGGTAAGGGCTAGGCAATGGCAGTTAAGTGACTTGCCCAGGGTCACGCAGCTGGGAAGTGTCTGAGGCCAGATTTGAACCTAGGACCTCCTGTCTCTAGGCCTGACTCTCAATCCACTGAGCTACCCAGCTGCCCCCTTGCAAATATAATTTTAAACATATACACTAGGAGAATCTACATATCCTATCATATACATAAATTTCCAAAACTTGATATTTTCCCAATTTCAGAGAGTTCTATGTCCTTTATTTTTTAAGAGACTTTTGGAAAACAACAGAAGCTTGGATGCTTAGAATTTGGAAAGAGAACTTAGGAGAGCTCATCTACTCTGCTTATTTTACAGATGAGAAAACTGATGTGTATACACACACACATACACACATATACACTCACATAGTACAATGGTTAGAGAGACGGGTCAGTGGCAGAAATAGGCCTTGAACCCTAGTCTCCTGGCTCCTCATCTGTTTGGTCTTCCCTCCCACCATTCAAAGCCCATACCGTCTGACTCCAGCCTGCACTTCTACTCTCCTTTAATTCCATATATTCTATGATCAGCCAAATGGGACTACATGTTAGCTATTCCCAGAGCTCAATGCGCTGTCTCATTTCTGCCTTCATGCCAAGTGTGCATTCCCTACTCATCTCCTTTCTTGTTCCTTATCTCCATTCAGTCTGAGCTCAGGTGCTGCCTCTTTTCCCTGATTCCTCCCACCACAAGTAGTTTTCTTTCTTTTCAGATGTTCCCAGAGCACAGCATTTTCTGAGCTAAAGAAGGGGCCTAATGCTTGTTGGATTGAGTTCTTCTTTTTAAAAATTTTATTTATTTTATTTTTTAAACCCTTCCCTTTCATCTGTGTAATCAGAATTTTGTACCCCTTGAACAAATTTTCCAGCATTCCTTTTTGGTCCTCACTTTATGTCCTTACCTTTTGTAGATAAAGTTTCTGTAATCCTGCCCCCTTGCTCTCTTCTGCTTTTGCTTTTTGGGAAACTGCTCTTTACTCAGGCTACTACTTTCTTCTACTTCAAGTGATTATTAATAAATCTTATAAAATATAATTCTTGGAGTTATTGTATATTAATTTTTAATCTTACACATCTTAGAATCAATACTGTATATTAGTTCCAAGGCAGAAGAGTGGTAAGGGCTAGGCAATGAAGGTTAAGTGACTTGCCCAGGGTTATCCAGCTAGGAAGTGCCTGAGGCTAGATTTGAACCCAGGACCTTCTATCTCTGAGTCTGGCTCTCAATCCACTGAGCCACTTAGCTGCCCCTTTTTTTATTTTTTAAAAAATATTTTCCCATGTCTACATGATTTGTTTTTTTTCCCCTTCCCTCTTCTTTCCCCCCTCCCAGAGCTGACAAGCAATCATACAAGCATTATCACTTGATTCCTATTTCCATTTTATTCATTTTTGCAATAGAGCAATCTTTTTAACGCTGAAACCCCAAATCATATACCCATGTAAACAAGTGATAAGACATATGTTTTTCTTTTGTTAAACTGAATTTCTGTTATCCCTCTGTGTATAACTGGATATCTGTTATCCTAAAAACTGCATTTCCCAGGAGCCCACTGACTTCCTGTCATTACTTGGTGACTTAGACAGGGATATATATTGGGTGAGGTTCCTGGTCTTGCTCTCTTGGCTTCCTGAGTTGCTACTGTGGTGGTAAGTGGGCTTTTTGAACAGATAGATTAGCCATGGGCACGTGGTTTTTAAATTTTGTTACCTTTTAATTCCTTTATTCTAATATCATTAATAAATCTTATAAAATATAATATTGAAATTATTGTAGATTAATTTTATTTTTACACCCCCAGTGCCTCCCCTTTTTTTTGAAATGAAAAATAACCCCTAACTAAAGAAAAGCCCATTCTTTGATGTATTTCACCAATGGAATAAGGTTGTTAATTTTGGTTTGTGACTTACTTGTAGTTTCAGTTCTGTGGCAGCTGCTCTTTGGCCCCTTGTTCCATCCCTGGCTGTAGTTTGGGCACACAGCCACCAGATGGCAGCACGGCACCATAATTAAGTATCTCAGAGGCTCAAAGACAGCCTTCCTGTGCCTTTTGGTGGTGACTTTCTATTCAAATGGATTTAAATTATAAATTTTCATAACTTTTTATATTAAAAAATCACTATTAAAATTGTTTCTATTAACATTTCAAACAACCACTACATTAAAAAAACACAAAACACCCTTCTGTTTTAGAATCAATACTGTGTATTGGTTCCAAGGCAGAGGAGTGGTAAGGACTTGGCAATTTGGGTTAATAGACTTGCCCAGGGTCACATAGCTGGGAAGTGTCTGAGGCCAGATTTGAACCCAGGACTTACTGTCTCTGGGCCTGGCTTTTGATCCACTGAGCTATCTAGCTGCTCCCAACAATCATTAAATTTTAGGAAGGTTCTATAGAGATGATATTTGAAAAGCTTCTTCACATACATGGACATATTTTTTCACACTGTGTTCTAAATTTCCTCCTTCAATCCTGTACGTGGCTTCCAAAAAGAAGCTTTATCTCCTTTCATGTGTACAAAACTCCCTTCATTTTATCTTCAACTAAGCAATTGTTTCACCTGGCAAAAGACTTCTGTTTTCCAGTTCTCTTCTCTCAGTTATTATAAGTGTAAGGATGGGGATGATTGAACCAATTAATCAATTACCCCATCCTACTTTAAATACTTAGAAAAAGGCTCTTTCCCTGATACCTTTCTTGGGTGAGAATACATCTATTCAATCACTAAATCAAAGGCACTGAACTAGCTATAAATCACTCAGTTAATCAAGTTGGGAAAGAGTAGAATGCTTCCAGCCATGAAATGAATGAAATCATGCTACACAGGGAACGTGTATGAATTGGTTGAAGCGACTGAGCCATACCCTGTGAGTTTTGAATAAAAGAGTAAGTCAGTTCAGAACCCAGGATTCATTTGCCCGGTCAGTCCCGTGGTGGAAACAGCTCCAAGCCCCTGAGAAGATCAGTTATGAGGGGGTGGGGGTCAGGGAGAAGAGCCTCTGCTTTCCCCTCCCTCCTCCCTGTAGCCCTTGACCAGAGAAAGACCTTATGAACTTTGAAAGGTCTGAAAGATTTGGAAATTTCAAGAGCATCCTAGCAGTGTCTTTGATATAGCTGATGGCAGTCTTCTTTGGGAGCCATGGATAAACTAGACTGGAGCAATTTTGTGGGAGCCTCATGAAGGAGAGAACAGGAGTTATGTTTGCCACGTCATATATCCTAGGCTGGAGCCTCCTTTCCTTCTTCATGTCCTTGTGGGAGTGTATGCCCCTGGCTTGGAGGGGATGATTTGTACCAACTGCTCTGACTATATACCTCCTTTGTAAAAATCCATTCATAAAAATCATTATATCTTCCTGGCTAACCAGTAACAATGGATAGACAGTGAAGGGTGGGGGAAGCACACCAGCCTGGCACTCCTGAGCTGTAGTACTAGAATATCTTCCTAGTCTTTCCAGGTTACCTCTACAACCTTGGGTAGAGCCTTGTTCTGGGGACCCAACCAGCCAGTGTGAATAGGGGTTTAGGGTAGTAGTATCAGTACCTGTACTGGGTAAGGAAGAAGTTACCAGGAAGGAAATGAAAGAAAACATAATTCCCATTTTCTTTCTCTTTCTTTCTTTCTTTCTTTCTTTCTTTCTTTCTTTCTTTCTTTCTTTCTTTCTTTCTTTCTTTCTTTCTTTCTTTCTTTCTTTCTTTCTTTCTTTCTTTCTTTCTTTCTTTCTTTCTTTCTTTCTTTCTTTCTTTCTTTCTTTCTTTCTTCTTTCCTCCCATCCCTCCCTCCCTCCCTCCCTTCCCTTTCCCTCCCTCCCTCCCTCCCTTCCTTCCTTCCTTCCTTCCTTCCTTCCTTCCTTCCTTCCTTCCTTCCTTCCTTCCTTCCTTCCTTCCTTCCTTCCTTCCTTCCTTCCTTCCTTCCTTCCTTCCTTCCTTCCTTCCTTCCTTCCTTTTAAATGACTTGCTAAGGATTACATAGCTAAGAAGTATCCGAGGCAAGATTTGAAACCAGGTTCTCTCCACTGATCCCCCCCCCCCCTTTTAAAATTTTATTTTAAATTTTTATTAAAACCCTTACCTTCTGTCTTGGCAGAAGAGTGGTAAGGGCTAGGCAATGGGGGTCAAGTGACTTGCCCAGGGTCACATAGCTGGGAAGTGTCTGAGGTCAGATTTGAACCTAGGACTTCCAGTTTCTAGGCCTGGCTCTCAATCTACTAAGCTACTCAGCTGCCCGCCCCCCCCCCCCCTTTTTTAGACAAATAGAGTTAAGTGACTTTCCTAGAGTCATACAGCTAATAAATGTCTGAGGTTTGATTTGAATTCAAGAACAAGTCTTCCTGATTCCAGGCTGGGCACTCCATTTATTGTGCCACCTAGCTGCCTTTCTCTTTCAGCTAAATGCCCTTAACAGTTCTTCTTCTCCTAAAAGTCTAAAAAATGTCTCAAAAGTTGCCTTTCTATTAAGTAGAAAAAATCCCTACTTCTCCCCCCCCCCCCAAGTAAAATCATATTTTTTCAATTTACTCTTACTTGACTTCTCTTAGGCATAAAGCTGATTTTGCACCCAGTGCTTGAAATTAATTACCTTTTTAATGAGTTCTTCTTAGGAGTACGCTTCAGTCTTGCCTTAGGTTACAGCTTCAGCTAGAGGTTTCCTAAAGTGCAAGTACATCAGAGCAAAGCATCAACTAGGGAATTAAACAGAAAAGGTAACAGGATTCTTCTTGGCATGTCTGAATAACACATTACAGTGGTTATACCGTCATACTAGGTAGGCAGGTAACAATCATATTTTATGGCTCTAGGGTGACTCAGACATAGACTTTCCTTCTAAATCTGGTTTGTGTAAAACATGTCTGTGCTGTGGGTGGGAAGATCAGGGAGAAGAGAGCAGCAGCAAAAGTTGGAAGAGAGTCGTGATGATAAAAATGAATAAAAGGTCTTTGAGTTGAACAAAAATAAAAAAATCCTTCCATGATAAATTTATTTTAAGTGATAATTATGTGTATTTTTTTCCTTTTAAAGCGATATAATTTTAAGAGTGTTATTTCTTGTTATTTAGTCATTTCCGACTCTTTGTGACCCCATTTGGAGTTTTCTTATCAAAGATACTACAATGGTTTGCCCTTTCATCCTCCAGCTCATTTTACAGATAAGGAAACCGATGCAAACAGGGATAAATGACTTGTCCAGGGTCACACAGCTTGTAAATATCTGAGGCCAGATTTGAACTTGGGAAGATGAGTCTTTGAGACTCCAGGCCCAGTGCTTTATCTGCTGAGCCACCTAGTTGCCATTTCAGTAAAATAGATAAACCACATCAAAGTCTTTTTGAAAATATAATTAAGCCAAATTCATTTGCTCTCTTTATCCCTAAGGGAATTTGCCTGACCCTTACAGAAGGATCCTGGCTGTCATTTTCCCAAAGATGGCCTTGTTGGCTCTGAGCATCCTCTGAGAGGCTGGTGAGAGCTCCGGCGGCCGCAGGGGGTTGGGGAATGAGTGCCGTGTAGAGGAGCTGCGCCGGGGACTTTGGGCCAGCTGGTCCCTCATCCCTGGGGAAGAAACCGTTCTTCCTGAGGGATTATTTTTCCTGCTCTAACATCTTTGTCATGTGTGCCTCACAGCCTAACCTTCTTATTTTGATTCTCAAGCACAAAAATGTTTTTCTTCTGGCCTTTGTAATTTTCACTCTAAATAGTTAAAAACGAATCTTGTGCGTATCTCTTGTTTGCTGACCTGGAACTGGTTGAAATGTAGGTGCTTCATAAAACATCTTAACTACAGATACTATCTTGGTTTTTGTGAAGCATGAAATAGTTCAGTTTATTGACTGATTGTTGTGTCACGAGAGAGAAATGAATTTTCACTGTGTGTGTTTTACTGTATCTTTTCCGTGGATTCAGCATTAAAATAAATAATGCTGTAATGGGAGGAGATGGAGCTTAATGATTCGGCCAGAGTGGGGGAGTCAGGAGCTCTGGGTTGTAATCCTAGGGGAACCCCGACTTCCTCCGTGGCCCCCGCTAACGCACTTCACCTTCTGTGCTAACATTTTCTCATCTGCAGGATGGGCTTAAGAACCCTGACCTGTTTCCACTAGATTCCAGTCAGAAACTCAGTTTGCCTAGTACTTTGAGATTCTTAGATGGCTGTTGCCATGAAAGAAAATATGATCGTCATCATCATCATCATTTATTCACGGTCAGACATTCTTCTCCAATAGGATGTTTTCATTGACATTGGCCTTTTGCTATTCCCTCCGTCTCTCCCGTTAGCCTTTCTCTCCTAAGGGAAGCAATTTTTTTTAAACCCTAACTTTTCATCTTGGAATCAATGTTGTGTATCTTGTATTCAATCAACATTTGTTCTGAAACAGAAGAGCAGTAAGGGCCACCTAGCCACTCCCTAAGTGAAATAATTTAATAGATATTTTAGGTATTTAAATAAATATTTTAAGATTGAGTACCCATTTTTTTCATGAGTTGCCTTCATTGGCTTCCAAATGGCAAACTTCCTCCCCTCCCCCCAAACCCTTACCTTCTGTCTTAGAATCAATACTGTGTTCAAAGGTAGAAGAGTGGTAAGGGCTAGGCAGTGGGGGTTAAGTGACTTGTCCAGGGTCACTTAGCCAGGAAGTGTCCGAGGTCAGATTTGAATCCCCGTGTCTGGGCCTGGCTGTCATTGAGGCACCTAAACTTCCTTCTAATGAAAGAAAGGTTACTTGTGAATTCCATATATTTTCTTTTCTTTTTAAAACCCTTACTTTCTGTCTTAGTAACAACCCTAAGATTGAAAGGCAAGGACTAGGCAAAAGGGGTTAAATGACTTGCCGAGGGTCACACAAGTAGGAAGTGTCTGAGGTCAGATCTGAACCCGGGTCTTCCTGCCTCCAGGCCTGGAACTATCTATTGCGCCACTCAGAGGTCCTAATTTCATGTGTTTTCTTATCACTCTGACTTTTGCTTTTGTTTGGTGGAGGGGCGACATGATGAAAAAATTTATATAATATATTATTTATAATTTATTTATGGGAGGTTTGTTGCTGCTAAAAGGTTGGCTCCCTCCTTTTAAGTTCAGAAAACTCTGGAAATTGCATGTAGAAGTATTTGACATTGCTATCAATCACAGAGTCAGGGGAAAGAAAGCAAGTAAGAAGGAATGAATGGGAGTAGCTGGGTGCTCAGTGGACTTAGAGCCAGGCCTAGAGATGGGAGGTTCTGGGTTCAAATCTAACTGCAGACTGGTCCTAGCTGTGTGACCCTGGGCAAATTACTTACCCTGGGTGTTTAGCCCTCTTGTCAGTTTTCTACTTGGAGCCGATACCCAGTATTGATTCTGAGACACAAAAGGTAAGAGTTAAAAAAAAAACAAAGGATGGAGGCAGCTAGGCAGGACAGTGGATAAAGCACCAGACAAGGAGTTGAGAGTAAAATGGATTTAAATCTGGCCTTAGATATATCCTCACTGTGTAACTCTTGGCAAGTCATTTAATCCTAGTTGGGTATCCCCTGCTGCTCTTCTATCTTAGAATGAACACTGAGACAAAAGGTAAGGATTAAAAAAAACGAATGAATGAAAAAATATTTGTTAAGCCTATATACTTAGCACCGGGGATACAAGAGCTTTGCAAACTTGGGACACCTGATATAAATGCTACCTATGATTAAATTTTGCAGAAAATCTATATTCACTGACAGTGTCTGAAATTTTGCTAGTTAGGGATTCTTTTCTTTGGGATAAGCCCTCTTTGGGTGTTCACGGTTGGCCTCTGTACATTTATTAACCATCTAGTCTAGAAAAAAATACATAATATTCCACTCTGAGGATAGGAAACCTGATTTTATTTTACCTGAACAATAGAGCCACTATTCCAGTTTGACCTTTCCATCTGAAGGAGTTGAGTAGGCTTCTGCCAATCATAAGCGGACTTTGAGATGCGATTTTGCAATCTAGAATTTTGCTAGAATTGGTCTTCCTTCACTGACACAACACATTCTCCATGACTTAGGGAATTGTTTTTGTATTTTTATTTTTTAAACCAATTTCATGTAATAAATTTCCACGTAAGTTTTCCAAAATTATATGATTGATCATATCTCCTTCCCTCCTTTCCTTTCCTGTCCTGGTGCTGGCAGGCGATTTGATCTGGGTTATAGATTATTATCACACAAAACACATTTCCATATTGTTCATTTTTATAAGTGAATAATCCTATAAAACCACCCCCCCAAACATAAACCCAAATAAACAATGGAAAGATGATCTGCTTTAATCTGCATTCTTACTCCCAACAGTTCTTTCTCTGGAGGTGGATAGCATTCTTTGTCATGTTGGGGAATTTTTATTTATTTATTTAATTTATTTCTTTTTATTTAATTTAATTTATTTAATTTAAGTATTTTTCCATGGTCACATGATTCATGTTGTTTCCCTCCCCTCTTCCCTTCCCCCTCCTAGAGTTGACAAGCAATTCCACTCAATTCCCATTTTCATATTATTCACTTTTGTAAGTCTTTTAAAAATGCAAGCCCCACATTATAAACCCATATAAACAAATGAAAAATCAAATGTTTCCCTTCCGTGTTTCTACTTTCACCATTCTTTCTCTTGATGTGGATAGAGTACTTTCTTATAAGTCCTGGAGAGTGTTACTATGGCCGCCACCTTCATCCCGAGGTGGCCCAACAGGACTGAGCGAGCGAAGCAGGCCTGGGCCTGGAGACAAGCGTCAGGCTCATCAGGAGGCCAGGCCCTCCCAGGCCTCATTCTCTCCCGCCATCCTTTCCGAGAACCCAGGGTCATCATCCCACAGCGGGGCATCACAGCGCGCCTCCAGGGAATTATTTTTGAGAATTGCGGTGGTTGTTTGTGTGTTTGTACATGCTTGTGTATGTGCTGTAGCTTCAGGGAGAGGGCAGATACCCTGAGCACACACCTGCCTCCCCACGACTCTTAGGATTTAATCTCTTTAATTAGAAAAAGATGGTGGAACGTCCACTCGGCCCTGGCAGTGTTCATTGTGACTCCATTAAACTATAAGGTCCTTGAGGGCAGGGACTGTTCCCACCTTCCTGTCTGTTCCCAGAGCTCAGCCCAGTGCATGGCATCCAGCAGGCCCTGCTGAGCCCCGAAGATCTGATTCATGATGGCCGCTAGAGGGCAATATTTATTAATGAAACGCTCCCCTGTGGCTGGCTAATTTGAGGGCATGCTAAACATCTTAATTATTTTCTCCTAACTTTAGAATCAAAAGAACTCTCTTCCCTTCCACTCCCTTTCTACCTTGTTCCTCTTTGCCATTCCCCCACTTTTCAAAAGTGTTCATGGAGCATTTAAAAACATCTTTTTCTATCTGATAATATCTTTTTTCCAATTTTTCTTTTTTAAGAAGATTTTATTTTATATCTACCAATTTTTGTCAGGAAATAATGACATTATATATCTTTCAAGTTGGTGGCCACAATCTTTGCAGCTGGGATAAATGGTGCAGCCAACAGAGATACTGTGATACATAGGATACTGTAGAATAATAATAATAATAATATTAATAATGACTAACATTTATAAAGTATTTGTGCAGCTGGTTGATTCAGTGGAGAGAGCACTGGGCTTTTTCCTCCTGAGTTCAAATGCTGCCTCAGACACTTCCTAGCTGTGGCCTGGGCAAATCAATTATCTCTGCCTCAGTTCCTTGTTTGTAAAATGAGTTGGAAAAGGAAATGGCAAAACACTCCAATATCTAGAAAACCCCAGATGGGTTAAAAAGAGTCAGATAGGACTGAAGTGTCTGAAGCCCAGGAACAACATAGAATATTTGCTGGGTGTCGGGTACTGTGTTGAGAGGGCTACAATGATTATCTCATTTGATCCTCACAGCAACTCTGGGAGATGGATGCTATTACTATCCCCATTTTGCAGGTGGATTTTGTAGAGACGTAGATCTTAGACCTGGAAGGGAACAGGCCAATCAAAGTCCAATCTTTTAATTTTATAAATGAGAAAACTCACATGATAGCTCTAGCCTGGTGTTAGGATACACTCTCTTGGTGATGATCAAAAATCCATTCTCTGCTTTTCCTCTGTAAAGGCTGTTCTTGCCAAAGTGGACCTTTTTATCTTGAAAAGGTTGAGAGGGACACAGTAATAGGTACGGCCCCCCCCATCGCCCCCCCTCTTCACCCCCCCAATCTCCCCCCCCCCCCCCCCCGGCTTCTAGAGCAAGTTTCTGGAATAAGCAGAACAGGAATGAAATGTGTTTATTTTAGAAGGATTATTCCCGGACAGTCACATGGGGCAGAAGCTTGCTTATGAAGATCCGAGGGGCTGGCAGCCCCAGAGTGCTACTCATGCACATCAGAACCATACGAGTATTAAAATGCAGCCCACTCAGCTGAACAGCGGAGCAGCTGAAGACAATGGTTCATATTTTAAAGGGATCAGAAATTCTGATAACGCATCATTCTATCGTCAGATGGATTACATTTTCTGGTGGCACAGTAGTCTGAAGGCTGTGAGATTGTAATGGGGTGAGGCCAGTATAAACACATTAAAAATAGCTGTCATTTGGATGACAGTATGCCCCGCTTAGCAGCAGTCTGTAGGCCTCTTATTTTTACTCAAAGAATAAATCTGTTATAAGCTCATCTACTGAATTAGGATCTACGAGCCTTTTAATAGGATTTTTGAGAGGGAGTGGAAAATTTACAATGCCTCATAAATAGCCTGACATACAAGTTAAGATCGATAGAGGCCCAACTCTACACCTGTCAGCCATAAACCCTCAAAAACCCAGCAGTGATTTCAGGCCCACTGTCACAGCAGAGCCCATAGGCAGCAATCACATCTTCATCCAATATCGTCAGGTACCAAAGGTCATGCTGCTTGGCTACCGCCTGCTTCTTGTTTTGTGGGATTACCTAGTTCCATGTAGCCTTTGGGCATTAAATAAATACGAAGTGGATTGAAATTCTGATTGGTGTTTCTACATTGGACCTTCAGGTGGAGGAAGAAGAACCCACTGGATACATTCGTTTAGAAACATTTCTTCCGATGATGGTTAAAGTGCTCAAGGAAAGAAGGTAAATGGACTAATAGAATCGTTGAGATCAGATATGATTGGGATTTGGATGGCTACAGATGAAAACACTTAGTATATAAAGTCAGCTCTAAGTGATTTTTCCATTTTATAGCTTGGCCACAACAAATATTTCACCCCAGACTTCTCTCTATACTCCTGGATTAGCCTTGCCCCACTGTCATTGGCACATGCTTAGGAATTCAAACTCATTTGTATATCTGCCTAAGCAGAGCACCATTAGGGAGATAAATATGCTGCCAAAATCATCATTATTTGAGAATTCAAATATAATGCTTTTTATCAGCTATTTGGGATTTTTCATAATGATACCCTCTTCCATGAACACATTTAATCAAGAATTAACTTGCAAAGTTTAAATTATTTTAGCTAGAAGATGAGGAGCCCAGTGATAGGGTGATCACAGAAAAAAGGAAATGTGCCATGGCAGTTAACAGGTAACATCTTCAGGGTGATTCAGAAGGGATTGTATGTAGCCTGAATTGTAATTCAATAAAGATAGAAACTGAAATAATCATTCCAATGACTCTGGGTTCGTTCAGTCTTCCAGAAGGCTTTGTGCTATGCTTATTTTCTTGCCAGAGACACTCACCAACTATATTTATGTTCAATATAACCTAGATAAAAGCAAAATCTATAAAATGTAAGGTTGGACTCGATGCTTCCAAGTGCCTTTCCAGCTCTAAATTTATGAAATCTTTATGTGTAAGATGGTGAGAAGGTTTGAGGAATGCCCTTCTATCCTCCAGACTCTTAAGAAAACAAAGGTTTTTAGACAAACTAGAAAAGTATATACACAGTGAAGGAAGCCTGGAAGAAAAATCTGCAGGAGGGGGGATGGAAATTGGTGTTAAGAGGTTGGAAAGTGGAAAATATGGCACAAAGGAGAGGGGGGAGGAAGAGAAACTCTGAATCACTAGTACTGTGTAGCAAATATGAGACCTTTCCTATCCATAGGCTAATCTAGGCTTTATGAGAAGGAAAATATAAAGAAGATAAATAGTTAATATGAGAAATATCGATAGTAGCCCCAGGAAGAAGATGAGCATCATAGTAATTGATGACTCTCTGCTGAGGGGTACAGAGATGAGCCTAGATAGTACAAATATGACCAAATGGGAGGAATACAGTTTTTTCAGAGCATGTATCTGAAACATGATAGGGAATCTGTCAAGATTATAAAACCCATTAACCACTCCCTACTTCTGCTCATCATTACTGGAGATGAATGATCTCACTGGAAGAAAAATGCAAAATTGGCCCAATGGAAAAAGAGATACAAAACCTCATTGAAGAAAATAATTAATTTAAAAATTAGAATTGGGCAAATGTAAGGCAATCATCCTATGAGACATCAAGAAACAATAAAACTAGGGAGCTACATGGCTCAATGGTTAGAGAGTCAGATCTAAAGATGGGAGGTCCTGAGTTGAAATGTGGCCTTACACACTTCCTGGTTTTGTGACCCTGGGCAAGTCACTTAATCCCAGTTGCCTAACCCTAATTGCTTAGTATCAATTCTTTTTTTTTATTTTTTTTTATCAATTCTAATACAGAAGGTGAGTTTTAAAAAAAAAGGGGGCAGCTGGGTAGCTTGGTAGCTCAGTGGATTAAGAGCCAGGCCTACAGATGGGAGGTCCTACGTTCAAATCTGACCTCAGACACTTCTCAGCTGGGTGACCCTGGGCAAGTCTCTTAACCCCCATTGCCTAGCCCTTACTACTCTGCCTTGGAATCAATGATTCCAAGACGGAAGGTAAGGATTTAAAAATAAATAAAAAAAAAGAAAAAACCCAATAAAACAAAGTTAATGAAAAAAAAACACAGAAGAAAATATATTATCTCAACAGAAAAACAACTGACCTAGAAAACAGATAAAAGATAAATTTTAGGAATTGAACTCCCTGAAATCCATGATAAAAAAAAGTACCTAAATATCATATTTCAAGGAATTATCAAGGACTCCCCTGTTATCTTAGATTCAGAAGGTAAAATAGAAATTAAAAGAATCCAGAAATCACCTCCTGAAAGAGATCCCAAAATGAAAACTTCCAGTAAAATGATAGGCAAATTCTGAATCTCTTGGGTCAAAGAGAAAATATTACAAGAAGCCAGAAAGAAACTATTCAGACATTACAGAACTAAAGTCAGGATCACACAAGACTAGGTAGCTTCCTTGTTAAAGGAATAGAAGGCTTATAATATAGATTTAATAAAATTTTAATTATGTATTTTTTCATGGTTATATGATTCATGTTCTTTCCTTCCTTCCTTCCGTTAACAATAATAGCCAACATTTCTGTTGAGTTTTAAGGTTTACAAAGGACTTTATAGTGTGAGGTGGGTAGCTATTATTATTCTCCTCATTTTACTGCTCAGGAAGTTTAATTCTCAATTAAATGCTTAGTTGATTCTTAATTAAATGCAGGTTCATACAGTTAGGAAGTGCCTGGGGTAGGATTCAAACACAAGCCTCCTGAATCTATGTGCAACACGCTATATAGTAGGCCAAGCTGCCTCCCAATGATAGAAGACATAGACATAAGAAAAAAAAGAAGAAAATAGGGAAAGTGAGTATATGAAAAAGAAAAAGAGGTGATGATTGAGTAGAGAATGTTTGATTCTTAGGACCATGGTTTAAAATACTGGAATAATAGACTGCTTTCTAGGGAAAAAATATATGTCATGAATAATGGAATAAATGTATTGGCTAGAGACTTGTAAATGTCAGCAGGGGGAATTTAACCTAAAAATGGAGAATGAAGGAGAATAATTTTTAGATAAAATTGTAAAACTAAGTATATTGAAATATGAGAAATCTAATAGGTAATAAATACATAGATATAATTTTATCTGAAGACTAATACTGGGGGAGATACTTTCTCCAATGGTAGAAAATTAACTGTAAAGAGAATCACAAATAGTAACAATGACCTGAGTTGTTTATATATAGTGGATAGGGAATAGGCAATAAAATGAACTTGAAATTTTAACATGAGAAAAATACAATCCTTTGGATTTGGAATGGACTGTTTTGTGAAAAAGTGAGTTTTCTATCATTTGTCATTGTTTTTAAAAAGAGGTAGGGCAGTTATCTATGAGGAAACCTATAGAAGGAATTGACACATGGAGTAAAATGTTGGCCTGGCTGATTTCTAGGGGGCGGCTAGATGGCACAGTGAGTAGAGTGCTGGGGCTGGAGTCAGGATTGCTCATCTTTCTGAGTTCAAATCTGATTTCAGACTTCCCAGCTGTGTGACTCTGGGCAAGTCATTTAATTCCATTTGCCTCAGTTTCCTGATCTATGAAATGAACTGGAGATAGAAATAGCAAAATTACTCTAGTATCTTTGCCAAGAAAACTTCAAATGGGGTCACGAAAAGTCAGACACAACTGAATTGACTAAATAACTAGCTGATTTCTAAGGTCCTTTTTCAACATCAATATTTTGAAATCCGTTGATTCTAGGTAATGGTAAAGATTTTGTTCAGTGACAGTCAGTGAAAATAAACAGTGCATCATATCCCACAATGTTTGCTATTTTAAACTGGAAAATTATTTCTTTTGAGAGAAGAAAACAGATAGTTTTTTCTTTTTTTATGATCTGAAACCTGAAAAGACTTCAGAAGGGATATTATATTGTTAGTTCTTTTGTGTGTGTGTGCGCACATGTGTGCATGAGAGAGAGATTTGATTTATAAAGGGTCCTTTAGCTAAAGTAAGAATAGCCATTTTCAAATCATGGCAGCCATGTCTCTGATTATATCATTACAGATACAGACCAGTTCCAGAAGACGTTCTTCTTCAAGCATTTGAGGTATCTAATTGCTAGAGTTTTAAAATTCAAGTCATTAGTCAACTTGAATTTGCCTTCCAGAACCAAAAAGGTCATACTTTTCTCTTATTTCCCTATAGGTGTTAGATACAGCTAAAGGGGGATTTCTTACTAAAGAAGATCTGGTCAGGTATATGACTGAAGAAGGTAAAAATAATTTGCTTCTTGTAAAAATAAATTTCTACTAGTGTTAGTAATGTCAGTAATAATTAAGCAAAAGCTTTCTCATTTGGGAAGATGAAGATGTGATAGTTAATAGAAAAATTAGTATTAATTATTGAGCTAATTCATGTTTCTCCAAGGTGAACTTCCTCATCATTTCTCTTATGCGTTCTCCCAGGACCTATATATGAAAGAAAGAACAACGATTTACACATAGAAATCATCGTAGTTTATTTAAACAAATCTGTGAGGCAGAGAATTGTGGTTTTTCTCAAAACAGTAGGAATAATAAATGCTAGTAGCTACTGTTAGAGGACATTATAAGTGTCCAATTTCTAACCCCAATTGCCTAGCCTTTACCACTCTTCTGACTTGGAACCTATACTTAATATTGCTTCTAAGACAGAAAGTGAGAGTTTAAAAAAATGTAAAAACTAAAAAAAAGTATCTAATTTCTATAAGCTGACAGTTGATAAAGTAAAACACAATAGTTTTTTATGTATTTTCATTTACTTAAACTTAATTATAATTTCTTATAGAAAATAGACAAAGCTACAAAAATATCTGTTGCTCGTATTTGCAGTGGGCAAGAAGTAGGATAATAACAGGACCTGTGATGTCACTGAACTGTGATGTCATTGCTATAGAGAACTTTTCTACCAATGCAAACTTGGTACCTTTTCAATAATCTGTAGTTTTAGATGGTTGCTTAGAACATGGAGAGTTGAGTGATTTGTCCAGTGTTACAGCAAGTAGATGTCAAGTAGAATTTGAACTGAGGCCAACTTTCTATCTGCTCTGTCATGCTGTGCCTTTTGAGCAAAAAGATAGCTTTCTCACTTTCTTTCTGTGTCTCCATCTGTCTGTCTGTCTCTCTCTCTGTGTATATCTATGTGAATATAGATCTAGATTCATATATCTCTATATCTCTAAATCTGTCTCTTTCTCTCCAGTGTCCCCAAAGTCATTGTGCAATTTTAAGTTTTCTCTGTGTATGTGTGTGTGTATATATAGAGGGAAAACTCATTGACCTTGTTCGTTATACCTAGCAAGGCAAATATTAAAATTAATTTGAACTCCCCAGGTTTAAGTAGTCTGATAGACACCATCCTGCGATAACTATCAACCTAGTTACCTTCTATGCAAAGTCAAGGCTTGGTCTTCATGATCAGAAGGATGTGAATTTAGGCCTGTTGTCAGGTAGAAAGTTATTAGAAATTAGAGTTATCTCAAAGTTGAATGGGCTACTTCATAAAGCTATGGGTTGCCTCTCACTTGAGGTCTTTAAGCAAAAGCTAGGCATTTGTCACAAGGACATTGACCCCCATTCAGGTTTTAGGAGTCCTGATGTAGCTTAAATTGTCTCTGAATTTGGAATATAAACATTGCTTCAATAGAATGACGGAAACCTCTTGAATCATCCCAGAATTGTGAACTTGAGTCAAATCTGGAAGACACTGTATTGGCAGTGACTTCAACTCAGGATAAATGAACTTTGAGCTTTAGTGGCTCTATTCCATTTCACCAAATCCATTTGGACTTGGGGAAGGGGTGGGGGGTTACTACTCTGGATACATCCCTGTATTCTTGTCTCTGGTGTTAGTATTGAATACCATTTTAATTAGTTCATGATCTTGCCAGAATTCTTCCCAGGACCATTTTCCATCCTGGTGAAACCAACCTCCAGATGGCTCTCATCTATTATCTGAAGCCAACTAAAACCTACAGATTCTCCATTCAGCTTTTTTTGGTTTAATTGTGCAACAATCTACTGAGCCAAGCTGAGACAAAGAGAGTCATTTTGAAATGGTTGTCATGTGGCTTCTCTCCCTGGTATCTCTCACTGCTCACATGTCTAAGATGGCAGGTTCTTATTAAGGCACATTCAATCAGAGACAAAATGTTCACATCCCCAAGTCTCAGACATGGCCCCGTCAACAAGATTTGCATGGAAGCCATGTGGCCTTCTATTCATAGTCTTCTGAAACATTACTTCTTAGGTTCCCTCTTCAGATGGGAGTTGCAATTTGATCTCTCGGTATTTCAGCAGCCTTGTTTAATATAAGCTTATCTGGAAGTGATATCTTGATACCTTGCCTGTTGTTGCAGGTGAAATTATAAGCTTGGCAATTTCCTCAGCCTCTGTTAGCTGGGAAAGAGGACAGATCCAAATTCTAATAAGGAGAAAAGGACGGGAGAGAAGCAATGAATCACCAGGGAATGCTTTATGCCACAGTGGAATGGTCTGGCGAAAAACTCTCGATGCCAGGGAACATATGATGAGGTAGAATGATATAGGGTCGTATGGCAGTTAAGCTTGGCATTGGCAGAAGGAAAGAAAGAAAGAAAACCAAAAAACTGGAGATGTGATCATCTGTCACTGCCTCAATGATTCCATGAACTAAAATCGTTTTTTTTTCTTTCCTTTCTATTATTGCTAGGTGAGCCTTTTACCCAGGAGGAAATGGAAGAAATGTTGTCTGCTGCACTTGATCCAGATACAAACACAATTCAATACAGAGACTATTTAGCAATGATGGTGATAGATGAAAATTAAAAAGTTTCAGACATTTAATTATTTTTAGATTTTAAACTTGTATTTCCTACTTCTGACTAATAGATATTAATTTAGGAAAAACATCTGGAAAAATAATATTCTCTTTCTAACTTAAAGCATTTATTGATGTATATAGCCCAAGGAAATAAAAAAAATAAATCCACTAATGTCCTATGGACTTTTGATAGAAAATTTTAGTGTTACCTAAAAAGGATTTGTTTTCCTCTATAGTATAGATTGCCATTAAAATATTGTTGAACTAATTATAGAAAGACAGTGAAGAACAACTGATCTGGCATAAGCCAAGCCCTTCCTCCAGCTCTATGAGTGGCACAGAAGCCTATGACTTCAGATCAGTTAGTTTGGAATGACAGTATTCACAAAGAGAGTGTGGTAGGTATAGGGCATTGCAGCATTCCAATGAGGTACAAAAGCCAAAGATTTACTTACTAGATTTCCTTTTAATAAAGAAAATCTCCATCTTTGACACACATCAGTAATGTTTTAATGTTTTTTTTTGATTCCAGGTTTTTTTAGGGCTTATGTTTGGCTAGATCAGATGGTAGAAATAGGACTAGAACAGTCATCTTTCTTAATTCCTCTTATGATTGGGAATGCTGTTTGTAAGATCTAGTGGGCCACCATTAAAGGAAAAAACTCATCTACACTGGTATTATTATTGCTACATTTTATTTATATATTATTATTAGTTTATATTTCTATATTATTATTATTATAATTTTGAACATAGGGGAAAAGCTTCCCAGATTTTCCTTACACCTTAGGGGTGAGAGACAAAATAGTGAAACTGCACAGATAAATAAATGAGCAGATTGCATTTCTAAGAGAGAATCCTCAAGGGTACTCTGTTATTTCTAAATAACTGACCACTGTATGAAGATTGGATTTAACCATTTCCTGATTGTAGCAATGAAGATACTTAGTTTAATAAAATCAGGAATGTCTTGGGAACTGTAAACCTTAAAATTTCTTAGACTTAAAAATGTTGGAAATTTCACCATTGGGAAATTTCATACTTGAAAAATTTCCTACTGATAGTCTATTGGAATGTGAACCCCCCTTTGGCATGGGAGGGTCTTTCTCCTCCCTACTTAAGATTACTTTAGGACAGAAACCTTTTGCTGAACAATGGAAAGGGCTTTGACCTATGCTTAAGCATAGAACAGGAAGTTCTTTGAGTCATGATTGATTTTAGAATTGATACAATAGAGATACTTGGAATGACAGAACCAGGTCTTGGAAAATACAATTTCAACCCTACTCAGTCCTAACAGGATTTAGGAAGGGCTGCAGTATAGATCAAGATTTAATTATTTGAGAATATGACCTTCAACAGACATGTGCAAAGCCACAGACCTCTGGGTGGTCCTGGGTTAAGGTAGAGCCACCATTGGCACAGGGAAGACATGGACAGTGATTGGTAGATGTGAGAACTGAGGGGAGGGAACTTGGATGGTTTCCTTAAAGATAGCAGGGTCTGAGGACTAAGAGGTTGGTTGGAGAGGTTTTGCTCTGAGAGGTTGTGCTCTGAGAAGCTTGCTCTGAAGGAAGCTGAAGGTGGAGACCCCTGAGACTGTTTCTCCATTTTGGTCACGTGAGTGATAGGGACTGATCTCTTTTCTTTGCCTCAGCTATCTAAGGGCTTGGGCCTTTTGGCCCAGCCTAAACAGAGGGGGTATTTAAGCCTTATTCCCTTCTCTCTCTCTCTCTCTCTCTCTCTCTCTCTCTCTCTCTCTCTCTCTCTCTCTCTCTCTCTCTCTCTCTCTCTCTCTCTCTCTCTCTTTCTCTCTCTCTCTCTCTCTCTAATACTTTTCTTCCTCCTGTTTGTAATTAAACTCCATAAAAGGTTGACTACTGACTTGAGTTTTCATTAAGGAATTACATAGCTGAATTCCTTGGCGACCTTAAATTAATATATATCAGTCTTTTAAAGTGATTTCCTTGTCACAGAACTCTAAATTACTCCACCCTACTTAGACCATACTTTAGGGGAAGATAAAGTTGTAATCACCTAATTGAACAATGAAGGTACTTAACTCTTAGCTTATAGTAAAGCTAGAACTTTAAGCTAAGTCTATTTTAATATCTTAATACAAAAAGGTGTTAAGTAACTATAAAGGTTAAATTAATCACAAAAAGGTTAAGTAACTCACAAAAGGTGAACTTAACAAAGAAGTGTTAAGTAAATCTAAAGATATAATCTAATCAAAGAAAATGAGAACTAAAAAGAATGAGCATTTAGAGGAGGAGACACAAGAGTGAAAGGTCTATATATTGGCTCATTTCCTCTCTATGGTACCTTTTGCGGTGGAGAGTTGGCTGATAGCAGCGGTACTGGGCATTTCGGCATCTTAGCGTGGCTACAAGCTATTCTCCGGTTTGGTGGTGAGTTTCTGGCTGAGTTTCCCTCCTTTACTTTTCCAACTTTATCCTCTTAGAAGCCTCTAATTTTCTTCAGAGACCTAGAGGCAGGAATTTTAACCCCCCCCTGGCATAGGCCAGGCAGGAGAAATCCTATATCCTCTTCCCTCCTCCTTAAATTCCTTCCCTCTATATTAATTAAATTACCATAAATTTCCAGACTGACTTGGGTATTTTATTTGGAATTTCCCCTAGTGGCCAATTAAATCTAGATTTTAAGTCACAACCCTAAAATTATCTTCACAACTGCCAAGTGGAATGTTTTTCAGTCATATTCTTTTAAAGAGACCATTTGTGTTAAGGAATTCTAATTTTCTCTTGGACGGTTACATATTTCCTAGATTTCTAGAACAGCTAAAACTTCAGGATTTTACCATTATAGAGAAAAGGCTTCAACTTACCCTAACTACATATAAATGTTCAGTTATACAATGTTTTAAAAACATTATCAAGAGAAGCAGCTAGGTAGCAGAGTGGATGGAGTACTGGACCTGGAGTCAGAAAGACCTCAGTTCAAATCTGGACTCAATGACTCTAAGAAATTAATTTTAACCTCTGTCTTCCTCAGTATCCTCTACTGTAAAATGAGGATGATAATAGAATCTATCTCACAAAGTTGTTATGAAAATCCAGTGAGATAATTTACATGTCAATCTCTTAGCTTGGAGGGCTTGGATTCCTCTAGAAGCCTACTTTGTGGTTTTTACAGGTAAACCTTTCCCATAAGACCTGAACTTTTTGACCATCTCATGGTAATAGTGGAGAACAAAGTCCAGCTCTTTTTTTTTTTTTAAACCCTTACCTTCCATCTTCGAATTGATACTGTGTATTGGTTCTAAGGCAGAAGAATGGTAAGGCCTAGGCATTGGGGGTTAAGTAACTTGCTCAGGGTTACATAGCTAGGAAGTGTTTGAGGCCAGAGTTGAACCCATGTTCTTTGGACTCCAGGCCTGGCACTATATCTACTCTGCTACCTAGCTTCCCCCCAAGGACTCTTGAAATTGAGGTTAACCATGATGCAATCCCAAGACTAGCATTGTTTGGGAACTCTCCTCGGGCCACATGGGGCAGGCACATTCAGCTTATCTGTTTCTTCTGCTGAAGTGTGGTCATTGGAGACTCTTGGGCAGGAGTAGAGAATGACTCCCTCAACATACTCTTGCTGGGTTTGGGAAGAAAGCTAGAAGGAAAAAGGTGAAAAAGAATTCGAATGTGTGATGAAGATACCTTTTTTACACCAGCAAAAAAGGGCAGTTCTTCTGATGATCCTGTCCTCAAGAGTCCAAACTAATCAATACATACTTTTTTTGTCATTTTGTTTTTTAAACTCCCACCTTCTGTCTTATTTTTTTTTGAAAATTTTATTTAATTAGTCAATGTAGAATATTTTTCCTTGTTTACAAGAATCATATTCTTTCCTTCCCCTCCCCCACCCCCTCCTATAGCCGACAGGAAATTCTACTGGGTTTTACATGTGTCCTTGATCAGAACCTATTTCCATATTGTTGATGTTTTCATTAGGATGATCATTTAGAGTATCCATCCTCAACCATATCCCCTCGACCCATGTAGTCAAGCAGTTGTTTTTCTTCTGTGTTTTTACTCCCACAGTTTTTCCTCTGAATGTGGATAGTGGTCTTTATCATCAATCCCTCCGGGTTGTTCAGGATCACTGCATTGCCACTAATGGAGAAGTCCATTACATTCGATTGTACCACAGTGTATCAGTCTCTGTGTATAATGTTTTCCTGGTTCTGCTCTGCATCACTTCCTGGAGGTTGTTCCAGTCTCCATGGAATTTCTCCACTTTATTAATCCTTTTAGCACAATAGTATTCCATCAACAACTTATACCACAGTTTGTTCAGACATTCCCCAGTTGAAGGGCATCCCCTCATTTTCCAATTTTTTGCCACCACAAAGAGCGCAGCTATGAATATTCTTGTACAAGTCTTTTTCCCCATTATCTCTTTGGGGTACAAACCCAGCAGTGCTATGGCTGGATCAAAGGGCAGACAGTTTTTTATCGCCCTTTGGGCATAGTTCCAAATTGCCCTTAAGAATGGTTAGATCAATTCACAACTCCACCAGCAATGCATTAATGTCCCAACTTTGCCACATCCCCTCCAGCATTCATTACTTTCCTTTGCTGTCATGTTAGCCAATCTGGTAGGGTGTGAGGTGATACCTCAGAGTTGTTTTGATTTGCCTCTCTCTGATTATAAAAGATTCAGAACACTTTTTCATGTGATTAATAGTTTTGATTTCTTTAACTGAAAATTACCTATTCATGTCCCTTGCCCATTTATCAATTGGAGAATGGCTTGATTTTTTGTACAATTGATATAGCTCTTTATAAATTTGAGTAATTAGACCTTTGTCGAATTTTTTTGTTATGAATATTGTTTCCCAATTTGTTGCTTCCCTTCTCATTTTGGTTGCATTGGTTTTGTTTGTACAAAAAAAACCTTTTTAATTTAATGTAATAAAAATTATTTATTTTACATTTTGTAATTTTTTCTAACTCTTGCTTGGACTTAAAATCTTTCCTTTCCCAAAGATCTGACAAGTATACTATTCTGTATTCACCTAATTTACTTATAATTTCCTTCTTTATATTCAAGTCATTTACCCATTTGTAGGGTGTGAGATATTGATCCAAACCTAATCTCTCCCATACTGTCTTCCAATTTTCCCAGCAGTTTTTTATCAAATAGTGGATTTTGGTCCCCAAAACTGGTATCTTTGGGCTTATCATAGACTGCCTTGCTGAGGTCACTTACCCCAAGTCTATTTCACTGATGCTCCTTTCTGTCTCTTAGCCAAATCATATTGTTTTGATAACCACTGCTTTATAGTATAGTTTGAGATCTGGTACTGCGAGGCCACCTTCCTTCACATTTTTTTCATTATTTCCCTGGATATCCTTGATCTTTTGTTCTTCCAAATGAACTTTGTTATGGTTTTTTCTAATTCAGTAAAAAAGTTTCTTGGTGACTCGATGGCTATGGCACTAAATAAATAAATAAATTTGGGTAGGATTGTAATTTTTTTTATTATGTTAGCTTGTTCTACCCATGAGCAGTTAATGTTTTTCCAATTATTTAGATCTATTTTTAATTTGTGGAGAGTGTTTTGTAGTTGTGTTCATATAGTTCCTGTGTTTGTCTTGGCAGATAGATTCCTAAGTATTTTACATTGTCTAGGGTGATTTTAAAGGGAATGTAGCTTTCTAACTCTTACTGCTGGGATGAGTTTGAAGTATATAGAAATGCTGATGATTTATGTGGGTTTATTTTGTATCCTGCAACTTTGCTAAAGTTATTGATTATTTCCACTAGCTTTTTGGTTGATTCTCTAGGATTCTTTAAGTAGACCATCATGTCATCTGCAAAGAGTGATAACTTGGTCTCCTCATTGCCAATTTTAATACCTTCAATTTCTTTTTCTTCTCTAATTGCTACTGCTAGTGTTTCTAGTACAATGTTAAATAATAGAGGTGGTAATGGGCATCCTTGTGTTACTCCTAATCTTATTGGGAAGGCTTCTAGTTTATTCCATTGCAGATGATGTTTGCTGATGGTCTTAGATATATACTGTTTATTATTTTTAGGAAAGGCCCTTCTATTCCTATACTTTGTAGTGTTTTCAATAGGAATGAGTGTTGTATTTTATCAAAGGGTTTTTCTGCATCTGTTGAGATAATCATGTGATTTTTGTTGGTTTGATTGCTGATATTATCAATTATGTGGATAGTTTTCCTAATATTGAACCATCCCTGCATTCCTGGTATGAATCCTACCTGGTCATAGTGAATAACCCTCGTGATCACTTAATGGAGTCTTTGCTAGTATCCTGTTTAAGATTTTTGCATCTATATTCATTAGGGAGATTGGTCTATAGTTTTCTTTCTGTTTTTGACCTGCCTGGCTTTGGGATCAGTACCATATTTGTGTTGTAAAATGAATTTGATAGTCCTCTTGGCTTATTCTGTCAAATAGTTTGTATTGTATTGGGATTAGTTGTTCTTTGAATGTTTGATAAAATTACCTTCTGCCTTAGAATCAGTACTAAGTATCAGTTCCAAGGCAGAAGAATGTTAAGGCTAAGCCATGGGGGTTAAGTGACTTACCCAGGATCACATAGCTAGGAAGTGTCTGAGGTCAGATTTGAAACCAGAACCTCCAGTGTCTAGGCCTAGCTATATACCGAGGCACCTATCTGTCCCCCAAACAACACATCTTGAGGGGAGCCCCACATAAGTGAGGCTCATCCTCCAAAAAGCACAAAAGTATGGTTCCAAAGCACTAATTCATCTTGGTGGAGACAACTCCAGTGACTGAAACTTGAAGGTGATGCATTTTTTCCTCTTAGCAGAATGCCAGTGAACACGTCCATATTCTATAGGAATAAAGCTTCAAAATGCTTGAACAAAAACTCTCTACCCTAGAAGCCTAAATTTATTTGTTCAGTCAATCAATCAATCAATCAAATATTTATTAATCTGTGGGAAGCTGGGTGGCTCAGGGGATTGAGAGTCAGGCCTAGGGATGGGAGGTCCTAGGTTCAAATGTGGCCTCAGATACTTCCTAGCTGTGTGGTCCTGGGTAAGTGGCTTGACCCCATTTGCCTCAGTTTCCTCATTTGCCAAGTGATCTGGAGAAGGAAATGACAAACCACTTGAGTATCTTTGCCAAGAAAACCCCAAATGGGTTCTTTCCAATATGACTGAACAATTGGGGTTGGAAAGACTCAAAGGAAAACCTCTGCCTCTCAAAGAGTTTACATTCTTCTAAGTAAGATACAACACACAGAAAAGAGCTTAAAACAAAGAAATTGGAAGGAGAGAGCCCTAATCACCTGGGGCAGGGCAGGGAATCTGGGAAAGCTACACCCAGTTTCTCATAGGAATATTCCATAGATAGGAGAACATTGTGACTCTGAGGGCTGGCCTGAGTCAAGGCATTGGAGCAGGGGAGAGAGAGACTGTCAGGCTCAGAAAGTTTATCTCAATTTATCCGAGACTAGTGAAGGTAGGTTGGTGCCAGATTCTGGAGGACTGAGGAGTATCTGCATTTTTAAAACATCCCCCCACCCCCCAATGACTCTAAGATAGGTCAAGGGCTAAGGAAACAAGGTTAAGTGACTTGCCCAGAGTCACATAGGTAGGAAGTGTCCAAGGCCAGATTTGAACCCAGCTCTTCCCAAACTCTAGGCCTGGCACTCTGTCCACTGCCCCTCTTTTTGTTTTTGATCAAGCAATGGAATGATCATAAATGGTCATAATGGTCATAAAAATGCAGACTCCCAGAGTTGGAAGGGGCATCAGGCCTTCCAGTTACACTTGTAACTTGAATAAGAATCCTTTCTATGATGTACCTGAGAATAAGTGGTCATTCAAGCCTTTGTTTGAAGATGAATGGTGAGAGGGAAACTTTTCCAAAGCAGCCTTTTTCACTTTGGGGCAGCTCTAATTGTGAGAAAGTTTTCCCTTACATCCAGCCCAAATCTGCTTCTCTGAATCTTGTAATCATTACAGGTACTACCTTCTGGGGTCTAAACAGATCACAGGGGCAAGCATGGTATATTGGAAAGTGCTCTGGTTTTAAGAGTCAAAGAATGTGGGTTCAAATTTCACCTGATAGCAAAAAATTGGAAAATGAGGGGATGCCCTTCAATTGGGGAATGTCTGAACAAATTGTGGTATCTAATGGTGATGGAATACTATTGTGCTCAAGGGAATAATAAACTGGAGGAATTACATGTGATCTGGAACAACCTCCAGGAAGTGATGCAGAGTGAAAGGAGCAGAACCAGGAAAACATTGTACACAGAAACTGATACACTGTGGCACAATTGAATGTAACGTACTTCTCTTCTAGCAGCAATGCAATGACCCAGGACAATTCTGAAGGACTTATGAGAAAGAACCTATCCACATCCAGAGAAAGAACTGTGGGAGCAGAAACACAGAAGAAAAAACATATGATTGATTATATGGTTCAATGAGGTTATGATTGGGGATGTAGACCCTAAACAATCAACCTAGTGCAAATATCAATAATATGGAAATAGGTCATGATCAATGACACATGTAAAACCCAGTGGAAGTGCACGTCGGTTACAGGGTGGGGAGGGGGAAAGGGAGGGAAAGAACATGAATTAGGTAACCATGGTAAAATATTCTAAATTAACTAAATAAATTTAAAATCAAATCTCACCTGAGCCACTTACTATCTAGAAGACAATTTCTTTGAGTTTCAGTGTCCTTATTTATAAAGGATCATTTGTTCCAGTGACCTCAAAGACCCCTAGCCTCTCTAAATACATGACCTTAGACCAGATTTTAACCTAGAACCTCCCAGCTCTAAGCCTGGCTCTTTCTTCACTGAGCTATCTAGTTGCCCCATCTCGAGTTCTTTTAATCCATCCTCAAATGGCCTGACTTTGAGGTACTTAATCATCTTTCTTATCCTTCTCTAGACTCTCTCCTCCTTTATTTATTTCTATATTTTTTACATGCCAATAGAATTTAAAAAATAATCATTTTCTGACATTTTGTGATCCATATTCTCTCCCTTCCCATCCTTCTTTCCCCTTCCTGAGGTGGCAGGCAATTATGATATATGTTGTACATGTCTTATTGTACAATACATATTTCCATGTTCATCATGTTATGAAAGAAGACATATCATTTACACTAGAGAAAAAACCATGGAGGAAATAAATGGAAGAATGGTATGTCTCAGTCTGCATTCAGCCTCCATCAGTTCTGTCTATGGTGATTGCCTTTTTCATCATGAGTCCCCGGAGTTGTCCTGGATCCTTGCATTGCTGATAATAGTTAAGTCATTCAAAGCTGATCATTGTCCTTTATTGCTGTTACTGTATACAATGTTTTGGTTCAACTCACTTCACTTTGTATCAGTTTATATAAGTTTTTCCAGGTTTTTTGTGATTGTCTGGTTCAGTCATTTCTTATGGCACAATAGTATTCCGTTATCATCATATTCCACAGTTTGTTCAGCCATCCCCCAATTGATGGATAACTGTTTAGCTTCCAGTTCTTTGCCACCACAAAAAGAGCTGCTATAAATATTTGGGCATATGTAAGTCTGTTTTCCTTATCTTTGATCTCTTTGGGATACAGCCCTAGTAGTCATATTGCTGGGTCAAAGGATTTGCCCAGTTTAATGGTCCTTTGGGCATGGTTCTGAATTGCCCTCCAGAATGGTTGTATCAGATGACAGTATCATCAATAATGCATTAGTGTCCCAATTTTCCCACATCCTCTCCAATATTTATTATTTTCCTTTTTCATCATATTAGTCGATCTGATAGATATGAGGTGGTACCTCAGGGTTGTTTTGATTTGTGCTTTTCTAAATTGTGCTTGAGAGCACTTTTTCATATGACTGAAGAGAGTTTTAATTTCATCTCAGAATTGCCCCTTCATATTCTTTGAACTCTTTCCTCCTCAACATCCCAATTAAGTTTCAGTATCCAAAATAATACCTTAGGACAAAGACAAGTAGGACTATATAACAGCCTTGTTCCTAGACTCTATGGTGGTACAATCCACAGAGCGCTGGCTCAGGAGTCAGGAAGACCTGAGTTCAAATCCAACCTCAGACACTTTTACTGGTTGTGTGACCCTGGGCAAGTCAATTAATCTCTGTCTGACTCAATTTTCTAAAATTTTTAAAAATAGGGGATTGTAATAGACATCCATGTCCTAGAGTGTTTGTGAGGATTAATAGAGGTGAAGCTGCCTCCTTAACATTCTCTGATTCCCTGCCCTGTCTATTTCTTACCCCTGGTATTCTCACTCCTCATATGTTTTTGAATTAAGCTCATTTGTGTGCATATTGTATCTCAACTGCTGTGAAGATCAATATTTAGCAAGCTCTTAGCAGAGAGTTTAGCACATAGTAGGAACATAATAAATTTTTTTTTCTTCTCTCTCTCAATGTAGCCTAAAAATATGTTTGCTTTCTTGGCTTCCATAGCACATTGTGGACTCATATTGAGTTTTTTCAGGACATAAGAATGCCAGAATTGTTGTTCAGATGAACAAAGTCATGCCTCCTATATCTTGGACTTGGAAACTGGATTTTTTTATTTTTAAAATTTTACCTTCTGTCTTAGAATTGATATGAAGTATCAGTTTCAAGGCAGAAGGGCATTAAGAGCAGGGTCATGTAGCCAGGAGAAAGCAAATAAAAAAAACCTTCTAGTAAATATTTTGCTTTTATTCAGTTTCAGGTTATATGTTCCACTCAGTACCATAGACTGCTGAGATCTTTTGGGGATAATGACTCTTGACTTCTTAGATTTAATATTTTGGCTCTTGTGTAAAAGGAACCCCTTCTTCCCAGGGTTGTGAACTTTCTTCTCATCTGACCCATCCCATTAATGTGGTTGGAACACTCCAAACAGAGGTCACAGGTTAAGAGCCCTAGGAATTTAAGTTGGAAGTAAGGGTTATGAGTTTGGGTCAGAGAGACTTTGATTGGTTCCTGAGATGTGATAGACCAGCTTAGAGAGATAGGAATTGATGTGGAGGAAAGGGCTATAAAGGTGAGACCGTAGAGGAAACCAAGGGCTTTTGGCATGAGTTGGTTGGGATTGATTCTTTTACTCCATTTGGCATTGGTGGCTCAGGTAGAATACACCCTCGGGGGCTGGTAAGACTCTTGCTCTGAAGAGACTATTGTACTTCCATGTGGAGATCAGAACCTTGTCGGGGAGTGAGCTGAAATTCTATGGATCAGACTTTAGAGTGGTAGACTAGAAAATAATTATCTTCCTTCTTTCCTTCCTTCCTTCCTTCCTTCCTTCCTTCCTTCCTTCCTTCCTTCCTTCCTTCCTTCCTTCCTTCCTTCCTTCCTTCCTTCCTTCCTTCCTTCCTTCCTTCCTTCCTTCCTTCCTTCCTTCCTTCCTTCCTTCCTTCCTTCCTTCCTTCCTTCCTTCCTTCCTTCCTTCCTTCCTTCCTTCCTTCCTTCCTTCCTTCCTTCCTTCCTTCCTTCCTTCCTTCCTTCCTTCCTTCCTTCCTTCCTTCCTTCCTTCCTTCCTTCCTTCCTTCCTTCCTTCCTTCCTTCCTTCCTTCCTTCCTTCCTTCTTATACTATATTTATATTAAATTAAATTTTAAAAGCTATCATCCTCATGACTTAAGAGTTAATTTTATAAATGGCGACCACAATGAATTTTTTACTAATATTATTTAACAAAACCAATTTCTAAATATTATATGTAGCATTTTAATTATTACATATTACACTTATTTTAATTATTACACTCTTAACATATTAGGGATTCTTGCTAGCTTTGTGCCATTTGAAGATTAGCTAAGCATGACATTTCTGCTTTTATCTGAGATACTGATGAAAATATAAATGGCTTAGGGCCAAGGACAGATCCTTGGGACACTCCCCTACACACCTCTTTTTAATTGACCCATTAATGAGTTGTTTTTCAGTCTACCCATTCAAACAGTTCTGAATAACCAAATTTTATTGCCTAATCTCCATCTCTCCATCTTTTAAAAAAGAATAGCTAACATAAGAGATTTTGTCAGATGCTTTGCTAAAATGTAGGTAAGTGATATCTATGGCATTCTCCTGATCCACTAGTTCAAAAGCATTGTCAATAGAAGGAAAATAAGCTCAAATCTGGCTTGAGGAAGATTATTTTGTCAGTTCTGTGAAGGGTGGACCCAGGAGGGGGGAGAGACCATGAAAGCAGGGAGAGTAATTAGTAGTCTGTGATAATAATCCAGAGAAGATTGATTAGTATTTGAATTAGGTAGAGTATGGGATGCATGTTTGTGATGTTGTGGAGGCTACAACAATACTTGCCAATTGAGTTCATATGAGAGGGAAGGAAAAAAGATGGCTCCAAGGTTGTAAACCTGGGTTCTTAGGGGGATGGGAAAATATGTATGAAGGATTTTTTTTTTTTGCAGGGTGTGGGGGGAAGGTAATCAGTTATATTTTGGACATATTAACTTTGAGATGTCCCTGCAATATTCAGGACATGTGCTCTAGGCAGTTGATAATGTGGGGCTGCAATTCAAAAGAAAAATTAGGCCTGTCCTCTGGTAATCCTTTTATGAGGTATGAACAGGTCCCTTGTGTGAGTCAAAAAAGAGCAATATCATTTGGTAGAACAATGATTGAGCTTGCCTCCAGGTGATCTTTAAAAGACACAGTTCAGTCAGAGGCATGGTAGCTAGGGAAGCCAGGCGGCTCAGTGGATAGAACCCCAGGCCTGGAATCAGGAAGCTCCGGGTTCAAATTTGGCTTTAGACATTTTCTAGTTGTGTAACCCTGGGCAAGTCACTTAACACCCATTGTCTTCCCACTTTTCTACCTTAGAACTGACATTTATTATTGAGTCTAAAATAGATGGTAAGTGTTAAAAAAGAAAAAGAAGAATCAACAATGGACCCAGGAGTTCTCCCTCTTCCAGAGAGCTCTCCCTCTCCCATCCTCTGCCATGTGCAGGGGTAGAGTACTCACCTTTAAAGAGACACCCCTTCCAGGTCTTGGAGCATCAGCTCAAGAGTATTCAACATACAGTTGAGGGAACAGAAATACTTGTTCCCGATTGTTGTTCATCCATGACATCATGGGGTGATTGGATTTAAGTAAGATAGAGCTGAACAAAGTCACCAGTCTCACTCTATCTTCCAGAGTCACTTAAGTCTGAATGCCTGGAGATGGCTTGGGATACAGGGTCTTCAATACCTCAGGGTTTGACCAAGTTAGACCAAGCTCTAAGGTTTCCACAATGTCTGCTTTAGTCACCTTCAGGGCCACTGGAACAAATTCTTCTCATTTATCCATTTCATTGGGGTGTGGGGGAGTTTTCACATGCTTGGGAGAGACATCTCCCCAACTCACCTTTGGGTTTGAGGCCTGTGGTTACCCTCATTTTATTTAGTTGTTTTATTGCAGTGTGGCCACTTCTTGTGCTACATCTTGGAGCCACAGGTGAGAATCAGGTGAAAGGTGGATATGAAGTCCTGAAAAGGGCTGGGCAAGCCCTCTTATCAGAAGTGCTTATCCTCCTGCACACTCCACACAGGCCACACTCCAGGTATACTGGAGGGGGAGGGAAGTGGCCCAAGCTCTCTGTTCCCCTCCAGCTCTGCCTCTTGTGAGCCACCCGTTGTGTGTTTCCATTGGGCTACTGGATGGATGTGAAAAAATGTTATTAGGCACGATGGAGAGGGGGAGGGGAGCAGCTCTGCCTGAGTCCCTCTGCTTTTCTAGTAACAAACTGGGGGTGGGGTGGCAGCCATGTGCTTACAGAGAGCACTCTGCATGCCATCTTTGGCACCCATGGCATAGGTTCTCCATCACTGGTATAGGCAAAAGAGAGAGATAGCTCTGCCAATTAAGGGTGGTTCTATGGAGAAGAAATGGGGAGCTCAACTGAGCAATCTGACAGGCAAAAATACTCCCTCTGAGGGGGTGGGAATTTGTGAGGATTCCATAGGAGAGAAAGGACTTCATGGGCCAGCAATACACAGGCATGAGTGTTCAGCCCATGTGTTCCTTACTATCACCGGGCTTTGTGCCCACTCTTCCCACAAATGCCCTCTGTACCACGCTGCCAAAGGAGGCTGAGGAGTGGTCAGCTAGCTAAGAAGACAATCAGTAAAGAGAGAGCAGTCTCTGAAACCAAGAAAGGAAAGAATATCTGTAAGGAGTAATTGCTTCACAATGGCAAAAGCTGCATAGACTGTCAAGGAAGAGGAAATCTTCATATTTGAAGGTCATCTTGCTGATAATTATCTGCTTGTTTGTTCCTTTTCAGCCCATCTACAGTAGCTATTTGTAGAAGCTGAGATCATTTGTGACTCAGCCCCCTTAGACCTCTAGTCAGCCCCAAATTTCTTGAATTACTGAACAACTGTCACCCTTTCACAGCAATGCTGCATTCTTTGAGTTTGTGCTTCACTGAGTTCTTGCAATACTTTATTCAAGTGTTTCTTCCTTTTAGACTATCCAGTAGGATTTCTTCAGGACAGCTAGCAAGGTTGGATAGAGTGAGGAGGATCTGAAATCGAGTCCAACCTCAGACACTTACCTGGCTATGTAATCCTGGTCAAGTCACTTAACTTCTATTGGTCAGTCTCATCTGTAAAATGGGAACCAAAACAGCATCTACCTCCCAGGGTTGTTGAGAAGATCAAAAGAGATAACTAAAAAATTTAGCACAGTGCCTGGCACACTTTAGGTACTATATAAATATATTTTACATAAATATGAATATATTATAAATAAAATAGACATAGGAATATTTAACACATAAATGTATCTTTGCACCAAAGAAAGAAATGGCAAACCACTCCATTTATCTTTGACAAGAAAACCCCATGGACAGCATTGGCGTGCTATGGTTCATGAGGTCAAACAGTTGGACGTGACTGAATAACTGAACAATGATGTGTCTGTGTACACACATGTACATATATAAGCACACGTATTCACATATTTCTTGTTGCTACCCTATCCAGTCAATTGAGGAACCCATTCTCCTCTAATTCAGTGGGTGGCTGAGAAGGGATAAGAAAGGATGGTGAGGTATTTATACCCCTAGAAGGAGCTCTAAACACTTATCCCAGCAATGGATGTACATGTATGTGTGTGTGTATGTATGTATGTGTATATGTATTTCTCTGTTCAGGATTGATCTTCCAATCCTGCCTCAGGACATAGCTGTGCAAGGGTAAAATCCCAGTGGAAGAGATGATGAGCTGCTGCTCATTTAGCCATGCGTGGTTCTGATCACCACCCAGAGATTAATTCATAGTGAGCCATATGCCTTCAGGCCCAGGTGGAGAGGCAAAAGATGGGGGTGTGGTGGCCCTCAGAGCACTAACAGACAGGCTACCACGGTCTCTAAGCATCACTGAGGGAAGATGGGTAGCAGACAGAAAATACACTTCAAGATAGAAGTACCCCCAAGGGCATATCACTCAGCAAAGTGCTAATGTGGATATTAATGCATAAACTCAGGTATAGACTTGTTCGGAATATATAGACAAAACCCAAAATCGTTTCCTACAAGCCCATAACCCTGGTATGTGCCAAGAACTTGGCTCTGGAGAATTAACCTAAAGCTTTTGGCAACCATGAGGTAGCATCCGAATATGAAAGAGAACCACCCAACACCTCATAATCTCTCCAGATATTCTCAGAAAGAACTGTAGAATAAACACTCCTGCGATCGTTGGATACCCACAAGTCATAGCTTCTAGATTATCTTTGAAGGTTCCCACCCAAGTGATACCACTAAGCCTCCGAGGGCTCAAGGAAATGTCTCAGAACAGGCATAATAGTTTTTGAGTTGTAGTTTTTGAGATGGGCCAGAGAGGTCATCTTATTACACACGAGGACACTGAGGCAGAGAGAAATGAAGTGACCTGTCCCAAGTCCTATTGAGGGTCAGTAATAGCCAAAATGAGAATCCAGGTTCCATGACTTCAGATCTAACCCTCATTCTATTCCTCAAGAACATCTTGGAGCTGCTTTTCATTCTCTCTTTTGCACAAATGGGTACCTTTATCATTTATTTCTTAACTTTTGCCTTCTGTCTTTCTAAGACAGAAGATTGGCAAGGGCTAGGCATTAGGAGTTAAATGACTTGCCCAGGGTCACACATCTAGGAAATATCCGAGTCCTCCTGACTTTAGATCCAGCACTCTATCGGCTGGGTTACTTAATTGCTCCAGCCTCTATATCATTTCCAACTACAGAAAAATGTAGCTCAAACTTCAGACACAAAGTTTCTCTTTTCTGTTTTAGGAAAGCTCTATGTCCCTGTAACACTTTAAAAAAATGTTTGAACATACTTTCACTTGACATATTTTATTTAGCTCTTGCACTGCCCTATTTTGTCCTCAACACCCAGCTCCAAATGACAGAGGCTCTCTCCTTTCTTGCAATGGGTTCCAGTACTGATTACAGAAATGTGTCTCATCCTCTCGCTAAGGCCACCATCCCAAGAATGCCAGACACAACAGCTCTTGTGTGCCATGTGGCAGTCCCAGCCTGTTCTCAGTTATCAGCCTTCTGGACGAGGGAAACCTGACTCAGTGCCCCAGGAATAGAAGTGGGAATCAGATCTTGAGTTCTGCCCCTGGCTTTGCCTCCATCTCACTAGGGATGGTTGTGGGCGGACCCTACCCCTCAAGTGTGCTTCCCCCTCGTAAAATGGGGCAGAAGAATACCTGGCATTCTCTGGTCGTCTAAGGGGCAGTACAAAGACAGTGCTCGTTGCCGATATCTAGCATCACCAATGCATCTATGAAAAATCATCTATTCAGCACCTCCTATGGGTAAAGCACTGTGCTAAGCTCTGGGGATACACATGGAAAAGCAAAGGCAGTCCCTTGGCGTCCAAGAGCTTATATTCTAAGAGGGAGAGACAACACACAAAGGAGGAGTGAGATGAAAAGGCTCAGGGCTCTTAGGGTACAGCAGCATATAATTTCTTTGGACAAAACTATATCTAATAATATTAATAGCTAGCATTTACATGGTGCCCATAATGTGCCGGGCACTGTGCTAAGCACTTTATACATATCTTATCTGATCTTCCCTGAGAGGTGGTTGCTATTATTAACCCATTTTATAGATGAAGAAATGGAGGCAAACAGGTTAAGTGACTTGCCCAAGGTCATACAACTAGTAAGTAGCTGAGGCTGGATTTGAATTCCTGTCTTCCTGACTTCAGGTCCAGTGCTCTAACCATTGTGCAATTTAGTTGCAAACACACACATCCCATGTAAATGTGTATATATATTACATATATACACACATATGTATATAAAGCAACATTTTGCATGTATATACAAAGCAATAGGTTTTACATACAACCAACTCATATTTCAATATACACACATTTATTACATTTTATGCATGCATGCTTATGTGTCTATGTGCACATATTCATATCTACATGCATATATATTCATTTAATAGTGCCAAGGACTTTTTTTGGTGTTGAGAACATTCATTTGTAGCTGTGGTTGCTGAGGTGGTTGAGACTGAAGTGTCAGGCTCTATCTACACAAGGGATGCTTTTCTGGATGACGGCAGCAGGGACCAAGGTGAAAGCAGTGCTGGTGGTCTGGGGGAAATGCCATTCCTGAGGCTCTCGGGATTTTCTGTCAGTCAGTGGCTAGAGTTGGTGGTGGCAGTGGAGGATCACTTTTCCAAAGGGGTTGTTCCCTTTGATGATGGCTGTGGGGGGTTCGCTTAGAAACAGTGCACAAGAGCTAAGATATTGCTGTTCCCAGAATTCTTGGATTCAGAGTCCTGGGCTATGTCTGTTTAGGTCTTAGGAAAGGTTGTGGTTGAAGTGTTTGTAGTGGTTTGATCCACCTGGCACACGCCAGCTCCTTTCTCTTCCATAGGAGGCCTTGCTGCGTCACTTACACTGGTTTGTTGCATAAGTGACGACTGAATGGCATTTAAATGTTATTGGCAGTGGTTTGGGTAGGTCTCTGCTCTACATGGGTTGTTCCTCACAATGATGGTTTCCACTACAAATTTATATTATATAACCTCAAGTGGGCCCCCATGGCTTCAAGGCAATCCTTCTTTACCATATTAATTAATTCACTATTTCACTTACCACAGCAGCTCTTTCAAATGCTTTCATCCCTCTTTAAATCTCCTATGGCTTTCCCTGCCCCCACCCTCCCAACAGACATATTTTTTACTAAAAAGAAATTGAGGCCATTTACCAAAAGTTCCTTCTTCTCCCCTCCTGCTCCTCATCTCACATCACTCATGTGCTTTCTGCAATTATCTCCTCCGTCAATCCTGGCTCATATGAAGTGGTCCTTCTTCTTGTCAAAGCAAACGCCCCTACATGCACAGTGATTCCATTTCATCTTGTCTTCTCCATCAGATCATTCCCTTTATCATCTCCACTCTCACTTATCTTCAGTCACTCTTTGTCTACTGGCTGCTTCCTGACCGCCTACATACCCATCTTCTCCCTACCCTCCAAAAACCCTCATCCATAATAGATGTTGAGTTGTATGGGATTTTTTGATCATCTTATTACATATTAGGAAACTGAGGCATCTATTCATGTATCCCTGAAAGCTGTTGTCTTATATCTCTCCACTTTTTTGTGGTTCAACTTCTTGAGAATGCTTTCTATAATAGGTTCCTATACTTCTACAGTCTGCCTTCATATCTCATCATTCAACCAACACTGCTCTCTCAAATGTTATTAACAATCTTTTTTTTTTTTTAAACCCTTACCTTCCATCTTGGAGTCAATACTGTGTATTGGTTCCAAGGCAGAAGAGTGGTAAGGGCTAGGCAATGGGGGTCAAGTGACTTGCCCAGGGTCACACAGCTGGGAAGTATCTGAGGCCAAATTTGAACCCAGGACCTCCCTCCCATCTCTAGGCCTGGCTCTTAATCCACTGAGATACCCAGCTGCCCCCTAACAATCTTTTTTTTTTTTTAACAATATTTTATTTGATCATTTCCAAACCTAACAATCTTTTAATTGCAAATTGAATTGCCTTTTCTTAACCCTTATCCTTCCTGACCTCTCTATAGCCTTTGATGTTGATGATCCCTCTCCTGGCCTTAATATTCTTTTCTCTCTAGGTTTTCAAGATACTACTCTTACCTGGTCCTCCTTCAATCTGTCTGACTTCTCCTTCCCATTCTCCTTTGGTAGATCATTTGGATCCTGCCCACTAACTACGGGTGACCAACAGGGCTCTGTCCTGGGTCCTCTTCTCTTTTCTTTCTAAGCTCCTTCACTTGTTGATCTCATCAACTCCCGTGGATTCAATTATCATCTCTATGCAGATAGTTCTCAGATCAACTTTGCAGCTCCAAATTCTGTGCTTACTCCAGTCTCCCATCTGCAACTGCCTATTAGACATCTCAGACTGAATGACCTATCAGCATCTGAAACTCAACATGTCCAAAACTGAATTCACTATATTTCCCCCAAACTCTACCCTATGTATGATTCAAAATCTGTTACCCTAAAAAAGAACTACACATCCCAAGAGCCCACTGACTGCCTGTCATTATGTACTTCTTGTAGACCCAGGATAAAGGGCGTGAACTTTGGAGGCTCCTCCTCTCTGATGTAGAATCAGTATTGATGGTGGTGAGTGGGGTTGACTAAAAAATGGCTAACCAGCCATGGGCATGTGGTCTTTATTTTGTATCTTCTTTATTCCTTGATTTCTAATGATCATTAATAAATTGAGATTTAATTTTAACTTTTACACCTACCTGCTTCCCAATTTTTCTTTTAAAAAAACCCATACCTTCCATCTTAGAATCAATACTGTGTATTGGTTCCAACACAGAAGAGCCTAGAGCTAGGCAGTGGAGGTTAAGCTTGACTTGCTGAGGATTACACAGCTAGGAAGTGTGTAAGGCCGGATTTGAACCAAGAACCTCCCATTTCTGAATCTGGCTCTCTATCCACTGTGCAACCTAGTTGTTTCTGATATTTACCATTCTTTAAAAAAAATTTTTTTAAGTTCCAAATTCTCTTCTTTCCTCCAATCCCTCTCCTATTTACTGAGAAGGTAAGTGATATGATATCAGTTATAAATGTGCAGTCAAACAAAAGCTTTCTATATTAGACATAAAAGCAAGAAAAATAAAAGGAAGGAAAAAGGGAGAAAATTATACTTCAATTTTTACTTAGAATTGATCAGTTCTCTTCCTGGGGGCAGATAGCATTTTTTCATCATGAGTCCTTTGAAATTGTCTTGGATCATTGCATTGATTGGAGCAGCTAAGTTCTCCACTGTTGGTTATCATTACTCTACTGTTATTCTTTTTTACAATGATTGCCTGGTTCTGCTCATTTCATTTTGTATCAGTTCATATAGGCTTTACCATGGTTTTTTTTTGAACCTATCCCCTTTATTATTTCTTATAGCACAATAGTACTCCATCAAATATCATAATTTTTTCAGCCATTCCCCAATTGATGGGCATCTTCTCAATTTCCAGTTCTTTGCCACCCCAAAAAAGGACTACTATAAATATTTTTGTACAAACAGATCCTTTTCCTTTTTGGGGACCAGACCTAGTAGTGGCTATAACTTTTACCCTTAAAGAAGATGCTTAGAGGGGCATCTAGGTGGCACAGTGGATAGAGAACTAGTCCTGGGGTGGGGAGGTTCTGGGTTCAAATATGGCCTCAGATATTTCTTAGTTGTGTGATGACCCTGGGCAAGTCATTTAATCCCTGTTGTCTGCCATACTGTTCTTCTGTCTTATAATTGATACTAAAATAGGAGGTAAGGATTTTAAAAAAAATAATCTGGGTGTAGAGCATTCTATTAGAGGCTGTGTGAGAGGATCCAAATATTAGACATGATGAGGTCCCTGCTCTCATGAAACTTATCATCTTACAAGAGTGAGAAGGCAGTCGTTTTGCCACCCTTCAAAAGTCTTTGAACTGTCAGTTGTATGGGAAAGTACTAAGAACAAAAAGGATTGAACATACAGTCTGGCAGAGAGATTGCTCTTCTTGCCTGGGAATAGAAGATCAAGGTGTGGGGGAGGTCACAGAATAGTCAGGCCAACCTTTGGGATGCTGGAAGGAACCCAGAAGATTGAGCAGGTGATGGTGTTGTTAATTATCAACTCCCTCCCACCCTCAACTTCCTCATTCCATATTCCAGGAGTATAGTTGCTATCAGACATTTTTAGCCTCTGCGGGTGTGTGAAATATTCAGCTCACCAAATAAGAGAGCTCAGAATCCACTTGAGAAAAAGATGGCTCGTTTTGTATGAAAATCCCCAAGATGGAGATTTGAAACAAACTCGATCCTTTCAAGAAGACAGGAGAGTAAGCAAATAATATTATCTAATTCCTAGAGCACTATCTGCTAGTGATACTGAGCAAGGGTTTAAAGGTGGAGCCTAGTCAATATATTCCAAAGGGAATGGCAGAACTCATTAAATTTAATATTCAGAATTGAGTTCTCAGGAGTAATAATCCAAGTTGTTTAATTCAAGAATGGGCTTGGAGTGGGAACATGGAGATTATACCTGGTTATAATCCATAGGGATGAGCTCAGTAGTGTAATGACCTTTTGTAGTGGATGTTAGTGGATGGGGCCTTAGGAATCCTCTATACTCCCCCAGTAGTATCCCTGGGCCCTCCAGGAGACTAGAGGGAACCTAAGTGTGATTCTAGGGACTTGACTCCCTTTACACATCATGGAGCCCTTGCAAACTTCCTGGAAAGAGTGAGGGTGGTCTACCCCCCTTTTTTATTTTTATTTTTTTAAACCCTTACCTTCTGTCTTGGAATCAATACTGTGTATTGGCTCCAAGGCAGAAGAGTGGTAAGGACTAGGCAATGGGGGTCAAGTGACTTGCCCAGGGTCACACAGCTGGGAAGTGTCTGAGGCCAGATTTGAACCTAGAACCTCCCATCTCTAGGTCTGGCTCTCAATACACTGAGCTACCCAGCTGCCCCCAGTTTATCTCTTTTAGGACTCTGTAGCTCCTTTCCAAGCATCAAGAACATACACTGAACTGGGAACTCCCTTAGTTCAAGAGGGTTCTGATGCGAGAGTCTCTGATCCACTCACAACCTCATCCAGAAGAGGGACAAAGTAAAAATTTATGGAGTCTTAAAGTCTTTCCCAGAGTAAGAATTTTAGCTATTGCCGTGCCAGAATCCTATATAGTGTGGTAGGAAGAGCACTGGAATTTGATGCTAACAGAACCTAGGTCCACATTCTAGCTCTGTTAGTTATGTGACTTGGGCAAATCACCTCACCTCCTGGTATTTCCTCATGTGTAAAAAGAGGAGGTTAGGCTAGGTTGTAAATCTCAGATTTGTGAACTTGTCTTTATATGTATATATCAGACACTCTCAAAGGGGTCCATGACTAAAAAAGGGTTCCAATCTCTTGGACTTTTGTTGTTTTTTGGTTGTGTCTGATTCTTGGTGACCACATCTGGAGTTTTCTTGAGAATGGTTTGGTTTGCCACTTCCTTCTCCAGCTTCTTTTACAGATGAGGAAATGGAGGCAAACAGGGCAAGTGATTTGCCCAGAGTCACACAGTTGGTAAGTGTCTGAAGCCAGATCTATCTCTAGCCCAGGATTCTATCTGCTGCACCATCTACTTGTCCTTTAAGAAGGCAAAGAAGTATAAAATATGACCTCTGCCATCAACACATATTGATAATAAGCTAGCAATGAAACCACAGTATTTGAGCTTAATATCAATTTCACTCAAAATCTTTTGATTCCAACAAGAAGGAAATACCAAAGAACAAATCATTTGCCAAAGAACTTTGTTGAGTTTTGAAACCTCCCATGCAGAAAAGTTGCCATAAGAAAAAAATCAATATGGGTAATTCCTATTTCCTTTCAGGATTCTGCTGAATTCATAGTTGCATTGACATCGGTGTTTCCTCCAGAATTCAACCTATCCAGACAGTTTCATTTTTTGAGGGTGATTCTTTTCTATGTTTTGTCACATATTTTTCTAAGAGTATCCATCCACCCAATAAGCTGGAGCCTTTTTAATAGATTTTTTTCTCATTTCTTGAATCCAAGTGCAATATGTGAGCTTCCTGTCTACTATCCATTCCTTACATGTTCTGCTACTTCCTTTTCCATTCTTTTTTTTTCTATATTTTCCCAATGCTATTTATGCTTATAGATCATGATTTGAAATATGCTGCAGTTTATTTAGGTCCACATGTAGCTCTCTATTGCTTTTAGGGGCACTGGCAATTTTGATTCTTCCCAGATCATAGTCATCAATGTGAGCAAATGAGATAATATTTGTAACAGTGTCTGGCACATAGTAGGCTATATATAGTATATGATTTCTTATTTCCTCTCCCTGCTCCCATCCTTCATCCAAGATTCACAATCATAGAGTATCAACAAAGAGAATATCCATGAATTAAAGGGTGAAAAAATGAGATTTGGAGCATTGCTGAAAATAAACCCCCAAACATGGAGTATTTTGTAGGGGTAATTAGAAATCGTGAGGATGATATATATGTTACCTGAGCTCTCCCTCATGCAACCCCTATCACTCAAAAGGAAATGATACCCTAACCTTCTGGAAGAGCAAAAGACAAACTACTAACACTCTGTAATGAAAGACTCTGGGTAAGGAATGCCACATTAGGAAAGGACTGCTATGCTCTGAGCTCTAGGGGAAGTAGATTTGAACCTCACAGATCATTGGTTCTGTCCCCTTCCACTGCCTTGGAACAAAAGCCAACAGAGGCATGGTCCTAATGGGTCAGGATTTGAATTTAAGAGAAAGATGCTCATATTCTTAGCAATCATCATTCAAATGAAGTTATTAGCAGGAATGAACCACTCTAGCAGAGAGCATTTCAGAGGAAAATGCCACAAACATCTAAGCAGAGAAATAGGAACTGGGGAAATAAACATGCAAATAAGAGTGACAACCGAAGTCGGGTTGATGGGCCAAATGGCCATCTGCTTCCCTATGGATTTCTTAGGCACCAAACATGTTTTCTAATAAACACAACTCGGAAAGAGGAAATAATACAAAACGTCTTTTGTGCTCACATTGGCTTTGTTGCTTGACAGCTTTGGGAGCAGGCTGGGATCACGCATTAAATTAGCTGCTCCAGTCTTAGATAACCCGAGAATTTTACTGATGTTTTTACCATGGCTGCTGATGCAGTCCTATGCCAAAAAGAATTCCTAGTCTTTTGATGCTTTAAAAAAATAAATTCACATGAAGCATTTTTTCCCTTACATAATTCACATTATTAGCTATACATTGGGATACGCTGGGATTCCAAACTCCTTAGATTCCAGGCCTCACTTTTTTCCTCTACTTATCTAGAACTTAGCACAGTGCCTGGTACATAGTAGGCACTTAATAAGTATTTACTGATTGCTCCTAATCTTAAAAAAGTTTTGAAAATCTGAACTTAACAAAAAAATAAATAAAATGAACAATTTCACCTATTCCAGGAGAATAAAAGAGGATTATTCTTTTTTTAAAAATTAATTGATTAATTAATTTTTAATTATTTTTCCATGGTTACATGATTCAAGTTATTTTCCTCCCCTTTTCCCTCTCTCTCCCAGAACCAACAAGCAATTCTACTGGGTTATACATGTATTTTTACTCAATACCTATTTCCATATTACTCATTTTTGTAATAATCTTTTAAAAACCAAAATACCAAATCCTATACCCATATAAGCAAGTGACGAATCATTGTTTTTCTTCTGAGTTTCTAGTCCTACTGTTCTTTCTCTCAATGTGGATAGTGTTCTTTCTCATAACTTCCCTGGGATTGTCTTGGATCATTACATTGCTAATTAGTAGCAAAGTCAATCACATTTGATCATCCCACAATGTTTCAGTTACTGTGTACAATGTTCTCCTGGTTCTGCTCATTTTGCTCTGCATCAGTTTATGGAGGTCTTTCCAGTTCACATGGAATTCCTCCAGTTCATCATTCCTTACAGCACAATAGTATTCCATCACCATCATATACCACAATTTGTTCAGCCATTCCCCAATCGAGGGACAACCCCTCATTTTCCAGTTTTTTGCTACCACAAAGACTGTGGCTATGAATATTTTTGTACAAACATTTTTCATTATTATCCAAGAGGATTCACCGAGGAAAAGCAATTGCTTGACTACAGAGGACAAGGAGAGACGCTAAATGAGCACCCTAATGCAACTACCAACAACAAGGAAATGGGTTCAGAGCAAGGACACATGTGATACCCAGACGAATCGCACGTCGGCTAGGGGAGGGGTGGTGGTGGTGGGGAGGAAAAGAAAATGATCTGTTTCCAATGAATAATGTATGAAAATGACCAAATAAAATAATGTTTTAAAAACAACAAAAAAAGAGGATTATTTTTGAAATTATTAGTCTCTGTTATACATAGCTTGCCTTTTCTTTTAGGTATACAACATGTAACTTTCAAAGACGTTCTTTTTGCCTATCTCTTTCTTGCCTTTTTTATGTTCTGCCCCTTAGACTTTTCAGGCTTAGGATAGTCTTCAAAAAAATCTATTGGTTGCACACCTAGTTGAAAACTAGTTTTTTTTTTTTTTTTGCAGTCATCGAATTGAATAGTGTTTGGCAATATTTTTGATTGCCCTCTAGTAGAAATCTCATCACTATTTAAAAGAACCCTAAAGGCCTCCTCCTCTTTCCTCCATTTTGTGAACTATCAGTTCTTCTTGAAGTCTTTCATATTCCTTACCATTCCCACCTGATACTTACAGTACAGGATTTTACAATTTTTTTTTTTATGAGAGCAAAGCAAGTTAATAATGTTGGTCTATCAATTCTGTAACTGTAGTTCCAGAAGAACCAAAGGTGTTGCTTCCTTCTATGTCTCTTGAAAAAACTGAGCGAGTTCTCCCAAACTGTGGCATAGGGAATTTTTACTAAGATATTTGGGATTAGTAATTAAAAAGTTCATAAAATTGGAAGCTTCATAATATATGGGTTTCAGGGGGGAAGAATATGCCATTTTCTGACTGACTCCTTTTTAATGGCCTTTAGTGCTAGAGAGGCCACGGAGTCAGGGATGACCTTCCAATGATATGCTAACCTAAACTCAAGTCAGAAAACTAGCAGGAGTATAGACTACTGGGAGGGGGGGGGGGGGTTCTCTGCTATTTCTTGGTTTTTCTCCTTACTCAAAGAGGACCAAAAGGACATCATTAGAATGATGTTTTTTGACTTGTGAATAAACTGGATTTAAGTGATGTAGAGTTGCAAAAAGTTGTTGGCCTCATTCCCTCTTCTAAAGTCATTGGAGTCCAGTAGCAAGAAAAAAAGTCAGGATGACTGGTGATGGCCCAAGATATAGCAGATGATCTTGACATCTTCAACGTCTCCGAGTGTTCCACATCATCTGCTTCAGCCACTTTCTTGGCCATTGGAACAAATTATTCTCATCCATCCATTCTAGCAGGGGAAGTCTTCATGTGCCGGGGGTAGACATGTCTTCTCCCCAATTCACCAGTGGGTTTGAGGTCTGTCAGTTACCTTCAGCCTGGTTTTAGCCTGTCTGTCAAGATGGTTTACCAGCATCTTAGAGCCACAGGGGAGAACTGGCTGGCAGGTAGACACCAAAGGAAGAAAACTGTCCTGCTACTTCTTTTTTTTATTAAGAAAAATTATTTATGAGCATATTAGCACCTCCTTCCCCTCCCAGCATATATGTATATACATATTATTTTTTTTCATGTTTTCATTTTTCAGTTCATTCTCTGGAGGTGACATTCACAAATTATTCTTCAAGTGTTAATTCTGGGGGACAGCTGGGTGACTCAGTGGATTGAGAGTCAGGCCCAGAGATGGGAGGTCCTGGGTTCAAATATGGCCTCAAACACTTCCCAACTGTGTGACCCTGGGCAAGTCACTTAACCCCCATTGTCTATCTCTTACTGCTCTTCTGCCTTAGAACCAATACCCAGTATTGATTCTAAGATAGAAGGTAAGAGTTTTTTAAAAAGTGTTAATTCTGTAGCTGTATATAATAATCTCTTGTTTCTACTCATTTTGCTGTTCCTTTTCCCAAGTAGCACTTTCCAAGTTTAAAAAAAATTAGCCTGTTCATCATTTTTTATGGTGCAGTTGTATTCCATTACAATCTGATGCCACAATTTGTTTAGCCATTCTCTAATTCTAATTCTCTAATTTCCTCAATTTCCACAAAGAAAGCTGATATACATATTTTGGAATATATAGGTTCTTTCCCTTTTCCCCTAATCCCTTTGAGAAACAGATCCAGTAATCATTGGTTCTAAGGGTATATACGGTTTATATCTCTGTGAATATAATTCCAGATTGCTCTCCAAAATGATTGGATCAGTTTACCAGTTCCACCAATGGTGTATTAGTGTCTCCATTTTCCCACATCTCTTCTATTTCCTGCTACTTAAAAAAATCCTTATCTTCTGTCTTAGAATCAGTACTGTGTACTGGCTCCAAGGCAGAAGAGCAGTCTACTCAACTGGGGTTAAGTGAGTTGCCCAGGGTCACTAGGAAGTTTCTGAGGTCAGATTTGAACCCAGGACCTTTTGTCTCTAGGTCTGACTCTCAACCCACTGAGTTACGTATTTGCCCCTTACTGTTACTTCTTAAAGGAATCTTAGATGCAGTTTTCATTTCTGCTCAGCTTTCTACTTGTCTGCCTTGCTCCTAGGAGCCAGCACAAGATGCTCAGAGCAGCAGGGATCAATGTAGCCCTGTGGTGCCTTCTCCTTACCACAATACATCATATAACTAACTGTCATATGTCTGCCAGCCTTGTTTAGCACCATGAGAGCTAAATAAAGCAGGCCTCTAAGACTTGCTCCTGATACTATTTTATATTTTATCAATATGCATCCTGCAACCATATATTTCCCTTTCTACCTTTTTGGGATTCTTATCATTTGTATTTTCATATTTCTAATTATGCTATGACTCCCTCTGCCCCAACTCCTGTGGATCTATTTGAATTCTAAATGGACTTTAGAGTTGGAGTTTTAGCACCCTGCATTTCAAATTCTGTTAAGGTGTCTATGAACCTGTGTCCTGGAGCAATTTCCTTATCTGGCATAATAGATTACCCAGAACCTAAGAGTTCAAATAAACGATCCATATAATAAGAGCATATTCATAAGTTCCCAGCTAAAAACACTTCCCAAGGTTGTTAAAAGAAAAAACAAGTAAATACCACCAGAAAAGAGGCTAAAAGCAACAAGCGAGGGAGTTCCCTCATGCCTTGACAGCTCATTGCCAACTTTAGAGCTAACTGTATATCTTCCTTGCCCCAAATGAGCTATAGCCGGACCCCTCATCCCTGATTGCCTACTTCGTGGCAAAATTAATCCAAGACACTCTCGGTCTGTTTCATGCCTTCTTTGCTCACAAAAGTCCCTGTTTATGTTGTGCAGTTGAGGATGGGCAGCTAACCCACCTTTCACCAGTTCCACCAGTCTCCTGGCCCATAACAACTTAATTGTGCTTTTGCTGATTCACTGTTAATAAGGAATGTTGGCTAAATAATTAAGCAGTACTTCAGTCATTCTTCAGTAGGTCCATGATCTCAGGGATGGGGTGGAGGAGGAGAAGAATTCTCGCCATCACTACATATAGCAGTCCTTATATAGCTTCTCTTTCTGTGCTCAGCCATGTTTGTCCATAGATTTTCTTAGAGGATATAGCCACTGAACTGGATGACTTGCTCCTAGGTATTTTCCCATTTTGTGAATGTTCATACAGCATTTGAACAGCCTGTCGTCCTCTCTCTCATTCTTCCTTCATGACTGGACTCTCTCCTATCATTCTGGTCACACATTTCCTTGTTTTTTGTGCTGCATCTTCAGTCAGTTTGCAGACAAAAGCATATGATTTATCACTTGTTTGTTTGGGTGTATGGTTGGTGGTTTTGGCTTTATAAGATTATTCACTTACTAAAATGAATAATATGGAAATATGTTTTGCATGATGATACATGTATAACCCAGATTGGATTGTTTGCCAGCTCTGCAATGGGGGAGGGAGAAGAGAGGGAGATAATATGGATCATATGACTTTGAAAAACTTATGTGAAAATTTATTATTTTAAAAATAAAATAAAATTTAAAAAGATTTTATATCTGATCCTAAAAGGGATAGGGAACCTCTAGAATTTATTACATAGAAGGATGATATGGTCAGATATATGCATTAGGAAAAACAATCTGACAATGGAGTAGGGCAGTGATAGGCAACCTTTTGAGCTTGGTGTATCAAAATTCGCCAAAAAACTGAGCATAACTTGGGTGGTGTGTTACCTCAAGAAAAAACCCAAAATTTCATGATATTTATAGTTTAAATAACAAAAATGTATAATTATAATATGTAACTGTATTTACCAATTTACCAAAAACTAATTATTTAACTTACCTACTTAGTAACTTCTTTGTTCATCTGTCAGTTGGTTTCTTTTGTTGGTCTTGATATTATTTAACTTGTGTGAGGTGCCATGAACTAAGATAAGTGAGGGGGAGTGGGAATTCTTTTTTTTTAATTATAATTTTTAATTTCAAACATTGTTCCTTGGTTACAAAAATCATTTTATTTCTCTCCCTCCCCTCCCCTACCCCTCCCATAGCCCATGCGCAGTTTGACTGGGTATCACCTGTGTTCTTGATCAGAACCTCTTTCCATGTTGTTGGTATTTGTAATAGGATGTTCATTTAGAGTCTATTTCCCCATTCATATCCCCTTCGACCCACGTCATTAAGCAGTAGTTTTTCTTTAGAGTTTTTGGGAGAGGGAATTCTTTAACTAACCTGCCTATTAGTGACATTTTGTTGCTGAATTTCATTGGCTAAATCTTCAATTGAAGGTTGGTATTTTGTACACTTCAAGCCCAGGCAAGTGCTACTAACTTCATCTGTCAATCTGTTTCATTTGTTGGTTTTGATATTATTTAACATTGAGAATAAGATTTCACAAAAGTACATAGAGGGAAAAATTGTGAGTAAAGCCATTGCTATATTTTTCAGGGTGCTAAAAGTGTCTGGAAATTGGTTCCAGGCACTCCTCCATTGCATGTGGGCTGGAGCACTGCCCATTCTTCTGTCAGCCTGGCCCCACCCCTCCCCAGTTGACTGGAGGGCGCTGTGAGAGCAGCTGCTACCAGTCTGCCTGCCTGGTGCTCCTTTCTGCTCTCGCTCCTCCTCCTTGCCCCCACAGAAGCCCCACACATCTGGTGAGCACTGCCTGCTAGGCCTTCACATGTGCAGCTCCCCCCCTCCCCCCAGGGCCCAAGTTGCACGTCTCATTGAAAATGGCTATGGGTATCAGTGCTGACCTGTGTGTCATAGGTTTGCCATCACGGGAATAGGGGATGATCTGGAGTGGGGAGAGACTGTGACCAGCTGTCTATTGCAATAGTACAGGAGTGAGGAGGCAGCTAGGGGGTTCAATGGATAGAGAATCAGGCCCAGGGAGAGGAGGTCCTGGGTTCATATTTGAACTCAGATACTTTCTAGCTAGTATTGATTCTAAGAAGGAAGATGAGAGTTAAAAAAAGTGCAAGAGTGAAGTGATGAATACTTGCACCATGTCAGAGAAAAGATGGAGGCCTTTGTGTACCCATTATCTTTCCATCAGCATTTGGGATAGAGGACAAGGATTTCACATATGGAGTACTATTGAATGAAAACATTACTAAAGGAGCTAAATCATATCAATCTTGACATTCTTGTGTATAGTTAAAAAATCTTGAACCCCAGGACCACATTCCCCAGAATTTTTTTTCATTCCCCAGCATCCCTTTCCCTGTGTCCTCATATTTGAGTTGTTACATTATTGTTTATAAGTTCCTGTGACTCTGCCCTCTTGGCTCTTTCTCTTGTGACCACAGCTGAGTTTACTCTAGCTTTAAAAATTTTTAGTTATTATTAATAAATCTTATAAAACACAACAATTGAGTTATTGTATATTAATTTTAATTCTCACATTTGTCATAAATAAAACTAGAAAAAAGAAGGAATTTGCAGCTAAAGGGAAAGATAAATCTTAAGTGCTCCTTTGAGAGGCAAAGAAAGACATTGGTAGAGTGGGTTTTATCACATGCTCCAAAGCTTTACAATAAAATTTCATGTGACATTTGGTCATCATGTATAGCTAGAACAATGATAAATGTTTGTAAAATGACTGTCATGAAAATAATTTCAGTTTATATACCAATATTTATTGCTGAGGATGAAGTGGTAGAGAAATTTGATAAAGAACACAAGATTCTCCAAATCAAATCAAGGTACACTGTGATACTTGGTGACTTCATTGAAAAGATAGGAAGAGATGAGGATAGAAAGAAATTTATGGGAAAATATGGTTCGGGGAAAAAAGAAGTGAGAGATGCTAAAGACTTGTTGATTACAGAAAAGCCTTAAACCTTTGTATCACAAAGGTCTTCTTAAAAAAAAAATTGTTAGGTTCTGAACATGTAAGAAACAAATGACAAATCTAAGAAAGAAATGACTTAAGTTTTTTTTTCCATTTTAAGTTATTTATTTAGTCAATTTAAAACATTATTCCTTGGTTATAAGAATCATATTATTTCCCTCCCTTCCCTCCCCTCAACCTTCCTGTAGCTGACCCACAATTCCACTGGGTATTACATGTGTCTTTGATCAAAACCTATTTCCATGTTGTTGGTGTTTGCATTAGGATGTTCATTAAAAGTCTATATCCCCAATCATATCCCCTCAACCTATGTAATCAAGCAGTTGTTTTTCTTCAATGTTTCTACTCCCACAGCTTTTCCTCTGAATGTAGATAGTGTTCTTTCTCATAGACTCCTCTGGGTTGTTCAGGATCACTGCATTGCCACTAATGGAGAAGTTCATTACCTTTGATTGTACCACAGTGTATCAGTCTCTGTGTATAATGTTCTCCTGGTTTTGCTCCTTTCACTCTGCATCAATTCCTGGAGGTTGTTCCAGTTCACATGGAATTCCTCCACTTTATTATTCCTTTGAGCACAATAGTATTCCATCAACAACTTATACCACAATTTGTTCAGCCATTCCCCAATTGATGGGCATCCCCTCATTTTCCAGTTTTTGGCCCCCACAAAGAGTGCAGCTATGAATATTCTTGTACAAGTCTTTTTCCCCATTATCTCTTTGGGGTACAAACCCAGCAGTGCTATGGCTGGATCAAAGGGTAGACATTCTTTTATCGCCCTTTGGGCATAGTTCCAAATTGTCCTCCAGAATGGTTGAATCAACTCACAACTCCACCAGCAATGCATTAATATCCCAATTTTGCCACATCCCCTCCAGCATTCATTACTTTCCTTTGTTGTCATGTTAGCCAATCTGGTAGGGTGTGAGGTGATACCTCAGAGTTGTTTTGATTTGCATCTCTCTGATTATAAGAGATTTAGAACACTTTTTCATGTGCTGATTAATAGTTTTGATTTCTTTAACTGAAAATTGCCTATTCATGTCCCTAGTCCATTTATCAACTAAGGAATGGCTTGATTTTTTGTACAATTGATTTAGCTCTTTATAAATTTGAATAATTAGGTCTCTGTCAGAATGACTAAGTTTTAATAGGAAAAATCCAACTTATTATAATCATGGGAGTTATTACTGGCTCAGCTCTTTGTACATAACTAGACTTATCAACTTATCAGGTAAGATTAGTATTTATGATGCACAAGAAGAAAGAATGAGGAAAAAACATGGCATACAGAAGATTGAAATAGAGAGCAGAAATGACATTGATACTAACTATAATAATTTCAAGAAATTAAACTAATGTAAATAAATAGAAAAATAAGAAGATCAAATGAGCCTAATAAGTATCTTTGTCAAAAACATTTGACTGACTAGATAGAATAGAGAAGTGGCTAAGTAATCTAGACAACTAGGTGGTACCATAGAGCACAGTGCACAGTGCACTGGAGTCAGAAAGACCAGAGTTCAAATATGACCTCAGACACTTACCAGTTGTGTGACCCTGGGCAAATCACTTAATCCTGTTTGCTTTATTAGAAAAATGAGCTAGAGAAGCAAATGGCAAACCACTCCAGTGGGTTAACTAAGAAAATGTCAGATGGGGTTAGAAAGAGTCAAATATAACTGAAATGACTCAATCAGCCCCATGGCAAGTCCCTTAATCTCTGTCTGCCTCAGTTTCCTATATTATAAAATGGGGATAATGGATAATAATAGCACCTACTTCAGGGTTGTTGGAAGGATCAAAGGGGATAATAATTGTAAACTAATTAGCATAGAGCCATAATAGACCCTTATAAATGTTTCCTTTTTTTCCTCCTTCCCTCCATCCTTCTTCCTTTCCTCCTTCCCTCCCTCCCTTTGTAAGGGGTAAATTTAGGGTTTTTTGATTGAGCCACCTCTCCACAAAAAAAAAAAAGCTGGAGAGAGGAAGTGATGTGAAATATATAGGCCATTTTTTACATCACTTCCTGCATCTCAAATGTACCAATGGTAGCTTAAGCTTGACTTAGGACAGACTAGGGGGTCTGCAGTTGTTTCTGATTTGTCATTTGCTAGCACATGTCTGTCATAGGCCATCCTTCTCAACACTTAATCCTTAAGTAGGGGTGTAGACATTCCTGTTTTGTTAGACTAAGCAGGGTGGAGTACATCTAAAATTCACACCTTCCTTCCTTTCTTCCTTTTTTCCTTCTACAACAACATATTAAAATATAAACTCATCTGTGAAATCATATGTGGAAATATGATGGATAATTATGAACATAAGAATATTATCATCTCACAAAGTAGAAAGAAGTACTGGAGTTCTGTTTAGTCTGTACAAAACTTGGCAACAAATCCAACTCAGTAAAATCACCCAGTACTGTACTTGGCCTAACTGAAGCCAATTCCCTATGTCTTTAGGTTCAATATTGGAAAAAAAAGAGAGATAGTTAACAACAGGAGATTTACTTAGCCACAGCAGTAGCAGGATATTTAACAAGAATACCTTGGGTTGATTCATTTGGGAACCAAATCTTTCAAAACTCCTTCCTCTCCTTCCTCCATGTGTAGGTTTTCAGGGCAACTTTGCCATCATCGCCATAGTCATCTCCTCCTCCTCTTCTTCCTCCTCCTCCTCCTCTTCTTCCTCCTCCTCCTCCTCTTCTTCCTTCTCCTCCTCCTCCTTCTTCCTCCTCCTCCTCCTCTTCTTCCTCCTCCTCCTCCTTCCTCCTCTTCTTCTTCCTCCTCCTCCTCCTCCTCCTTCTTCTTTCTTCTTCCATCATTTTAAAAATAGGAATTTTTATTTTTACAACATGAGGATCAAATGGTAAAAAATTTACAACACTTTGTAAATTTGAACCCACAATATAAATGTCAACTATTATTGTATTATTATCAAATGCCTATAGGAAGGGTCAGCTTTGTCTTCTAATGAGGAAGTGACATCCATAGTCTGAGTCAACCAAGTCTTGGAATTAGTCAACATCTTTAAAGGAAAAAATAGCCTAATTTGTACAGAGGGAGGAATATCATACACTTACCTAAGTGCATTCAAAGATGAAACCAAAAAAGATGACTACAAATAGAAGAAAAGTGGAAATATGGTATTGAAGAAATGTTGTGGAAGTAGAAATGACAAGTTTGGAAAATGATTGTGTGGAATGAAGGAGAGACTGAGAAAGAGTGGTTAGACAAGTAGAAGGAGACAAGGAGAGAATAGGATCAAAAAATCTCAGAGATGAGAGATTCTCCAGGAGAAGGGTTGCCAACAATCTCAAATGTAGCCAATAGGTCAAGAAGGATTTTCTTAATTTTGTAACTTTAGACAGTTACTAAACTTTGGAGAAAATGGTTTCACTTGAGTGGTAAGGATTGAAGACAGATTAAAAAGTGAGGAGTGAGAGGAAAGAAAGTAGGAGCAATGAGTATAGTTATCTTTCCCTAAGTGTTTCACTAAGGATGGGAGGGGAGGTGTATGATGACAGCTTGAAGGGATGGTAGGTTTTGAATGAAAGTTTTTAAGGATGGGGAGACTTGGGCAAGTTTGAAGTCAGTAGGGGAGGAACTAGTAGATAGAGAAGTCAAAGATTTGAGAAACAGGAGGATTTACAATGCAATATACTATCTCTTCTTTTTTAGTGTCATTTTTTTCTATCCAACTTCTTTAATTGTCTGACTTTGGATCATTTTCTCTCTAAAAATCAAATATGAAATCCTCTTTGTCTTTTTTTTTAAACCCTTACCTTCTGTCTTGGAATCAATATTGTGTATTGGTTCCAAGGCAGAAGAGTGGTAAGGGCTAGGCAATGGGGGGTCAAGTGACTTGCCCAGGATCACACAGCTGGGAAGTGTCTGAGGCCACATTTGAACCTAGGACCTCCCATCTCTAGGCCTGGCTCTCAATCCACTGAGCTACCCAGCTGCCCCCCCTCTTTGTCTTTTAAAGCCCTTCATGATCTGGTCTTCCTCTACCTTTCCAGTCTTTTTATTCCCTTTCACATACTCTATGATCCAGCAACACTGGCTTTCTTGCTGTCCCTCACACACAACACTCCCTCTCCTGACTGGGCATTTTCCCTGGCTGTCATTCATGCCCGAAACACTTTCCCTCTTCATGTTTAATTCCATCTTCTAGTTTCCCTGGATTCCTTCAAGTCTCAGATGAAAATCTGCCTTCTATGAGAAGCCTTTCTCAGTCCTCTTTAATCTTAGACCCTTCCCTCTGAGACTGTCCCACCCTCCTCACAAATTTATTCTCTTTTTTGTTTCTACATAGTGATAGGCATGTTATCCATCCATTAGAAAATTATTTCCTAAAGGACTGGGACTTTTTTTTTGGCCTTTATTTGTATCCACAGTACTTAGCACATTGCTTGACACATAGCAGATTTTAATAAGTGCTTATTGTCAGACCAAATGATTGATGTACTTCCATTTTTTCAAGGAACACAATTATCCATAAATGGAGAGTAGAGAGGCATTCTGGAGGTTCTCTCATCTCATTTAACAAGGGGAGGAACTTGTATTTTATACAGACATAGTTGTTATAGGCAGAAAAATTATAAACATGGGATAATTTCTGAGTATCCCTGGAGCTACTCCTTTTGCCTATCATACTTGCTGAATCTGATAAATTCTCCATGAGTTTTGGTGTGAATTCTAGTAGCAAACTGCCTGGTTTTAAATAGTGGGGTTTTCTACCTTGTTCTTGACTTTTCCTATTTTTCCTCCCTAGCTGTCCAGGTGCGGTTGATCAGAAATAGTAGAATCCTTCCATGGACCAGTTCAGTAACTGTACTATATCTGTGTCTTCTGAAGAAATGCAATTTTCAGCCACTTTTCAACATTGCCTTTCCTAGCCCTTTCACTCATTTGACTTGTCTTTCGTAAGAAAGGCTAGCTCAGGGCAGATAGGTGGCTCAGGAGATCAGGTCTGGAGATGGAATGGTCCTGGATTCAAATCTGTCTTCAGATTTTTCTTAGCTATGTGGTCCTAGATAAATCACTTAATCCCAATTGCCTAGTCCTTACTGCTTTTCTGCCTTGGAATTGATGCCTAGTAGGGATCCTAAGACAGAAGGTAAAAGTTTAAAAGAAAAGAAAAAGTTAGTCCATCTTCTGAAAAGACTTTTAAAGGATGAATAGGATTACTTCTAATTCAACATAGGACTTAAAATAGGATTTAATTTAATTTAAGATAGGATTTTAAGAAGGGGACCCAGCTAGTCATCTCTTCTTTTCCCACTTGGCTGCCTTCCTTTGGACTTCTCCATTAGCAAGCTCTTTATCTTCCTTCTGTATATCATTTCCCCCTATTAGACCATAAGCTCATTAAGGGTAGGAGCTGTCTTTCTGTTTTGGATTTGCAACACCAGCACTTAGTATAGTGTCTGGCCCATAGTAGGTACTTAAAATGTTTATTTATTGACAGATTTAAACAGGAACAGAGAAGTTGTAAAGCATTCCATACAGGGAAAATGCCATAAGTAAATGTACACATTGAGCATAGTGTGATAGGAGGAGGAGACTATCTCAGGTTAATTGCTTAATGTTGGGGGATAGTGGGAAATATCAGGTTGGATAAATATGATTTGACTTGGCACATTTGCTTGAGAGATTAAATCACAGAAGGAAATATGAATGACTTGAGGGGAGCTTTATTTATTTTGGAAGATTTAAAAAACATTCACCATTATTTAAAAATTTTTTCTCAATTACATATAAAAACTTTTAATGTTAAATTTAAAAAATTTTCAGCTCCAAATTCTCTCCTTTCTTGGGAAGACAAGGAATTTGATATTGATTATACATATGAAATAATGCAAAACATTTTCATATTAGCTATGGTGCAAAAGAAAACCTAGCCCCTCAAAAAAAAATTAAGAAAGTAAAAAAAAAGGTATGCTTGATCTGCACTCTGTTTCCATCAATTCTTTCTCTGGAGGTGGATAACATTGTTGATAAGTTCTTCAGAATTGTCTTGGATCATCATATTGCTCAGAATAGCAAAGTCATTCACAGTTGATCTTCACACAATATTCCTGTCACTGTGTATGATATTCTACTGGTTTTGCTCATTTCACTTTGCATCAGTTCATCTAAGTCTTCCCAGCAATTCTGAGAGTCTTATGAGAAAGAATGTTATCCACAGCTAGGGAAAGAACCATTGGAGTAGGAATGCAGAAGAAAATATATGATTTATCACTTGTTTATAAGAGTATAGGATTTGGGGTTTTGGCTTTAAAATATTGCTCTATTGCAAAAATGAATAATATGGAAATTGTTTTTGAGTGATAATACATGTATAACTCAGTGGAACTGCTTGTCAACTACAGGAGGGAGGAAAGAAGAAGGAGAGAGACAACATGAATCATGTAACCATGGGAAAAAATAAAAAATGTAAAAAACCCTGTCTTCTCAGGTTTTTCTGAAAGTATCCTGCTTGTCATTTCCTATAGCACAACAGTATAACATCAAAATCATATACCACAATTTGTTCAGCTATTCCCTAATTCATAGGTATAGAGATTGGGGTAGGGATTTAATGCGGAGCCTTTAATCCACTATTATTGTATTAAATTAATTACAAAAATAACCCTCTACCTTTTAGAATCAATACTAAGTATCAGTTCCAAGGCAGAAGAACATTAAGGACTAGGCAAACTGAGTTAAATGACTTGTCCAGGGTCACCTAGCTAAAAAGTATATGAGGTCAAATTTGAACTCAGAAACTCCTGTCTCCTGGCTCTATATCTACTGAACCACCTCCTGCCCAGAATTAACTTTAATGAGCTGCTACTTAAGAGGAAAATCAAACCTCCCAGTTTATTCACTAATACCTTCTCTCCTATTTAGAGAGTTGCTTAGACTAGTAAGAGGCCAAATGATTTTCAGGTGGTCATTCAGTCAATCTATGCCCAAGGCAGGACTCAAGCTCAGGTCTTCCTGATTTCCTCTATTCCAAGCTGCCTCTGTGGTCAGAAGACAAATGACCAGCATCCTTACAAAGCACAAATTGACAGGAAGAGGGGGATTCAAAAGGATGCTAGGAGGAAAACCCAGCAGATTTGTTAATAGGTTGGCTGACTGGTACACATAACAATAAGTTGTTTAAACATTTTTTACTTGGAAGACTGGCCATCATAAGGTGGGGGTGCAAGCTGTTGGGCAGGCTGGCTGAGGGGAGGGTTTTGTGCTGAGATGGGAGGCAGCTCTAGCCTCTGAATGCAAACATTTTCAAGTCATTTTGAACTTCACTTTGCAAAGCCCTTACTAATCAGCGCTTTGTGTATCCTTTAAAGAAAGCCTTTTTATTTCATGATGATTTACAGTGTTTGTATTAGTGGTTACATTGCTATTTTTTGCCACAGCTAATCCACCTTTCTTAAGCTTGGTGTCAAGGAAGAGTTTGGACTTGACTTGAGTTAGCCAAGCTGTCACACACTAAAAACACAGGTTTCAAACACTGCAGGGTAGAAAAGGATGAAGATCCTTATTTTAAAATAACAGTGAGACCAACATGAGAAGAAATGTTAGTCCTATTTTGAAATCATTAGTTTACCCTGAACTAAGCACCTTAGCCAATAAAATTTAATGTAAGAAAACACGTAAGAACAACTTAGGGTAACTCAGATGAACAGTTTTTTCTGTGCTAAATACTCCAGTAAATGATGGCCAAAACACAACAATAGAGCTTGTTAATATTAGCCTCAATCTTGAAGTTACCTTGGAATAAGGCAAAGCTAACCCTAACCTGGATCCAAAGAAAATGCTGAATTCATAAAGAACACAAGATAGACATTCATGAGCCCCATTCATGGTTCTGTTACTGCTCACTGTTTGACGTTGGGCAAATCATATCAGTGCTCAAGACCTCATTCCTCATCTATAAAAAAATGAGGGCATTGGATCAGGCGATTTCTGAAGGTACCTTTTAGGTCCTCAGTTATCATGCCCAACCCTGTTGATGATCGGTGCTGAGTTCGGTATTATGCAAAGATCCAAGGAAACAACAATGTGATTGACCAGGCAGAGTAACCCCAAAGAGAAAAATGGTAACTAGAGACATAAAACATTTTACCTGAGCATGACTTACGACCATCTCTTAACTTCTGTTCTGGGAAGGGACAATTTGGGAAGTCAGTATACGCTGGCTGGGGCTCCCTATGCTCCTCCAGACCACAGACTGGGTGTCCATCAGAGTGAAGGAATGAGCCATGATGAAACTGGACTTATGATAGAGGCTAGAGCTGTCTCTGTGACTTGTACCAAGCAGAACTTAATCCTAATCATCTGAGTCTAGAGAAGTGATTCCTTAGTTGGGGATGGGAGGGGGTATGCTGGGATGTAGAGCAGAGGATCAATGAGCAGCTCAAGGTTTGCCTACTGATTGGAGAATGATGTAAAGAAAAGGAATGAAAAAGAACAAAGTCATTTATCAGGAACTGAAAGAGGCAACTGGATCATACTCCATAGGGAAATAAAGCTCTTATTACTCTTTGATTTAATTTGTGTTAGATTCTTTGTATGACACCAATATCGAGATCTATGGTTAATATTGAAATGGGTCACTGTTTAGATTTTACATATTCACATACAAATGTATATATGCACATACATAGGTATATACACATGAATGACATTATGACTAGGTTCAGACTTGACTCATATAAAGCATTACTTAGTGCATATTATTATAGGATCAGTAGTCTAGAGCTGGAAGAAATCTTAAAAGGCTAACCTCCTATTTTTACAAATGAGGAAACTGAGGCATTGAGAAGTGGAGTGACTTGCACAGTACCTTTCCAAAGCTGGTATTGAATTATTAATGTGATTGCTGTATGATTAATAACCTGCTGAGCTCCCAACTAATAATAATGGAGATCTAGAAGTTTTTTATTCAATAAAACAACGAAAAACATGACTTTAGCATTTTCTTCATCTACTACTTCTCCCATGTTTCTCCTCTCACGGAAAACTCTTTTTAAAAATGCCCAAAAAGATATGTGTGGTATTTTCCAAAGCTCTCTGATTTTCAGAATACTTACAATTAATTTGGTGCTGTTTTGTCCCAGGCATCATATGCAGAGGTCCCTGCCAGCCTGCCACAAGAACACTGAATCATGTAGAATCACAGTGGACCTTTCACTCTTGGAGGCTTTGCCAGCTTTGGTCCCTTTGATACTGGTCCCATTGACTAGATTAGGAAAGCCAAAGTTGTTTGCTTTATTTTCTGGGAAGTGCTGAACAAGAGATAATAGAGGGAAGGTGCTTTGCAATCTTTAAAGTGTTATGTAAATGTCACTTTTTCTTATATTATTTTAGTTTCCCTTATTAGTGGGGGATTAGCTTTGCCAGACCAACAAAATGAATGGAGAAAGTAGATATGATGGTTTTCCTTTTCTTTCCATTTCCATTTCCTTTTTTCTTCTCTCTGAAAAAAATAAAATGAAATGCATATGCCAGCCTCTAAACAGTTGGTTCTATAATCAGAACTCTAAATCTGCTAATAAATATATCCTAGGAGGGCAAGAGACTTAAAAAAATACATTCTTTGCTGCTAAAAATTAACTTTATAATTTACTTTTTGGCAATAGAGGATAATGAAAAATAGTAGCAGGGACAATAAAAAAGGGCAGCAGTGGGACAGCTTTCTCCCCCTTCTTTTCTTTCCCTGCGTCCTTTGGTGTTTGTCAAGCACTCATGTGCACTGAGCTGAGACCACCATGTTCTCTCCAGCATGTCTTGTGCCATGAACCAAATGTGAACCACAAAGGACAGCCCCACACCCAGAGCCTCTGCCTTGTCTGCCTACCTACCCCAGAAGCATTGTAAAGATCAAAGTTTTCCATTGCACAAAGGAAGTTTATAGGTCCTTAAAAAAAAGAGCCTCTTCCTCTTTTGCAAATCATCTATAAAGTAGATGGAGCAAAAAATGATTTGTTTGCAAGTACATGCAGGCTCTCCTGCTGCTGCAGAAATTAATTGTGTGATGGGAACTGCATGAATAGTAATGGTGTCTTTAAGCGACAGACAGCAAGACAGAGTACCATTGAAATACTATTTTTATGGTACCATTAGGTTTCCAAACACATGAAGAAATGGTGTTAAATGAGTGCTGAGGAGGGGAGAGTGGAAAATCCTATGAGCAGGTGGACTTGTTCACAAAGGCTTGTGGGAAGAGGAATCACTGAAAGGATCAGGAGCACAGTGCCTACCTGGCTTCAGAGACTGAGTCATGGAGTTTGATAGGTGAGGGAGTGGTGTCTAGTCACCATGATTTTCATTCCCAGGCTTTCTGCTGATGTCACTTTTTGACACTGGATTAAATTTCAGAGATGGTCTCCTTGTACCATTGGACGGCATTTATTAGATCCTTTATGATTTTAGCCAACCTCGTTACTTTCACAATAGCTCCATCATTTGACTTTCTCTGCAGTGCCAACTATCTTTATTTCCTTTTACTTCCTAGGTTACCTTTTCCTTTCCCTTCTGATATCAAGAGGTTCTGTGTTAATTTTAGTGGTAACTGGAGCTGGAAATGCAAGCTCAGGACTTGAAGGATGTTTCTGCTAGGCTCTTGGAGCTGGTGATCTGCTCATCTAGCTGTGGTGTCTACCTGTCACCCAGTTCTCATCTGTGGCTCCAAGAAGTGGTAGCATTTGCAGTGCCTGCACCCCAGTAAAACCATCTCAGCAGACAGGCTAATCCAGGTAACTGACTGTCCTCAAACACTTAGGTAAATTAGGGGGATGTCTACCCCAAACATGTAGACTTCCCTTAGTGGAATGGGTGGATGAAAATAATTGGAATGACCATGAATGTGACTGACATAGACCCTGTAGAATGCCTAGAGCTCAGTCAGACATTGAAGATGATTTGATTGACAGATCCACTGTATCCCAAACCATCTCCAGTCATCCTGACTTTTGTCTTGCTACTGGACTTCCAAGATTCTGGAAGAGTGAGGCTGATGACTTTGTGCAACTCTTTCTCACTTAAATCCAATTTACTCTCAAGTCAAGACATCACCCTATGATGTCATTGGTCCTCTGTGAAACGAAGGACGAACAACAAGAAACTAGTGAGCAATTATTTAGATAAACTGCTAAAGTATTAGGATCCTCATAGACATTGATTTTTTTTTTACAAATCTGGCTTCTCTTAGAGACTCAAAAAACTGTGCAGCAGCCTTGCAAATACACTCAACTTTAAACCACCTACAGCCTTCTTTCAACCGATTTAGAGAATAGAGGAACTGTTGCTCTTTGATGTGAATCATCAGGATTAATGTAATAGATTCCTTGTAAAGTTACACTTTTAGATTACTCAGAGACTAGGTAAATATGGCTCAATTCTCCATTTCTTAAATAAAATATCTGCTCAGTCACTCTTGTGTCTCTAATACTATTAAGGTGAGAAGATTCCTTTCCCCCCCTTAAAGGTTATAGTTATTGTGGGTCATCAGAAGAAGCACAAGAAAGTACCACTGAAAAGCTTTTTACAATATCATTAGGTTTCCAGCTATAAGGAATCTGATAAAAGCCATTGAGTTCTCAATAGAAAATTACTTCCAATTATTGGTAATCTCCAGTCAATTCAACTTATTGGTTTATCAGAGATGTGACTGTGGTAGAGAAATTAGAGCTTTAAGATAGATAAAGGTGTCAGATTTTGCAGGCAGCAACAGCATGGTTGAGCAACTAGGTAGAGTCAGGAAGACTCATCTTCTCTAGTTCAAAATCTGGCCTCAGACACTTACTAGCAATGTGATCCTGAGCAAATTACTTAGTCCTGTTTGCCTCATTTTCCTCCTTTGCAAAATGTGCAACTCTTTCTCACTTAGATCCAATTTACTCTCAAGTCAAGACAGCCAAGATCTAAGGAGGAAATGGCAAAGCATTTCAATATTTTTGCTATGCAAACTCCAAATGGGGTTAAGAAGAATTGGACATGACTGAAAAACGACTGAACAACAAACTGCATGCTTCACTTGCCATAGATGGGTGAATTCCTCCCATGCTTCTCTCCCCCTGCCCCAGCAGTAGTTTCACCAGTGTTCTGGGGTATCCTTCTCCCTGCCACACACAAGGTGATATTTTGGTCCCCTGTCTTCACTTGAAGGTACCTTTTATGTCACTAGTCTTGCATGTAAACATTTCTCATTTGTAACTCTGTATGTTATAATTACACATAAGTGCTTGCTATATTGACATGGGAAGAGATCTTGCCTTAACATCTTCATTTTCCAGTATTAAATTCAATTTGTTAAATATTAATTAATTAGGTGTATTTTTTTTTTTTGGCCAGCACTGTACCAAGCATTTGGGTAGATGGTGGCAATGATGACACAAATGCAGAATTCTTAGTATTCATGGGAAGTGTTGGTATGGCATCTGATCCCCCGGAGACAACATGGTACAGAAGAGAGTAGGGGCCAAGATGTTTGGATATTCTTTTCTACCCTTCTCTCCCCACTCCAGCACATCCCCCTCCATCAAATAACTCCCTATATGCTACTTTTCCCACATATGAGAATGATACATTCGAATACTAGAAATACATTAAAGCAACAATGACAATCTCATTAGTCCCAATCATGTATACATTTTAGCATGATGCAGTATTGTTTAGACTGGAAATCTAAGGACAGAGCTGGTTTTGCTTTGTTTGCTTTTCAGTTTTTTCAGTGACAGTGAAAAGAGAAAGATACATTAAAAGGACATCAAACAAGAGGATGTAAAGGCTTCACAACTTCCTTCCTTGATCTCTCTTAACAGGCACTCATTGGTATGCATATTAATGTTCTCTTGTTGAAAAAATTCTTGCCTTCTCCTCCAAAGACTATTCCCAGATGCCTTCATGTATAAATTCCATGTATGAACCATAATGAAAACTGACTAGTTTGCCATTGATCTTTTTCCAACAGTCTGTTTCCTCCATCCTTCACTGTTAGGTTGCTGGATAATTTGGGATTAAATTTAGTCACCCGTGAGTAGGTTTTCTGTTTCTTGAAGGAAATAGAGAAGGGATTTGTTGTGATTTTGAAACTATATTAAAGATCTGATAAAAATTATTGAAATTATTAATTATTTGAATATTCTACTGAGTAGGAGAAGAGAGACCGTTACTGGACCAGTCCCTCCCAGAGGTTGGAAGAAGTGACTCAGGGAAGCATCTCTCATAGATGACAGTGTGTAGATTCATGAGCTTTGGCGGGGAGTGTGATGGGGGAATATTGTAGGAGTAGCCCTCCCCCCATTGAAAACCATCCTCTTTTCCATCTTTTAAAAATGTTATTTGTTCAAAACTTACTAATTATAAAATAATTGACATTTACTGAATGTTTTAAAGTTTGCAAAGTGCTTTAGATACATTATCCCATTATAGCCTCGTGACAGCCTTGTGAGAATAGTGGTCCAGGTATCCCCATAGTAACCATAAATTAAAACAAACACTCAAATGCATGTATGAAAAATAAACTTCATTTAGAGTTCGTATTAAAAAAACGTGTCTATTGACTTTAACAAGGTAGGAGGGAAAACGTCCTCTTTGCCTATATGTTTCCTTCTGAACAAAGTCTCTTCTGTGGATTTTTCCATCTCTGGTTCCTTGCTATTTTGGACAGGGCATGTCATATCATTGGTTGCCAACCTGTGCTTTAGGCAAGACTCTAGAAATGTGTGTGGTGGGGAGGGTTCGAGAATTAGAACGTTCAAAGAGTATAAAGAAGGTGCTAAAAATTCCTGCTTACAACTCTATAGCAAAAATACCAAACCTAGCTTTCTTTTCTCATAAGTGAAGCTTAATCCTTTCTGCCACATTGAGCATCTAGCTGAGAAAACCTTTTTAGCCTTGTACTATAGACATAAAGATTAATGCTGTCAAAATAACAGAGAAGCTGGTCTTGTAGAGATACTTTTAAAAACCAAATCTCCGCAAAGAAGCATAGAATGAAAACCTGGCTTAACAATTGTTCTCCAGCCCCTTCTTTGTGTGCTACAGGGTGCAAAATATTTTTTAAGTCTCCTTTCTTTGAGTTGTTTAATACCTATAAAGCCAGCGATTATTTTTATCTGACACTGAGAAATATCAATGTGAAAGCTACTAAACTTTTACACAAAATTGCTATTTTCCCTCCCTTTTTTCCTTTCACGCACTTGAGAGACTGATGGGCATGTGATGTTTAGCAATTGCTAAATCATGGCTTCCACCCAAGCATTAATTTTGGCCTTTCTCAGAAAATGAACTCAACAGGAGGAATTAATTTCTCCTTTTGTCTAAATAAGGTCACATCAAGTTGGTAAGCAGGGTTCTGGGTTCAGGTCTCGTCAAAGTGAAACCTTCTGCTGTCATAGCTGAGTATGATGCACATTTAGATATCTGAAGGACCCGCGTTCTAAATGCACCTTTACTTATGCCAGCAACAGGATTTCTGTACTGACAATCGAAGCATGCTAGACTTTTTAACATATCCTGGGGCCAAAAATAGCCCAGATCTTGCAAGACGAAATCCTGAGAGATGGGAATTAGAGCTAATCATCTGACCTATAATGGCTTTATGAGGCTTAAACTTCAGAACATTTTGTATTTAAGCATTTACTCTGTGGTAATGGAACACTTTGAAAACTGCAAGTTGTATAAATGTGAAATATTATTATTAACCCTGAAGTTCTTCTCACTGATTATGGTGGAAGAAAGAAGAAAAGAAGAAAGATGGGGAAAAAGTCTGGTTTGGTTTCATACCTAGAGAAAGTATGAGGATTTTTAAATAACCTCAGGCAAGCCACTTAACCTGTTTCCTCCTTTACAGTTTCCCCTTAGAGATTGGGGATGACAGTACCAGGGACATTTTTTTTAAATGTCACTATTATCTTATTGAATTATTTTCAATTAACAAGCATTTTTTTTCCTCTTTATCTCTCAGCTCTGTCCATTGTGGGGCCAGGAAAGAAAAGGTTAACCCTTATAATATTTATATCAAACAAACCAAATCCCTACCTTGGCCATGCCCCCAAAAGTCAGCCTTATTCTGCACCTTGAGACCATTACTTCTGTCAGGAGGTAGGAAGCACCTCTGGAATCTGGGCTGGTCCTTGCATTGATTGCTGTTCTTAAATCTTTTAAAGTTGTTTGTTTTTACTCTGTTATTATATAAATTATTCTCTTATTCTACCAGGAATATCTTTTTTTTACACGATTCTTTTATTTATTTATTTATTTAAATTTATTTATTTATTTTTAAAAATATTTTTCCATGTTTACATGATACTATCAGGAATATCTTGAAGACCAATGAAGTAGCTTTATAAGGAAGTTGCCATCTAAGTGTTTAAAGCATAGAATGTTGGTGCTAAAAAGGGTAAAATAGCAGTTCTCATAGATTATGTGTATATTTTGCCAAACCCTTTCAATGACAACAACAAAGGGGGAAGCTAGGTAGCTCAGTGGATTGAGAGCCAGGACTAGAGACAGGAGGTCCTAGGTTCAAATCTGGCCTCAGACACTTCCCAACTGTGTGACCCTGGGCAAGTCACTTGACCCCCATTGCCTAGCCCTTACCACTCTTCTGCCTTGGAACTAATACACAGTATTGATTCCAAGACAAAGGGTTAAAACAAAACAAAATGATGACAAAATATTGCAAACAGGGTAATTTAATTTACTACTCGTAAAATTCTTTCATATTTATTCAGTAAGTGCTTACAATAACTACGATGATAACTTTTTTGCCCAAAAAAGCACCAAATTAAAATTTAAAATTTTTACATCTATAAAATATAAAATTGAATTCTACCTATAATCATGAAAACTATAAGTATAAAATTATTTGCTGTTTACAATACCACTGAAGAGTTTTTATTGAGAACATCTTGGATCTAAATGGTAGGTAACCACTGGTATAAAATAATGATTACAATGGTCTTTGGGTTTTTATATAGACAGGAATAAAATAAAGAATGCTTTGGCCTTTGTGGAAAAAAGTAAAGCATACAAATAAAGATTACTTTAGTTAGCTGTGTGGGTATGTGATACATTCTTATACATAAGGAAATGGGCCGAGGTGAAAGTGAATTATAAATATTCTTGTTACCTTTTTAAGAAACACGTCTGGATAAGGTACAAACTCCATGTTTTCTCTGAACTATGTATAATGTTGCATTTGTTAGAAGATGGTCTTGAATATCAAGAAGCAGAGGTCCGCGTCTCCATCCCACAGCCCAGGGATTCTTGAGTGTGGGAGCTTTTGAAAGAGACTTAAGGAAGTCAGAAGGGAAGGGCAAAAAGGGTGGGGACAAACAAGACTTGGTAACATTGGGACAATTGTCCACTATTTCCTACCAGACAGTGCTATGCTGGGAAGCCCCATGGTTTTTTTTTTTTTTTAGCCAAGAGTTCAGAGGGACTACTCCAGTGACACAGCATATGAAAATGCTGCTATTATGGAAACTTATCTACTCCTGCAACCAAGACCAGAATTTTACTTCCTAAAATATATATATTGAGAGAGAGACAGAGAGAGAGACAAAGAGAGAGACAGAGTGAGTGAGTGAGAGAGAGACAGAGAAAGAGAGACAGAGAGACAGACAGAGAGACAGACAGAGAGACAGAGACAGAAAGACAGACAGAGAGACAGACAGAGAGACAGAGACAGAAAGACAGACAGAGAGACAGAGACAGAGAGAGGGAGAGAGAGAGGGGGAGAAGAGGGAGAAAGGGAGAGGGGGGAGAGAGACAGAGACAGAGAGAGGGAGGGAAGGAGGGAGGGAGAGAGAGAGAGAGAGAGAGAGAGAGAGAGAGAGAGAGAGAGAGAGAGAGAGAAAGAGAGAGAGAGACAGAGAGAGAGAGAGAGAGAGAAAGCAACTGATTTGGGGATGAGTGTTAAGAATTCTCCTCCTAGGGTACCCTTTCGTTCTTTACTTTGCCTTCTATTTTAGGTAAATGACTTTTACTTTGAACCAATTTGTCCTCTTGCCAGTTGGGTTGGTAAAAGAAATCTCAGTGGGTGGGGAGGGGCTTATAAACAATGATTTTGGGGGAAAGTGGACCTTGAAACTAGAGTAGCTTTTAGGGAAGACTGGGGCACACCTACAAAATACAATACAATTATAGGTGGGTTGAACTAACCTACCAGATTTCTCAGGTTAGAAACTGGAGGTTAGAGAATTCCAACTTTAGATGAATTATAAATATTCGATGGATACCAATACTATTAAGGAAAGAACAGGAATAAACCATAGTACGGATGGCTTTACAATCTCATTGTTGTTAGCACTTCTAATTAACAAATATAAAATAATTTTAGCTTTTGCCCAAGTTGTGGCAATGATTTCCAGTTAAATTAACCTCTCACTTTTTATGACTTTAATAACTACTCACTAACTACAAATTCAAGTGTAACACTAATGGCTAATTAACCCAAATTCCATTCCATTAGAAAGCAATAAACAAGAAACACAAGGGCTGGCTTATTTATTTCTTTCAATAAAAGCCATGGCTTTGAGTAAGTGGCATACTGGGCAACTGGAGAAAGACTTTGGGACCTATTAACTTATAGAAAAAAAATTATTGTCCTCCTAACCTTGGGGCACAAAGACAAGACAAATTCCTATATGAGGCTACATCTTTCTTATTGCCAGTGTGCACACACTGTACCACTGGTAGCCTCATTATTACGATTCTATGTTTCTGAAGCCTTTTAAATGTTCAGGAATCCCCAAAGTATTGGTCCATGGAGAATATTCTGCTGGTAGTACCAACCTTAGCCACTCTTTTTTCCATTCCCAACCAAAAAACCATACTCCGTTTATTTACCTTTCCCAAAGTCTCCAAGAGGGACTATATCATCAACATTCATCTTCTAGGAACACAGTGGGGGAAGGGGATGTATTTAATACTCCCACTGACTATTAGTTGTTCCCTAGCGGTATGTTAGGGCTGAAGGATATATGGGGTGGGATCCATTGGAGTCCAGGTAGTACAACGAGGGGGAAAAATCCCTTTAGAGATGGGTTTAGAAATCCTGGGCTCATATCCCAGCTCTCTCACCTATTTACTGAGGGGCCAGTTGCTTAACCCCTTAGGGTCTCAGTTTCCTTATTTGTAACTTAGGTTAGTAGACTAAATGATCTTGAAGGAGGACCTCTAAGTGCATCCTATCTATGATCCCATAAGCATAAGGATGGTTTGGTAGAGGAGCAGTAGCATAGAATCATAGATTTACAGCTGGAAGAAATCTTAATGGTCATCTAGTTAAACACCCTTATTTTACAGATGAGGAACTTGAGACCCCTAGGGGTTAAGAAATTTGCCCAGGAGTCACCTAGGGATTAAGTGCAAGAGCAGAGATTTGAACCCACTTCCTATGACTACAAATCTCAAATTCTTTCCATTACATCCTACTAAAACAACAATGAGAGATAGCTGTGGGAAGGGGGAGGTGAATCATTACAGTAAATGATGACTATGGCTTATTTACTCAATTTGTTTCTACTCTACAAAATGTGAGAAAGGGTGGTTCTATGGAAAACATGTATATCCCCCCTCCATATTGGTTCCTAGGGGGAAGAAGAATGCCTGCTTCCTCTGCAATGTTGGCTTCCAGGGAAAAACATGGGTGGCTCCATTCTAGCTTAAGATACCATTTGCCAGGAGAGAATCTCATACCCTGTAGCCAAGTATTATGGTTGTTGTTGAGTCATATTAATGGTGACCATCTTGTGACCCCTTTTGAGGTATTCTTGGCAAAGATACTAGAGTAGTTTGCCATTTTGTTCTCCAGCTCATTTGACAGATGAAGAAACGGAGACAAGTAGGGTTAAGGGTTCTTGTCCAGGGTCACATAGCTAGTGTCCGAGGGTGGATTTGAATTCAGTTCTTCTTGTGCTCTATCCTGGGATAGAGCCACTGGGATAGAGCTCAGTGCTCTATCCATTGGGTTGCCTAGCCTCCCCATAACCAAATATGATAGCTAATTTTTCGTACAACTCAAGATGAGTATCTTAACATATTGAAGAAAGAGGCATAAAATACTTTCTAAACATAGTATAATTTTGTGAATGTGCCACTAGACTATGCATCTTCTAAAGATTCATTTCCAGTCCTACCTCTGGATTCATTAAGAGCATACCCAGACATAGAGGTATTTCAAGAAATTCTGTGATTTTTTAAAAAAGTGCTTTTTTGTCCACTTGATATATAGGAATATATATATATAGGAATATATAGGATATATAGGAAAGCTAACTATATAGCAGGATATATGAAAGGCAACTATGCTGGCAAAATGCAGAAGAAAGTCACCCTAGGTATTTAATTATGAATGATAGGAATCTCTGCCAACTATCTACAACAATTATCAGTGAATGAGAATATCAAGCCTTATCTACTCTGAGTCAAAATGGCATAGAATCCCTTTATGATAACCAGATGTTGGCTCAGTTATTGAGGGTGGGGTCAGTTGTGCTCTGGGTTTGTTAAACACATCAATTTGTTTTCTAAATATTTAGGGTCAATAAAATTCAGAATGCATTCTGGCAACTCCACTGTTCTTTAACTTTGAAGTTCAAGTATGCATTTTAAAAGAAATGCAATTCGATGTGTCCTGACTGATTTCTGTTAACTTCTACCAGATGCTCAGCAAGTAGGACATCCAAGTTCTTATTTACAAATCATTTAGGACTATAACAAAAAAGTAAATAAGAAAAGAAAATTTGTCAATTAACTGCAAAGCCTGGTCTTTGGTGTGCTTCTATAATCATTACCTAGAACCCCAAATAAGATCATTGAAACATCCCATTTTAAAAATACTATTCATATAAATGTAGTTCAGTTCATTTCATTGAGTTCAATGAACTCGATTCATCAGACATTTATTTAGTAACAATTTTGTACAGAACAACGTATTAGAAACTTGGGGGTGAGGAGTGGAGAGGAATACAAAATGTATAGGTTGATCTCCCCAAAATGCTTAATACTACCATCAGTGACTAGACTAAGCAAGTTCTCCAGTATTTCCAGCTGATAAGGTCAAGGTGAAAGGTGTACATCTTAACTCATTCCTATTATTCAGGAAATGAAGCCAGTGGCTAAATGATTAATTTGATTTGATTTGTTTACTTTATGCAATCAGTTACCTGGAAACTCAAGTCTCTGAGAAACTAGTCCAGCTCCACATCATTCAGGAGCTTTTTCATAGTGACCCCAGTACAGGCAGAGTCAACATCCAGAAAAGTCCTGAAAACAACTCTCAGTAACTTTATCAATTCAGGACAACTCTTTGGGACTGACCACAATATTAGATCGAAAGTGTCTACCAGTCTCTATTAGAAAAACCATACCATATATAATTGGGGAAAAATTAAAAAAATTCCATTACCTCCTAAGGCAGAAGAATGATAGAGGATGGGCAACTTGCCCAAGGTCACACAGCTGGGAAGCATCTGAGGTCACATTTGAACCTAGCACCTCCAGTCTTCAGGCCTGGCAAGCCATCTGCTGTGCTCCCAAGCCACCCTTAAACTACTAAAGCTTTAAACTGTACTTAGCCTTTTAGGACACTCTGTACTAAAAATATTATTTTTCTTTAAAGTCCTTTCTTGACTCCTGGGAAATGTCCCTTACAAAGTAAGATGAGATAAAAAGGCTTTTCTTGTGAAAATAAATTAAGGGTAAAACCTTAATTAAAAAAAGAAAAGAAAAATCATGTAGTAGAGTGGGGAATCTTTTTCTGGTAAGGATCAGTGAAAAATGTTGCAGGAAAAAGCTTTGGAATTTAGGAGATTTAGGGGCGTTGGATTATTTTTTTTTTGAGAGATGAATAAAATATTCTGCTTACTCACTTTAAAAGTTGAGAATAGCTATAAGAACAATGAACATTAAACTTTATTCAATTAAGACATTAAATAGTTAAGAAAAATACATCCTATACAGGATATGCCAATAAATTACTAAAAAGCTTTAAACTTCCCTAAGACTTTTGGGACACCTACTATGGGAGGTCAGCTAGGGAAGAAAGGTAGTAGGAGAAGGGAAAAAGAAAGTGGAGGTGCGTAGAGAAGTGGGGATAAACAGATAAAAAGAAAAATAGGTAAACAGAGGTACAAAGAGAAGGGAAAGAAAACCAGGAAAGAGAAACTGGGATGGATACATAGAGAGATCTACACCCACCCACACTAGTACATATCAATAGCTCACACTGTCCTTATGTGTTGGGATAAAAGGAAGGGCTGAAGAAGGAAAGAAGTATTGATCTTCTGTCCCTAAAGATAAGTAAATGATGCTTTGGGGAAAGAACAGTGGGCATTGATAGGCAGATATGGATATGCCTATTAAGGTATCATGGTGTCACAGTTAGAATTTACCAAGTCCCTATGCAGCCTCTGAGTGTCCTGGTGGGTGGCTCACCACCACTTCCACATCTCTGATCTCTTTCCTCAACTGAAATTAGACACTAAAAGCACTAAAGGAATGGTGCTGGTAGTCATCAAGGAAATTTCCTTGATGAGCACCTTGTTAGAAGTTCAAAAGAAAATCCTTGATTAGGTCTTGGAGACTGAGATTATGCTAAAATAATTTTACTGATCTGAATCCTCTCCTTAGAACATCCTAGGGATTTTCATGACTGGGGCTACTCCCATGATGACATGGAAACTACTCTAGAACACCCTAGAGGTATTTTGATGGAACTCTCTTAGCCCATTCCTCCTTTTTCATCTTTTAAAAATCTTTCCCTGGTGCCTCCCCCCCCCACCCCCATTATAGCAGTGAGGGTCAAATGTGTGTGTGTGACATAGATTTATGTTTTCCCTTCAACCTACTTGAATGCAAATATGACCTCAGCTATGTTGACTCCGAGCTAGTCATTTAACCCAGTTTACCTCAGTTTCCTCATCTATAAAACGAATCCAAGAAAGAAACTGCAAATTTCTCCAGTGTCTTTGCCAAGAAAACCCAATGGGGTTACAAAGAGTCAGACACTCTGAATGAACAACAACCACTCGCCAAAGAGTCATTAATGGCTGCCTTTCACACAAACACAAAGGGAGCTGCATGTGTTTGTCCAGGTGGACTTGAAATTCCTGACCTCCTTTCACCTTTCAGAGAACAGGTCATAGACCAGAGAACTGAGAATGGATTTTTGAAGTTTGAGATAATAGCAGCATCTCAGAAGTGATAGAAAATCAAGAGTTCCTGGAGAAGCATGTATAAAAAGCAGATAAATGTTTATGAGAATTTAGTTTTCATATGCTCTATTATTTTTATACCAGGATCCTGAATGATAAAGACCTCAAATCAATTCCTGTATATTAGACAGAATTCCTGAGCCAGATCTCAGATACCCCATTCAGACTAGATTTTGCATCCTCTTTGTCTTGAGGAATGTGGTCCTTTCATAGAACCTAAACTTTTGCAATGGTACTTTTCCAGCACATGTGAGTGATCCATCTACCTGTGGGGATGGGGAGGGGTTGGTAGGTTGATGGACCACCTCTTAATTAGCTGATTGCCATTTAGAGATGTCTTGGGATGTTTAAGGAAGAAACTTAATGAGTTCCTGGTACTATAAGTACCTGGGCCAGGAGTTTCTGTTTGTCTTACAATGGTTGAGTCATTAGACCATAATCAGGATGTCTTGACTGGTCAAATAATACATTATTTTAAAATTAAGAAAAACTGTCTCTTGAGAATTTCAATTGCTACGTGTTGGCCCACCTGGCTTGAGAGAAGAGTCTATAGATGATGCTTCTGAACTCAACATTCCATATGGAGGAGTGGGGACCTAAATTTCCTAGACAGCACGATCCACAATTGAGTTTTTTAGCAGAGAAGAGACAATTCTTTGTGCTGTATAAATGGAGATTTTGAGCCTTAGGATTTCATCCCCCAGAAGTCCTTTGTATTTCCCAAAATTCCATTTTCCTGCTTCCCCATGTTTTTTGAGTGATTGTATTTAAGTGTCTGTAACTCCTCCATCTCGCTCTCTTTAGGACCTGTGACAGGGCTGAAATCAGGCAGTTCTTTGCTTTAGTTATTATTAATAAAATTTTATAAAATATAATATTTAGTTATTGATAATTAATTTTAAAACTCACATTTTTGGCTTACAGCAAAGTGATTACAAATTCTCAAAAATTTTTGAGCAGATAGCCTTACAGTAAAGATAATAAGTTTGCTTGGTCACTGCCCACCATGAGAATCCAGTGGCTGGGTCTGCCTGCCCTGCCACCTCCCACTGCCTACTGTTTCTCCTGTCCATTTGCTTGACTAGAATTCCTCACCACTCTCCACCCAGCTTGGAGCCTCCTCTTGCAGAGACCAGATCCACCACAAGAGCCTGCCAATCTCAGCCATTTTTTTCCACAGAGGGTGACTTATAATAATCTTTCCGCCCCAGTCCCTTTCCACACTCTATGTGTGTGTTTCTAGCCTGCCATAACCATTTTTCAGGATGGAGAAAAGAGCCCTACACTTTCTAATTTTCAAGCAGATTTTTAAAAAAATCTGATCCTGGACTCTTAGTTTAGAAGGCTGTTACTAAAGGTTTTTCACAGGGAGGGCAGTTAGTTCCAAATCAGTAGACTTAAAGTCAATTTTGGGGAATAAGCCTGATTTTTTTTTCTTTCTTTCTCTTGACCCAAAACACCAAGGAGAAGCATTTTTTCTCTCATATGCAAATATGCTATTGTTTTCCCTCAAAGTTTTGCTTCTTTCTGTTTACTCACCCCATTCAGCATCTTTCAGGAAAAATGCTATTGCAAAGCATGCTTGAAACTCTGAAACAACAGTTTGAGTTTGTAGAGCTAAAAAGTGCAGTTTGGATCTGCTTAATTCTTTTCCTGAGACTTTTTATTTTCATTGGAGATTTCCCACTTTATTTCCCTCTCTTCAAGAATATGCCACAAGCTAGACTGCTAATGCTACAAACCAACCTGAAATATTTTGACAAAGTTCTAAAAGTCCCAACTGCTCTCAGCATGCAGAGTGGAGATTCTGCCCTGTGCTTCTATGAGGAAATTCAGACCTCTGACAAATGAAATCTAAATGGATAATAAATACTGGGGGAGGGGAAGGAAACTTTAAAAGAGATCTGGAAGTTTTTTTGCTAATGATTTTGAGTTTATTCTCCTATAATAGTGAACAAGTCTATTGGGGTTGGTGAAAAGGATTTTGACTGTACTGCCTGCCTGCACCTTCTCATTGGTTTATATATTTGTATTTACTGATTGCTTTAAGGTTTAAAAATTTTTTTTTGTTTATCTGTATTAATCTAGTCAATACTTTTCTGCAATACTGAATCATTTTAAGCTACTATGTTTTGCCTGTATTGATCTTTAATTTGTACCTTTACCTCTGCTGAAGTACAAAATATCATTGTAAGCCCATGAACATCTTGCCCAAACTATTTTCACTAGATCCATCGAAGATCACATGTTGCCTTTGTGTATTGTCACATAGATGATGATTGATGAATTTCATCAAAAGAATCAGGAAGCCAAAAAAGAGCTCTTGCAAAACTTCATTTTAATTTACTTCTGGCAGAACAATCTGGATTTCTTGATGATGTTCTAGACCCAAATAAGTTTTACTTTGTTTAATTATATTTACCAAGGTTGAAAGAATTGCTACATATGTAAAAATTGTGACAAATATCCATCAGTTCATAGGTTTTTTATGTCATACAGCAACTTATGTGAAATGATAGTGGGTTTGTTTGCTATTGTAATTTACTGGGCTATTGTGAATTTTGGGGTCTTAGGTAATTCTTTGAATGTGCATTATCTACTGTTACTGTTTTATTCTGAAAATCATTTGTACTCACATGGCTGACGCAGTATGTCACTGATTTTATGCTATATATTTTTTATTTAAAATTTTTTTAAACTTTGATTTTTATTGTATGTGCAATATAGTATCTTAGTTTTATTTTTTCTCCTTTTTGTATTTGAAGCAAATGTCAACAGTATTGAGATTTTTCTTTAATTTTTCAAATTTTGCAGTAATATAAGTTTAAAATACATTTGTCCTAATATTAATACATGCCCCAAAAGCTTTAAACTATAAAAATGATGCCATTGGTTGTTTAAAAAAATTTATGGGACTTTGCTTGATTCTGTCTGATTCCAGGACAAGAGAATATAAAAAGAGCCATTGCGCAGTGCCAAAGAATCACAAAGCTAAACTGCATAGTGCCAATCGAGCACAAGGTCAGAGAGACCAACCAATCCCAATGGGATTCATGAAAATTTTGAGCCAAGACAAGAGGACTTGAACTTGTTTGGGATTCAAGGTTGTGGCTGTTTAACATGTGTTAAAGGCAAGTCTTCCTTTTCCCACATTCTACCAATTATCTCAAATTTGACTCCTACCTGGCTCCTATAATATAGGCCCTTTTCTGTCTTTCATGGTGTGGCAAACTTTCTGTAGTCCTGGCCACTGATTGGGACAGTGCATAATTGCTTAAATCATTTTAATTGGGCCCCGATTCAAGGACCTGTTAAAGATTTGTTTTTACTTTACTTAGATTTTTTTAGACATAAGACTTTTACATTTTTAAAAATATATTTTATTTGATCATTTCCAAGCATTATTCATTAAAGACATAGATCATTTTCTTTTCCTCCCCCCACCCTCCATAGCCGACGCGTAAATCCACTGGGCATTACATGTTTTCTTGATTTGAACCCATTGCTTTGTTGATAATATTTGCATTAGAGTGTTCATTTAGAGTCTCTCCTCTGTCATGTCCCCTCAACCGCTGTATTCAGGCAGTTGCTTTTCCTCGGTGTTTCTACTCCCACAGTTTATCCTCTGCTCATGAATGGTGTTTTTTTCTCCTAGATCCCTGCAAATTGTTCAGGGACATTACACCACCACTAATGGAGAAGTCCATTACGTTCGATTATACCACAGTGTATTAGTCTCTGTGTACAATGTTCTCCTGGTTCTGCTCCTCTCGCTCTGCATCACTTCCTGGAGGTTGTTCCAGTCTCCATGGAACTCCTCCACTTTATTATTTCTTTTAGCACAATAGTATTCCATCACCAACATATACCACAATTTGCTCAGCCATTCCCCAATTGATGGGCATCCCCTCGTTTTCCAGTTTTTGGCCACCACAAAGAGCGCAGCTATGAATATTTTTGTACAAGTCTTTTTGTCCATTATCTCTTTGGGGTACAGACCCAGCAGTGCTATGGCTGGATCAAAGGGTAGATATTCTTTTGTCGCCCTTTGGGTATAGTTCCAAATAAGACTTTTACATTTTGTATTATATCCACAAGTTATTTTTCTCTTTTATTTGGATTTTTTCATGTTTTTGATTTTTTTTTTTTGCAAATTGATTAATATACCTCATAACTCAGCCATGCATCCCTGAATGATCCCTGTGTTGGTTATTTACCTCAGGGGGGCCAAGTTATTGTTGTGAACTTTGATTTAAATTTGAGCAATTTTAGGATAAGAAACTTGCTACCTCCCAGAATACAGAATGCCCCATGAAGATAGATGCCTGCAGAGACCACATTCTGCACCAGAAGATCCAGAGTGAACTTTGGGATGTGAATTGAACTATGGGGGGTTGAAATGCCTTTGTTTTGAATGTATACTCTTATACCAAAGGGGACTGCCCCCAAATAGGCTTTTTGACAACCTATTAATCATTGGTTTTGTTTTCTTTTCCTTTTATCCACAAATTATTGCAATTTTTAAGTTGATTATGTTTCCATGATCCTTTTGGGGAAACTGGTTTCCCAATAGGATAACAGGGGGGAGATTATGTATAAATGGAGATTTTAGCCTTTGGACTTCATCCCCCAGAAGTCCTTTGTATTTCCCAAAATTCCATTTTCCTGCATCCCCACGTTTTTTGAGTGATTGTATTTAAGTGGCTGTAACTCCTCCCTCTCGCTCTCTTTTGGACCTGTGACCAGGCTGAAGTCAGGCAGTTCTTTGCTTTAGTTATTATTAATAAAACTTTATAAAATATAATATTTAGTTATTGATGATTAATTTAAAAACCCACAGTGCCAGTCTTGGGAATTTCTTTGAGAACAAATCCAAGTTTGAGGATTTAGAGAGCTAACTTTCTAGATTAAGGGTTCTTAACTTTATTGGTGTCATGATACTCTCTGACTATCTGGTACCCCTTCTCAGAATAGCCTTTTTAAATGGGGCAACTGGGTGGCTAAGTGGATTGAGAGTCAGGCCCAGAGATGGGAGGTCCTAGGTTCAAATCTGGCTTTTGACCATCTGGCTATGTGACCCTGGGCAAGCCACTTAACCTCCATTTTCTAGCCCTTACTACTCTTCTGCCTTAGAACCAATATCCAATATTGATTCTAAGATGGAAGGTAAGGGTTTTAAAAAAAGTATAACCTTTTAAAATAATTGAAGAAAATGCTACATTTTAGGTAGAGGTAAGTGAAAATAAAGATGTAATTGTTGTAATAATTAAAAGAGTGGGAGCCATAAACTGTAAGAGTTAAAATGGTTGGTAGATATAAATTGTAGTGATATAAGAGTGGATGAGCAAGTTGTGACCACAGGAAATATGTTTTCACTACAGTGTTTCGTTTTTAAATCAAATATAAGGTGGTCGCCAGGGAAATATTCCCAATTATTCAAATATACCCAAGTCAGCCGGGTTTTATAGAGATTTTAATTAATACAAACGAGGAATTAAAGAAAAGGAGAGAAAGAGAGAAAAAGGGGAATAATGAGAAAAGGATAAGCTGGCCCTGGCCAGTCCTGGCCAGCCCAGGCCTAAGCCCTAAGAGAAAAGATCAGTCAGTCCTTAATCACTCACCACAAGATCTGTCCAAGCAAGTATTCTAGTGACACCAGGCCAGCTCCATCTCAGCTGCCTCCACTAGCTCAATCTCCCCTCTGAATGTATCTGAGCTCCTATTTAAAGGGCATTTTCTCCTATGTCACCTCCCCTAAGTCCTTATATCTACCAATCACAGTAGACATTTTTCAAAGGACAGACCATTCTTAGTTCACACCTGAGTTGACTAATCTTTTGAGTAATTCACACCTGAGTAGACTAAAATCTCTGAGTAAGTTTTCACCTCTTTGCTCCTTGTAAGTTCACAAGTTGCCTGACCTTTATAGGTACTTAGCACCCTTTTGTATTATATCCAAAAATAGGCATAGCTTAAGAACTTTTTGTCTTACTATAAGTATGGGTTTAAGTACTTTTCATTGTTCAGCAAAGAGTTTACAACTTTATCTTCCCCTAGGGCAGACCCAAGTAGGTGAGTTCTCACATTCCTGATCTAAGTAGAGTTCACTGCCCAAAAGGGCAATGGTCTTAATCCAATCTTATGAAGTAGGGTCTGGGAATTTTTAAGGTTCACCATTCAAGTTCATGGTTCCTTTGATATCTATTCACAGACCCTTTGAGGGTGCATGGACCTCAGGGTAACTATTCTAGAGAGAGAAGGAGAATTCTGGCAACACTATGGCTTTTTTTTTCATTTTTTGTCAGGCAAAGCATACTTCCATATTGTTCATTATTGTAAGCTCAAACTCACACATAACCAAAACCCTAAAATAAAATAAAAAAAATATACTAATCTGAAAGATGCCTGCTACGGTTCTTTCTCTGGAGGTGGATAGAATTTCTAGTCATAAGTTTTTCAGGATTGTCCCAGATCATTGCATTGTTGAGAGTAGTCAGGTTTTTGCAGATAATCACTGATTGATATTGCTGTCACTGTATACAATGTTCTCCCAGTTCTGTTTATCTCACTCTGCATCAATTCCCACAGATCTTTCCAGTTTTTTTCTGAAATCATCCTGCTCATCATTTCTCATAGCACAATAGTATTCCATTACCAACATGTGCCACAATTCGTTCAGCCATTCCCCAAATGATAGACATCCCCTCAACTTTCAATTCTTTGACACCACAAAAAGAGCAGCTATAAATATTTTTGTACAAGTAGATCCTTTCCTCTTTTTTATTATCTCTTTGGGATACAGACCCAGTAGTGGCATTACAAAAGGCATGCACAGTTTTATAACTCTTTGACTATAGTTCTAAATTGCCCTACAGAATGGTTGGATCAGTTCACAACTCCACCAACTATGCATTAGAGTCCCAATTTTGTCACATTCCCTCCATTTACCACTTTCCTTTACTGCCATATAGGCCAGTCTGATAGGTAGTACCTCAGCATTTTTTAATTTGCATTTTTCTAACAGTGATTTAAAACATTTTTATATGATTATTGATGGCTTTTATTTCTTCATCTGAAAATTTCTTATTCATATCCTTTGGCCTTTTGCTGGTTGAGGAATGGCATATATTCTTACAAATTTGACTTAGTTCTTTATAAATTTGAGAAATTAGGCCTTTATCTGAGACATTTGTTATAAAATTCTCTCCCCCCCCAGCCCCCCGTTTGTCATTTCCCTTCTAATCTTGGTTATATTAGTTTTGTTTGTGGAAAAGCTTTTTAATTTAATATAATCAAAATTACTCATTTTACATCTTCTAATGCTCTCTATCTCTTGTTTGGTCATAAATTCTTCCCTTCTCCAAAGATCTGCCAAGTAAACTATTCTATGTTCCCCTAATTTAGTCATGGTATTGCTCTTTATATCTAAATCATATATCCGTTTTAACCTTATCTTGGTAGAGGGTATGAGATATTGGTCTGTACCAAGTTTCTGCCATACTGTTTTCCAATTTTCCCAGCAGTTTTTGTTAAAGAGTGTTCTTATTCCAAAAGCTGGGATCTTTGGGTTTGTCAAAAACTAGGCTGCTAAGATAATTTACCCCTGTATATTGTGCTTCTAATCTATTCCATTGATCTACTCTTCTAATCCTTAGCCAGCAGCAGATTGTTTTGATGATTGCTGATTTATAGTACAGTTTGGGATCTGGTACTACTAGACCTCCTTTCTTCACATCGCACTATGGCTTTTGAAGAAGAAAGAAAACTGCTTACATGGCCTCAGTAGTTGGAGTAATAATAAAGAATTAAGGTCATAATATGGAGAGAAATATCTGTACTTTGTCTATAATGATCATCGCGTGTTATTTGCACAGTTCAGGGCTACTAGAAAAGGGGTTTGATTGTTCAGCACCCTCAAAGTATGTAGGGGCAATCAGAAGCACATTGCTGGCTCTTTGATTTTGGGAAGGACTATATGGGATCCTGTGGGAAAGCTAGAGATTTTGTAAAGAATGAATCAAACTTTCTTTGTCTATCAATCAGCAATTTTTAAACTAATCAAATAAGAACTTAAAGTACCCTTGCCAGTCACTAAGTAGGAGAGTTCACAAGTCGCTTGCCAGAGTGGGTGACAGCTCCAGAGGCCACCGACCACCCCTTGGGCAGTACTAGGCAAATTGAAAGACTGAAATTGGTTCTCATAAAGTGGAGGAAGGGATAGGAAGGGACTTGGAAAAAGGACTATAAAAAGTCCTGAACTTCCTGTCCATGAAATCTTTGGCTTGGATCTTTAGCTGGAACCTTCAGCTTGGATCTTTCCCTTGGGACTTCACCTTTGTACCTTGCCTTAGGAGACTCTGTGTCAGTGAGCTGAGTGAGTAGCTGGCCTTCCTTTCTGGGTTTTTGGAGAGATTGGTTCCAAAGAGGCTGTCCTTTCCTGGAGGAGGTTGTGTTGGTAGAACCTTTGCTAAGACACCACCAGACTTCTGGTTGAGGATTACTGGAAAATCCACATGGGAACAAGGGACATGGTGAAGCTCTGCAGGGGCTGAGCCCCACACTGGAGCAGCATTTAAGGTTATAGGCTAGATAATTCTCTACCTTCTTCTTACATTTCCCCACTTTCACTCTTTCCACCATTTTGTAAATAAAGCTACTAAAAGTCATTTTGACTTAAGTTATAATATCTTTAGATCATCAACCACAATATTACTATAGAATTCTCATATATTGCATAAAACTTTAATTTCTTACAATTCACAGAAATGTCTAAGTGACCTGCTGGTAGCTCCATTAATTCCCTTTCAAAAAGAAGCTTATGGGTTACTAAGTGCTGAATATATTTCTTGAATCTATTTATAGACCCCTGTGAGCTCCCTTCACCTTCCTTCCTCCTTTTCTGGAGTGGGTAAAAAAGGACAATACATTTTACACATTTGTTAACTAGAGTGCTTGTATGGGAGAAAGGAATTCTATTATGCATTTGTGGTAATATAGACACAATTTGCATAAATTATATTTAGAGATTTCTTATAGTAAACTCTTGGAGGCAGCATGAGCTAAAAGAGAAAATAGTCCTTTTTGGCACCTGAGATCAGACATGGTTCACATGAGCTGCATTCAAGAAGTCCCAGTCCATGAGTTACAGGCACATTTACATTGTATATTATTGACAACATAAAGTTGAAAGCTGTCATTTAATTCTGCCACAGAGGCAGATGTAAGAATTAAACCAAGGCAATAAGCATTTGGTTTGGTCAACTGACAGATAAAGTACTATGGCTGTGTGATATCAAACCTCAGATCAAACCGACTGATTATTTATGTTTATCCTTCTGTGTAGCTGTGAAACCTAAAATGGCACAGATATAACATTTATTTTCTGGCGTTGTTTAATCAACATCACTATAGGAATTGGATAAACTCATTGATACTGAAAAGATGTTGGCTGCTACCCAAATGATTCCTGCCCAAATTCAGAGACCATTTTGAACTATTTAGAATCAACTGAAATAACAAAACATTTTCGAAGAGAGCTCATTTCAATGCAAATGTCAAGTTACTTCTGTCTAGCAATAAGCGGCATAAACACAGTAATATCCATTGGAAAGACATTTTGCTTTAAGAAACTGGCTTTTATGGTCTTGACAGGCAAATACTGCTGACCTAGCTAGTTTCTACTCTGCCAAAGGTTCATTTATTTTTCTTAAGTGAGTGTCGGTGATCTTAACGTATTTGGATATCCTGTGGTACGGTGGATAGAAAGCTGACTTTCATGTCAGGAAGACCTGAGTTCAAGTCCTGTTTCCAACACATATTGGATCTTGGGGAAGTAATTTAACCCTCTAGTCCTTTAGGAAATTCTCTAAGACTATAAGTTGCCAAGAAGGTGGTCCTGAGCTAGAAAGAAGTAGAAAGAGAAAAAGTTCTTATACTAATGAAATCACAGATCCAGGCTCTGTCCTATCTGCTTCAAAAGGAGGTGATTAACCTTTTCCTATGTTCCAATGGGCCTGAAGCCAAATGGATCTGATAACTCAGAGGCAAACAATAATCCTTTCCCATGATGCTATTGGCTCTAAGAAGCATCCACTCTAAAGAGAGGAAGAAAGAACTTCCAGGTGAAGCATTCATAAGGGATAAGAGATAGCAGTGGCACTGGCTGATTAGGAAAAGCTGAGAAATTCCTGGTCTAAGGCAGAAGCTGCAGGGGCTGAGGTGACTGTGGCATCATGTTGAGAGATGGTGGTTGTACAGTAATGCCAGTAGCAGTCTGGAGCCGGGAAAAAGACAGTAGATGCCAGAGCATGAGATCATAGTCCTTGAAGAGAAGAAAGAGGGCAGCTAACACTGTGTGTGACAGCAATGCTTACAAGGGAGGGACTTTATGTTTTGCATGATAATATTCATATAAACCAGCTTGAATTGCTTGCCAGCTCTGAGACAGGGTAGGGGAGGTGGGAAGGAGACAGTTTAGATCCTCTAACTTTGAAAAATTTATGTGGAAATTTGTTATTATATGAAATTAGTAAAAAATAATTAAAAAAATAGATGCAAGGCAGGGACTGGATTAGTTGTGTCCTGAGTTTTATGAGACTGTGGTTGAAACTCTTTCTAGAAAAGGGAGGAAGGAAATGGAACTCCGGTGGGCTATAATTATTCTTTTTCTTACTGGGCTTTTCTGTTTTTTTTTTTAATATGTCTTTTAATATTTCTATCCTTTGTTTAAAGGCTTATTGTTAGCTTGATGTTGTACAGGTGGAAAATTTGCCACACCTGAGCTATGTTCCCAGCATTTAATTTTTTTTTAAATTTATTTTTTAAATTTAAGTTTTTAATTAATTTAAGTTACGTCCTCATTTTGCATATGGATGCTTGGGAGATAAGTTTTGCTGAGACCCATGCTGTTGGGCTCTTTTTGCAGCTTGGGTTTTTTTTTGTTTGTTTTTTGTTTTTTGGTAAAGTGCAGCAGGTGTGGCTCTGGCTCTGGGCTCTGCTCACTTGGCTTAATTAACCCCTTTCTTACTAACTTTATTATTATTATTAAATCCTATATATAATAAAACTTTGAGTATTTATTCATTTTTAATCTCACAATGTTCATTGGTAAAATAAAGAAACTTAAGAAGGGCAACAAATTAGCCAAGTTCAGATATTTCCAAGGCCTATGACCTGGGTGGGGGCTGAGCCATTATCAGATTATTTTTTAGAGACTTTCAAGATTAAACTAAATTCTTCTGAAAGAAGGGCTCTGCTTCTGAGTCATGGTCATAAAACAGATAAACCATTAGGCCAAAGAAGAAATTGCCCTTTTAAAAGTTTGAGGGCTTTTAGGCCTAGAGACAGGAGGTCCTAGGTTCAAATCTGGTCTCAGATACTTCCCAGCTGTGTGACCCTGGTTAAGTCACTTAACCCCCATTGCCTAGCCCTTACCACTCTTCTGCCTTAGAACCAAAACACAGAATTGGTTTATTAAAAAAAAAGGTAAGGGTTTATTAAAAAAAAAAAGTTGAGGGCTTTATCATCCAGATCCTTCTCTCTTCACTGAATCTAGGCCCCTTTGAAAAACAGCAGTGCTAATTTCTGCTGCCATTATTTTGTGAGAAAAGAAGGCTTCTTGTTTTATAGGAGCAATATGTACAGTAATTACACTTTTAAAGCTACAAATCAGGAAATTTGGTATGATGAAGAATTTTCCTTTTGCAAACCATCATTAAAAATACATGATATTTTCTTGATACCAGGAATGTCCTAGAAAATTTAGGATTTGTGATTACCATAATTATATGAAAATGAAAAGAATAGGGGGCAGCTGGGTGGCTCAGTGGATTGAGAGTCAGACCCAGAGATGGGAGGTCCTGTGTTCAAATATGGCCTCAGACACTCCCTAGCTGTGTGACCCTGGGCAAGTTACTTAACCCCATTGTCTAGCCCTTAGCGCTCTTCTGCCTTGGAGCCAATTACCCAATATTGATTCTAAGATGGAAGGTGAGGGTTTAAAAAAAATTAAAAAAAAGAAAATGAAAAGAATTAAAGAAGACTCCCTGAAGTACCAGAATATTAATAAAAATCTCAAGAGTAGATTCCCTCTCTCTCCCCTCCAACCCTTTCTGAATCCTACTTGTAATACTTTCCAGAGGTTCTCTAATTTTCTAGGGGGGCTGATCTTGATGGCTTTGGGAAGTGATACTCAGAGGGACTGGGCAAAGGTTGTTTTTTTAAGGACAAAGCTTCTCTCAGTGGAAGTTCCTGTTCACCTTTTTCTTAATATGACATGGAAAGAAAGGATGGGTTTGGAAATATATTCAAGATACAGTATTATAGTTATGTTTTGCTATTGATTGCATTTGCTTGGTAGCCAGTGCAAACTGACTGACAAGCAAATCATCATGTATTCATACAGTATTAATTTAGACAAGGTACCTTCTAAAGAGGAAAACTCTCATAGAACCTGGTAATACACACACATGTATATAGTTACACAGGGTGTCCCAAAAGTCTTGGTTCAGCATTAAGTTTTATAGATCGAAAGCACACGAATACTTTTGGGTACCTGTGCATGCATGCATGTGCGTGTGCATGTGTGTGTGAATGTATATAGTCACATGCTGATTTATGAATGGGATTTGTCTGGTGATGAGCAAACTGAAGTCAGTTAACTGCTATGGCTACTGGAGGTACAGAGCCCATGTTGGCATTATTTGCCTTCTTCTTTGGAGATTCTTTCCCTGAGACCTTTCATGTAAACCGTGCATGTAAATGTATAATAATAAATTATAATTTGTATGTACAGACCCCTTTCCCTCTCTGAAGCTCAATGTTCAGTGAAAGACAAACCAGGAGGCTTCAGATGCCCATGGACTTCACAAACATCTGCTTACACATCTCAAGCCTTTTATCCCAGGTAGCCAGAGTAAGACAGACTCACTGGACTATGACCGTGCTTTTAAAACCCTTTGGCATGCTGTCTTTCATAGCCACTGGCTTTATTCCTCCCTGATCATGTGCAAACTAAAGGAAGAAAGAAAAAAGGATGCCAGGAAATGGGAAATAGCCAGAGGACAGAGAGATAGAAGAGAAGAATATAGCCATGAGAAATGAAATCAAGGTCTCTTTCCTTCCTCCATTTGCTTATAGACCTTTTACTACTGAGGTTCAGTGGCACAAGCCCAAAGCTCTCTAGTGTGCCAGGTCACATCAATTCCCTAGATAGTGATTATCTCATTTTATATAATAAGTTCCCTCAGCATGAATTCCCTTGTATCACCAAACTAGTAAGGAAAAAAATATAACCTTTCTTTTTTGAAAAATGTGAGTTCTTGGAAAACTAAACAGAAACAAATTTTAAGAGAAACTAAATTATTAGGTATTAGGATACTAGTGGTGATGTACGACCTTGGCGGAAAAGAAGACAAAAGGGGATAAGGGGAGAGGTGATGCTAAAATTACATTGCAACATGATTTATTGCTATTTGTTTTCTATGCTTTTTGCTTCAAACTTAGGTTATTTGCTCTAAAACAGAGAAGGGAAAGGCATGACTTCAATGTGGTAGGAATCAGCAGCCTCTTTAATAATAATAACAACTTTAATATAAAAAGCTTTTAAATAACTTTAACCTTAGTATAAGATAAGGAATTTAAGTTCAATAATAGTCATTTAAAAATAATTAATGAATAGAATTTTATACTCAACACTACTGAGTTGATATTCTTTACCCCCATTTTCCAGGTAAATTAAGGTCAAGGGAGGTTGTGGCTTGCATTTGTTATACAGTGGCAGAACTTAGATTTGAACTCAAATCTTCCATTATTAATTCAAAGCTCTTTATACTATACTAAATGCCTTATTTTACTCTTGAGTGTTACCAGAAAGGTTGGATGATCTGAGGAAGAGTTAAAAATGTTTTCCCCCAGATTATATCTTGATACAAGTTTTAATAATTGTTTTCTGACATTTTATAATCCATGTAATCTCCTGCTCTTCAATCCCCCCCCACCCCAAGAAGAGACAGTTTTGAAAGAGGGGGAAAGGAAAAAATAAATAAAAGAAGAAAACATAAGTAGGATGAGGGAAAAAAGAAGATTAACTAAGAGGAAAAAAGATGCATATAGAAGAGAGGTGATAAAAAGGGGCTAAAAGAAATGATCTTACATGATGTTATTGAAACTTGGCATTCAGAGGCCTAGACTCAAATCTTGCCTCCAGTGTTCACTAGCTGTATGACCATGAGCAAGTTACCCAACTCTTCTGAATCTGTTTTCTTATCTGCAATGTGAGGACAATACCTGGTATACTCACCTTGAAGAATAGTTGTAAGGCTAAAATGAGATAGAACATGTAAAAAGGGCTTTGCAGTCCTTACAGTGCAACTCAGAAATGTCAGCTGTCAGCTGTTAATTTACATGTACTCCATTATTCACTTATTTTCTTTGCCAGCAGACACCTATATGTTATATGAGTGATAGTTCTGTGATATGATATGAGTGATCATTCTCCTAGGGGCATTTCTAGTTCCTAGGTTAATAGTCCAGATTCTCCTGCAAGTTTTTTGTTATTGTTCAGTTGTGTCCAACTCTTTGTGACCCTGTGGACTATACTTTCTATGGGGTTTTCTTGGCAAAGATACTGGAGTGGTTTGCTATTTCTTTCTTTGGTGGATTAAGGCAAACAAATTAAATGATTTGCTCAGGGTCACATAGCTGGTTAATGTCTCAGACTGGATTTGAACTCAGGTTTTACTGACTCTAGGTCCAGTGATCTATCAACTGAGACACCCAGCTGCTTAAAAAAAAGTTGTTTGTTTTTGGATCTTTTTCCAGTCATGGCTCCATTTGCATTTTTCTTTTTCAGTAAAGATACTGAAATGGTTTGTCATGTACTTTTCCAGATCATTTTATAGATCAGGAAAGTGAGGCAAACAGGGTTGGTTAAGTGACTTTACTGAGGTCACATATCTATTGAGTGTCTGAGGCTGGATCTGAACCCTTCCCTTCCCTTCCCTTCCGTTCCCTTCCCTTCCCTTCCCTTCCCTTCCCTTCCGTTCCCTTCCCTTCCCTTCCCTTCCCTTCCCTTCCCTTCCCTTCCCTTCCCTTCCCTCTCTCCCTCCCCTACTTCCTTCTTCCCCTCCCTATATCTCCATCCTTCTTTCCTTTCCTCCCTCTTTTATTTTCTTACTTCTTTCCTGAAAATATGACATACAATTGAAATAGCTTATTTTTGAATTATTTAAATAAGTAATTGACAATAAAAATGGGAAATGGAGAATAGAAAATAAAACACTGATTATGATAATTTTATACAGAAGTTAACTCATGTAAATCAATTACAACAACAAGAAGACCAAAAAGAGCCCAGAAAGTACCTTAGTCAGTAAACACTTAATTTCCTTGTCAAATAATGAGAAATGGTGTTAAAAGGCAATACCAATTTAGAATATAAACTCCTTTCTAAAATCATACATAGAAGGGTAATGGATGACTTTGAGCAATATTGTCTCATGAAGCAAAAAGAAACAGTGAAGAGTAAAGTCTATTTAAAGAAATTATGGCAAATGATCTAATTAAGCAAAGTCCCAAGGACACTAAGTATGAACATGGAAGGAGGACAATAAATAGAAGAAAAATAGAAAAGATCTTTAAAGATTATTATAATGAACTGTTTTCATCATCAAAATCAGTGGAGCTACCACACTCAGATTCTAACATCACATTTTCAACAACAAAGATAGAAAAATCAGCTAGATTACATCAACTATAGATAAAGAAGATCCATCTGATGGTGAAACAATTATGAGGTTGTGGAAGGACTGATTCATAGTGCAACTGGAGAGAACATAAAAAATTAGATAAATATACCTACTTTCTCAACTATAGAAGATTTTTGTAAGAGTTACTATAGAAAAATTTGAGGGCATTTTTGGATGGAATAGGAAGTCTTTCATTAATGATTTAAACAGTGGATCACATCTTTACCATTCTGCAATTGACTGAAAGATACAAGATGTAATCATGCTTATTGTTTATTGACCATGAAAAAAAAAACATTTGAGAGAGCAAAATTCTACCTGAAGGACTCTCTTCAAACAAGATGTCTCTTATTTTTGCATCAAAATTACTCTCTATGGAAGGGGCAGACCTAAGATAGCAGTATAGTAGCAGGAGCCTTCTGAATCTCCTTCCACCCAAACATTACTCTCAAAAGGGCAGAAATAAAAATCGGATGAATAAAGGGGCTCTCCCACTGGATGCAGCCTTAAAAGATAGGCAGCATTTGGGGATTCCCATGCTATAAGGGGGCAAAACTGTGCACATCAAAGTACAAGTTGATCACCCTTCTCCACACCACTTACCATGCCAGAGTCAGAGTGAGGGCTGGGGCAATCTTTAAATTCTCAGGGACTGGCTGAGGGCACCACAGACTTACCCTTGAGGGTGGTGCAAGGCCTTGGCAGTGAGACTTGAGACCCGAGGCTGAGGAGCATGGACCCTGGACAATAGAGTGTGGAGCTTGGGGAGAAGTGAGGCTGACCATAGCCAAGGCAGCCGGGGCTTGAAAGATAGTCTCAGGGCAAACCACTTTAAAGTATGTTACACAAAGAACATCACAGATTTACCTGTCCTCATTCAGGCTTCTGACTGGAAAGGATAGATACTACCAAATCAAAGCCCTGCAAGACAGAAGCTAAGAAAACAAACAACATGCAGGAACCCCAATCCACTAGTGGTAGAAGAAATAAGCAACAGCAATAAAAGCTCTTGACTCTGGGTAATTTCCATAGAGAAAAAATCAAAATACAGAAGCAGTAGCAGAGAGGGAAAAGCAACCAAACATGTCCAAACTTTCAAAAAAAAAAAAAGGAAATTGGTCACAAGCTCTTGAGGAACTCAAAAAGGAGTTCAAGGACCAAAAAAGAAAGATAGAAGAAAAATGGGAAGAAAAGTGGGGAAAAGAAATGAAAGTAACCCAAAAAGAAAATAAACACTTAAAATACAAGATTACCCATATGGAAAAAAGTGGCACAGAAATCAAATGAAGTAATAAGCAAATCGGAACCCAGAATTCACCTGCTCAAATCCATGAAAAGCAATATAGACCAAACTGAAAAAAATAAAAACAAAAATAAAAAGCTGAAAACTACTCTTTAAAGACTAGGATTGAGCAAGTAGAAGCTAATGATTTCATGAGACAGCAAGAATTAATAAAACAAAATCAAAAGAATGAAAAAAAGAAGGAAACATGGAATATCTCATTAAAAAGACAACTGACATGGAAAACAGATCCAGGAGAGACCATTTGAGAATTATTGGTCTACCAGAAAGCCTAGAACCAAATAAAAGCCTTGACACCATATTAAAAGAAATTATCCAAGAAAACTGTCCTAATATTCTTGAATCAGAGGGCAAAGTAGACATTGAAAGAATCCATAGATCACTCCCTACATTAAATCCCCAAAAGACAACCCCTTGGAATGTTATAGCCAAATTCAAGATCTTCCAGGTCAAGGAGAAAATATTGCAAGCAACCAGAAAGAGACAATTCAAATATCAAGGAGCCCCAGTCAGGATTACACAGGATCTGGCAGTCTCCACATTAAAGGATCACAAGGCTTGGAATATGGTATCCAGGAAGGCAAGATAATTGGGTCTACAACCAAGAATCATCTACCCATTAAAACTGACTATATATTTTTAGGCAAAAGTATAGGCATTTAACAAAATAGAAGATTTACAAGCATTCCTAAAGAAAAGAGCAGAACTAAATGGGAAATGTGATATCCAAATACAAAATTCAAGAGAACCATAAAAAAGTAAAAAAGAAAGAGGGAAAAAAATTTTAAGGGCTTCATTAAGGTCAAATTGATTATATGCCTATACAGAAAAATTGTATCTGTAACTCTTAAAAATTGTTTTTATTATCATAGTAGATAAAAGTATTATTAATAAGAGGTTATGGTATTAAGTTGTTTAAGATGATATGTTAAAAAATTGGTGGGGGGGGGGAAAGAGGCTGTTACTAAGAGAAACTTGAAGGAAGAAGAAAAATAGGATAAATTATACCATATAAAGAGGTGCATGGGGGAAAAGGGAGGGGGAAAGAACATTATTATAAGAAGGGAAGAGAGTGGTAATGGGTAATGCTTAAACATTACTCTCAGTGGAGTCAGTTTTGAGAGGGAAGAACAGCTGCATCTATTGAGGTATAGAATTCTATCTTATCCTACAGGGAAGCTGAGAGAGAATAATGAAGTGGGGGGAGTGAGGAAGAGTATTAAAAGGGAGGGGAAAGGTTGGCGGGAAGATTAAAAGACTTTATTTTTTTTTCCATTTGAATCAGTTTATTTAGTCAATTTAGAACATTATTCCTTGGTTACAATAATCACCTTATTTCCCTCCTTCCCCTCCACCCACCTATCCCACAGCCAACACACAATTTCATTGGGTATTACACGTGTCCTTGATCAGGACCCATTTCCATGTTGTTTACACTAGGATGTTCATTTAGAGTCTACATCCCTGACCATATCCCTTTGACCCATGTATTCAAGCAGTTGTTTTTCTTCCGTGTTTTTACTCCCACAGTGTTTCCTCTGGATGTGGATAGTGGTTTTTCTTGTACATTCCTCCAAATTGTTTAGGGCCATTGCATTGCCACTAATGGAGAAGTCCATTACATTCAATTGTACCACAGTGTATCAGTTTCTGTGTACAATGTTTGCTTGGTTCTGCTCCTCTCACTCTGCATCAGTTCCTGGAGGTTGTTCCAGTCCCCATGGAATTCCTCCACTTTATTATTCCTTTGAGCACAATAGTATTCCATCACTAACATATACCACAATTTATTCAGCCATTCCCCAATTGAAGGGCATCTCCCCTCATTTTCCAATTTTTTGCCACCACAAAGAATGCAGCTATGAATATTCTTGTATATGTTTTTTTCCTTATTATCTCTTTGAGGTACAAATGCAGCAATAATATGGCTGGATCAAAGGGCAGACAGTCTTTTATCACCCTTTGGGCATAGTACCAAATTGCCCTCCAGAATGATTGGATCAATTCACAACTCCACTAGCAATGCATTAATGTCCCAACTTTGCCACATCCCCTCCAACATTCATTACTTTCCTTTGCTGTCATGTTAGCCAATTTGCTAGGTGTGAGGTGATACCTCAGAGTTGTTTTGATTTGCATCTCTCTGATTATAAGAGAATTAGAGCACTTTTTCATTTGCTTAGTAATAGTTTTGATTTCTTTAACTGAAAATTGCCTATTCATGTCCCTTGCCCATTTTTCAATTGGAGAATGGCTTGATTTTTTGTACAACTGGTCTAGTTCTTTATAAATTTGAGTAATTAGACCTTTGTTAGATGTTTTTGTAATGAAGATTGTTTCCCAATTTATTACTTCCCTTCTAATTTTGGATGCATTAGTTTTGTTTGTACAAACCCTTTTTAATTTGATGTAATCAAAATTATTGATTTTACATTTTGTGATTTTTTCTAGCTCTTGCTTGGTTTTAAAGTCTTTCCTTTCCCAAAGATCTGACAAGTATACTATTCTGTGTTCCCCTAATTTGCTTATAGTTTCCTTCTTTATATTCAGGTCATTCACACATTCTGAGTTTATTTTGGTGTAGGGTGTGAGATGTTGATCCAAACCTAATCTCTCCCATACTGTCTTCCAATTTTCCCATCAGTTTTTATCAAAAAGTGGGTTTCGTTCCAAAAACTGGGATCTTTGGGTTTATCATAGACTGTTCTGCTGAAGTCATTTACCCCAAGTCTATGCCACTGATCCTCCTTTCTGTCTCTTAGCCAGTACCAAATTGTTTTGATAACCACTGCTTTATAGTATAGTTTGAGATCTGGGACTGCAAGTCCTCCTTCATTTGCATTTTTTCATGATTTCCCTGGATATCCTTGATCTTTTGTTCTTCCAAATGAAGTTTGTTATGTTTTTTTCTAATTCCATAAAGAAGTTTTTTGGTAGTTCAATGGGTATGGCACTAAATAAGTAAATTAATTTGGGTAGGATTGTCATTTTTATTATGTTAGCTCATCCCATCCATGAGCAATCAATGTTTTTCCAATTGTTTAGATCTAGTTTTTATTGTGTGGAAAGTGTTTTGTAGTTGTGTTCATATAGTTCCTGTGTTTGTCTTGGCAGATAGATTCCTAAGTATTTTATATTGTCTAGGGTGATTTTAAATGGAATTTCTCTTTCTAATTCTTGCTGCTGAGATGGATTGGAGATATATAGAAATGCTGATGACTTTGTGGGTTTATTTTGTATCTTGCAATTTTGCTAAAGTTGTTGATTATTTCGACTAGCTTTTTGGTTGATTCTCTAGGATTCTTTAAGTAGACCATCATATCATCTGCAAAGAGTGATAGCTTGGTCTCCTTATTGCCAATTTTAATACATTCAATTTCTTTTTCTTCTCTAATTGCTACTGCTAGTGTTTCTAGTACAATGTTTAATAATAGAGGTGATAATGGACATCCTTGTATTACTCCTGATCTTATTGGGAAGGCTAGTTTATTCCCATTGCAGATGATATTAGCTGATGGTTTTAGATATATACTGTTTATTATTTTTAGGAAAGACCCATCTATTCCTATACTTTCTAGTGTTTTCAATAGGAATGAGTGTTGTATTTTGTCAAAGGCTTTTTCTGCATCTATTGAGATAGTCATGTGATTTTGCTTGTTGATATGGTCAACTATGTGAATGGCTTTCCTAATATTGAACCATCCTTGCATTCCTGGTATAAATCCCGCCTGATCATAATAAATAACCCTCATGATCACTTGCTGGTGACTTTTTGCTAGTATTCTATTTAAGATTTTTGCATCTATGGACATTAAGGAGATTGGTCTGTAATTTCTCTGTTTTTTGATCTACCTGGCTTTGGAATCAGTACCATATTTGTGTCATAAAAGGAATTTAGTAGTACTCTTTCTTTGCTTATTCTGTCAAATAGTTTGTATAGTATTGGGATTAGTTTTTCTTTGAATATTTTATAGAATTCACTTGTGAATCCATCAGGCCCTGGGGATTTTTTCTTAGGGAGTTCTTTGATGGCTTGTTCAATTTCCTTTTCTGATATGGGGTTATTTAAGTATTCTATTTCTTCTTCTGTTAATCTAGGCAACTTATATTTTTATAAATATTCATCCATATCACCTAGATTGCCATATTTATTGCCATATAATTGGGTAAAATAGTTTTTAATGATTGCCTTGATTTCCTCTTCATTAGAGGTGAGGTCTCCCTTTTCATTTTGGATGCTGTCCATTTGGTTTTCTTCTTTCCTTTTTTTAATTAGGTTGACCAATACTTTGTCTATTTTATTTTTTTTTTCAAAGTACCAGCTTTTAGTCTTGTTTATCAATTCAATAGTTCTTTTACTTTCAATTTTATTAATTTCTCCTTTAATTTTTAGGATCTCTAATTTAGTTTTCATCTGGGGATTTTTAATTTGTTCACTTCCTAGTTTTTCAATTTGCATGCCCAATTCTTTTACTTTTGTCCTCTGTAATTTGTTAATATATGAACTCAAGGATATGAATTTCCCCCTTAGTACTGATTTGACTGCATCCTATAGATTTTGAAAGGATGTTTCATCATTGTCATTTCCTTCAATGGAATTATTAATTGTTTCTATGATTTGTTCTTTAACTGATTTTGGAGAATCATACTATTTAATTTCCAATTAATTTTTGATTTGCTTCTCCATTTATCCTTACTAATTATTATTATTATTTTGCATTTTGATCTGAAAAGGTTGCATTTATTATTTCTGCTTTTTTGTACTTGTTTGTTATGTTTTTATGCCTTGGTACATGGTCAATCTTTGTGAATGTACCATGTGCTGCTGAAAAGAAGGTGTATTCCTTTTTGTCCCTATTTATTTTTCTCCATATATCTATTAACTTTAATTTTTCTAAGATTTCATTCACATCTCTTACCTCTTTCTTTTTTTAAATAATATTTTATTTGATCATTTCCAAGCATTATTTATTAAAGACAAAGATCATTTTCTTTTCCTCCTCCCCACCCCCCATAGCTGATGCGTGATTCCACTGGGTATCACATGTATTTTTGATTCGAACCCATTGCCATGTTGTTAGTATTTGCATTAGAGTGTTCGTTTAGAGTCTCTCCTCTGTCATGTCCCCTCAACCGCTGCAGTCAGACAGTTGCTTTTCCTCGATGTTTCTACTCCCACAGTTTGTCCTCTGCTTATGGATAGTGTTTTTTCTCCTAGATCACTGCAGATTGTTCAGGGACATTACACCACCACTAATGGAGAAGTCCATTACGTTTGATTATACCACAGTGTATTAGTCTCTGTGTACAATGTTCTCCTGGTTCTGCTCCTCTTGCTCTGCATCACTTCCTGGAGGTCGTTCCAGTCTCCATGGAATTCCTCCACTTTATTATTCCTTTTTGCACAATAGTATTCCATCACCAACATATACCACAATTTGTTCAGCCATTCCCCAATTGATGGGCATCCCTATGTTTTCCAATTTTTTGCCACCACAAAGAGCACAGCTATGAATATTCTTGTACAAGTCTTTTTCCCCATTATCTCTTTGGGGTACAAACCCAGCAGTGCTATGGCTGGATCAAAGGGTAGACATTCTTTTATCGCCCTTTGGGCATAGTTCCAAATTGCCCTCCAAAATGGTTGGATCAGTTCACAACTCGACCAGCAATGAATTAATGTCCCTACTTTGCCACATCCCCTCCAGCATTCATTACTTTCCTTTGCTATCATGTTAGCCAATCTGCTAGGTGTGAAGTGATACCTCAGAGTTGTTTTGATTTGCATCTCTCTGATTATAAGAGATTGAGAACACTTTTTCATGTGCTTATTAATAGTTTTGATTTCTTTATCTGAAAACTGCCTATCCATGTCCCTTGCCCATTTATCAATTGGAGAATGGCTTGATTTTTTGTACAATTGATTTAGCTCTTTATAAATTTGAGTAATTAAACCTTTGTCAGAGGTTTCTATGAAGATTTTCCCCCAATTTGTTGTTTCCCTTCTGATTTTAGTTACATTGGTTTTGTTTGTAGAAAAGCTTTTTAATTCGATGTAGTCGAAATTATTTATTTTACATTTTGTGATTCTTTCTATGTCTTGCTTGGTTTTAAAGTCTTTCCCCTCCCAAAGGTCTGACATGTATACTATAATGTGTTTACCCAATTTACTTATGGTTTCCTTCTTTATGTTTAAGTCATTCACCCATTTTGAATTTATCTTGGTGTAGGGTGTGAGGTGTTGATCAATTCCTAATCTCTCCCACACTGTCTTCCAATTTCCCCAGCAGTTTTTATCGAATAGTGGATTTTTGTCCCCAAAGCTGGGATCTTTGGGTTTATCGTATACTATCTTGCTGAGGTCGCTTGCCCCCAGTCTATTCCACTGATCCTCCTTTCTGTCTCTTAGCCAGTACCAAATTGTTTTGATGACTGCTGCTTTGTAATATAGTTTGAGGTCTGGGACTGCAAGGCCCCCATCATTTGTGTTTTTTTTTTCATTATTTCCCTGGATATCCTTGATCCTTTGTTATTCCAAATGAACTTTGTTATGGTTTTTTCTAAATCAGTAAAGAAATTTTTTAGGAGTTCCATGGGTATGGCACTAAATAGATAAATAAGTTTGGGTAGGATGTTCATTTTTATTATATTGGCTCGTCCTATCCATGAGCAGTTAATGTTTGTCTAATTGCTCAAGTCTAGTTTTAGTTGTGTGCAGAGTGTTTTGTAGTTGTGTTCATATAGTTCCTGTGTTTGTCTCGGGAGGTAGATTCCTAGGTATTTTATTTTGTCTAAGGTGATTTTGAATGGGATTTCTCTTTCTAATTTTTGCTGCTGAGCTGTGTTGGAGATATATAGAAATGCTGATGACTTATGCGGGTTTATTTTGTATCCTGCAACTTTGCTAAAGTTGTTGATTGTTTCAATTAGCTTTTTGGTTGAATCTCTTAGGATTCTTTAAGTAGACCATTCATGTCATCTGCAAAGAGCGATAACTTGGTCTCCTCCTTGCCTATTTTGATGCCTTCAATTTCTTTTTCTTCTCTAATTGCTACTGCTAGTGTTTCTAGTACAATGTCAAATAGTAGAGGTGATAATGGGCATCCTTATTTCACTCCTGATCTTATTGGGAATGCATCTAGTTTATCCCCATTGCAGATGATATTAGCTGATGGTTTTAGATATATACTGTTTATTATTTTGAGGAACAACCCTTCTATTCCTATGCTTTCTAGTGTTTTTAATAGGAATGGATGTTGTATTTTATGAAAGGCTTTTTCTGCGTCTATTGAGATAATCATGTGGTTCTTGTTGGTTTGCTTATTGATGTGGTCAATTATGTGGGTGGTTTTCCTAATATTGAACCAGGCCTGCATCCCTGGTATAAATCCTACTTGATCATGGTGGATGACCCTTCTGATCACTTGCTGGAGTCTTTTTGCTAGTATCCTGTTTAAGATTTTTGCATCTATATTCATTAGGGAGATTGGTCTATAATTTTCTTTCTCTGTTTTTGACCTGCCTGGTTTTGGAATCAGTACCATGTTTGTGTCATAAAAGGAGTTGGTAGAACTCCCTCTTTTCTTATTATGTCAAATAGTTTGTATAGTATTGGGATTAACTATTCTCTGAATGTTTGATAGAATTCACTGGTGAATCCATCAGGCCCTGGGGATTTTTTCTTAGGGAGTTCTTTGATGGTCTCTTGGATTTCATTTTCTGATATGGGATTATTTAAGAATTCTATTTCTTCTTCTGTTAGTCTAGGCAGTTTGTATTTTTGTATATATTCATCCATATCATCTAAATTGGTGTATTTATTGCCATATAATTGGGCAAAGTAATTTTTAATGATTGCCTTAATTTCCTCTTCATCAGAGGTGATGTCCCCCTTTTCATCTTTGATGCTGTTAATTTGCTTTTCTTCTTTCCTTTTTTAAATTAGATTGACCAGTACTTTGTCTATTTTGTTTGTTTTTTCAAAGTACCAGCTTCTTGTCTTATTTATTAAATCAATAGTTCTATAACTTTCAATTTTATTAATTTCTCCCTTAATTTTTAGGATTTCTAGTTTGGTTTTCTGCTGGGGGTTTTTAATTTGATTGCTTTTAATTTTTTAAATTTGCATTTCCAATTGATTTATCTCTGCTCTCCCTAGTTTGTTAATATATGCAATCAGGGATATGAATTTACCTCTGATTACTGCTTTGGCTGAATCCCAAAAGGTTTGAAAGGATGTCTCGCCATTGTCATTTTCCTCGATGAAATTATTAATTGTTTCTATGATTTCTTCTCTAACTAAACGATTTTGGAGTATCATATTGTTTAATTTCCAATTAGTTTTTGATTTGGTTTTCCATGTACCATTACTGATCGTTATTTTTATTGCCTTGTGATCTGAAAAGGCTGCATTTATTATTTCTGCTTTTCTGCATTTGTATGCCATGTTTCTGTGACCTAGTGTATGGTCAATCTTTGTGAATGTGCCATGTGGTGCTGAGAAGAAGGTGTATTCCTTTTTGTCCCTATTTATTTTTCTCCATATATCTATTAACTTTAATTTTTCTAAGATTTCATTCACATCTCTTACCTCTTTCTTATTTTTTGATTTGATTATCTAAATTTGATAATGGTTTGTTCAAGTCTCCCACTAATATGGTTTTACTGTCTATTTCTTCCTCTAATTCTCCTAGTTTCTCCATTAGAAATTTGGGTGCTATACTATTTCGTGCATACATGTTGATTAGTTATATTTCCTCATTATCTAAAGTCCCTTTTAACAGAATGTAATTACCTTCCCTATCCCTTTTGATCAGGTCTATTTTTGCTTTGGCTTTATCAGATATCATGATTGCAACTCCTGCCTTCTTTCTGTCAGTTGAGGCCCAGAAGGTCTTACTCCATCCTTTAATTCTGACCTTTTGGGTGTCTACCCGCCTCATGTGTGTTTCTTGGAGACAACATATAGTAGGGTTTTGGATTCTAATCCATTCTGCTATTCGTCTACGTTTTATGGGTGAGTTCATGCCATTCACATTCAAAGTTATGATTGTGACTTGTGGACTCCCTGGCATTTTGATATCCTTCCCTAATTCTAACCTTTCTTCTTCAGCTCTAGCTTTTAGTCCAGTGATTTACTTTGAATCAGTCCCCCTTGTCCCCTCCCTTGATATGTTTCTTTCTTGTCCCTCCCTTTTTGTTCCCTCCCCCTCCCCCCTCTTCTTCCCTCTCTTTTTTTGTGTTCCCTCCCCCTGACCCCCTCAGTTTTCCCTTCTCCCTTCCCTTGTTGGATAAGATAGAATTCACGATTCCAATGGATCTGGATGTTCTTCCTCTCAGAGTTGATTTCCCTGAGAGTAAGGTTTAAGTAAAAACTCTCTTCCTCTCCTTCTTATAGGAGTTTTCTTCCCCTCCCCTTCCCGTGTGAATCTTTGTGTGAGAAAGATTATTCTATTTGGTCTTTCTTTTCCCCCTATTTACACATTACATTTTCCCCACATGTTAGTATACATAGATTGACATAAATGTAGTCCTTATAAAAGAGAGTTTGGGTAAAAGAAAAAGATAATATTTTTCTCCTTTTCCCTTTCTTTCATATTTACCTTTTCAGGTATTCCATGCTCATTGTTTTTCGATATCGAACTTTCCACAGAGCTCTGGTCTTTTCTTTGCAAAAACTTGGAAATCTTCTATTTTGTTGAATGCCCATACTTTCCCTTGGAAGTATATAGTCAGTTTTGATGGGTAGCTGATTCTTGGTTGAAGGCCCAGCTCTCTTACCTTTCTGAAAATCATGTTCCATGCCTTACGGTCATTCAGAGTGGAACTTGCAAGGTCTTGTGTGACCTTGATTGGCATTCCTTTATATCTAAATTGTCTTTTTCTGGCTTCTTGTAAGATTTTTTCTTTTGCTTGAAAGCTTTGGAATTTGGCAATTACATTCCTGGGAGTTGTCTTTTGGGGATTTAGTGTAGAGGGTGTTCTGTGAGCTCTTTCAGTGGCTGTATTGCCCCCTTGTTCTAGAATCTCTAGGCAATTTTCTTTGATTATCTCTTGTATTACGATGTCAAGTTTGCTGTTTAATTCTGGCTTTTCTGGTAGTCCAATTATTTTTAAGTTGTCTCTTCTCCCTCTATTTTCCAAGTCTGTGACCTTGTTGGTGAGATATTTTATGTTCTCTTCTAATTTCTTGGTCTTTTGGCTTTGCTTTATTAATTCTTGCTTGTTTTCTTCCAGTTGGATGATTCTGACTTTTAAAGCCTGGTTTTCCTTTTCAATTTGGTCAAACTGGTTTTGTAGATGTGTGAATTTCTTTTGCATTATTTCCCACTTTTCCTCCCAGAAGGCTTCCATCTTTTTGATCAGTTCCGATTCAAATTCTTCATGGGTTTGTGGAGAGTTTCCATTTCCTTTGGAAGGTTTTGGAGCATTTGCTTGTGTTTCCTCTTCTATCTGCTCTGTATTTTGTATTTTTGCTCCATAAAATGTGTCCAAAATCACCCCCTTCTTCTTGTTTTTCTTGGAGTGTTGCGGCTTTTCTGTGCTGTTTGCCATCTCTATCTGAGTGGGGAGGTGTAGGTTTTCTTATCTCTGTCTGGTGTTCAGAGGCTTTAGCCCCAGGCAAATTGTCCGTTCTTGAGTGTTACTGCTCTCAGTTCCCTCCCGATGCTTCTTCGTTGCCTTATTCCCAAGCTCTGAGACTGGCTTTGCACTGTCCCCTTTGTGGGCCAGAGAGGCCTGCCCTGAGAGGGGAGGGGCCAAGGCTCTGAGGGCTCCTGATAGGACTAACTTCAGTTGGGTTGGATTGAGTGTGTCTTAAAGCAGGGACCTTCCCTGAGACTCAGACGGAAGGATTTAGCCAGGGGGCTACAGGCTCCCCTCTGTCTCTCTCTGTTTCCTGGCTGTCTGGGTGCCCCCGTGACTGGTTCAGGTTATTTTCAGGATGTGGCCTTCTGAATAGCCGGCCCTGAGGGTTACTGTTGTCTCAGAAGACCCTTCACTCTGAGGTGGAAGGGGCCATGGCTTCCCGGAGCTCTGAGGGCTCCTGATAGGATTAATTTCCCTTGGGTTGGATTGAGTATGTCTTAAAGCAGGGACCTTCCCTGAGACTCGGATGGAAGGAACCAGCCAGGGGGCTACAGGCTCCCCTCTGTCTCTCTCTGTTTCCCTGCTGTCTGGGTGCCCCCGTGACTGGCTCAGGTTGTTTTCAGGGTGCGGCCTTCAGAATAGCTGGCCTTGAGGTCCTTTTGCTGGCTCTTAGGTTCCCACTGCTGCCTCGGACTCAGCACTCTGGGTTGGGGGGGATGGGTCCTGGGACCTTCCTTCTGCCTATCTCTTAGATCCAAGTGATCTTGGGTTCTGGCTTTTGGGGGGCCATAACTTTTGATACAGGTCCAGGTCCAGGAGGAGGGTTCCCTGGATCTATCCTGTTGTTTGTTTTGAATTTCGGTGTCCTAGGACCATACAGTTTGAGATGGTAAGGAAGGGGTTTCCGGAGATCTGAACTTTAGCTCTCTCTAAGCTGCCATCTTGACCAGAACTGTCTCTTACCTCTTTCTTATTTATTTTTTGTTTGATTTATCTTGATCTGATAGAGGAAGTTTGAGGTCTCCCACTGTTTTTTTTTTTTAATTTATTTTTCTATCTCTTTTATCCTTGAGCTCCACTAGATTCTCCTTTAAAAATCTGGATGCTATGCCATTTGGTGCATACATGTTGAGTACTCATATTTCCTCATTGTCTATACTGACTTTTATCAGGCTGTAATTACCTTCCCTATCTCTTTTAATCAGATCTATTTAACTTTGTCTTTGCCAGATATCATGATTGCTACTGCTGCCTTCTTTTTTTTTTCATTTAAAGCCCAATAGATTTTGTTTCAGTTTTTCACTCTTAATCTATGTGTGTCTACCTGCCTCATGTGTGTTTCTTATAAACAACATATGGTAGGATTTGGGTTTTTAATCCACTCTGCTATCTACTTCTTTTTTATGGGTGAATTAATCCCATTTACATTCAAAATTATGATTACTACCTGTGTATTCCCCAACATTTTGATTTTCTCTCATTGTCCTGCCCTTTCCTCTTTCACTACTTCCTTCTACACCAGTGTTCTATTTTTAATCAGTTCCCCTAATCCCCACCCTTATTTTACTTTCTTTTCTCCCCCCTCCCTTCTTATTCCTCTCTTATTTTTCTTTTGGGGTCTTTTAAAGCTACCCCACACATTCTCACTCCGTAGTATTACTTACCTCCCTACCCTCCCTTTCCACCCTCTCCCTTTTTATTTCCCTTTTATTTTTTAGAGTCTATTAAATTACCTTCCCTCTCTCTATTCCTTCCCCCCTTTTTAACTCCCCTCCCTATCCCCCCCCTTAGTTTTCCCCTCTCAACTTTGTAAAAATGGAGATTTGAACTCAGGACTTCAATTCCCAGAAGTCCTTGCTCTAATTCTCAAGATGCCCTCTAATCTCACCTGAATTCCCACCTGTGCTGAGAACAAAAATTGTTTTTAAACTGACTCCACCTTCTGCTAGCTCTCTTCCTGCTTCTGCTTCCAAAGAGTCTGTCTCTCTTGACTTCCGCGTCTGGGCACATGCAGCTCTACCAGGAAGGAAGTAGAGTGAGTGATTGTGAATGAGCTCTCTGGGCCTAGACACGTGCTTTCTTATTTTGTATTTTCTTTAACTCTTAATCTTTAATAAACCTCATAAAATGTAATACTTTTGGCATAAAAACTAATTTTAACTGCTGCAACTTCCCTATACGGTAAGATAGAATTAGATTCCCCAATGGATCTAGATGCTCTTCTCTCTCGGAATTGATTCCACTGAGAGTAAGGTTTGAATATTACCTTTTAGCACTCCCTTCCTCTCCTTCTTATAGTGGTATTCTTCCCCCCGCCCCCGCCATGTGCCTTTTTGTTTAGTATAGATTATCCTTATTTTCTTATTCCTTCAAGTTTTTCTTGGTGCCATCTTCCCTCCCTCACCTCCCCTTTCTTTCTTCTTCTTTTTAATATATGATTTTAAACTACTTAGTACTCCAATCTCTACCTATGGATAATTCTTCTAAGCTACTATAATACTGAATACAATTTTTGACAGTTACAAATAAAATTTTCCATATAGGAATATAAACAATTTGGCCTTATTGAGACCCTTAAAGGAAAAAAAAATAAGACCCCTCTCTTTCTTATTTCCCTTTTCATGTTTCTCTTGGTTTTTGTATTTTGATGTCAAATTTTCTGTTTAGTTCTAGTCTTTTCTTTACAAATATTTGGAAATCTTCTATTTTGTTGAATGCCCATACTTTCCCCTGGAAGTATATAGTAAATTTTGATGGGTATGTGATCCTTGGTTGTAGATCCATTTCTCTTGCCTTTCTGAATATCATATTCCAAGCCTTGTGGTCTTTTAGTGTGGAGGCTGCCAGATCCTGTGTAATCCTGATTGGTGCTCCATGATATCTGAATTTTCTCTTTCTGGCTTCTTGTAATATTTTCTCCTTAGCTTGGAAGCTCTTGAATTTGGCAATGATAATCCTGGGGGGTTGTCTTTTGAGGATTTAGTGTAGCGGGTGATCTGTGGACTCTTTCAATGTCTGTTTTGTCCTCTTGTTGCAGAACCTCAGAGCAGTTTTCTTGGATAATTTTTGTAGTATGATGTCACGGTTTCTGTTTGTTTCCAGGTTTTCAGGTAGGTCTATGATTCTCAACCTGTCTCTCCAAGATCTATTTTCAAGGTCAACCACCCTCTCAATGAGATATTTTGTGTTTCCTTCTTCTTTTTTCCCCAAGGTCACACAGCAAGTTAGTGTCTGTTTATTAAAATCTTTCCCATCTAGTGTTTATTTCTTCTTTCTCATTCTATTATTCAGCTTCTCTGAAAAGAATATCAGGCATGTGGAAGGGGGTTGGGGAATGTGGAAGCTGGGGCTCAACACCCAGGGCACCCTAGTCTTCCATGGCTCAGCCCCTGCCTCTGAGGTTAGGTCAGGGATCAGGAGGGAAGGCTCCTCAGGATAGAAACCACTTTCTCCTGGCTCCAAGTCTGTGTGGAACTGGTGACCAGGGTCCATTAGAAATACTAGAGCCCTCCAATTCAGATTTACTGGAGTTTTCTACCTTCAGGGAAGGCCAGGGGAATAGAATTCCCTGGGACTTATGTGAAGCAATTGAGGGAAAATCCAGGTACGGGCAGAGGAATAACCAGAGGGGATAACTTGCAATGGTGCCAGGGCTGAAAGGCTTAGACCTTCCCCCTACACACACATACACACAGAGACCAGTGACACAGACTCTTAGCCTTGGGGAGGACTGTGGAGCTGGAACAAGGAGTTAAGAGGTAAGGCTAGGAATTTGCCTGTTGACTTTTGGGAACTATGGGAAATTTTTGACTTTGCTAGAATTCCATGTTGAATTACTCCCATACATGGAAAGGACCTTCAAAGTCATCTATTCTATCCAATTTTATAGATGGTCCCTCTTTATAGATATAGTCCCTCTTTGCTACACACAATGCTGTTTCCTTTTTAAAAATCTTGCTGGAGATGAGTGGGCATTACCTTCCTCTTCCTCAACAAATTTCTATAGAAATTGGGCTCAAAATGTGTCCGACTGTAGCCATGAACATAAGTCATCCTTGGGAAGGTTTCTGAAGGATAAAACTGTCTCCTGGCTTCTCTCATCTTTCTTGGACTTCTGGCTGTCTGAGGGCAGCCACAGGTCCAAAGGAGAGGCTATCTTGTTCGTGAGGAGAACCACGAGTGACCAAGGAGGGAGGGAATGAGAGTTGCCATCCTGGGCTTCAATAACCGAGTGTGCTGGGGCTGGAATGTGGCAGGGGAGGGCTGGGTTATGGATGGCTTGGTCTGGAATTCTATCCTGGGGCAGGAGAAGAGATTTGTTCCTGTTGTTAGTGTGTGTCTGTGTCTCTGTGTCAGTCATTTGGTAAATTAGCCTGTATGTCTCTGTGTTGTCCTGCCAATCTCTGTCCCATCTAAAAATGTCTTTGTTTCTGAGTGTACCTAATTGTATGTCTGTCTCTTAGCATCTCTGTGTATCTGTATCAGAGTATCTGTCTCATTTTTCTAGTCTCTCTGAGGCCAATGTTTCGGCTTGGTGTATCTGTATTGCTCTCTCTCATCCAGTGTCTGCCTCTGTATTTGTTTCAGCGTATCCTCTCTTTCTCTGAAAAGAGTCTATGTGTCTATATTTGTCCCTTTGTGTGTATCTATCTCTATCTATCTTTGTGTGTGTGTCTATCTCTATAGGTGTATGTGCCCCCAAGGGCCAGCCTTGGCCTGATGGTCTTAGCCAGGTAGTAAGAGGTCTCTGGGTGGGTGGAGGGCTCCTCGGAAAAGGTGTCCAGCAGGCTCAGACAAGTGCTACTTGCACTTGTGGATGTAGTAACCAGTGACGTAGCCGATGATGATGACCCAGAACAGAATGATTCCACCTACCACCTTTATAGAGATGCCCAGCTTTCCAGTCCATAATTTATTGTAGACCTGCTCACAGCCCAAGCTCTCTGGGGTCGACACATTCATGCTGACCTCATCCTGGCTATTGTTCCATCGGCTGTACTGGACGACACTCTCCTGGGGTTCCATCTTTCCAAGGTGGGAGTGAGTGAGAAAGGGCAGGCCTTAGAGTGGAGCCCAGATCAAGGGCTGTGTTTCTCCGGCTAGATGAAGACGCCAAGAGTGTTCTCGGTCTTAGGAGATGGTGTTGGGTGCGGAAGGGCTGCACGCTCTGTCTATCTGTCTCTTTGTCTGTCTCAGTCTCTCTCACCTGAGACTCTCTCCCTCTCCCCCTGAGCCCTGAGCCCCCAGCTGTGGCTCAAGAGATAGGTCGGAGGAAGATTCCTCTGGGGCATCTCTGGCCTTGGGCAGAGAGTGGCTTGGGGGTTTCTTGGGAGGCCACCAGCTCAGCTCCGCTCTGCTCAGCTCTGCTCGCTGGACTGCTCTGCTTTGTGTTGCCTTCTAATCTGTCATTCTTTTGACTTTGCTTTATTAATTCTTGCTGTCTTGTGAAATCATTGGTTTCTACTTGCCCAATTCTAGTTTTTAATGACTGGTTTTCAGCTACAATCTTTTGATTTTCCTTTTCAGTTTGCTCTATCCTGCTTTACATGTCTTCCAACAGGTCATTTCTGGTTTTCAATTTGCTTATTATTTGATTTCTGGGCTTCAATTTCCAAGTGAGAGATTCTGGCTTTTGAACTGTTATTTTCTTTTTAAGTTATTTCCCACTTCTCTTGCTACATCTCTTCCATTTTTCTCATAATTTCAGATTTAAAAAGTCTTCAAGAATTTGTGACCAATTTCTGTTGTTTTTTTTTTCAAAGGTTTGGGTGTGTTTAATTGTCATCTGCTGTCTCTTCTTTAGTCTGGGTTTTTTCTGTATAAAAATTATCAAGGGTTAAAGTTTTCTTCTTGGGTGTGTGTGTGTTTTTTTTTTTTTGGTATTTGTGGATTTTAGTTCCTGGGAGTTGGTGGCCATTGCCTTGTACCTTCCTGGTCAAATGTATAAGTGAGGAATATGGGTGATCTTTGTATTGGGCTCTGGAGAGGTTTTTGCCCTGAGGATATTTTCACCAGGCCTCAGCAGTGTCCAGCTGCTCTTAGTGGCAGGTCCAGCCCCTGAGGTCTTAGAGATTGCCTGGAAGAGGTCTGGGTGTGGAGTTTGGGCAAAACTCTCTATTGAGCACCAGAGAGGTTTTTGGCCGAGGGCTTTTTTTTGTTCTCTGTGGCATTTTGCTGTGAGCCACCCCCTCTGCACAAGCTCTGCATCCTAGCTCAACATTTCCTCAACCCCCCAGTGTTCCTAGTCTAGTTTCTCTTAGGGGTAAGTCTGTGCTGACCTCAGCCAGTCTCCCTCCTAGAACTTAGAAGTTTGTCCCATGTTTGCTTGGACTCTGGAAAGGTAGGTGAAGTGGGGGAGTGGTGATGAGCTCGCCCCATGGTGGGGGAAATTTTACCCCCTTTTAGCATGGAAATGCCCTAACTTTGCCTACCTTCCATGCTGTGCCCTACCATGGAACTCCTTTGCTCCTTTGACTTTGGGTTTATCATTTTGAGGCACTTTATTTCAACTGGTGGAGAGAGAAGAGCTCTGTTTCTACTCTAGAGCCATCTTGACCTGGAAGTCTTTACTCACTATGTTTGAAAGGTATAACCACAGGAATTATCTCGTTTAATTGTTCTTTGATCAAGAGAATGCACGCTACTTTTTGCAAAGACCAGAATGGGGCAAAAGACCTAAAGGAAATGTCTGGTCATGTGACAAGGGCAAAAGATGACTGGCGGATATCTGGATCTTGTTACACTATCCTTGAAATGGGAGAGAAAACTAGGAAATCCTCCTAGTTTGTTGAGTAGTTGCCCTGTGATGAACTTGTGGGAGTACATGGGCAGAGTCACACAGAATGACAAGGCACAGAAGGGTAGTGATCGTTGGGGGCAATATCCAAATCCACATGACCATAAATGCCTTTGACTATTTGGGCATTTATATTTCTGTATGTTATATCTATGTTCTTGGGCTCCTCTGAGTGTGTTATGCATTTTCTGGGGCAGGTGAAATAAAGGCTATCTCATACCCAAATCTTATGTAGTAAGTTTCTGCAAGGGAGCTGGATTTATTACATTTGGGAAAACCCAAATGTGAACTTTATCTAGCTCTGTTTGGAGATTTCCTCAGAATAAAAGTCCAAGGTCGAGGCATGAGTCCCAAAATGAATTCTATTCACTTGTAAGTACAGTGAATAGCGATAAATGAATAAACATATAAACCACAGTTGGGAGTAGTTAGTGATTTGGAATTCTAGACTTATATTTGCCATTTTAACTTCTTCTGTGAGCTTGGACATCATTGTTTTTAGTCTCCTCATCAGTGAAATGGAGTTAATTACATTGACCTCCCCAATTGGGGTATTAGAAGAAAAAGCTAATTAGTGAGTTCAAATCACTCTGAAAATTTAAGTGCTCAATAATGACATCCTATACTAGTGTTCGATTGATTCCTGGGATTATATTTCTAAGACTTGCTCCTTATCTCTTTTAAAATTCAGCAGGGATGGGCTGTATTTCACTGGCATCTTGGGAAGATAGTCACATGATTTGTTACACCTTTAAGTCATTCGTTTCTTGAAAGTTGGCCTTCCCCCTCTCCCCCATCTTTAATGTACATTCCCATTCTTGGTTTTATTCTTTTGGAATACTAGGTTATCTTCTATGTTCCTGATAGCTAGAAATAGACTTAAGGATAATGGTTTATTTATTTATTTTTGCCATTGATAGCTTTTAGACTACTTTTATTTATTTAGATTTATAATGATTATATCTTTATTTATTATATATTATATTTATCTCCTATATACAAATATATAAACAAACCAAACATTTATTTATTTATATATTTAGACAATAGCTTCTACAACCCAGATTTCTTTCTTTTTTTTACTCATAAATTCTGATCCCTTATTTATCTTCATTCACCTAAGAATCTATCTTTTTAGTCATGAGACCAAGAATTGAGAACAATATTTTAGTTTTATTCTTTCATGAGTTTTTTCACATGACTAATTAGTGTGGCACATAGTTTCACAAATGAGATTGTACTTTAAAATATTAAACTCTAAACCTAGCAATTAGCTAGCTAATATGAGCAGCTGCATTGTGCCTGGTGGGTGCTGGGTTTTTTTTTGGGTCTGCATTTATGATTTCATTGGTATAAGGAACTCCCAGTATGGAAACTCTCTCCAGTGATGCAGGTCAGCAACTTCTCTTAGTTGAGTCTTAGAAAACTTTCTGAGTCTTTAAGAGAGTCAGAGTCTGCCCAGACTTACAAAGTTAGCAAATGCCAAGACTTCCCAGGTCTTCTTTCAGTCCATACTCTCTCTGGTCTACTACATTTATGATTCTCTAGATATGGAGTTCTTCACTTCGTACCTGGCTTTGATTTTCATTCCATTTCTCTTTTTAAATCTCTCTGTGATTTCCTTCTGTAAACCTTAAAATATCTTAGACTTATAAATGTTGAAAATTTCACCAAGTATGACATTTCCCAATGGTGAAATTTCCAACATTTATAAGTCTAAGATATTTTAAGGTTTACACTTCACTGCTTCCTCATCTTTACTGATCTCAGCATCACCTCCCAATCAGCATTCCTTATCAATTTTGCTAACCTGCTGATTGTTCCTTTACTCTCCATTGCAGTCCTACTCCAACGTCTCTTCTTAGAGTGGAAGAAAGGATTTGGCTCTCCAAAAACATGATAATTTCTAAATTTAATCCAAATGATTAAGATTTTGTCTATCACATTATTAAGTTTAAACAATAAACAAAACAATAGACCAAGCCCTGACTTGTAGGATTTTTTTTATTTTAGAGGTACAAATGCTCACAATGAAAATTTAACAATCAGTTCTCCAGCTATTAGGAAGTAACCCTAAGTTCTGGAAGACAATGATTTGGGCACAAAATGCTCTGCCAGGCCCTACCATGCTGAAAAGGGTTCAAAACATGCACCTTGTAGTAGACTATGTGTTCAGGCATATTCATTACTCAAATATCACCCATATCATCATTAAACATCATAATAATGGATATGTGTTTAGCACAGTGTTTGGCATATAGCGAGCACTATATAAATCTTAGTTATTATTATTATTACTGAGAGGGGTGGCTATCAGGTGATACATTTTTCCAATCACAAGTCATGAAGGCATGGAGGGATATGGATCTATATCAAGGTAGTGAGGGTCCACATTGATGAAGTCACAAATAAATCCTTGAAGGATGAAGTTTTTAATTCTACAATTCAACTCAATTAAAAAACATTTTAAGTATCTGTAATATTCAAGGCACTGTACTGAGTCAAGAGGATAAATATAAGTACTACATAGTACTTGCTCTCAAGGGACTTAGAATCAAATGAGGGCAGGGCAAATATACAAATAACTCAAAGATCAGAGGTCTGGACACACAAAATAATGACTAAGATCAGATCCAATATTGGTCTCTTGAGTCCTCCTTACCACCCTTCTTCCAAACCGGACAGTTGATTTTTTGCTCATTGTGATTTGCTATTCAAATACTTTCAATTTGCTTTTAATTCATGTCTAACTCAAACAGAATCAATTCTGTGATTTCTCTTAAGACAAAAAATAAAAGCTTGACCAAATCAAGACATGTTATGTTTAATGGATTCTTTTCATCTGTTAATTACATGATGGTTATAAAGGTAATTAGAATAAACTGGCGTAGGAACCACTAAGTGGCTTAGTAGATAGGTGCTGGATCTGGAAACTCTATGTCCTGCCCTGGGTTCAAGTGTGGTCTCAGACACTTCCTACTTGTGTGATCCTGGGCAAGTCACTTAACCTCAACTGCCTAGCCCTTACCGATCTTCTGCCTTGGAACCAAAACTCAGTATTGATTCTAAGATAAAAGGTAAAGATAAAAAAAAAAAGAACAAATTATCTTCCTTCAAGTCCTAAGTAAAATCCTACCTTCTCCAAGAAGCCCTTTCAACCTGTCTTAATTTTCATATCTTCTTTCTGTTAATTATTTCTTATTTATCCTGCATATAACTTGTTTGACAATATTGGTTTGTTTGTTGTCATCTCCATTTAATGGTAGGTAACCTTAAGGGCAGAGATTATTTTTTGTCTTTCTATTTCCAGTGCTTACTTAGCACAGTACCTGGCATCTAGTTGGTCTTGTCTTTTTTTTTTTTTAATTTTTACCTTTTGTATTAGAATCAATACTGTATATTGGGGAATAAGTGACTTGCCCCGGGTCACACAGCTAGGAAGTGTCTGAGGCCAAATTTGACATAATAGGTCTCAATAAATGTTTACTGACTGATTGGAAAACCAGGCTGCCTCTTGCTTCGGTTTTTATTATTATTTGAACTTCTAAATGATTTCTTCTTCTTTATTTCTTAATGTTTGTTCCTGCCCTAATTTTGCCAGGGAGTTGATACCAGATTTGAGTCCTTAGAAAAAGAATTTTTAGACTCCTATATCCCCTACCTCCACTCTGCCCTTCTGTTTGGAAGATTACTGGTCTGTTATTAGGTGTTAATATTTTCTCCAAGTTCACGTGATTCAGTCTTAATTGGAGATGGATTGGAAAAAGCTCCCTAGCCCCTGAATAGTGATCAGGATTACAATGTACCCTGCTGAGAAAAACAGCTCAGAGGGTAGCAGTCTGAACAAAGTACCTGTAAATTCAGGGTCTGTGGAGATAGTAGATGACCTTGTGCCATCTTTATGGACTTGATTTCCTTATCAGTAATTTGGGGGTGATGGGAATGAGAAACCAATAAAGGGATCAGAGAGCATATGGATGAATGTCAAGGGCAACAGAAACACTTAATTTCATTTATTTAATAGTAGTGGTATGAGTATGTGAATGTTGCTATAGAAACCATAACTCTTGAATTCCCTGACACTTGTGTATGTTGTTTTCAAATGAAGCGTTAGATTTAATTTTTGAGATTTAAAAAGAAAGGGTTGGGGCAGGAGGAGAAAGAAGGAAAAGTAGTGCCCGATAAAGGCATCTCCTTGATCAAAATCTTCTCGTAAATAAATCCCTGGTTCTCTCACCATGCCATTCATCCCATCCCGGCCCCCTGAAGAGCCCTTTCGATGGTTTCTTACACCAGATCCCTTTTTCTTTTTAAAGGTCACATGCCCCAGTACATCCTCACAAATATCTATTTCAGTTTGATTTCCAGCCCAAGCAGTAGAAACAGTCAAATGCCCACAGATCAGAGAGCTTGACCCTGAGAGAAGGAGATTAGAACTGATAGGATTTCCACAGCTGATGGAGATTTGTGATGGCAGGTCAAGTGTAGCAGGTGGGATCAAGGGAGAGCTAGGAAAGCTTCATTTATGGCAACCCAGAGGAAGGTTTCATAGCTCAGGATGGGAAAAGCAATCCTTTCAGTGGGGAAAAAAGACATGAATTTCTATAGTTTTACTCTTGGATTTTTTTTTTAAATCAAATGCCAGAGGCCCTTTTCAAGGACACTGCAGTTTTTTCTTTCTCCCTTTCTTGTTTATGTCAAGCTTTGGTTAACTGGACAGTGTGTGTGTGTGTGTGTGTGTGAAGATAAATTCATTTTGGTAAAGGGTGGGGGACACTCTGGAAACCTCTCCACACCAATGGCAACATAATATTGGATTACTAACGAAGCTTAGTTCCACCGTTAGATGATTCCACCCTGCAAAGCTGTAATTTAACCTGGTTATCAAACATTTCCTAGAAAGGAGTGTCCAGCACACAGACTCTTTGGCCAAAGATGTCTTAGCCCCAGCAGACATTGCACTGAGCACCTGTTCTTCTGACACTGTTTTCAGAAATGAGAATAACTCTGTCCATCCCTCCCCATCCCCCCAATGAATGATTTGGTAAAAAGTCTTTCTGTTCCACACCTTTCCTATCTGCTGAGTAATCAACTTTGGGCCAACCTGAAGAATTCTGTGCAAAAATAATTTTGAGAGAGAGAAGGTAATTAAGGTGAAAGTTAGAGTTGGGGAGTGAGAAGCCCTCTTTAGCCTGTAGTATAACATACTATAGTATAGTATAGCCTATAGTATGTAGTATAGTATATATAGTATAGTATCGTAGTATATATACAGCCCTACTCTGGGACTACATAGGGGCTGAGTGTACAACACTAAACAGTTATCAGTTTGCTAATAATTCTCTGGCAGGCCACCAGATGATCATATGGTCTGGAGAACACTAGTAGATCATATGCAAATATTGCCTGCATATTCATCAAGACACCACATGGACAGTGTAAGCTGCTTTAATTATCTTTCAAGGAGAAGCAGCCGCCTCTGGCACATACACACACGCCTGGCTCCGTTGGCATGCTGTTGCTTGAACTAATATGGAAATTACTTGAAAGGGAAAAAAATATTAAAGAGAAGTTGTATCTGTCCTTGCATCCTGCATTCTCTTTAGCAATTAGGAACTGAATTTCGATCTTGATTTTACATGTTCATATACATCCCCCATACCTAAATCCAGAACACCCAATGGCATTAATTTCCCACCCAGATGGAGATTTGGACCCATTTGATCCTGAAGTTTGCATTGGGGAAACAAAGTCCTTTTTCCAAAAAAATCTAAAGGGATGTCATAATAAAAATAGCAATTTGAATAACTGACATTTATATAGTCCTTTAAAGCTTGGAAAGGACTTTTACCTGTGATATTTCTTTGGAGGATCATAAGGACTGTGAATTCCATTTTACTGATGAGGAAATAGAAGTGAAGTGACCTGCCTCTATTCACAAAAGGTAAGTGAAATGAGTGCTCATGGAATGCTCCAGCAATGAGGTGGGGGTAGGGAGTATTGGTAGGAGGACAATATACACGAATTAGTCTGAGGTTATAGATAGGCAGTTTGTCATGCTGATAAGAGCCCTAGATTTGATGTTAGGACTTTGGTTTTGTGACTTAGTGGTGAGACCCTGGAAAAGTCACAACCTCTCAAGGTTTTGATCTTCCATCTGTAAAATGAGGAGGCTGGAATCTGGTCTCAGACACTTCCCAGCTGTGTGACCCTGGGCAAATCACTTAACCTTCATTGCCTAGCCCTTACCTCTCTTTTGCCCTGGAACCAATACACAGTATTGATTTTAAGAAAGAAGGTAAGGGCTTAAAAAAATGAAAGGGCTGGGCTAGATGATCTCTGATATTCTTCTAGCTTGAAGTCCTGAGATTTTAAATCCTTAACCGCAAACAGAGATGTTATAATAACAGTCCACAATCATGTTAGACAGCTAGGTGTACAATGGATTAGACCTCTGGATCCGGATTTAGGAAAACTGGAGTTTGAATTCTAGTTCAGATACTTGCTAGATGTGTGATCCTAAGTCACTAAACTGTTGTCTTCCTCAGTTTCCTCAACTGTAAAATGGGGATCATAATAGGATGTGCCTCAGAGGGTTGGTATGAGAATAAAATGAGATATTTGTAAAGCTTTCCAAAAAGCTTTAAGTATGTCAGTTTATTTGCTACAACAGTCCTATAGGAAGGTGCTATTATTATTCCCATTTTGTGGATGAGGTAACTGAGACTCAGAAGAGTCAAGTGACTGTCTCAGAGTCACCCAGCTAGTGTCATATAGGAGATATCCCTAATAAGTTAATATTCATAAATTCAATTCTATTTAATTCAGCATTTACTAAGCATCTATTCTGTGAAAGGTGCTTGCTAGGTTTGAAGATACAATAAAAGAAAATAAAGAAATACTTCCTGACCCTCAAAATAATAATAGCTAGTATTTATATAGTGCCTACTATGTGCTAGTATCTCATTTGATTTTCTCAACCACCCTGGAAGGTAGGTACTGTCATTCTCATTTTATTGTTGAGGAAATAGAGGATGAGAGAGGTTAAGAGATTTCCCAAGATCACACAGCTAGTAAGGTTTTGAGGTAGGATTTGAACTCAGGTCTTTCTGACTCCTGACGCAATTCTGGATCCACTGCTGCCTAAAGAGCTTACATTCTATTTGAAGGACTGAAGTACTTAAAAACCAGTAAATATCTTTATTCTGTATAAGATACTCATAGAGTTAAAGCTGAAAGTCCCCTCCTCCCCCAAGCCATCTGGTCCAAGCTCCTCAATTTTACAGATGAGGAATGGGGAAGCCTGGTGAAGTTAGGGGGCTTGCCTAGAATCATATAACTAGTTCAATGTTCAATGCAATATTGGGAGGCAGTTTTGCCTGATTCCAACTGTCCACATGAGAAGTGACACCTTTCGCCTCCTAATATAGGGAAGAAATATGATTTTGTAGAAATTAATGGATTAAGGATTTGGTTGCAGTGCCTTCCGTCTAATAAAAAGGAAATAATCGATAATGAATTCGGGAAGATTTTTATCTAGCTCAGCAAACACTCCCCACTTCCAGTATCAAAAAGCAAAAGATGGGGGTGAAGAAAAAACAGCATCAAAATTCAGAACTAGTTTCAGTTTAAGGGCTTCGATTCCAGGCTTTGAGCAATAGAGGGAGCTCACATCCCACCGAAGGCTCAAGCAGCAGCTATTTTAGCATGCAAATCAGACGCGGTTCGGCTTGACAAATCTGCAAGGTGGTTTTCCCCTCCCCGGCCCCCCTCTATCAATTCGTCCATTTCATCGTGTGAGTACAGATGCCGCTGCATTTAGGTTGATAAGCAACGCGTCACTAATGGCAATGATCTTTCTTACAGCTCCTTTGGCGGAATACAAATGCAGCCGAAGATATGTATGTGTGTCGTGTAGTTTCAGTAAGAGGATGGATACCCTGAGCATGTACCTGCCTCCCTAAGGCCTTCTTTCGATTTGATCTCTTTCTCATTAGAAAAAGAATTGTGGTAAAAACTTCCACTCAGATCCTAGAAATTTTTTACTCCATTTAGACTTCGAGCTCCTTGAGGGCAGGGACTTTTTGTTTTTCCCTTGTATCCCCAGTGCCTGGTACCTATTTGGCGCTTAATAAATGTTGACTTGACATCCTGCTTAGGTGGCTGTGAAAGATTCCCACTCAGAGACTTCGGGGAGCTGGGGGTGCTTTGAGGACAGCAGAGAGATAACCAGTTTGTTTTATCCCCGAGCTGGGATAAGATAGGGTCCTCAGATAACTTAACACCGCCCTATCCCCTGCCATCCCTACCCTACTTCAGCCCTGTATCCTGAACCCCTAGGGGAAGCAAGCAGTTGAAATATCGAGCACGAGCTGTGGACGACCCCCCCCCCCCCAATCCCATTCCTTAGTCCTAATCTCCAGGCGTAGAGATGCCATTACACAACACGTGATCTGGGCACACAGCAGACACAGCTAGAGGCGTCTAGCGGTGTGTTAATTAAAGGTCACAACAAAACAGACCTGTCAGCTCTCCAGAAGAAATGTCGCTCCCAGGAAATTAAAAATGACACCCCAGAGCAGCCACGTGTGGAGGCCCGGCATATGCCAGCATCCTGCCCTCGGGGGCACCTGCGCCTAGGGAGAACCGAGAGAGATGGGAAGGGCAGAGAATTGGAACTCTTGACAGTCCACGTGTATGAGGAGAACTGTGTTTGTATGTGTCCCGGAGCCAAGGTTCCTAGTTTCCCATTAAGACGGCTTCTTCCAAGGGACCCATCGGGTCTCAAATATCATTTGTCCACATCTTGACTTGTTTAGCACCGGTTTAGGGGCGAGGGAAGTGGGGAAGTGTGTTCCCTGTGCCCGTCTTCGGGGATGGGGTGTCGAGTGGGGTATGGTGGTGGGTCGGGGACAGAGAGGAGGATCAGTAGGGACCACCATCCAACGCTTAAGCTGAACAATTCTTAGGAGAATCCATCCTTTATACAAGGTTTATTAGGAAGCTCTGAGAGAACAAAGGGCAGACAGGGAGGTCCGGGCCGGTTCGTGGTCCAATCCCTTTGGCAAACCCAGGTTTCAAATATAAATCAATAACTCTTTAAGGGGAAATGGGCCCGAGAGAAGAGGAAAAGGAGGTGGCAGTGCCTGCGGCCGCGAGGGTCAAGCCTCCCAGCCCGGCTTCGTTGCAGCTTCCAGCTGGAGACGTGGTGTTTCCTTAGCCCCCAGAATCACTCCCCAGTAACTTCCCGGGAAGGGACTCGATAGACTTCTTCCTCCCCTTCTCTCTTTCCAGCCTCTCTTTCTTAAAGGAACAAACAAACAAACCCACCAACCCTAGCAGATCTCAATGTCACTTAGGAGTGCTGCAAAATAAAATGGATCCGCGCCGCTGCTGCTACAACAGCAACAGCAGCAGCAGCAGCGACGGCGGCGGCGGCGGCGGCAGCAGCGGCAGTGGTGGCAGCACCACATGCCTTTCCCGGGACTGCAGTGAAGTGTTCTCTGAGGCTCTCTAGGCTTTGCTTACACATGCTCCGCAGCTCCTCCGCTGACCGGGGAAGGTTCCTAGAGCGAGAACCTCCTTGCTAAACTGTCAGGCACAAATGGGGAGAAGCATATTGGCTCCAGGAGTCACCGAAGCTCCTCCCCAACGCTGGATCCTCATATTTTTGGAGGATTTCTTTTAACTCTGTTGCAAACCTTGCTGAAGGAAACAAGTTACCACAACACCACTCAGCAGAGGGAGGGAGAAGTCCTTGCTTCGAGGCGAGGCAGAACCTCTCTGCTTTTTACCTTTTCTGCAGCTACCCAGTGTGCGCGTTACGTGTGTGTTGTGCATGTGTGCATTATTATTATTATTTTTAAATTTCAATTGCGGAGGAAAACTGTGTTTGCGAGACTGGGAGAAATGCTAATTATCTGGATGTTACCGGTTTTGGGAAAATGAGTGTAAGTGAAGAAAATCGAAGAGAACGAGGGAAAAATTGATTTGAAGAGAAAAGGGCAAAGCATATAAACCAGTCATCCCAGCTTTGACTGAAAATTGGTGGTACCACTTCTGAGGCCAGTTACCTTTCATTTCATTTTATTATTATTATTTTCAATGAAGAAGCCTTGAATTTAGGGCAGAGCATGCATACATCTCCATACAATCGGTGAACCTTTTTGGGTTTGAAGATTTTCTTTTCTTTGGATGTAACACTGGTGGAACATTTAGGCAGTGTCTTTTTGGGGCAAAGTCACCATGAATTCTGTGGCTGGGAATAAAGAGAGGATCGCAGTCACAACCAGGAGCAGAAAATACGGGGTAAGTTGTCAGCAAGAACGTGCAGAGATGTTTTAGAACCATCCGCACTTCGGGTTTTAAAATATTCCCCTGCTCTGCCGCTGTCTCTGTAAGCTGACATGTAACAAATGATACAAACAGGTTAACCTTATTAAGCTGCATGTTAACATCCTAAGAGTCCTCGCTTTCCCTTTTTCTGATACCGGAGCAGAGGAATCTGTGCTGTTCAGCTAAGGGAGTCCAGCATGAGTGAGTGAGCAAGAGAGCAAGATTGCATGTCTAGAAGGGAATGAAAAGCCCTTTCCTTCCTGCATGATTTTAGAAGCGTCCCTCCCCCCTATAACTTTTGCAGCATTGCTGCATGTTTCAGTGGAGTTAAGCTGAATTTCGTCGTTTTGAGATTTCTATGATGTTCTTCTAATCATTTCCCTCCCGCGGTGCAAGCCTTTTGACTTAAATCTCAGACTGACTTTCGCTTGAATGAAACAAATTGAGTAGGGTTAAGTCCGAAGTTCTTATTCAGGGTTTCTTCAAGACAGGGGCTCCCGGGTCTCACGCGTGGGTCCTTGTCCCTGGGTGGGGGAGGTGCACAGAGGGGACCTGGTTAGGCGAGACACTCCAGGCTGCTTTAAAATGGGCGGGGGCGCGGAGATTTCTTCATTACCTAAGTAATTTCATGCCCCTATTCTTGGCTTTCCACGCCCCATCCAAGGTGTTTACAGACGCCCGGTGTAACCTGGCACATGGGTGCAGGTCTCTCAGGTAGGCTGCACACGGGCTGTCGGCATTTACTTAAGGACAATTAAAGAGACAGATGGAGGGAGCATTTGGCCGCGAGCAGCAGCGGTGCCTGAACTTGAAACGATCCTGAGAGAGGCATACATCCACGCACACGCACACGCACACGCACACACACACACACACACACACACATTCTCTCTCACACATATCCACAGCCACGCACACAGGAGCGAACTGTCCATGCATCCGCTTAAATCCCGCGTCTCCACCCCTCTTCAGGTGAACGAAGTCTGCTCCCCTACCAAGACCGCCGCCCCCTTCTCCCCGGAGAGCTGGTACAGGAAAGCCTATGAAGAGTCCCGGGCGGGGAGCCGGCCCAACCCCGAGGGCGCCGGCTCGGCTCTCGGCTCGTCCGGCACCCCATCCCCTGGCTCAGGCACCTCGTCCCCGAGTTCCTTCACGGGCTCCCCGGGACCTGCTTCCCCTGGCATCGGCACCAGCTCGCCCGGCTCCCTGGGAGGCTCGCCAGGCTTTGGCACCGGTTCGCCGGGCTCGGGCAGCGGGGGCGGCTCCTCTCCAGGTTCGGACCGAGGCGTCTGGTGCGAAAATTGCAACGCCCGCCTGGTGGAGCTGAAGAGACAGATTCTGAAGCTGCTTCTCCCGGGCCCCTTCTCCAGCAAGGTAAGCCCGGCCCCGGGCTAAGAGAGCTGGGGCTGGGGGGAGGGGAAGGGAAAGCCAGTCAGTGGAGGAGCGCTGGAGTGGGGGTGGGGGAGTATTAAAGGGGAGGGGCTCAGGAGGCGAGAGGGGCTGGGCAAGAACCTGAGTCCCCTGGGGATCCCGAGGCATTTCCTCTGGGTGCAGTGGCTGGCTGTAGCTTCTCGGGGGCGGCATTCGAATGCTTGTTCTCCAGTCGCCCGGCAGTTTCTAACCTATTTTGTATGCACTGGTAGCGTGCAACTCCATAGCTGTTCTGCAACGTTTTCACTTTGAGGGTTGGCATAGTCTGTCCAGTTGAGATGAATTTATCTAAGAAGGATGCTCATAGTCTGAGGTTCTCATTCCCGAGGATGCTGCTGGTGCTGCATCTCCCTAACCTCCCTGCAGGATTTTAAAAATTCCTCCTTTTCATCCCTCCCTTATATAATATTGTACCTTTCTCTCTGGTCTTCTTGTTTGCCCTTAGGCATGCATTGCTAGCAGACACAACACCAATATCTGTTTTGTCAGTATGTTTGACAGACATTGGAATATGCTGATGGCACTTCTCATTCTTTCTTTTTCTCATCCCCATGCTGCCACAAGACTCTAGCCTTTTCTTTTCTTTTTGCCTCTTTAAAAAACGGAATCAGGTTTCTTTCCTCCACCCGTGTTCCCTGAAGAGAAAAAAAAAAAGAACTCCCCTCCCCCCAATCTATGAAGGCTGTGAAAGCAAACAATCAGTTAAGGATGGATGTTTCTATCTGCCAGTTAATATTCTTGCCTCCCAGGATCTTATATCCTGAAGTTAGTTGTTTGTTTGTTTTTAATAGCGTTCTATTGTTTAAGAAGATTAAGGGGAACAGCCCAGAAGAGGTATCCTGGGGCTCCAGAACTGATTGAGTGTTAATACACATTGGGTTCTGCCATAGCAACCCCGACGGTGATGGTGTGTTGTGAATGGCCAACAGGGCTCTTAGAATGTAACACAATGCAATCGTGTTTGCCCTGTTGGGTCCAAGTACTATCAAATGATAATATTTACTCTCCCACTTCAAAGAGTTTTCTTGGGTGTTTGGGGCAAAGAGGTGTCAAGAAAAAGAAGGAATTGCTCTCTAGGATTTTCTGGTGCTGTTGATTCAGGGAAGGTTCCCAGTTTTTATTTATGTGACTTTTAGAATGGTATATTTGTGATTCTGTAAAAGAGAGCACTGGAGTAACTAAAAGAACAAAGATGATAAAATTTTGAATGTTAGAAATCACTACCAGAATTATTGTTTTCAAGATTTACAGGATTTAGCTTGGGAATAATAATTAACTCTTGAATTGTTGTTAGGATGTCATATTTTAATGGATGGCAGTGGAAGAGGATCTCAACCACTATTCATAGTCATGTAATTAGTCAGCAAACTAAAAATAAATTTTGATGTATTTAGAAGGCTGTTTTCCCCATTAATCTTGGGTTTTCCAAAATAGTGCTATCTGATAAAAGGTCGTGGGGTACCTTGAGACATTAAATAGTATATTTGGAAGCCATAAAATCATCTCAACAACACCAGATCCCTTTAGGTCATTTCCAAGGATGTCTTTTTTTGTTTAAATAGAATGGATCCTGTATATTACTCTTTGAGGGTTATAATTAGTGTAATGGTGAATCAGAATGAACATATACTGTTTTCAGAAGAAAAGGGGAGATGAGAATAAAGCTAATAGAAGAAAGTAGTGTCATATTTCATCTTGCTGCTTACTACTGTTGTGTCCTTAGAAAAGTCATTTAAACTTCCTCAGAGTATTGGACTATGTGTTGACCCATGTGAACACTAAGGCCCAAGATGACCAGCTACAATGAGAATATTGTTCCTACAATAAGAAGACACAAAGCATGGAAATAAAATGCATCTGTTGATTTTTATGGGTGGATTTTTATTATGATTGAATAATGGCTGACATTTAAATAGAGTTTTAAGGTTTGGAAAGTGCTCTAGGTTCTTTCCATTGGTCTTTGTAGCAGTTTTGTGAAGGAGTGAATTTTATCCTCATTTTTACATATAAGGAAACCGAAACTGAGAAAAATTAACGGACTGACACCTGGATCATACAGCTAGGAAGTATCTAGGGCAGAATATGAACTCAGGTCTTTTTGACTCAGTCCAGATGTCTAATTGCTGTATCAAAGTACCTATCTAAGCAATTAAAGCAGACTGGCAATTTCATCCATCTTCTAATAAGAATCTCCCCAAAATATTTCTCAGTTTTTATTTACATTATGAAATACAAGTAACTTAGCAGGACTGATTACTTTGCCAGAGAGAAATGCATGTTCCCAAAAGAGCATTATAGCAGGCATGAACCAACTTTCTATACAATCTTTTGGTGATCCATAAAGGCCAAGAAATGCTTTCATTTATGTGCCTGTTGATCTGATGGATCACTTGAGCTCTTAATTTTGAACTGCAGTGGCCTAAAATCAAGGGGGTGTCCTTACTGAGGCTAGCACTAAAATGATGAGCCCTTAAGAGTGAGGAGCCAGCAGGCCACCCAATGAGGGGCAAACTGGCTTGGTTTGGAAATGGAGAGGGCATGAGGGATTGCTGCACTTTTAGTGTAGGCAAGAGAGGAAGATCCAATCTTATAAAGGAGAAGAGAGTAGAGGAAAGAATTGAAGAGAAGAGAGGAAAGAAAAAGAATGCACCTCTGATGTATAGATAAGGCAATTCCTTTCACTTGGAACTTCTAACAAATTTGTTATTTTAAATTAAAAATTGAGATTTCTCTAAACATTAAAAATGCCTTTATTTATAGACAGCAATCAAAAGGTATCACTTTAAGTGTACACATGAATATTGCTTAATGCCACACTTGACTGCCATGTAAGTAGCCTGAGTTTTATATGTGGAACTAGTCAGTGATGCATGACTTTTAGTGCAAGGAAATGTACAATACTTAACCAGGAACAAGGGTGCTTTTGATGAGTTCATTGTTAGCAATAAGGTGTGGATTCTTGATTTTTAGCTGCATGGATTTCTTCTGAATATCAACAACTGGAATAATGATTAGGTTTTTGTGTTTTATTTTGGAAAAAAATTTAGTGGCTACACCCTCAGATTAACTATAATTATTGTTTCTGCCTTTAAAATTTATAGTCATTTAACCAATTAAATGCCATGGTTCGCTGTTGCAATGAAGACCATATGGCTTTAAAATCAATCCTTTCTTCTTCTAGCTGCATTTATGAGCAAACTGTGTACCTCTGTGGCCCGTGGGCACAGAAGGAGTTAAGTTTCATGAGAACAAGAGGCATTATTGTGATTCAACCATGTAGAGTTTGGCCATTGAAGGCAGAAAAGTTATTTTGGGTGTAATTAAGAAAAAAATGGTCATTTTGATTCATTTGAGACACCAGAATATACTCAGGAGTTTTCTTCACTACTAGGTGATTCTTTGGACAAGTCAAAATCCTTAATGGAATAGTAAGCAAAGAACTCATGCTATTTAAAGAAAGGACTTTTAAATTATGTCCTTTTGCTCATCCTCTCATGGAAACAAGCGATTCTGCCCTCCTTGTGCTTGAATTTTCCTGTTTGTAAGACAAGGGAAGTAATATAAACAGCAGCATGTTATGGAAAAAATTTTTGATGACAATTTGCAAAATTCTTTAGTTTCTTATAGAAATGTGCTGTGTGAGGCCTAGTTGTTAAGTGGGCAGGAGGCTGATAGCTTTTATGCCTTACTAGATTCCTGGTTTCTTTATAAAGTGATGTGTGGTTTCTATAGCTCCCCCTTTTGTCCCCTAAGCACTCCCTGGATATAGTACTGCTTCATGAATCCTCACGTCATTCCTTCGAGATAGGGAGCAAATGTTATTGAATTGCATTTATTTGATTAATGGGCAAGGAGGTCAATGAGATATGAAGTCACTTGCCTAAAATGGCATACCCAGATCTCTAATATCAGTATTCCCTTGTACTAAGTTTGGTCAAAGGGCATTAAGGGACTCTTAAAACCTAAAAGGGGTCAAGAATGCTTCTGAAGCCAGAACTCTTGCGAGAACCAGGCTTCTTGGAAGATAGTGCTACTACTACCAATGAGTAAATCACATTTCTATAGTACTTTAAGGTTTACAAAGCACTTAAAATAAGCCCTGGAAAACCCCCAGAGACAAAATAATAATAATAGCTAACATTTCTATGGCACTTACTATGTATCGAGCCCAGTGCTAAGCTATTGCTAATTATTATCTCACTTGTTCTTCACAATAATCCTGGGAGGGAGGTGCTATATTCCCATTTTACAGATGAAGAAGCCAAGGCTATAAGTGAATGAAAGGTCCACTACCCCACCTCGCCTCACATTAAAAATTCAGTTCTCTATGTAACAAATTCCCCATTGAGCTCTTAGAAATCTAGTCTCTGGCCTTTGTCAAAGGTGAGCTATAGAGTAAAAGAACTTATAACTTTCAATTGTCAGCACAATAATGGCTGACTTTCGTGGAGCACTTTGGGGCAGCTAAGTGGCACAGTGGACAGAATATTGGACCTGGAGTCAGGAAGACATATTCCTGGGTTCAAATTTGGCCTTAGACATTTGCTAGCTGTGTGATCAAGCCACTTAATCCTGTTTGCCTCAGTTTCTTCATCTGCAAAACAAAGTGGGGAAAGAAATGTCAAACCACAACAGGATCTTTGCCAAGAAAACCCCAAAACGGAGTCATGAAAAGTTGGATATGACTGAACAACAACGAAGGGCATTTATATCATCTCATTTATTTTTCATGGCATCTGTGGGGTAGATGCTTCACACATTCTCATTCCTATTTTACTGATGAGGAAACTACTAGCATCTTGCAGAATTATTGTAAAGATCAAATAAAATAATATTTGTAAAGAACAGAACTTGGCACATAGTAGATGCTATAAAAATGCTTATTCCCTACCCCCTCCCTATTTAACAAATGAGGAAACTAAAGTTTAGAGCAGTCCTAAGACCTTTCCTGAGTCAATAAACGAAGTCAAAAGTAGAACTTGAATCTTGTTCTTTCTGTCTCATTTTATATTTCTTCTACTACTCCATGTTTCTGCTAGAGATATGCATGGTATGAAGACCATATTTGTGATACAAATAAGCATGTGTTACTCTGTCACCGGACATTCTGGTTATAGGAGACAAAATGTCAGCAATAGGCAGCAGGTTATGGGAATTGGAATGAGGAAGAATTGGGTTTGAATTTTGCCTTGACACTTTACTTTGGGTTATTTTGGGCAAGTCATTCAACTTTTCCTCAGTCTCAGTATCCTCCTCTATACAATGGAGATAATAATTCCAGGTGCACTTACTTAATTTAGTGTTTATTATTCCATTCAAGAGAGATTGTGATGAGTGCTTAAAAAGCCCCTCAAAACGAAACAACAAATCAAACATGTCAAAGATCCTAGCTTTGCTCCTATGTGAGCTTGAACAATCAATAAGCATTTTGTAAATGTCTAGTTGGTTGGTTGTTGTGCTTATTACTCAGTGAGGACCAAAATGGCATCACTGGTGATGTCTTTTGGCTCCTGGGTAAATTGCAGTTAAGTGCAAAGTTGTCAGCTTCACTCTTTCTTCCTGAATCACTGAAGTCCAGTGGCAAGACATAAGTCAAGAAGACTGGTGATGGTCCAGGATACAGTGGATGACCTTGGCTTCTTAATGAAGCTCTAAGTGCTCCACAGCACCTTCTTTGGCCACCTTCGTGGCGCTGGAACAAATTGTCCTCATCTGTCCATTCTGCCAGAGAAAGTCTTCACATACTTGGGGAGACAACTCCCTAACTCACCAATAAGTTGGGAACCTATTGGTTACTTTCAACTTGTAAATGCCTACTATGTGTCAGATACCATGCTGAGCACTAGGGATATAATTACAAAAGTGAAACAGTGTTTGCCTTCAACACATTTCCATTCTACTCCTGGAAGATGTTTGCAGATGGGTAAATATGATACATATCTATGTATTGGTATGCATTGTATACATATGCATCCCTCCAAAAGCATTATATATGTATATACACATGTAATTGCCTTTTTTCTTTTTTCTTTGGGAGGAAGCACTAACAAATAGGAAGATCTCTTGAAGAAGGTAGTACTTGAGCTGAGTTTTGGAGAGAGGTAGGAGAGCCTTCTAAGCCTATGGGAGAGCCTTGGCAAAAGTCCAGTAGTGGGAGATATAATGTTGCATGGAAGGAACAGCAAGAGAATATTACCCACAGCTACAGAATAAAGACTGAAAGAATAAATTGTGAATGTTACTGCCACGTTATGAACAGAAAGGTGGAAATATGAAAGACTTCATTTGTATGAACATGCTGGTCTCCTGGATGATGTCTTCCCTGATGTGGGAAGGATGGGGAGAGGCTGGGACACTTGTGGATGGCATTTTTTATGTAGTTATAAAGAAAAGTAAGTTAGATATGTAAGAGTTTTGTGACTTCATTTATGTGCAATCTTTTTCTTTGTATATGGAAATGCTTGTTTGATTTGGCTTGGTAAAATTTGATGAATAAAAAAGAAAAAGAGGAAGGAGCAGCAAGTAGGCCAATCTGGCTGGACCCTAGAACTCACAGAAGGGACTAATGTGTAATAACCTGGAAAGATAGTCTGGAGCTGGATTTTGAAGGTCTTCAAATGTTAGACCAAGAAATTTGCATTTTATCCTAGAGACAACAGGGAGCTTCTAATTCATCTTTCCTCTTCCCTCTTTCTCTCTCTTAAAAACAAACAAACAGGGGACAGCTGGGTAGCTCAGTGGATTGAGAGTCAGGCCTAGAGATGGGAGGTCCTAGGTTCAAATCTGACCTCAGACACTTCCTAGCTGTGTGACCCTGGGCAAGTCACTTAACCTCCATTGCTTAGCCCTTACTACTCTTCTGCCTTGGAACTAATACACGGTATTGATTCCAAGATGGAAGGCAAGGGTTTAAAAAAATGCAAACAAACAAACCCCAAACCCTTACTTTCTGGTTTAGTATCAATCCTAACAAAAGATTGGCAAGGGCTAGGCAATTGGGGTCAAGTGACTTGCCCAGGGTCACACAACTAGGAAGTGTTTGAGGCCATACTTGTACCCAGGTCTTTCTAACACCAGGCCTGACATTGTCCATTGTGGTACCTAGTTGTCTCTCTACTAATACTTCTTGAGAGAGAGTGACATATTCAGATCAGAATTTTAGGACTATTAGTTTAGAAGTCATAAGAATCACTAATTTTTCTTTAAAAATTCCTTTAAAAAGGTTTTTTCAACAAACTTTAATCTTATTTCTTTTCAACACACCAAAAGGAAAACAAAATCTTTGCAAAAAATTTGCATAGTCAAACAAAATCAGTTTGCAAAATGACCATGTTCAAAAACGAATCTTATTCTGCATTTTGAATTCATCCATTTTCTTTTAGGAGGTAGATAGCATGTTTTGACACTGATCTTCTGGAAGTGTGGTTGTTCATTGGATTAATCAGAATTCTTTAAGTCTTTCTATGTTGTTTTTCTTTATAATGTTATTTTACAAATTGTTCTCTTGGTTCTGCTTGCTTCATTCTGTGTTAGTTCGTACAGGTCTTCCCAGGTTTCTCTGAGTCCATCTTTTTCATAATTTCTAGCTCCACATTATTGTTCCATTACATTCACATAGCATTTTATTTTAACCACAATGTTTTATTATTTATTATTATTTAACCACATGTTTTATTATAAACATGCACTCATGGATATAATGTTTCATTTCATAATTTTTTGCTATAAGTTGAATCAGTATATACTCATACGTCATTGGTCTATAATCTATTATTATCTCTGTAAACATTATTAGATGGTCTTTGAGAGTTTGCTATGGCTGAAGAATTCTTCACATCATGGCTGAATTATTTATTTATTTAACAAAGAACAAGTCTTTAATTGGGACAGGGAAGGCAGAGTTTTTTTTTTTTAAACCCTTACCTTCCGTCTTAGAGTCAATACTGTTTATTGGCTCCAAGGCAGAAGAGTGGTAAGGGCTAGGCAATGGGGGTCAAGTGACTTGCCCAGGGTCACACAGCTAGGAGGTGGCTGAGGCCAGATTTGAACCTAGGACCTTCTGTCTCTAGGCCTGGTTCTCAATCCACTGAGCTACCCAGCTGCCCCCTGGCAGAGTTCTTACTGCCACCACAGAAAGTCATAAACATGCACCCCACAGAGCTGATCTCTGGGACTCTGGGAACACTATCTCTTAGAAAGTATAGTATGAGTGAGAATGTTCATTATGGGAATTTCCTTCATGGGAACTTTCTACGACTGACTTTTGATGATGGACTCCTCTAGTCAATTAGCCAATAAACATTTGTTAAGTGTTTACTATTTGCTAGGCACTGGGGATACCAAGAAAGGCAAAATAACAATTCTTGCCCTCCAGGATCTTTCAATCTAATTGCTGGGGTTCTGGTGGGGGGAGCAGGAAGGCAACATACAAAAAAGAAAAAAAACATCATTTTGCACAGGTAAGAGAGGAGGAAGGTACCGGGCATGAGGGCATGATGGAGAATTCCAGAGGAGTGAAGTTATGTAGAAAATTTTAGGTGGCTTATTTGTAGGACAGTGGTCATACAGGACATCCATGAGCCTGTCTAGGAGCCTTTATATCAATGAACTTTCTTGGTTCTTTTACCAAGCTGACCACTTCTTTCCTGGTTCCCATTCTTCTTCTTACTTTGCAAATATGGACAATATCAAAGCCAAGTCCTAACCTTTTCTCTTTTTAGACACTCTCCCTTGATGATATCATGTCTACTCCTCTTGCTATTATTATCACTTCTGTGTGGAAGAGTCTCAGATCTCTGTCTACCTGCAGCAGTTTCCAAAATCCGATTAGACATGTTCCTTTTGGAGATATTTTCAGTATTCCAATCTCAACTCATCCAAAATTGAATCATCTTCTCCCCATAAGATTGCTCTTCTTTTTCTTCCTGACATCTTTATGTACAGATGGAATTTATTATTGAGTTGCTTTTAGTCATGGTTGATTTGTCATGACCCCACTGGTGGTTTCCTTTGCAAAGATGCTGCAATGTTTTGCCATTTCCTTCTCTGGCTCATTTTACAGATGAGGAGGTGAGACCAATAGGGTTAAGTGACTTGGCCAGGGTCACATAGCTATGTCTAAAGCCATATTTGAACTCAAGAAGATCAGTCTTCCTGATTCCAGGACTGGTAATCTATCTACTGTACCATCTAGCTGCCCTACATATGGAATGCTTTCTTCCATTTCAAACTATTCTGCCCATTGTTCAAGGTCCAGCTCAAATGTTATTTTCTTTATGAAAACTTCAGAGATTCCTTCCTCCTTCCCACCCCAATCCCCCAAAGACAAAAGTGATTGGTCTTTTCTTTTTCCTAGAACTTGTTTTTAATTTCTCTTACCCCATTATTCTCTTCTATGTAGAACTTGTGTGCATGCTTAAGATTAATGACTAGAAGGGCATCTAGGTAGCTCAGTGGGTAGAAAGAGAGCCAGACCTGGAGATGTGAGGCCCTGGGTGCAAATCTGATCTCATACAAATTCCTAGCTACATAATTCTAGGCAAGTCTCTTAACCCCCATTGCCCAGCCCTTACTGCTCTTCTGCCATGGAACCAATACTCAGTATTGATTCTAAGACAGAAGATAAGGGTTTAAAGAAAAAAGGAAAGAAAAGAAATGACAATAAATGTTTTAGTAAGCCTTTTTAGACTTTAAATAAAGATGGTATAGCTCTTTTCACCTAATAAATGTGTTATAATTGGTGATCATTCTCTTTTATATGAAAATTAGGGTTATTAAGATAATAGACCTTCATGATAGAGCAAAAGTAATTCTACAATCATAGACTTCAAGTTAAAAAAGAACCTCAGAGACCATAGTCTAATGCCGACCCAAACCAAAAATCCTATACTATATCCTTAACTTTGTCTCTTTTTAAGAACTCCAGTGATGATAACTTAGCTCTCACTGGTACCATTTCACTTTTGGGCAGCTTATCTTATTATTTTTCTTCATGATGAACTCTGGTTTCCAGAGTCTCCCATTTGTGGATCATCTGGACTACTCTGTCTCATGAAGATACTCATAGCAAGCAAGACTTCTATCAGATTTTTCCCTATCTCCAACTTAATGAAAGGAACTCAATAATGCCAGAATTATGATCCTTCAACTTTTCCCTTGGAAATGATAGAAAGCAGATTGGAAGTGATAAACTGGGCATATTGGGAAAAATCATGACTATTGAATCAATTGCATGGAAGAAAAGACTAGACTAGGATTCTTAGGCTCTGAGGGCCTACATTCATGAATAAACTATGGGTCATTTACGATCCTTTTGTGATTTCACATCACCAGCTTAAAAGCAAAGGTGTGATAATACTGATTCCCCCCCACCCCCCCAAGTCACTTTATAAACACCTAAAATAGAAAGTTCATTCTAGGTGCTTATTTATACTGCAAGTATTGCATCTGACTAATTACCTTTAATCAATACAAGAACAGATTTCTTTGTTTTATTTTTAAAAGCTGTTTTACTTGTATATTCTAAAATTACACTTGCATTTTTTTTTGTCTGAGATAATTGTGATTTAGTTTTTCCAATTTCAGAGTTACTTAGTAGTCAGAGAATTGCTAATAAGCAATATTAATAATGAAAAATCCCTGCAGCATTTAGCATAAAAATAGGTTACTGTTACTTTGTAGGGATCTTAGAAAACACCTCCAGTAGAGACAGGACAGTAATGAGTCTTTCTTTCCTCCAATCCTGAGCAAGAAGCAGAATAATAGACTGTCTGTGTGGGCCTTTAATTTTCAAATAAGCAGGACCAGTTTGTATAGAGATTTAATTCACTGAACAAAAACCCTAGGCCCCTAATAATTTCTTTTTCGCTCATTGCAATTCTGATAGGATTATTGCATTAGATTTGTGATTTTTAAATGGCTGGGGGGAGTAATTTGTTGGCATTTGGAAGGATTAACTCCATTAAAGTTTAGGCAGCAATCTCTGTCCTTGGCTATTGCATGCCAGGTTATAGTAGCAAACCTTTCCCTGGGCATCTTTCTGCAGGTCTCCTCTCTCTCATTCCTACCCTTGCTCCATCCTCTAGAAATATTGCAATATTCCTTCGTCGTCGAGTCTCAGTTTCTGCTCCACATCATTCAAATCACTTGTGAAGGCAGGAATCGGTATAGGAAGTGTGAGAAAATCAAGCAGCTGCAGGTCACTCTCAGTCTTGCCTGCTCAATAAGAGACCCCTGATTGGGAGATGATATTGTGATGATTCTCCCTCTCCTACCAGATTACGTGATAACCTTCCTTTAGGAGGTGAGGGATGGGATGGATGAAGAAAACGGCAGGGTGGGACTATGAGGGGGTGTCATGATTCCAAGCCTGGCAGCTTTCTCTGTTGGAATGTCTGGGAGTGTAAGTGGAGGGAGAAGAAGCCTCCTCATATTTATATTCACTCAGTTGAGACTCTACTGTCAGCCCTTTCAGAGCAGAAGACTGCCTGAGGGCCTTAGCCTGCCCTTTTCGAAAAGGAGGGTACTTAAGCTGAAAATTTCAGTGCAAAGTCAGCAAAGCTGCCAGACTCCTAGGCATCTTCTCCTTTGTGAATTGGCCAGTGCCGGATGGGGTTCATGTTTCTTTTTCAGAAATATGAAGCTGATTTTCTTCTAACAGCTATCCTTAGGGACCGAACTGGTCATTAGTATTTGTGTTAACTCACAGAATTTCAGTGTGACCTTTTGGAAGCTTTTGGAGAAGTCCCCAGGTGGCATTCTCACCTGAGTTCTCCAGCAGGGAAGGAGTTCTGTCTTAAAGTACATTTGTGATTAGTGTAGATGGACCTGTGCAGGAACCCAGATTGGGAACAGTGGAGCTTGTTGAGTGTAGATTGCTTTAAAAATATCTAGTGATTTCTATTATTTCTATTTTATTTATTTATAATGCTATTATTTAATTAATTTATTTTTTATATAAGTTCTATTATATTTTAGCCATAATTGACCCACTGTGTCACCTGCCATTTCTTCAAGACAGCCCCGAAGTTCATTTAAGAAGCATCAACCAGTGTGATCCCTCCTTTGGCTTTATTCCCTCAGAACTTCCATAGAGATTGTACTCCATTATCTAGTAGGATCTTATCTGGTATTCTCTAATTATCTCATCTGAGTTTGTCTTGTCTGTCCAATTAGACTGAGCCTTGAGGGCAAGGACCATGTCTGGAGTCTTCTGCTGTGTTCCATTGTGCCTCATACTGTACTACAGTGTTAGTAAATGCTTATTGAGTTAATTAATTAATTAAGTGCTGCTCAGACTTTGAAATACATAAATAACTCAAATTTCTATGGTGCCTTAAGGTTTACAAAGTGCTTTCCTTACAACAATGTGGTGAAGATAGATTGTGGTAAAAATATTGTTGTCATCTGTTCACAGATGAGGAAATTGAGGTTCTGAGTTAGGTATGGGTGGGGAACCCAAAGATAAATACAACCTAGGATCATAGGTCTAGAGCTAGAAGGGATCTTTGACATAATCTAATTAAATCTCTTAATTCTGCAGATAAAATTGAGGCCGGAGAGGGGAAGGGACTTATTTACAGTCAGGCAGGGAGTTAAGGGGCTTGAGTCTGGATTCAAACTTAGGCACTCCAATGTCAGTACTTTTTCCACAGGATCATGATGCCCTAAAGGAGTTTAGTTTCTACTAGGCACATACACTATACAAGTCTTAGATAAAATGGGACTTTGGGAGGTTAGTTAGGCTAATGCTATTTTTTTAAAACCCTTACCTTCCTTCTTGGAATCAATACTGTGTATCCGTTCCAAGGCAGAAGAGAGGTAAGGGCTAGGCAATGGGGGTCAAGTGACTTGCCCAGGGTCACACAGCTAAGAAGTGTTTGAGGCCACATTTGAACCTAGGACCTCCCATCTCTAGGCCTGGTTCTCAATCTACTGAGCCACCCAACTTTCCTCTACTGCTATTTTAAAAGAGAAACTACTTAAATTTTAGTTCAGCAAGCTTTCATTAAGCTGCTTCCACATGCTAGGCACTGTACTCAATCTAGATGAGGGCATTGAGGTTTTTGAAATGTTGTGGCTGCCCTGAAGTTATATAGCCAGTTTATTAGCAGAGCCAGGGCTAGCCTCCTGATTTCCATGTCAGTGCTCTTTCCATGGCCCCAGTGTTGCCATTGCAACTGGTCTTCCACAGGGAATGTCATCTTTTCTCCTCACTCTGGGTTTTTGTATGTTATTTAGTTTTCTCTGCCAATGGGTTGATATTGTGCTAGGCTTGCATTCAGAGAAAATGGGACTAGTCAGACTTTCTATACCTTAATTTTTCTCCATCAGTATTGAATGGAGTATCCCATACCTTAATGCTTCACAGCTTTTTGGGAGAAATTTAGGAGTGCTGATTTGGTGAAAATAGCCTCTCTTTTCTCTGAAACAACTTGAATATAGATTGAAATTCTTTCTCACAGATGACAATGCCCTATTTCAAGGCTTCCCCTCTTGGAGGTCCTCCAGGGAGTGTCACAAATGCTGCTTTTGCCATTGAGACTCTGATTTTGCTGATGGATGGAGGAGAAAACAGTTCACTCAGAGACTACTCATGTGATATGTGATCTTAGCACAAAGAATTTGAATTTACCCCTTTTCCTGGGCCTTTTGATCTTTGTCAGATAGTGAAGCTTGGAATTATAGTTTTGTCATCTAATCCATCCTGATTCACACCTCATCTTTAGGTGCTTTTTGGGCACAAAGAGACTTTGAATACTATTAGTCATTTGTCTATTTCCAGTACATATTGTGGAAATATTCCCTAAATGTGAAGCCCCATCATATTCAGTATTTTGGCTGCTGTGACATGCATGTCAATAATTTCCTCTTTTAATAAATTATCTTTTAGAATCAACCAAGATTCCTTTAAATTTGAAGGATGATTTTTTCACAGTTGACAATATAATAATACTGGGAGTTGAACTTATAAAGTAGGGGCAGCTAGGTGGTTCAGAGAGCCAGGCCTGCAGTTGGGAGATCTGATTGTTCAAATCTGGCCTCCGACATCTCTTAGCTATGTGACCCTAGGCAGATCACTTAACCCAATTGCCTAGGCTTTATTGCTCATTTTGCCTTGGAACCAATCCTTAGTTTCAAGTCTAACAAAGGTAAGGGTTTTTAAAAATAAAAAATAAAATAAACTGATAGGTGAATGTAGAAATTCTTATTGTCAGCTTTTGAGGCAGTTAGGTAATGCATTTTATGAAGTGTTGAACTTGGAGTCAAGAAGACTTGAATTCATTCAGGTCCTGTCTTAGATCTTGTGTGACTCTGGGCAAGTAATTCTCTTGGTCTTAGTTTCCTCATTTGTAAAATGAGGATAATTAGATTACCTTCTTCCCAAGGTTGTTGTGAGGATAAAATGATGTAAACATGTAAAGCAGTTTTCACATCTTTAAGTGCCACAAAAATACTAAGTATTATGATATTATATAGGTTAAAACCTCAGTCTCTAGAATAAAGAAACTCCATCTCTATATGGACATAAATAGTAAAATAGGTCTAAAATGTTATAGACTAGATTATTGCTACTTAATAAAGTTTAAAATCTACAGCATTACCCATTCCACCTTAAGTTCTTTAACAAATAATCTATTTCTTGACATCATAGAATTTTCCAGTGGCCAAAAAAGCACCTGAAGTTATAGATTCCATTATCATCTCAGGGTCCACTTAAAAAAGTGAGGGATTAACTATGATCTCTGGTCTAACCTGGTCAGATACCTGGTATGCTGTATTTATTTCTGGGTCCTACATTTTAGAAAGACCATAAACTGGAAAGAGTCCACAGGAGGGCAACTAAACTCTCTAGTTGATGTCACATAACAATTGTTTGGAGGAAATGATGATGCTTAGTCTGAAGAAGACTTTGGGTAACATACCAATTGTGTTTTCGAAGGGTTGTTCCAGAGAGAAGGAATCAGATTCATTCTGCCAGGCCTGGGATAGCATGACTAGGAGAAATGGGTGGAAGTTGCAAAGAGGCAAATTTAGTCTAAAAATAAGGAAAAATTTCCTTATGCCTAGAACAGTGATGGTGAATCTTTTAGAGATAGAGTGCCATGTTCACCCCCCCCCAAAATTGTGTGCCTTGCCCTCCCCCCCCCTGTACCTTTATCCCACACAGTGGAGGGAGAAAGAGCTCCCATTGGGTGGCTGGGTGGAGGGGCAGGTGAAGTGAGGAATACCCTCAGTGAGTGTAGAGAGGGGGAGGGGAGTGGCCAGACCACTCTGCTCCCCTCCAGCTCTGTTGCCTGTGAGCCACCCACATTACCCCCTGTGTACTCCCATTGGGCTACTGGGCAGAGATGTGGGGGATGGGAAAATGTCATCAGGCAGGTGGAGAGGGGGAGGGGAGAAGCTCCTCTTGTGCCCCTCTGCCTTTCTAGTAATGAACTCAGTGTGTGTGGGTAACACATGTACCCAAAGAGAGTGCTCTGCATGTCATCTTTGGCACCCATGCCATAGGTTCGCCATCATTGCCCTAGAGCCTTTAAAGTCATAATGACCTTTATTGACAAACATTGGGTTCTCTCTCAAAGGCTGGCTAATAAAAAATGCATTTATTATAATTGCCTGCCAGTTGCCAGGCACTGTTGACACAAAGACAAGAATGACTCCTGCCTTGAAGGAACTTATATTCTAACAGTAGAGACAGCCTGTATGCATGAGTGTATTCAGAATAGATACAGAAAAGAAGGCAAATTAGCTTCAGGAGGGACAGAACTAGTATTTGTGAGAACTAGGAATGACTAGTTCATGTAGAAGTCATTGCAATTTGGATAGACTTGGAAGAAACCAGGAATTCCTTAAGGAGAATTAAAAATTTCTTAAGAAGAAGAATAATTAAAGAATTCCTCAAGAAGAAGAAAAAGAAGAAGAAAGGGCATTCCAGGCATGGAAACATTCAAATCAATGAGTTAAACCAACAAGCATTTATTTTATTTACTTATTTATTAAAAAAAAAAAACACTTTACCTTCTGTCTTAGAATCTATACTAAGTGGCAATTACAAGGCAGAAGAATGGTAAGGGCTATGCAGTTGGCATTTAACTGACTTTACCTGGATTATATAGCTAGAAAGTATATGAAGTTACATTTGAACTCAGGACCTCCATTGTACAGACCTGGCTCTCAATCTGCTGAGCCACCTAGCTTCTCCTAACATTCTCTTTTATATCTCTTCTGTATTTATTCATATACAGTATGTACTCATTGGGTCTCTCATTGAACTATAATTTCCCTGAGGACTTGTCTTTATATCCCTAGCATTTATGTTTGGGACATAATAAGAGCTTCATAAATGCTTACTGATTAATTATTTTATGGAAGAGGATATATAGTCCCAAAGAGGTTAAATGAGTTACCAAAAACCCTCACAGCTAGTTGGTAGCTGAGTGTGATCTAGAATCCTGGTGTCCTGGCTCCTAGCTGATTGTCCCTTCCATTGCACCAATTCCTACTACTATATACTTGGAACTCCTTTGGGGGAAGAAGTGCTTTTTACAAATGTCAGGTTTTTTTTTTCAGTTTAAGAATATAAAAATGCATTAGATAAAATTTTGTTCAAAAAATTATTGCATTTATGATGAATATACATGACTATTTGCATGAGTGCACATATATAATCCCATAAAATTGTTTGATTTCTCAATGAGAAGGGAAGGAAGGAGGGAGAGAATTCAGAACTTAAAATTTTAGAAAATTTATGTTAAGGGGGCAGCTAGGTGGCTCAGTGGATAGAGAGCCAGGCCTGGAGATGGGAGGTCTTGCCTGGGTTCAAATCTGGCCTCAGATACTTCCTCGATGTGTGACCCTGGGCAAGTCATTTAACCCCCAGAGTCTAGTCCTTACCTTTCTTATGCCTTAGAAGCAAAAATACAATATTGATTCCAAAATGGAAGGCAAGGGTTTAAAAAAAGAAAAGAAAATGAATGTTAAAAAAGTTTTTACATGTAATTGAAAAAAATATATTAGAAAATGTAAAAATTATAGAGAAATACAAATGTTCAGATATATAAATATGAAGAATAATAATTATAAACAATAAATTTAATATTTGGAATATTACATTTATTAAAATGATTAAAAAAATGATTATACATTTATAATTGAATTTTTTCTGAGAGGAATATTTTAAATTTGTGTTAGAAATGGAGAAGAGAAGAATCTTGGTGTAGCTAGAGAGCTAATTGTGGAACCAGGAAAACTTGGGTTCCCATGCTGCCTCTGGCACACACTGGGCACATCACCCTAGCTTCTCATTGCTCCAAAAAATGGTGGAAACTCTTAATTTGCTGAGAAGTTGCTTATCTTCTTGATAGAATTTATTCTCAAAGAGTTTCCAATAAAGATAAAATTATAGATATTAATATGTACTTAATTTGGGCCCAATAACTACTTTGATTTTTTGATGATATGAATAAAGAAACATAGTTGATGAATAAACAAGGACCACATTAGTATCATCTTTTACTCTTCTCACTAGCTTTGCTAGTACTATCTAAGTCTTCCCAGCCAATGAGATGACTGGTTGACTGTTATTTCACTTGTAAAGGTGAATTTTTTTTGTTCTGCTTAGTTTAGACCCAGTTGTCTAGGCACAGTCACTAAATGCAGATCTTCAGTATGTCCTCACCAGCCAATTGAAACCACTGCTGTGGCTGGGGAAGTTTTAGGGCTTTGGAACAATTTTAGTCGACAATGAGCCCAGAAGAGCAGGAATAAAATCTGTTACTCTTCATTCCTCTGTTAGGGTCTCTGTTCATTTATTAGTGCCTTCAAATACAGAATGTCATTAATAGAGCATTTTAGCAGTCAAACACAAACTAAATTGAAAGTTTTGACTTGAGTGTTTCCTTTTCCTAATGGGCATTATTAAATGTCCATGAGTCATGTCATGTTAGCCACCACTTTGTTGGTGGTATTCCCACAGGAAGGGTTAGCACATCCCCACATTGGTGGAGTTGCAATATCTTCAAAGGAAGCCAAAGCTTATAATTCAATAGTGGCACCAGCACTGAGTTCCCTGTTGAAGTTATCAGTGATAGTTTCCCCTCAGTTCGACTCAGCAGACATTTTTTATACATTCATTCTTCTCAAGGCACTCTGCTTTGTTTCTCTCCTTCTTCCTCCTTCCTTGACCCCAAATTTGTCCTTGTAGTGATTCCTTAGATTTTCCAGGGGGAGGCTTTACAACATGTATGCATTTTATTGTGTGGGAACCCCAAAGGAACCCAGTCAGATTGCTAACATGCTAGTCACTCCTGTCTCAGGTTTCAGGTATTGTTAGCCAGGAGCTTTTATTGGAGGTCAAGGCAGTTAATAAAGTGGGCTGGCCAATTAAGAAGGCATTCAATAGAAAAGGATAGCTGACTGTCTCTACAGGCTAAGAGGGGAGGGAGGTCTGGCAGCTGGAAGTCTGCTAATGATGGCTTTACAAGCATTTTTGCAGCCAGGGTGGTAAATGTAATACAAAGGCATGCTTTTAATATGCCTAATAAGCGCCCCCCTTCATTTCCTGTGTTAGGCATCCATCCACTTGTGAGGAAGGAAGTTACTGGTTGTGGAGGATCTGGGGGGTAGGGATGCTATTCACCATTTTTATAGAGTACCCATTGCCTTATAGCTCTATTTATTAGTAAGTCCTCACAATGCTCTCTTGAGGTAGGATGGTGCTTTGATTCACATAATCTAGATGAGATAAAGAGATGCAGAGAATTCAGTGACTTGCTAAGGATCACACAGCACAAACCTCTGCCAAAGGAGTTTCAATCTCTATCTAGGGTCATAGGTACTTACATTCTTTGGGGATTCCCAATATTTTCTGGAAAATGTTGGATGAGGAATGAGAAGATGGGGCAACAAGAAAAAAAGGGGGTATTAAGGATAGATGATGCTGACAGTACAAAGCCAAGAGAAATGGTGAAAGAGGAAGATGGGTAGTAAGGATGGGTGATGCTGATAGTACAAAGCCAAGAGAAATGGGAGAATGGTAGGGTATGGGATGCCAACCTAGTCTTCAAGGGTAGAGTGTATTGGAAGTTCCCAGACCTGTGATCTATCTGGTTAGCCTTGAAGATGAGTTGTGCTCCATCATGACTCATGGGAACCCCTGACATTTCCATCTTGGCAGTTTAGTAGAGTTTGGGGTCATTGAGAAAACAGATGCCCAGGTGTTTGTGCCTTTGTTCAGCCCTCTGCATTTATCCCTGCTTCTCTTTTTGGCAGAAGGAAGAAACTATTACCTTTGGCTCTTGATTTTGTTACACTGCTGAGACTTTATGCCATAAACACAAGAAAAGTTAAATACCAACACAAAATTTAAATAGCACTTCCAAAGAGCTTTATGGGAGCTGCCATAGGATCATAGATCCAGAACTATAAAGGACCTTAGGGGCCATCTAGTCCAGTCATCTCATTTTATTGATGAGGAAGCTGTCACAATTTAGTACAGGAGTAAATGCCAAAAGAGTGGTACAGACCAGGTGTGCTTTCAGGGCTCAGAGATCTCTTTGGGCCATGCTGGCCAGGAAGTAGAATGTGAGTCAAATCTTGAAAGATGGGTAAGACTTGGATAGAATGGGAGGAGGAGGGAGGACATTCCAATGGGGGAGAAGCATGTGTATAGATAGATGTGTGTAATTTTGCTCACATCTTCCTACTCATTTATCTTTTCCTTCCTCTTGCCTCATAAAAAATCCCTCAGAGTCCATCAGCTTCTTTCTCAGCATCTGCCAAAGGCAGGGTTATTTGACCAACAGGCCAGGTATTACTTTATTCCCCAGGCTCCAGTGCAAGTGAGTGTTTTATTTCTTCTTGTAATAGTTTGAAAAGTTATATGAGTAGTTATTGCCACTGAGTAAATATGTTAAGCTGGCAAATAAATCTTTATGAGTATAGCACATTTAATGGCCCCATGCATAACAGTTATTAATACATTATTATAATTATGCTCTACATTCTCATAATAAAAATTCCAAAAAAATGATTTATTGACTCACAGGGAGCTGACAACACAGTGTTTAATGGTAGCCCATCTTTCCTAAATTTCTTTTTTTTTTGACTTTTTTTTAAAATATATTTTATTTGATCATTTCCAAGCATTATTCGTTAAAGACATAGATCATTTTCTTTTCCTCCCCCCCACCCCCCATAGCCGACGCGTAAGTCCACTGGGCATTAGATGTTTTCTTGATTTGAACCCATTGCTTTGTTGATAGTATTTGCATTAGAGTGTTCATTTAAAGTCTATCCTCTGTCATGTCCCCTCAACCTCTGTATTCAGGCAGTTGCTTTTTCTCGGTGTTTCCACTCCCATAGTTTATCCTTTGCTTATGAATGGTGTTTTTTTTTCTCCTGGATCCCTGAAAGTTGTTCAGGGACATTACACCGCCCCTAATGGAGAAGTCCATTACGTTCGATTATACCACAGTGTATTAGTCTCTGTGTACAATGTTCTCCTGGTTCTGCTCCTCTCGCTCTGCATCACTTCCTGGAGGTTGTTCCAGTCTCCATGGAACTTCTCCACTTTATTATTCCTTTGAGCACAATAGTATTCCATCACCAACATATACCACAGTTTGTTCAGCCATTCCCCAATTGATGGGCATCCCCTCGTTTTCCAGTTTTGGGCCACCACAAAGAGCGCAGCTATGAATATTTTTGTACAAGTCTTTGTGTCCATTATCTCTTTGGGATACAGACCCAGCAGTGCTATGGCTGGGTCAAAGGGTAGATATTCTTTTGTCGCCCTTTGGGCATAGTTCCAAATTGCCCTCCAGAATGGTTGGATCAGTTCACAACTCCACCAGCAATGAATTAATGTCCCTACTTTGCCACATCCCCTCCAGCATTCATTACTTTCCTTTGCTGTTATGTTAGCCAATCTGCTAGGTGTGAGGTGATACCTCAGAGTTGTTTTGATTTGCATCTCTCTGATTATAAGAGATGTGGAACACTTCTTCATGTGCTTGTTAATAGTTTTGATTTCTTTATCTGAGAACTGCCTATCCATTTCCCTTGCCCATTTATCAATTGGAGAATGGCTTGATTTTTTGTACAATTGATTTAGCTCATTATAAATATGAGTAATTAAACCTTTGTCAGAGGTTTCTATGAAGATTTTTTCCCAATTTGTTGTTTCCCTTCTGATTTTAGTTATATTGGTTTTGTTTGTACAAAAGCTTTTTAGTTTGATGTAGTCAAAATTATTTATTTTACATTTTGTGATTCTTTCTATATCTTGCTTGGTTTTAAAGCCTTTCCCCTCCCAAAGGTCTGACATGTATACTATTCTGTGTTTACCCAATTTACTTATGGTTTCCTTCTTTATGTTTAAGTCACTCACCCATTTTGAATTTATCTTGGTGTAGGGTGTGAGGTGTTGATCTATTCCTAGTCTCTCCCACACTGTCTTCCAATTTTCCCAGCAGTTTTTATCAAATAGTGGATTTTTGTCCCAAAAGCTGGGATCTTTGGGTTTATCGTATACTGTCTTGCTGAGGTCGTTTTCCCCCAGTCTATTCCACTGATCTTCCTTTCTGTTTCTTAGCCAGTACCAAATTGTTTTGATGACTGCTGCTTTGTAATATAGTTTGAGGTCTGGGACTGCAAGGCCCCCATCATATGTGTTTTTTTTCATTATTTCCCTGGATATCCTTGATCTTTTGTTCTTCCAAATGAACTTTGTTATGGTTTTTTCTAAATCAGTGAAGAAGTGGTAGTTCAATGGGTATGGCACTAAATAGATAAATAAGTTTGGGTAGGATGGTCATTTTTATTATATTGGCTCGTCCTATCCATGAGCAGTTAATGTTTTTCCAATTGTTCAAGTCTAGTTTTAGTTGTGTGGCGAGTGTTTTGTAGTTGTGTTCATATAGTTCCTGTGTTTGTCTTGGGAGATAGATTCCTAGGTATTTTATTTTGTCTAAGGTGATTTTGAATGGGATTTCTCTTTCTAGTTCTTGCTGCTGAGCTGTGTTGGAGATATATAGAAAAGCTGATGATTTATGTGGGTTTATTTTGTATCCTGCAACTTTGCTAAAGTTGTTGATTATTTCAATTAGCTTTTTGGTTGAATCTCTAGGATTCTTTAAGTAGACCATCATGTCATCCGCAAAAAGTGATAACTTGGTCTCCTCCTTGCCTATTCTGATGCCTTCAATTTCTTTATCTTCTCTAATTGCTACTGCTAGTGTTTCTAGTACAATGTCAAATAGTAGAGGTGATAATGGGCATCCTTGTTTCACTCCTGATCTTATTGGGAATGCATCTAGTTTATCCCCATTGCAGATGATATTAGCTGTTGGTTTTAGATATATACTGTTTATTATTTTTAGGAATGACCCTTCTATTCCTATGCTTTCTAGTGTTTTTAATAGGAATGGGTGTTGTATTTTATCAAAGGCTTTTTCTGCATCTATTGAGATAATCATGTGGTTCTTGCTAGTTTGCTTGTTGATGTGGTCAATTATGTGGATGGTTTTCCTAATGTTGAACCAGCCCTGCATCCCTGGTATGAATCCTACTTGATCATGGTGAATGATCCTTCTGATCACTTGCTGGAGTCTTTTTGCTAGTATCCTATTTAAAATTTTTGCATCTATATTCATTAGGGAGATTGGTCTATAGTTTTCTTTCTCTGTTTTTGACCTGCCTGGTTTTGGAATCAGTACCATGTTTGTGTCGTAAAAGGAGTTTGGTAGAACTCCCTCTTTGCTTATTATGTCAAATAGTTTGTATAGTATTGGGGTTAATTGTTCTCTGAATGTTTGATAGAATTCACAGGTGAATCCATCAGGCCCTGGGGATTCTAAATTTCTAATACTTTTTTTTGAGTGTTTTTGTTTTGTAGTTAGCCAAATTAATACTCACAAGGAAAGATGTGTATGAATAAATTTGGGGATTGGTTTTTTTTCCTTATGATTTCATTGGTTTAAAAGATCCCCCTACTAATCAAAATCATTAGAACTTTTGTAATTCATAGTCTTAGGGCATAAAGAATTTAAGTGACTTTCCCATGATTATACAACTAATATGCAGGAACTCAGGTGACATGGTGAATAGTATACTTGACTTGGAGTGAGGCCATGGGTTCAAACCTTTTTTTTTCTGATTCAAAGATATTTTGTTTTCCCTATTAAATGTAATAATAATTTTTATCATATATTTTCCAAATTGTAAGATCTAAACCATTTCCCTCCCTCCCCTCCCCCAAATTGTAGATGGTAAGCAATTTGATCTGGACCATACATATATTATCATGCAAAACATACTTCCATATTGGTCACTTTGTAAGATCACACTCACACAAAACCAAACCCCCACCCCCAAACATCAATACATTGATATGAAAGATAAACTGCTTTGATCTGTATCTATCCGACTTCAACAGTTCTTTCTTTGGGGGTAGATAGCATCCCCCATAAAAAAAAAATCCTTCAGAATTGTCCCAGATCATTGCTTTGCTGAGAGTAGCCAAATATTCTCAGTTGATCATTATATGACAATGTTACTATCTACAATGTTCTTCCAGTTCTGCTTATTTCACTTTGCATCAATTCATGTAGATCTTTGCAGCTTTTTCTGAAATCATCTTGCTTGCCATTTCTTATAGCACAATAGTATTCTGATCACCTGGGCTCAGATCTTGATTAGATTACATACTAGTTGTGTGATTTTTTTTTTAAACCCTTACCTTTCATCTTGGAATCAATACTGTGCATTGGCTCCAAGGTAAAAGAGTGATAAGGGCTAGGCAATGGGGGTTAAGTGACTTGTCCAGGGTCACACAGCTAGGAAGTATCTGAGGCCAGATTTGAACCTAGGACCACCCCTCTCTAGGCCTGGCTCTTAATCCACTGAGCCACCCAGCTGCCCCCTAGTTATGATATTCTAAGCAAATCCCTTGACCTTTCAGAGGCCCAATTAACTTTGAAAAATGGGGCGAATAATAGCACATACCTCATGGGAGGCTTAAATGAAATAATGCCCACAAATCACTTTACAAACCTGAATGGTCTCTTTAAATGTTAGCTTTAATTATGTATCAGAAGGAAGCCTTGAACCTCCATTTTCTTGACATGCAGGCATCCATTCTTGCATCAACCCCATCAACTATGCCAGGCAGTCTCACAAGTTAATAGTATCTTGTATTTGTCTTGTGTATTGCTGCTCTACATTGATAAAAGGAGTTTTACACAATGACAAAAGAGGATTCATTTGAATAACTAGGAAGTAATCACAAACACCTGTACTGTAAATTTGGGAAAGATGGACTTGATGTGCTGTGTCTATACTGCCATTATTCCGTCTTGGGAATTGTCCCTCCAATGTATGTTAAGAGAATAAGGGCTATTAGCATTTGATGGAGGAAGAAATGAAATAAGGTGAAGAGATTTGCCAGAATAATGCAATGAGCTGAAATGCAGAACTTGAGATCATTTTCTGTCTAGTTAGTACTTTCAGCTGATTGACCATCATGTTTTCCTCCTTACCAAGGTCTTCTGAATTATAGTTGAAGAATCTCTTTTAAAGTTTCTGATATTTCTTGTGTCATCAAAGGGATTCATCATTTGTGAAGGAATTCACTCTGTCACCCCAAAGTGCTCCATTTATCCACAGAACAGGTAACCAAGTGGCAGCTGATAAGGTTCTTGCTTTCTTTTCATGAATGGGCACCCCCAAATTGTTTTGGATGGGCATTCCTGTCATCGTATTGCTCATTCATTCCTGGGCTTTCTCATGATGCTTTCCACCAGGGTGAAAAAGCTAAAACAGGCTTTTGTCCTCAGGAAGGCCATTAGATGATACAGTAACTGCTTTCAGATGCTATTGATGTGACTCAAATTCAACAGAGTGACCCAGAGGTGAAAGGCTACATATTCCATTACCAACCCCCTCGGCCAATTAGCCTCCAACTACAGTGCATTTCACTGGGTCATAGAGTAATGGGACAGACACACTAGGAAAGAGGAATAGGGGTGGGAAACACCAAGAATTAGGTCTAGATTTCCAGACATGTTTCTAGGAAATACACAAACATGAATCAGTATTAATGCCAAGAGAACCAAAGACACCATCATTGGCTGTGTCTTGAATATAAAATTTTGCTAGGTTGATTAAGCCAATTCGAAAGTACATGTTCACAAAGATCACAATGTGATCAGCTTCAATATGTATGATTTCCCTTTGTTTTCCTTGTTATAGGTTTGAGAAAGAATGAGAGTTATTTGATTTAGTCTTTCAAAATGAATTCGTTAGATATTTTTGAAATAAAACATTCCTAGTCTAAAACTTGATTTCTTTTCTAGTCATGTGTTATGACAGATAATACCTTTATCTGCATTCATTTTGGGTGACTACTGGGGACTGTGTGTGTATGTAGAGAGTATCAGTGTTAGCTCAATATGTCCCATTGTGCTGCCATATTGACATGAGAATGTGAGGAAGGGAAATGTATGGAAAGTGGAGCTGCCTAGGGGATTGAAAATTGTGTCATATGACAATTGGCAGAAGGAACTGGGACATTTAAATTGGAGAAAAGAAGACTTTGGGGGCAGGAATGGGAAGAGGAGGACCTAATAACTGGGTTCAAGTGTTTCTTGAACTTGTTCTGTATGGTTCCATAAGGAATGATGTGTGGAAGTTTTAGATGAGCAGATTTTGACCAGTGAGAAAGCAAAGTCCCTAAGAATTGGAGCTGTCCAAAGATGGAATTGGCTTTTTGGAAAGTAAGGAATTTCCCATTAGTGGATGTTTCAAAGCAGAAGCTGGCCAAGATGTAGAAAGAATTCTTGTTTGATTAAAGGCTACAATACAGCAATTATTTGCCAGGGTTCCATGAACTTTTGGGGGGTAAAATTTTAATGATTATATTTCAGTAGAACTTGTTCCCCTTGTAATAATACATATTTTATTTTTATTTTATAAATTTAATATTATAATTATAATAGTTTTATAAATTTAAAAATATGATTGTGAGAAGGGGTTTTACCAGACTGCCAAAGGTGCCTATGACCCCAAAAAGATTAAGAACCCCTAGACTAGTCCTTTTGCAAAGCTGAGTTTCTAGGGTTCCTTTAATTTCTTCACTCATTTTAATTTCAAAGGTATCAGTTAGCCTTCCCCTAGAGCCTGCTAAGGATGAATTTCTTTTAGTCCTTCAAATGTAAGTCCTGTGAGATTTCATTCAATTTAAACCCCTGTAGAAGTATTCCAAGACAGAAGGTAAGAAATGGAAAGTTAGTGAGAGGAATGTCAATTCTGTATGGTAATTGAGATCAAGGCAGATTTTTTTTTTTTAAGCCAGAATCTAAGATTGTAAGGACCTAACCAAAGTTATGGGCTCTTATTTTCTTGCATTGTTCATTATAAATTTTCCTTTCTTCAGGTTCAGTCAGTAAATGCTTTCAGTCAGTCAAAAAACATTTATTAGGCATCTTCTATGTGCCAGGCACTATGCTAAGTGCTGGGGATACAAAGAAAGAAAAAAAAAACCAAAACAAACAAACAAAAAACCAAAACAATCCCTGCCCTCAGGAAATTCACACTAATAGGAAAGACAACATACAAACTATTATGTACAAGCAAGTTCTTCACAGAAAAAATGGGAATTGATCAACAGAGGGAAGACATGAGAATTAAGAAGGGATGGGAAAAACCTCTTATAGAAGGTGATAATTGAGGGAAGCTAGGAAAACAAGGAGACAGATTAGGAGAAAGAGCATCCCATGCACCAGGGACAGTCATTGAAAATGTCATAAGTTGGGAGATGAAGTATCTTGTTCAGGGAACAAGGAATGGTCTATGCCATTTCACTTCAATTCTTCCCCTTCTTGAAGATAGAGTGTGGTAAGGTAGAGAGGAAGGAATATTAATCTAGTTGGAGTTTTTCCTTTCATAAAAGTTACCTTCTCTGTTTCAATTTTCCTGTAAACTTTGCTTCTCCCTCTAAGGAAAAAAAATCATTTAGGGAGAAATCAAGATTTTAAGATCAACTGAGATTCAGATCAGAATTTAGCATTGCCAGGAGAGAGTGGATCATATTCAAGTGAAGGGGACTGAAGAACAAAGATTTATAAAAAGTTTTTTTCTTTAAATTTCTTATAGTAGCTTATTTCCCTCCAGATTTTTTCAATTATTCTAGACACCTCATTATCTCATTTACTTCCTTATCCTTAGAGCAGGTCTGGCATTAAAAAGAAAGCAATCTGCTAGAGGTGCTAACTAGTCTTATGCAATGTGCATCCTGTTAACAGCTCTCCCCTAGATACCAAGTTTGCCTCTGGATCATGCCTAGCTCCTTCTTGCCAAGTGTAGTAGCCAGAAGAGCACATGCTCTCCATACTAGTCATTCCTTCTGCCATATTTGCCATATCACTTTCCTATTGGATGATGAACTCCTGGCTGATTTTCTGATGACCTTTTCTGAGGTTTTTATTGTCAGTGTTAACTCTTGAAGTTCCAGGATTTTTTGGGGTGAGAGGCTCAAGACCACACAAGTGCCTTCTGCAGGAGATCTTTTCTATTATACCCTATCCCCCAGCCATTCTAGCATTCCCTGTTAGGTTACTTTTCCTCTACTCTTTTATATGTGTTTATTTGCATTTTCTCTATCCATTAGAGTGTAAACTCCTTGAGGATAGGAATTGTTTTCTGTTTTGTTTTTGTGTTCCTAGTGCTAAAAACAGTGCCTGGGACATGGGAAGTGTTTAATAATTTCTAAAAAACCCTTATCTTCTTTATTAGAATCAATACTAAGTATCAGTTTCAAGGCAGAAAAGTAGCAAGGGCTTGGCAGTTGGAATTAGGTATCTTGCCCAGGAAGATCCCTAGCTAGGAATTAAGAACCTAGGAACTAAATAGAGCTAGTAAGTATCTGAGACCAAATTTGAACCCAGGACCTCTTTTCTCTAGGTCTGGCTTTCTAATCACTGAGCCACCTAGTTGCCCTTTAATAAATACTTATTGAATAATTAAAAATAATTATCACTCTATTAGGGAATGCATGGTGAGTAAGAACAGGTTGCAATCCACAACTGAGAAGAAACCATGAAGAAAACTAAAAAGGATGTCATCAAAGAAATAGCCACATGGGTGAGAGAGAGGGGGAACTGATGGATAGTGTGCTCCACTGGTATCTTCCCAATGCCAAGAGAAATCAAGGGAGGTGTTGCTTCCCACCTCCCTCTTAGCAAGTCAGGTGGACCCTTTGTGGTGAAATAGGAGAAGAAATGGTACAAGAGCCACAAGATGGCCAGACATAAACTGGATTCAATTCTCTTCATTAGAGGGAACATACAAATGGATATGACCACAACTCCATTTGGACATTTGAAATATATCTCTATAGATTCATAAGAAAGGAAGGTGAGTCATTTGGTCAGTCCCTTTTCCTTCCAAATAAGTCAACATTCTCCCCAGTTGCTCATGTTTGATCCTCAGAAGAAAGCCATTTCCAATAATGCAAATAACTATCTGGAGGTAAGTGTTATCTCTAGATTTTTAAGCCTGTGGGCTACAGTGTGCTGAGCTCATAGATAGTTCTGGCTGTTGAAGAGACAGTGCACCATAATGCAAATGGATGATGCTGATAAATGGCCCCTCAGAGCAAGCGTCTGTGACTGATTGTGTGGCTGACTAAGATTTCCCAGCATGCTTTAGTCTTCAGTGTGAATGAAATCTCTGTTGAGCCATTACTTACCCAGTTACATTTGGAATGAAGGGACAGTATCCACTGCTTTAGGTAGAATTCTTACTTGATTTGGCACATGTATATGCATGTGTATATGCATATATATATACACACATATATATTTTATGCATATTTTTCTCTTGCCTTCTGGTGATGGAGGATGGATAGGGCAGTTTTATGACTGCTTCTGAGTAGCAAAAAATCCTTTGAGATACTGCCCTGAAATTATGAAACTCTGCTTTTTTCCAAAAGTGAGTTCCATGGCCTTAGATTGGCTTCTTTATAGTGAAAGAGTGTAGGATAAATACAGAGGCTAGAGTAATTACTGTCTAAAGAAAAGAAGGAAGAACTGAGCAAGAAGGTAGACACAATTAGAAGTATATGGTAGTTAAAAATAGCAGAGTTCTTTTTAGTATTTCTAGAAAGACAAATATGTTGTGCCTGGGTTATCAAATTACATTAAATATATAGAGATCAAATTACATTAAAAACATCTTTAAAGGCTAAAGCTAAGGGGCAACCAGGTAGTTTGGTAAATATAGAGTTGGGCTTGGAGTCAGGAAGATCTCAGTTTAAACAAATCCTACCTCAGTCATTTAGTGGCTATGTGACCTTGGGCAAATCTCTTAAACTTTTTCAATCTCAGTTTCCTCATTTGTAAAATGAGGCAGTTGTACTTAAAAGTCTTCAAAGGCCCTTTCTAGCGTTAAGTCTATACTCTTATGAAAATATTTTTTAAAAAGATGATCAAGCTGCATCCCTTTTATTTTTTTTTAACAATACTGACACAATCTAAATACAACCAAGAAATTTTTGATGCAGACTCTTGGAAAGTATGCTGTAATGGGAATCAGAATTGTATTTTAAACAGGAAGGAAAATGATTTTTAAGACCTCAAACCCTAGTTTCCTCATCTGCAAAGTGATGATAATAATACTTATACTCAATTATCACCTTCTATAAGAAGTTTTTTCAAATAATTGAGGGAAGCTAGTATACTTGCACAGGTAAGGAAGTAGTTAAAGTGCTTTATAAATATGAATTATTATAAACATTACTATTTTTGATTTTATTTATCCTTCAGTTAGTTATTCTTTTTGTGACTCCCTTCCTTCCTTCCTTCCTTCCTTCCTTCCTTCCTTCCTTCCTTCCTTCCTTCCTTCCTTCCTTCCTTCCTTCCTTCCTTCCTTCCTTCCTTCCTTCCTTCCTTCCTTCCTTCCTTCCTTCCTTCCTTCCTTCCTTCCTTCCTTCCTTCCTTCCTTCCTTCCTTCCTTCCTTCCTTCCTCTTCCTCTCTCTTTCAAAAAACCCTTACTTTCTCTCCTAGTAACAACTCCAAAACAGAAGGAAGGGCAAAGGCTAGGCAGATGGAATTAAATGATTTGCTCAGTCACACAGCTAGGATATGTTTGAGGTCAAGTTTGAACCTATAACCTTCTGTCTCTAGGTCTGACTTTCTATCCACTGAGCCACCTACCTGCCTCTTGGTGATCCTTTTCAATTAGAAGGCTCTCAATATATTACTGGACTGGACTATCATGGTATAGTATAAAGAGCATGTTCTGGAGTCAGAGGTTCTAAGTTCAAATTCTATCTATGACTCTTTCTACTTCTATGATCTTGGGCAAGTTATTGAATTTCCCTGGGTCTTAGTTTCTCATTTGCAAAACAAAGGGGTTTGACTGGATTGAGTTCTACTTCTATCTCTAGATCTATGTCTTAAAATGTATATAAAGTACTTTGCAATCCTTAAAGTATTATTATAGATTTCATTATTATTATTATCATTGGTGGTCCAAATTCTTGATGTGTCAGAGCAGCCTGAAGAATATTTCTTGATGAGGAAGTCTCAGATCCATCCTCTCTCCTTAAAGGATTGTCCTATTTCTAAATGGTAGGTGTTCTTGTCCCAAGATGCTTTTGGTGAACACCAGCTTGTCTTAACTATTTCAGAATTGTGTGTGTGTGTGATATTTCTAATCTATGATTGGATAATAGTTATCCATAGGTTCTTGGTGCCTTAAATTAGACATATCCTTGTACGCAAGTTCCCTCCTCTCTCAAAGAGGCTGACCAGAGTAGTAATCTCTGGCCTTTGTCCATTTTAGATCTCTGGGCACAATCATCCTTAGTACTATCCAGGTGGGTATGGAATGGACCAATGATTCTCAAGGAAAGTCAAGGAGGGATGTGATCTGGCTAACTCATAAAGCAAACCAAACCTAAGACAGGATCCGTACCCTGACTAGCTAAGAAGAAGATAGCTTTTTTCAAGTGTGCTCATCCAGTTTCAGCCTGAAGTCCATCCAATTTGCTGCAGGATATTTGTGTTTTGGTGGGATCAGAGAGAAGGGGAGGCAGGACTTAAAAAAAAATAAATAAAATTGCCGCGTGTTTATGGACCCTGTTTAACCATGAGAGGCTAAACTCTAACAATCACTGTGCAAGGAATTTGCCCAAGCCCACAGTTCTCTTTACCATATTGAAATTTCTTCTTTTTATCTTTCTCTGGCACTGATTGAAACCCTCTTTCCTTTAAATGGCTTTTGTGTGGTTTAACCTCTCTTCCCCACCCTCTGTTTATAATCATTTCTAGCTAATGGATCACCTGGATGAGATTGCCCCTGGCTTTGTGCATGTAGCAATTAAGTCTAACCTTAAGAAGGCCGCTTGTTCTGTTGCTTGGCAGCCTGGGTGTGGAGAATGGATTGGGTCTGACTTTCTTTTCACTTGAAAGAAGGCTATCGATTAGTTTGGATGCCGATTTTCTGGGCTGTCCCTGGACAATCCCTCTTGATTTCATTAGGTCATAAATTTTCCAGATTGTATCACTTTCATTCAAGAGACTCCAAAAGAATCATAATTTAAAAAAAGGACTATTTCTTATATTAGAAGCACTAAATATTTATTCCTGGATGAAGACTAACTGGGGCTTTAAATTAACTCAGGAAGGGGCATTCCTCATAATAGAAATCCGGCTGTCCATTCTTAGAGACTGATATTTTGCTTTCTTCTTTTATTCCCTTTTGGTTGCCTTTTCTTGGTAATCCATACTTATAGGATAAGAGGAGCTAGTAGATCAGTAAAATGGAGAACAAAATAAAGGGGTAAAGGAATTATAGTATAGGGAAAGACTTCTGGATCTGGAGTTAGAGACCTGCATTCAAATTCTAGCTTTGATGCTTAATACCTGAGTGACCTTGGCAAATCACTTAAGCTTGCTAAGCCTTATTTTTTCCATCTGTAAAATGAGGGGCAGCTAGGTGATGTTGGATAGAATGCCAGGCCTGGAGTTGGGAAGACTGGGTTTAAATCTGATCTCAGACACTTACTAGCTGTATGACTCTGGGTAAGTCACTTAACCCTGTTTACCATAGTTTCCTTATCTGTAAAATGAGCTGGGGAAGAAAATGACAAACTAGGTTCTCTACCAAGAAAACCCCAAATGAAGTAATGAAGAATCATACATGGTGGAAAATGACTAACAACAGCAACAAAATGAGGGGGTTGGACTAGAGGGACTCTGAGTTCCCTTCCCTTTATGGTCCTGTGTAAATTATATAATCTATATCTCACTTAATTTCTCTGGCCTCAGTTTTCTCACCTGTACTATGAGGTGTGTATAAGAACTAGATCATAGAATCATGTATACATTTAGAGTTGAGAGTGTCTTTGGAGGTCATCTCATCTTACCCCTAATTTGATCTCTAAGCCTTCTCAGCTCTAAGTCTTATAAAAGAAAATCTCTTTTGGTGAAAGGGTTGATTCTGGAAGATGTGGTTGGGGCTGATGCAAATTCTGCAGGATGATTAATTAGAGTGTCTGTTGGCTGAACCATTTCAAGAACAATTTGGAATGCTGGGTAATTCATTTTCCCCTTAGCAAAAGCCTGCCATCAACATTCTGAATTCCTTCAGCTAAATTTAGAGCAGCCTCTATGGATTTCCTTTTTTTTTTTTTAGACACCATGTGGAATGGGCAGTAAGTATTGGAGACAGAGTCAAGATTGAGAAGAAAATAGAAGTGGGCACATGTAGTGGGGAGGTGAAGGGGAAGAGATCCTATGGAAATTTTTAGCAGGATCAGGGGAGGTTGGAAAACTGTCAAGAAGAGCAACTTGCCAAGGAAGATGGACTCCAGAAACTTGTCACAGATCAAAAGAAAACTTGACCTCCTTACTAGCTTCTGAGGTGACAAAGCAAACAAGTGATCAGAGGCCTGCTTATAGGACACAATTAAATCATTATGGTATGGAGGGCAGTCTGCCAAACTGCAGGGCAGAGCCTAAAAGTGTTCTGCCAGGGAGCCTTCAGCCCTGTAGCTACTTGATGAAGCATTCTTGTTTTAGGTCATCATTCTTACTCTTCATACTTCCCTTCCCACTCCCACTTGCCTACCCCTAAGCCCTGAGAAAAAAGGGCTATAGTTCTTGGTCTTATTCAACCTTCTTCCTACTCAGATTGTACTTTCCAAATAGCTAATCCTTCAAGGTAGCTGGTATTCCTGCTATACCTCTTGTAGTTCTATGGGACAAGAAAGACAGAAAGAGGGAAACACACGGAGAGAGACAGAGACAGAGACAGAGACAAAGCAAGAGAGAAGGGAAACAGAGAGAAAGAGAGAAAAAAAGAGGAAGAAATGCTTCATTGCTTATTACTGGGAAAAATAAGGTTGACAATCATTTTAAAGTCACTAGGGAAAATCAGGACGGTCAGACCAATGGTTGGTTGTCTCTCGAACCGAGGAAGACCATTGTCTTTGTGTGTTTTTGTGCACAAAGACACCTGTGGTCAGACCAATAGGTATGTAGTAATTAATAGAGGACTAAAGTTTTTCAAAGGACTGTAGCAGAGATCTCAAATTATCTTATGCTTGATGCCAAATATGAATATTGTTATTTTTGGGGAAGAAAATGTCATGGGAATGAGTTGTTTCTATACCATATTAACTTATAAATGCAGAATGAGGTACAGTGGAAAGCAGACTAGAATCTTAAGGAACTGGGTTCAAATCATAGCTTTGCTGCTTATTAACTTAAGTGATTGTATATTATTTGACTTCTCTGGGATTTAAATTCTCTAGTGGTAAAACATTGTAACAAGAAATAACAGAAAAAAATTTTTAGTTCATTAAAATTAACCAACATATTTACCAAGTCTGAACATATTTGCAAAGTTCTGCACCCATGATCCCTCCCTGATACCCCCACCTACAAAGAAGAGGGGGGAAATATGTTTCCTCAACTTTCCTCCAGGGCCAATTTAATGAATTACACTGGATTTGATTTCCATTTTGGTTCTTCCCCATTTCATTGTTAGAGTCATTGGATATTTTGTTTTCCTAATTCTGTTTACCTCACTGTTCACAGGTTCATTTAAACTTTCCTGTGCGTCTCTGAATCCTTCCTATTCATCTCTTCTTACATCATAGTAATATTCCATTCACACAGTGGAAGGTGTGTTGGTTGCCCTCAAGCTGGATTAGCCTAGATGGTTTTTACCAGGGTGTGATTGTTGTACATGCTACTGCTTTTTGGAGCTGATGAGAATTGGTTGAAAGGCAGATTCCAAGCATGTGAAGATTTCTTCCAGTAGAATGGGCAGATGAGAACAATTTATTACAAAACCCATGAAGGTAGCTGAAGCTTAGAACTTGGGTAAGACATCAAAGGTGCCAAGGTCATCCACCATATCTTGGGCCATCACCACTATTCCTGACTTTTGTCTTGCCACTGGACTTCAGTGACTCTGGGAGAGAGAATGAGGTTAATGATTTTTGTGCAACTCTCCTTCACCTAAATCCAGTTCACTCAAGGGTCAAGGCATTGCCCTGTGATGTCATTGGTCCTCTTCAAAACAAAGGATGAACAACAATATTCCATAACATTTATGTGCCACAATTTATTTATCTATTCCCTAATGGATGAACATCCACTTTATTTCTACTTATTTGCCACCACAAAAAAATGCTGCGATTAGTATTTTGGAATATATGGAAACTTTTTATCTCCTTGGGGTATGTGTCTGGGTTGGCATTTGTTTGGGAAATTTGGCACAAACTAAATCTTGGGCAAAGACAAATTATTGGACCAAATTAATCTAGATACTCATCCTTGGATTGTTGACTTTCTTCCTTTCTTTCTTCCTTCCTTCCTTCCTTTCTTTCTTCTTTCTTTCTTTCTTTCTTTCTTTCTTTCTTTCTTTCTTTCTTTTTCTTTCTTTCTTTCTTTCTTTCTTCTTCTTCTTCCTTCCTTCCTTCCCTTCCTTCCTTCCTTCCTTCCTTCCTTCCTTCCTTCCTTCCTTCCTTCCTTCCTTCCTTCCTTCCTTCCTTCCTTTCTTTCTTTCTTTCTTTTTCTTTCTTTCTTTCTTTCTTTCTTTCTTTCTTTCTTTCTTTCTTTCTTTCTTTCTTTCTTTCTTTCTTTCTTTCTTTCTTTCTTTCTTCTTCCTTCCTTCCTTCCTTCCTTCCTTCCTTCCTTCCTTCCTTCCTTCCTTCCTTCCTTCCTTTCTTTCTTTCTTTCTTTCTTTCTTTCTTTCTTTCTTCTTTCTTTCTTTCTTTCTTTCTTTCTTTCTTTCTTCTTTCTTTTTCTTTCTTTCTTTCTTTCTTTCTTTCTTTCTTTCTTTCTTTCTTTCTTTCTTTCTTTCTTTCTTTCTTTCTTTCTTTCTTTCTTTCTTTCTTTCTTTCTTTCTTTCTTTCTTTCTTTCTTTCTTCTCTTTTTCTCCATGGTCACATGATTTATGAATTCCCCCCCCTCCCCCTTTCCTCCCCACTCCTGGAGCTGACAAGCAGTTCCACTGGTTTATACATGGATCATTGTTCAAAACCCATTTCCATGTTATTCATATTTGCAGGAGAGTGCTCTTTTAACATAAAAACCCTAATCATTTCCCTATTTAATCATGTGAGCAATCATAATGTTTTTCTTCCTTTCTGCTCCCACAGTTCTTTCTCTGGATGTAGATAGTGTTCTTTTTTATAAATTCCTCTGGATTGTCCCGAGTCATTGCATTGCCACTAATTGTGGGACAGTGTATCAGTCTCTGTGTACAATGTTCTCCTGGTTCTGCTACTTTTGCTCTGCATCATTTCCTGGAGGTCTTTCCAGTTCACATGGAATTCCTCTAGTTGTTGAATTACTTTCAAAGACAGCTTTACTTGTTACTTTTACAGATCTTGCCTCCCCCCCTCCCCCTTTTCAGACTCTCACAGTACTAGATGACTCTAGGAATTGAGTCCAGAACTAGGTATAGATAAATACAATGGAACCCAAAGAAATGATTTCTTTATACAAATTCCAAAAATCCAAGTGACCCTATTTTCATTTTCTTACAGTTGCTGCTGTCCCTCCCTCCCAACTGAATTTCTCAGGGACACATTCCCACAGCCCAAAAACCACAAGTTGAACTAGGATTTGGTGATGCTGTGTGACCCTTAGGGAACCACCTCTTTCAAGAAAAAAATTTATCTTTCTTACCTTGCTGCCAGTTAAACTTTGCCCCAGGGACACTGTGCTGAGCTTTTCCTTTTTCTGTTTTGATCTGGCAAAATGCAAATTCAGCTTCCTGGTTCAGTAGCTACTTTGTGAACCTGGGGCTCAGGGCTCAAAGCCCTCATAGCATCATTGTTCAGAGGGATTAGTTCCGAGTGGGCAGGAGTGTATGTGGGTGAATGAGGGAGAATGTACCTGCATAACTTTGGATATGGTCCAGATCTGGTGCCTCAGAATTTCGCTACCTAAAAGAAACCAAAACCTCTGTATCACTCTAGCTTTTCATGCAAAGGATTTAGAGGGAGAAGGGACCTTGGGAGGTCTAGATCAGTAGTTCTTAATATGATGAAACCTAGGGTCCTCTGCTCCAAATACTGTTTTTAAATGTGTAAATAATTATATAGGATTTATAATTATATAAATTATACAGGATTACAAAGAAAACCAGTTGAAACATAGCTATAGTATATGTTGTTATATATCTCATTATATATCAATATATATGCACAAATTGTACATATGTACCCAATACACACGTATATATCCACATATATTTATGTATGTGTACATGCATGTAGATGTATATACATATCTACATTTATAGAACATTGAATATATACATATCTATTATATATAGATATATATTATAGACACAACATAGCAGATATATGTGCATGTGTATTTATTGTTGTTATTCAGTCATTTTTCAGTCATGTCTGACTCTTCTTGACCTCATTTGGGGATTTCTTGGCAGAGATACTGGAGTGGTTGGCCATATCCTTCTCCAGCTCATTTTACAAATAAGCAAACTGAGGCAAACAGGGTAAAGTGACTTACTTATGGTCAGATTTGAACTCAGGAAGATAAGTCTTCCTGACTCTAGGTCTAGTGCTCCATCCATTGTACCACCTAGCTTCCTTTTTTCAAAGACAAGGTGGCACAAGGATATAGTGTTAGCCTGGAGCCAGGAAGACCCAAGTTCAAATCCAGCCTCAGATACTTACTAGCTGTATAAACCTAGGCAAATCACTTAACCCTGTTTGTCTCAGTTTCCTGTCCTGTAAAATGAGCTGGAGAAGGAAATGGCAAACCACTCTAGTATCTTTGCCAAGAAATCCCCAAATGAGGGGCAGCTGGGTAGCTCAGTGGATTGAGAGTCAGGCCTACAGATGGGAGGTCCTGGGTTCAAATCTGATCTCAGACACTTCCTAGCTGTGTGACTCTGGGCAAGTCACTTAAGCCCCATTGCCTAACCCTTACCACTCTTCTGCCTTAGAATGAATACACAGTATTGATTCTAAGATGGAAGGTAAGGCTTAAAAAAAAAAAGGAAACCCCACATGGGGGCATGAAGAGTCAGACACAAATGAAATGATTGAACAATAACTCCCAAATTTGCTCTGGCTAGAAGTGCTGGATCTATTCACAGGCTACAGGGCTTTGACCTGCTCTGTTTCTAACATTCCTCTTTAGGCAACTTGCTGTCCTTAACCTTATCCTCACTATGTGGTTCATCATAGTCTTTTTTTTTTTTTAGACCCTTACCTTCTGTCTTAGAATAAATACTATGTATTGGCTTGAAGGCAGAAGAGTGGTAAGGGCTAGGCAATGGGGGTCAAGTGACTTGCCCAGGGTCACACATCTGGGAAGTGTCTGAGGCCAGATTTGAACCTAGGACCTCCCATCTCTAGGCCTGGCTCTCACTCTACTGAGCCACCAAACTTTTCCCTCATCATATTAATAATGAACTTAATGCAGATACCCAGTCAGCATAGTATAGAACTCCTCAACTCAGGCGATTCTCTAACCTTAGCCTTTCTTGGTTACTGAATTGAAAGGCATGGACCACCACACCTGACTTGCAGCTAATTTTCATATACTTCTCCATGCTATCTAGAGCCTTCTTTCCTTAATGCTACTTTGGTGCCCTTGACGGCGGGTGATCAGCTCCTCCCACAAAACAATCAGAACTTTTGTGGAGAAAATTACCCACTTCAGAGTGCCAGAGTCCTAGTAGAAAGCAAAGGTAGTAATTGACTCAAGGTCAAATGAAAGGGGCAGTTTTGGGGAAATGATAGGAAATTTAACAACCCGATACTCATATTGGACTGGGACTGGCTCTTCAAGAATTCTTCCTTCCATTATCATGCAGGGTCAGAATTAGTCCATTTTATTCTTTTTTTTGTCCTTTTTAAGTTAAATCCTTACCTTCTGTCCTAAAATTAATACTAAGTATGGGTTCCAAAGCAGAAGAGCAGTAAGGACTAGGTAATTGGGGTTCAGTGGCCAGGGTCACACAATGGGGAAGTATTTGAAGTCAGATTTGAACCAAAGACCTCCTGTCTCCAGGTCTGGCTTTCTAATTCACTGAACCACCTACTTGCCTCTCCATTTTGTTCTTAATGATTCCAATTGGAAAAGAATTTACTGGTCCTTATTATGACATCTAAAGTGAAAGGTGATATAGCAGCCTTATCAATCAAGGGCCCTTTATCTCTGTAATTGATCACTTGGCTCAGTTGCCAAATTGCATTTTTAACTTCAAAAAGTTTTATTTTTGCCTCTTGCTTTTAGATCACATTAAATTCTGAATGTGTCCCTTTCTCTAACTGCCCTTCTTCATCAGCTTTCTCTTGGTCTTATTGCTAAATTGAAGAACATTTTATTTTTTCCTCAGCAACTTCTGTCAACACTGGGGACACCTACTCACAACTCCTAAACCAATTTAGATGCTATAGCCTGTTGTTGGGTCCCTTCCCCCAAATCTTCAGCATCTTCCTTCCTTCCTTCCTTCCTTCCTTCCTTCCTTCCTTCCTTCCTTCCTTCCTTCCTTCCTTCCTTCCTTCCTTCCTTCCTTCCTTCCTTCCTTCCTTCCTTCCTTCCTTCCTTCCTTCCTTCCTTCCTTCTTTCCTTCTTTTGTTCTTTCTAAGGCTTCCTAAATCTTCATCACTTCCTCAGATCTTTCCTTGATGAACTCCTATGGAGTTTGATCAGTTTATTGGTAGTTCTCTGGTGTCATAAAACCACCCTGGAATAACATGTTTAGTTCTAGTGTCACACTGGAAGAAAAACAGTGGCAACCGGGAACAAGTCTAGAGGAGAACAGTCAAGGGTAGAGAGTGAGGTGACTTGAAACCATACTATGCAAGGAGGTACCAGGAATGTGTAGGTTAGGAAAAAGATTGAGTAATTTTGTCTGATGGCTGTCATGTGGATAAGGGATGGAGCTTGTTCTAATTAGTTCTAGGAGGTGGAGTTAGAAATAATAGGTGGAAATTACAGAGGTAGATTCTGGCTTAATATAAGGAAAAACTTCCTTGTAACTAATTTGGGCAGGAAGCTGACACTGTGGGTAGAGCACCAGGCTTGGAGACAAGAATACTCATCTTCCTGATTTCAAGTCTGGCCTCAGATACTTACTAGCTGTGTGCCCTTACATGGGTCACTTAACCCTGTTTGCCTCAGTTTCCTTATCTGTCAAATAAGCTGGAGAAAGAAATAGCAAACCACTCCAATATCTCTGTCAAGAAAACCCCAAATGGGGTCAAGAAGAGTCACCCATGACTGACACACAACAAGAAACTAATGTGGAGATTGTTCCAAATAGAATTGAGTTCTCCATCACTAGAGATATTCAGACTGAGGTCAAATGGCCTTTTGTTGGTTGGATTGTGGAGAAAGTATTTTTTCAGGTGTGGTTTGAGCCTTTTATAGTCCTTTCCAACTCTGAGAGGGCTTTGTGTCCATTTTGCATTGAGACAGGTAGTGCCACCAAGGATCTAGAGAAGGTCCTGGAGCCCAGGAAGAGTTCTTTGCCTCAGACTCTCAGTGGGACCCTGGAGGCAAGTCCCAGAATTTCTTAGCCTCAAGCTATTCTCCAGGACTCTAAATTGCTGGGTTACATGGCAGGTGGGAGTTTCCTCAGCTGGGTATTCCTTATATTAGTGAAGTCACAGGCACAGCCCCCTTTTCCTCTCCCTAGTGGTAGCTAGAGGGAGGATAGAGATAAAGAAATCAGAAAAAGAGTCACCGAGGATGCCTGGCCCCCTAAGTATGGCCCCAAAGTATGGTCTGGTGCTTAGTCCTGGTCTCCCACTCCCATAGTTTTGGACTATGTATTTTTCCCGGTGTGGAAGGGCTCTTTCCCTTCCCCACTCATTATTTGTTCAGATTGTCTTGAGTACGTTAACAGGTTTTAATAGACTAGATTGAAAAGTTAAAGCATGCCTGAGCCCCGAGGCCCGTGTTGCCAAAGAAATAACGATGCTTCTAATGGAGTATTGGTGTTTCGATGAAAAGGCCAAATACAGCTCCTGGTAATAGAAGTGCAAATGTCAGTGGGGTCCTCAGTTGGTGGGATTTGTGCTCGTCACTAAAGGCAGATTTTTTTAACACTTGCCTGACCAAGGTGACCCAGTTCTTCCGGTCCAGATTTAAAATCTAAGTCCCCAAGGCTTTCAACATATGGCGAAAAATTGAACTGGGACCAAGCTATAAAGGCAACTGCCTGGGAGGCTGCAGTAATTACAGGTTTTTATTGGCTCTTTGAGGATTTTATGGAGGAACCAGTGTGATGTGAAAGTCTTTCACAGACCCCCCCCCCCCATATACATTTCTGTTCCTGTCCTAGCTTCATCTGATCTCTATATACAGGATGTCTCTTTCCCAAGTATGACCTGCCCAGGTCACATTTCTAGATATTGTTTATTTCTATTGTATTTGGATATATGTAGATTAAATGTAGCAATTCAAACCCCCTGCGTGTAATATGAAGAGAGGCAGTCTAGTATGGTGGAATATATCAGAGCACTTGGGGTTCAACTCCCAGTAGGGTGATTGCTCTCTAGGTGACCACAAACACATCCCCCCCTTTTTTTAAACCCTTACCTTCCATCTTAGAATCAATACTGTGTATTAGTTCCAAGGTAGAAGAGAGGTAAGGACTAGGCAATGGGGGTTAAGTGACTTGCCCAAGGTCATACAGTTAGGAAATGTCCGAGGTCAGATTTGAACCCAGGACCTCCCATATCTAGTCCTGGATCTCAGTCTACTGAGCTACCTAGCTGCCCCCCTAAAACACATTTCTTAACCTCCCTGGGCCTTAGTTTCCTTATTTGTAAAAGGATGGGGCTAAACTACGTGGTTTTCAAGGTGCCGGTTAGCTTCTGGCAGGAACAGTATATGTCAAGGAGGCTAGACTAGTTTTTTTCTTTAAAAAGTTTTGAAATGATCCTTGAGACTTAGTTAACTCAGACGACTAAGGCTTGGGCTGTTGATATAGGCAGAGGTTGATCCTTCAGGCTTATGGCATAGGGTGGAGGGAAAGGAGTACCATCCAACCAAGAGGCAGAGAAATTGTTCTCCACCGAATTAATGTTGTATTCTTGCTGAATATCCTTTCCCTACTGTGGCTGAGCCAACCTCCCTTTTAAAACTATTATAGGGTTTGCAAATGCCTCAGTGCATTCCAGTCTTAACTCAAAGCAGCACACTGGCCCGAATCAGGCCTAACTTACAGCATAGCTCAACATCTATGAGCTTATTTATGCCTTCTGGCTATTGACTTAGAAATTCAATATTAATAATTAATTATTAACTAATGATATAACATAATATAATAAATAAAAGTTATAATTAATAATAATTCCAACTTTGCTATATCTTAACTTCTCACATCAGCAGAAGACAATCTTGATTAAGGTTTAGAGAATAAATGAGGATTACTATCTGAATTCTTCAGAGGAAATAGGAAGCACAAATCTACTCTTTATATATAAGAATTGGGTTCTCTACATTCCTATTCAAAATGAACCTTCTACCAAGGCAAGTATTCAGGATGCCTCAGTAAAACCACAGAAACAGAGAAATGGGGCTACTTTTGGAAGAGTGGGATCTTTTTATTTCCTTCTTTGGATTATCAAGTATTCATGGATAAGGGTGGACCTCTGTTGTGATTCTTGAGATTTCCATGTGAAGGAAGGAAGCAAAGTATTTGAAGCCTTTCAGGATGGAGACAGAAAAAGTAGTCTAGAACCCAGGAAAGTTGAGATGAGGGAGGGGTCTTTTCTGTGGAGTCCAAGGTCCTTCCCTGATGAATAATGGAGCCTCAGTACTACTCAGCATCCATTTCCCTTCTTTCTGAACTTAGTGTTTCATACATTAAGTTGATACAAGGCAATAAAACCCATATTAACACTGCCCTTAACAACAACAACAAAAAGCTAAAGAAGGATGCACGTCTCTCCCATGCCAACCAGACCAGAAGAAAGGTCTTCATTAAACTTTGAGGAAGCAGCTGGGAAAGGCTGTTCCCTTGACTGATTGTAGCAGCCAATCAATCCTTCAACACATTTTTTTTGTTGTTGTTTTTTAGATCCTACTGTGGGTCTAAAGCATTGGGTTAAGAAAGAGGAGGGGATATTTCCTTGGCGCTTCTTGGCTCCAATTCTCCTCCACGGCCCCCATCAGTGACCCTCTGGGAAATCATAGATCTCCTTGGAGTACATTTTTTTATTCTAATGAGGTGAGATGGGGTGAAGTTTAAGGCTGTTTTGTATCTTTCAACACCTGGCTGCTGAGGAGGTCTCAGTCTGGTGAACTGAGAAGGGGATTCAGCAGTCTTTGTCACAGGGCTTTTACTTTTCTAGATGAGAGCACTCTGAAGGAGGCAGACGGATATAGCTTTAAAAAAAATCTGACCTAAGATAATTAGCTACTAGCTTGCCTTCTAAGGTTTACCTCCTATCTATTCTTCAGATATCTTATCTCTCTCTCTCTCTCTCTCTCTCTCTCTCTCTCTCTCTCTCTCTCTCTCTCTCTCTCTCTCTCTCTCAACTTACATGTTGTCTTCCCCCATTAGACTGTGAGCTCCTTGAGGGCAAGAATTGTTTTGCCTTTCTGTGTACCCCTTATGCTTAATATAGTGCCTAACCTATAGCAAGTTTTTAATGCATTTTTGTTGATTGTTTTTTGATTGGCTGGGTGATTTTTTTTTAACTCCAAAAGGTGGTGTATTCCTGATGTATCCACGTTAGGAAGGTTCATAGAGACAGGAGGGGTGGTATTTTCATGATTTAGAGGATCACATCCAAGTGTTTTGTACATAACAACCCAATGCTAAAGACCAATGCAAAACTCTGCCCCATATCAGAGTAATGACATGGACAACTGGTTTTGGAGTCTAAGACCCAAGTTCTTCTCCTGTTGCAATTTACCTGATCTGTGACTTTGGGTAGATACCCTTTACCTCTCTAGGCTTCAACTTTGTTTTTAGGTTTTTTAATCTATAAATTAAAGATTTTCCCCTAGTGACAATAACATTAATTTTTTCTCTTCTGTTTAAAAATGGTCATCATTATAATAATATCTATTTTTATTAAATTCTTTTCAATCATATCTATTGATGGAATAAATACTCCTATACTTAAAAAATGAGAAAAATGAAATAGTAAGTATTGAAAAAAGATGATACCTTTTAGTTAAGTGGATCCTTAGAGATAAGAAATAGTATACAAACACTATTTTAGAAAAGGAAGTCCCCACCTAGAATTGCTTTGTATTTCCCTGAAACACATCCCCCCCCCCCCAAGAAAAGATAACCCCAAGGAGGAACAAGTTCAAGTCAATTTTGTTGCTGGTTTGGCCAGATGTTTGCATCTATGTATAAAACTTGTAGGTCTGTCCTGCTCTGAATTCAGGAACAGGCTCCTTTCTAATTGAGTCAGGGAGAGGGATAAGCATTTGAGCTTGCCCCAGGAACTGATGAATCAGTTCTGGATTATTGTACTATTTCTAAAGGTGATCTGCTCTTAGTCAATAAACATTTATTAAGTACCTACTGTGTACCAAACACTGGGTCAAGTACTGGAAAGGCAACAATACAGTCCCTACCCTCAAGGAACTTTCATTCCATTGGTGAAGACAGTAGACAAACAATTATGTACAAATAAGTTGTCCATATATTCAATGGGAAAGAATCTCCAGGAAGGCACCAGCAGCCTGGGAGGGGGAGAAGTAGGAACTTAAAAAAAAGGCTTTATTTAGAAGGTTGGATTTGAGCTGAATCTTAAAGGAAGCCAGTGAAGCCAGTGAAGCTAGGAGACTGGGATGAGAAGGGAGAGTTTTCCTTGCATGAGAAATAGTCAATGAAAGATCATGGACTTGGGGGATAGAGTAGCCTATGTGAGGAGCAGAATGGCTTTTCCCCTCCCAGTCCAACCTAGGACAGCTTGTTCTATGCTGTCGGTGTCTTTCCGAGAGCTTTTCTGACTCCTGGGTAACCTCATCTGGAGTACAGGAGCATTCGGTTGGGCAGAGTTAATATTGCAGAACTTTTGGAAAGAATGTCACTGTTATTGTCCAGAATAAACATTTCTTTCTTTTCTGTGAAATCTTCAGACAGATGATGGGCTAGTGCCCATAGACAAGTGCGAATGCCTTTGGATTTCACAAGGGTGTGTGAATTTCACTTCAGGGAAGATCATATCTTGGTGAATGGTTTCTTCTGCTGATATTTGTAATTTGGTCGCCAGAAGCTTTTGAACTTGGAAATAAGGCCCTGATTCACACATTTACTCATTACACTTCCACAAATTCAGTCTTTACTCATGTTTATAATAGAACAAATGGGCTTTCTCCTGGACTTTTGGATAATAGTATTTTATCTGTATTCATGGCAGGTCCTTGAAATCAGCTGATACCAACAGAAATACATTTAGTAGGTGTAGAAGGTGACAAAGGAGGTTAAGCAATTTGTTTGAGATAAAATGGGGGTGGGAATGGGTGGATAGTGGCAGACAGTCTAAATAATTTTACTCTTGGGCAGAAGAAAGACTCCTGGTATGTCAATGTCTTTTAAAAAAACCTGCTTAATTTTGTTCCCTTTGTATAGATTTGCTCTTTTCTTTGTGCTGGGATAGTCACTGAAGAGAGAATTCTTTTAAGAAATGCTTATTGATATTTTTTGTTTTATATCACTTACATTTCCCAAAATATCCCTCCATACTGCTAGAGAGCCACCATAAAAAAGAATGAGAAAAAGAGAAAAGTCAATAATGACTATCATATCAATCAAATTTTACTTTATAAATAGTGTTATATATCACAGTTCTCTACCACTGTAAAGAAAGGAGGAAGGTACAGATATTTTCTATCTATTCTTTGGGGCCAAGTTTAGTCCCTACTGTGGGCTGATAAAGCTAGATAAAGCACCAGACCTGGAATCTGGAAGACCTCAGTTCAAATTCAGCCTCAGATGCTTATTAGCTGTGTGATCCCAGCAAGTTACTTAATCCTGTTTGCCTCAGTTTCCTTATTTGTAAAATGAGCTGGAGAAGGAAATGGCAAGCCACTCCAGGAGCTTTGTCAAAAAATCCCCAGAAGTGGTTGTGAAGAGTAGATATAACTGCAAAAATGACAAACAATAAATGAGTCACTATACAGCTTTTACATTTGATTATTTTGTTATTCTTTTCATTTGTTGTTTTCATCTATGTTTTCCTTGTTTTGCTATCAGTTCATAAAATACCCATGGTTTGATTGAGACAGGAAACTCTCAGGATGAAATCTCCCTCTTCCATGCAGATCAGGAGTGCTTATAGTGTTGAACTAGAGGAGTTAAATGACTTGAATCCAGGTCTTGTTGACTTGTAGGCTGGCTCTCTTTCCTCTATGCTCTGCTGCCTCCCTTCATTACCAGTTTATTTATTTTAATTTCCAAGGTGGACAGAGTGGAATCCCCAAATCTCATTTTCATGGATGCTCAGTGGGCGACAGTGAGAATGCTATAACAGCACATTATAGCCAGTGTATTATCTTTGAGCAATGAACTCCCATAAATCATTTTTGGTTTCTTTCCCTGCTGGTCCCTTAAGTCTCATCCATCTCATTTTGTTGCTTATAGTCATGATAATCTTCCAGATAAAATATTAAAAAAAACCATTTATAGCTTTGGGGACTTTGAGGAGGTCCTGTTATGGCTGGAAACCTAAATATTTGGGGGTATTCTTGATGGCAGTGGTGCATGGCAGATGCTGTTCAGTAAAAATAATATCTCAAGAGAGTAAATATGAAACTGGGAGTTTACTGAAATACTTGTGTTCAGTGGTGAGCAAGACCAGCTTTTGGTAAAGTTGTACACGATACTAAGTTTATTTATATTTGTCTTCTCTAGCTTCTCAATCGTCTATACTGTGTTTCCATTTATAGTAACCCAACTTTCCCCTATCCCCTCCTGTAGCTTAATGCTTTTTCTCACTTTCCCTATCCAAAATTGCTTTGGGGGATATCCAGGATCCAAGGAGGATCTGATAAGGCCAAAACTGGTTGGTACTTCTCCAGGCATTTTTCTTTCAATGGAGAAAATGGCTAAAGTATAAGAATTCATGCTAAGGTTTAATGAACAACAACTAGAAAGTCTTAACCCTTTCTGATGGTATTTGCATTTTTAAAAGACTGAAAGTCTTCAAAAGTCTTAAGCCGAAGAAAAGAAACACTAATGGTGAAATTCCAGATAGTCCAAAGGCAAGAAGTATGTTTTTATATCTATAGATATGTCTGTCTGTCTGTCTATCTATCTATCTATCTATCTATCTGTCTGTCTGTCTGTCTGTCTGTCTGTCTGTCTATCTATCTATCTATCTATAGGTAAGGACAAGGTGGTCTTAGCACCCATGAAATCACTATTTATTTCTTTACTCTGCATTTGTATAAGGGTTGCCCTATTTGTAAGTTTGTGAAGGAGTTTATTGTATTGGAATTTCCCCAATTCATTACATCCAAGACTGTTACGATTTGAATTTTACTCAATGTTTTAGAGAAGAGTTTAGAAATTGGAAAGTAATTGAGACATTGAAAATATCGTCAGTTCACTCCCTGCTGATTTATTTAAAAAACATTATATCTTGTAATGGGTCAGGTTAGTTCATATCTGAAATGATGCAAAGTTTAGAAAAAGGCAATTTTGATAAAATAAGAAACTGAGCCTTGTAAAATTTTTCTTAAAAACCAGGATGCAGACAGTATATGGTCTTTTCTTTGGTTCTGAATTCTCAGGGTTTTTAGATGGTGACACATTTTCCTTTGTTTTAACCTCCATCCCTACTAGCAGTTATTTCTGTGTCCACTGGAATTCTGAATTTGAGAAAGGTTATTAGCCACCTGGATAATTACAACTTTATAACTTTTAAGACATCCCCCCAGAGGCAAAGGATAAGTACAATAAATGACCTATAATTCTAGGGCTTAGATCTTTTGCCTTAACATAAAACCAGCTCTTTGCTTCCTCAGACTCACAACCTGGAGAAATCAAAGCCAAACATTCCCAGAAGTCATTATCTATCATTTAGGTCATGTTCTAAAATGGAACCATGTCTGTTCGTGTGTGTGTGTGTGTGTGTGTGTGTGTGTGTGTGTGTGTGTGTGTGTGTGTGTTTTGGGGTTGGAGGGGGAATTTCTGTGGGGAAGGAGGAACCTGGGAAATGGAGGGGGAGCTAGAGCCTTTTCCTAATCTTGACATGCTTCTATAAAATTCCTTGAGCATAACTCCTTTTCCTAGATGTTTTACAAGTTTGTGTCTGAAAAGGCAACCCAGCTTTGTGCTCTGGGGAGTCTCCTGCTTGTGTTTTTTAGCTGTTTTCTATTTGGGTTGGTTCTACTCTCCAATTGAGTCTGTTTAAGAAAAAGTCAGAGACCTCTTAGTTTAAATGCTGTTGGCCTCAGGGAATTAGAGCAGCTTTATGGAAGGTTACTAGGCTCTTTGAACTAGAGATGCTGGTGATATCCCATTATTCACAGAAGCAGCCTTTACTGTCTTAAGGTTTACTTGCCCAATATTCAGAGGAAACCAGGCAAGAGTTTTAAGTGTGCAAAATCTGTCTCTAGCATTTCCTTTTGGTGCACATGATGCCTCATTTTTTCCATTTTATCAGAAGCTGGTCTTAGGAAAAGATCTGATAGATTCATTTATTCTGGGGTATAAATGATTGATACAACTTACTTTGTAAGTGTGTTTGTAGTGGTGGTGGTGGTGGTGGTAGGGACACTTCTTGCTGGACCTTTCCCTTAATTCCTTTTAGAGTCAGATGGGTGGTATGTGTAGTCTGGATTCAGGATGACCCGAGTTCAGATCTAGCCTCAGACATTGGTGTTTGTGATCTTTGGCAAGTCACTTTGCCTCTGTCTGCCTCAGTTTCCTCATCTGTTAAATGAGGTTATTTTTTTGCACACTCTCTAAGGCTCCTTCTAGCTTTGTTGTCCTGAGTCTTTGACTACAAATGGACCAACTCAAATCCTTCATAACTCAAAGCACGTGCCTTCCCAAGGGGAGACAGCAGCAGTCATGCTAGAGCATGGGCAGCAAGGAGATAATAATAAAAATAATGTCTAGCTCACAGTTATGTAGCCCTTCCATGTTTGCAACGTTCTTTCCATATATTATCCCATTTGATCTTCAGGAGGAATGGTCAAGGAGAAGGCCAGAATAGCTGAGAAGGAAAAGTTGGGCAGATGCTGGAGCGTATAGACAACGGAGGGTTGATTTTTACAGGGGGAACTAAGTGAGAATCAGATATTTAATAGTGATAATTAAATAGATACATAGAAATAGGCCTATGTATATATAATAGAGTACTCTAAACAGACCACAAAGGAGTAGTATTTACTGTATAACTTAACTGGACATTGGTTTAACCTTGAACTAGACTGAGAGGAGCTTGGTGTGTTAATCGGGCTCTTACTCCATTCTTTAGCGCAAAGTCAAAATATTCCTTCTTAAAATCTCAAATAATACAAAATGAAGCAAGCAAAATGCGGAAAACAAGATACAGAATGACTACGACATTTTAAGTGGAAGGAACAACAAAGAAATTGCAACTGAACATTATGTATCTGTAATGACTGGGCTTAGTATCAAAGAAAAGATGGGAGAATTCATCTTGTTCCCTTTGCAGAAGAAGAGGTTGGAGGAGGAAGGTGGAGGATTGACATGAGATTCTGCTCAGGATATCAGACTTCGTGAATGTGTTTTTCCTGTTTTTATTTTTTAACCACCTTATAATTTTACAATTTCTTGTTATGAAGGATGACTTTCTGGAAGGAAGAAGGTGAAGGGATATAACGGGGACTCTATAGGCAATTGTTAAATTTTCAGTGTGAGCATTTAGACCTTGAAAATGGGCAAAGACCACCACCAACAACTTGATTTATTGTTTGGTGATTGTCATAGTGATGGAGAAAATATTAGCAACATAAATTAAATGTAAAAATGTCATGAGCAAAATTTCCCCTAAGAAAGCTGGTTGTTAAACATTTACCAGTACCTTTCTGATTATAATTGATATTAAAAAATCAATTAAAATTTTAAAAATTCACCATTTCTTATAAAGTGTTCAATCTTGTGCAGATCTGACATTTGTCTTCCTTTTGAAACTCTAGTGGCTCCCTAATCCCCCCAACATAAAAAAATAAAAACTTTTGGGCTTCAAAGCTTTTTTTTTTTTTTTAAATCTCTACCACTTAGTACCATGCCTGGCACATTGACTGACAGACTGCAATATTTCTTTTCTGTTCTTTAAAAAATTAATAATTTCTTGTATTTATAAACAATAAAACTAAACACATACACCTTTAATATTTACATTTGATATAAATTTCTATGCACATAGTATCACCTTCCTTTTTCTGTTGCAATATTTTTAATTGTTTATTCAGTCCCTTTGGTATGGGCTCTGTGAGACTGTTAATGTGTTTATTTAGGATTCTTTGTAAATTCAGTGCCCTTGAGTACCATGAAGAATGCCACCTTCCTCATGGAGTACTTTCTTATATCGAGACCATTAAAAAGATCTATGACTTTCGTTTACGATTTTAAACTAGGCGCACCTGAATTGTTAACAGTGGTGACTGTATTAAATACATCAAAAGCATTTCCAATCTCCCCTGTTATGCAGAAAGAGAAACTAAGGCAGCCATGAGGGAGACATTCTGAACCTTGGCCTCAAAGGAATGTTTGAGAAATGATGGCTGCCTTGCTAGATGATAATAGCAATAATGTGCTGAACCAGCAACACCAATTATCATAAGAATGATGTTGTTACCAACCACATTTGCACAATAATTACACAACTGGTATGCTCCATACGGGAAGAAAAACAGCTCCATAAATCTGATGGTGTTCCAGCCAATGGATTTCTGAAAGCAAATATACTTCCAAGTCATAGATACCTAATCATCACGTCTCTCTGTTGCTGGGCTAGTGTACCCAATGCCCATTGTGTTTGCCAGGCAGACAGGGTTGGTTGGGCAAGACACTTAGAGATCAAAAGACAATAGGATTTAGAATGGAAAGTGCTTTAGAGAGCATCTTTCTAGGTGCTTTCTTCCCTTTGCCAGTCTCCCACCATCTTCTATATGAAGGACCAAAAAAAATAAGTCTTCTTGCTCAGAATCAGTTAGGCAATAAATAGCTGAATCTGGGTTCGAACTCAGTCCAGATTCAGTGGCCCTCAGCTCTTTTCCTTGCTTCCCTCCTTGGTTGCATAGGAGGCTGACACACGTTAGGCTCATTCAAACCTTTTCAAACCCATGCCTTCAATAGTGACTTGCACGAGGAGCTCACTTTCTCTTCCATTCTTGCCTTTCTATAAACTGTCTGGATTTAAACAGGACCAAAAACCTTCATTCAACTGTTCTAGAGATGTGTATGCAGGAGTAGGATTTAAGGTTACAGATTAGGAATTGGCTGCTTTCTTCCCCTAAGTATACCCTTTGCCCCCTTGGTCTCCAAATGCTATTTCCTGGAAATGCCTACTGGAAATCATCAACTTCATGATGCCAGCATAATCTCATGGATTCCTAGAACCTTACACTTCCTGCCCCAAATTCTTTTTCCTCATCTTTCATGTATTTCATGTGACACTCAGGTTAATCCTCTCCAGACACAGGGGAGGATGACATTGGGGATAGAAGAAGAGAAAAGAGTTGAAGCAAATAGCTTTTTTTGGGTAGTATTATGCCCTTGACACAGGTGTAGCTAGGTGGGCAGTAGCTAGTGATCAGATCTGGAGTCAATAAAACTCATCTTCCGTTATCTTTGCTAAGAGGATGGCACAAATTAGATAATGAGGAGCATGGCTTTCTTGAAACTCTGTTACTCAAAATCTGAAGTCTAAGTCTAGATGGGTATTCTTCAGAACAAAATGCCATTGGACTGAAGTCAGCAGTATCTCCTAGAGATAAGACTAGATAGAAAATTTATCCTGAAATGCCTATTGTATTAGATGTTTGATAAGCTGAGAATTTTTGTTGTTTAGCCACTTCCATTGTGTCTAACTCTTCATGAGCCTTCTTGGAATTTTCTTAGCAAAAATACTAGAGTGGCTTGCAATTTCCTTCTCTATCTCCTTTTACAGATGAGGAAGTTGAGACCAACAGGGATTAGTGACTTCTCCAGAGTCATATAGCTAGTAAGTGTCTGAGGTAGAATTTGAACTCAGGAATATGAGTCTTCTGTATCATCTAATTGATTCATTTGCCTAATCAAATGTACTTGGATAAGGGGAAAACCTGAGCTGGAATCCTGCTTCACCAACTTACTTATTGTGTTATCCTGGGCAAATAACTTAAGCTCTCTGTACCTCAGTTTCCTCCTCTGTCAGATGAGGGAGTTATACTCCTGAAGTATTTTTTAAAAATCCATGACCCTCTTGAATATGGGAAGAGTATTTAAGTAGGCAAATGATATATTAATATTATTATGAAAACACTTTTGACCTCCAAGACCCTCTGAAAATATCTCTGTACCTCCGATATAGAAATCTAGTTAAGAGATGCTAGGAGAAGATGATGTCAGTGATGAGGTCAATAGAAATTTTTCAGATTAGTGAACACTTCTTTAGACATGAAGTTTTAATTTTATCTTTCATAGTCAATAGTCAATAAACATTTATTAAGCATTTATTGTGTGCCAGGCATGATATTAAGTGCTGAGATACAAATATGGAAAAAAGACAGTTGTAATTCTCAGAGAGTTTACAATCTAATAGGAGGGAAGAAAGATAAAACATAAAAGGGAGCTAAAAATGGTGGTAGAGAAAGAGGAGGTACATAATGGGATTAGGAAAGGCTACCTCAGTGAGCAGAACCAGGAGAACAATGTATATAGTAACAGAAATATTATATGATAACCACAAGGGACTCCTGAAGAAAAATGCTATATCCATAGCCAAAGAAGGAACTGTTGGGGTCTGATTGCAGATCAGTGCATGCCATTTTCCATTTTATTTCCTTCGTGAGTTTTTTATTGTATGTGTGATATGTATCTTCTGTTACATCATAAATATGGAAATATGTGTCGCATTTAACTTGTACCAGACTATTTACAGCCTTATGGAAAGGGCTGAAGGGAGGGAGGGAGATAATTTGAATCCTAAAATATTGGAAAGCAATTGTCAAAAATTGTTTCTACGTATAACTGAAAAAATTAATTGATGAAAATAAATAAGATCAATAAAAAGGTAAGTATTTGCCTTGAGCATATAGGATTTTGACTGGGACCTGAAGGAAGCCAGAGAATCTAGGAGGCAGAGGTGAGGAGGAGGTACATTTTATTGCTTAAAAGATCACTGCTAAGATCAGCATTTAGTGCAATATCTGGCATATAGTTGTTTGTTCTTTATTTTGAAGAGGACCAATGATAGCACTGGGTGATGTCTTGATGTGCTTTAAGTCCTCAGCCTCACTATCTCTTTCAGTCATTGAAGTCCAATGGCAAGACAAAAGTTAGGACCACTGGTGATGGCCCAGAATACCGTGGATGACCTTGTCATCTTCTATGTCCCACCAAGCTCTAAGCTCTCCATAGTGCTTGCTTCAACTCCCTTCATGGCCAATGGGACAAAAGAGTGTTCTCATTCACCCATTCTGCCAGGGAAGTCTTCACATGCTTAGGGTAAACATCCCTGTAACTTACCCACAGAGACCTGTTGGTTATCTTCAACCTGGCTACTCTGTCTGCTGAGGTTTACCAGGATGTGGCTACTGTGCTTACTACAATTTCTTGGTGCCACAGGTAAGGGTAGGGTGAAAGGTGTAGACCAAAGGTGGATGAGCAACCCTCCTGGAACACCCCATACACATGGTAGGTACTTAATAGATGCTTATTGACTTGCCTTAAGTATTTGTTGACTTAACCTTTCTGATACCTGAGTTTCCTTATCTATAAAATGAAGAGGTTGGACTGCATGACCTCTGAGGTCCTTTCCTTATCCACAGATCTAGGGTTCTTTGAAATAATGCCCCTGTTCCACAGAGGCTGACACATACACACCAAAATGTTGGTTTTTGTATACTTATATTTGTTTGTCTCTTTGAATATTTGTACACACAGAAGACATGTTGCTTTTGTCCCTTCTGTCCTTTTCCAGCTGGAGAATCTTAGAAGAGGATAAAAACTCCCATAGTCCAACTGGCTGATTTTGGTTCTCCACAGCAGGTCAAGAGGAGAGGCAGGGGGTTTTAATGTGCCCCTTTGTTACTACCCTTCTTTCACAATGTATTGGCCAGGTGATAAATGCAGCTTTTCCCAGGGAGGGAAGTAATAATTGACTTCATTTTCTTCTTCTAAAGATTCTATTATGGCTGTGGTTTTAGAGCAATTACCTTTTATTTCTTTATTAACTTTTCTGAGAATAGGCTCCGTCATTTCTCCTCTCATTCCTGAGCCCCCATATTGTTTTGATGACTATAAGCTGCCCACTGGAATTTCCTCAGACTTTTCTTTAGAGGAATTCAGCTTTTTAAAAAATTTCCCATTCTCCTCCAGATATTGATCTCCTTCCAGGATAACTGGGATTGTCATTTCTATGAAGGTCCGTGGACCTAAAGGAATCATCTTGCTTTAGGCCACAGATGAGTTTTCTTCTGATGTCAGTGTCATCAAGGAAATGCCATCATTCTGGGCTAGATTAAATTCTGAATCTTGAATAGCTAATAGGTCTGAGGGTTTCCTCTGTTTCCTTTCTTTCCTCCCCATCTTTCTTCACCTTTCCCCCAATTCAAACTTGGCTTTTGGAGGAAGGGAATCATCGAGGATGCTTTGCCAATTTCTAAGTGTGATGAAAGTAATTAATGGAAAGGACCAATATTACTTCTTGGGTTCTGTCAGGATTTCCCTGTCTTCTTTATCTTGACTTCTTGCTTACTAAGTTTTATTCCAGTCCAAGAAGCAACCTTGTTATCAGGTTAGACAGTATCATCCTGTCCCTTAACAGATTTCTATAAGCCTATTTTCTAATCTATAGGCAGCACATTCAGGCTTAATGATTGATCTTTTAGTAAAGCCCCCACTGAAAAATTATTTTACTGAGTTGATAGAGGAATATGGCTGTGAAAGTAATACTAGAAATACATCTTATGCATTTCAATTGACAACCAATCAACATGTACTCATCTGACACCTCCTTATGTGCCAGGTCCTGTACTAGGTGTAGGAATACAAAGACTAAACATGAAATAATCTCTGGAAACATGGAAGCCAGAAAGACCCATGTCAGATACTAGCTGTGAGATTATTCTGGGTAAGTCACTTTAACTGCCTCAAGACTCTTTTTGCTTATTTGTTGTAAAATTATTATTATTTTCTTGCTGTATAATACTAATGAAACTTTACCTTCCTAAAACAGACATAGTTGCTATAGGCAAATGGATTTCTTATTTCCCTTCAGAAGTCCATTTCATTCTGGTGTTTGTTGGTGTTGGTGTTGATGCAGGTATGGCATTTAGTGATTTAAAAGAATAACCTCGTATACTCGTTAGGTAAACTTTTTTATTTTTAAATCACAAAAGCATTTCCAAAGTACATTGTGCATGTGTATAGATGCTGCTTTAACTATCTGTGTCAAATGGAAAGTTTTAGAGGAACATTTGAGCCTAAGGAATGGTCCTGAGCATTTTATTTCTTTTGTCTTGTAAACGAAAGCCTATTTCCTGAAGGAGGGGAGAGGGTGGTAATGGTGGTGAACAGTGTAAATCAGGATGAAAAACTTCTCTATCCTTGTACCTTTCTGTGGCTGTCATTCTTATCCCAACTCACATCCTAAGGGCAGAGTTTCATTGCATCGATTCCAGTTTCTATATTATTGAGGTCACAATGGTTAAAACACACTTGACTGTAAGTGAGGAATGTTAATAGCCTGGACTTCAGTCAGAGAAGAGAATGTGGAGGCACATCTCACAAACTGAGAGGGGGAATTAGGAAAAAGTATTCCTCTGAACTGTTAGAAAATAGTCTTTTCTTGGTGAAACTGAGTACAGGCTCACTAAAACTATTCCTCCTGCTTCCTTTTGGGGGTTTCAGGAGATAAGCTGCCTAGAATTACACGAGCATTGTTAGAAATAGACTATACTGGTCTGAAACACATTGTGAATTCTCTTTGGGAAATACAGAATCCTGTCACTGGCACTGGCCTCAAGGCACTTTTTTTTTGCTAGACTGAGTAAGGAATTAAGACTTACAAAATTGGACATCTGATGCTATTTGCAGATGGCAAACAGCTGGGAGAGAACTAAATACCGTAGGCGACAGAACTAAGATTAAAAATGATCTCGATAAGTTAAAATGAAGGATTTAAGTCAGCAATATGAAATTGGACTGGGTAAATGTAAAGTCCTGCTTTAGGTTCAAATAATCAATTTTATAAGGTGAAGGAGATTTTTTTGAGGCTGCCCAGGGAACAGATGGAAGCTTGGAATTAACTTGGTTGGTATTTCCAGGTAGAGGGAAGTTGAGTCTAGGCTGAATGAGATCTATTTTAGTTCACTTCACTAGAGTTAGTGTAGAAACCAAATGAATAAAAAGTTTAATTCATTATTCTGAAATCTGGCTGTGTGCTTTGGAAAAAACAGGGAAAATAACACATCAGATTATAGTGGGAATGAGTGTGACCATATTTGTATATCTAAGCCTAGTTAGCCATAATGGAAATAGGTGATTCCAAGAGGAAATGATAAAGCTGAATGGAAGACATGAAAGGGAAGAGAGGAAACTGGAATGGAATGTAGCTTGGTCAAGATCATAGATAAGTCAAACAGGAACTTCCAGGGTCAGTCACTATGTAGGCAAGTTGTCCAACAACAAAGTGGAATGATTCATTGGTCTTCTTTGGTGCATCAACTTATCTGCCCCTAGCAAGATGTCTTAATGGGTCTGCAACTCAGTGGACCTGGATCCTGATGGAAATAGATAGTAACAATTTATACAAAAAAGATTTGAGGGACTTAGTCAAACTCAAACTTGAAATAATTGACAATAAAGCCAACTCAATTTTAGTAGGCTGTTGTATGGTAGTATATTTCTCGACATTGGAATTTAGTGAGGAGGGCTTGGAATTAGAAGATCTAGATTGAAATTCTGATTCAATGAATATTTATTTATTTTATTTTTAATAACCCTTTCCTTTTTTAAACTAACTCATTGAAATTTTTAAAAATTACATATGGAAACATTTTTTTAAACAATTGTTTTTTAAATGTTTTTTAAAACAATTGCTTTCTGACTTTTTGCAATCCAAATTCTCTCTCTCCCTCCCTCCTTCTCTCTTTCCCCCACCCCAGATAGCAAATAATCTGATATTGGTTATTTCAGTGTTGTCTTGAAATACAAATTTCCTTCTTTCTCATGCTATGAAAGAAGACATGTGTCTCATATGTAAGAAAAAACTAACCCTTACCTAATCTTAGAATTAATACAAAGTATCTGTGCCAAGGGGCTAGGCAATTGAGATTAAGTGATTTGTCCAGGGACTCACCACTAGGAAGTATCTGAGGTCATATTTGAACCCAGGTCCTCCTGGGCTCTGATGTCTGGTTTTCTATACACCATGCTACCTAACTGCCCCTTAACAAATAATTTATTAAGTCATTACCATGTGCCAGTAGATACAAACTTCTGGGAACACAAAGAAAGATAAAAAAAAAGCTGACATAAGTCCTTCTGCTCAAAATGCTCACATGTTAACAGGGGAGATAACATACACACAATTATGTGTACATAAGGCAAGGGGTTCAGGTAAGGTGGGATGGGTAGGAAGGTCTCCTGTAGAGAGTAGGATTAGATCTAAGTCTTGAAAGAAGCCAGGGAAGCCACAAGGTTAAGGCAAGAAGGGAGAACATTCTAGGTATGATTTAAATTCTGCTACTTAATAGCTGTGGGAAGATGGCCATATCCCTTCTTTTCCCCGGGTTTCATCTGTAAAATGAGGGAGTGAGACCAGATAAATATGAAGATGTCTTTCCACTCTTAATGTTCTGTGATGGTGTCCAGATCATAGATTTAGCTTCAGAAAGGACTCTAGAGGTCTTGCCCAATCAAGACAATCTTATTTTGTAGATAAGGATTCTGAGTCCCTAGTAGGTTAAGTAATCAATATCGCACAGGTCACAAGTTGGCAGAACCAGAATTTGGACCTAGGTCCTCTGATTCCCTATGGAGAACTCTTTCTGCTCTGCTAAGATGTTTCTGAGGGAGTAATGGTCCTTACCAGCATTCTGTACTAGTAGCGGTTAAGAATTTCAACATTTCTGTTCACTTCTGGATGCCTTAATTTAAGGAGGCTGTAAGCTAGAATCTGAGTTGAGAAAGGTGAACAGGATTATGAGAGGCCCTGACTCCAGTCCTAGACCTAGTGGTTGGTTATGTCTACTATTTAATACCCGGGTAATACAATGGAGACTGAAAGCATAAGGTGACAGAGAGAGAGGCTCCATAGAAGACTGTATTGAGTTTCCAAGGCTATCTATGCCTTACACAGTCATCTTGTCCATTGATTTTGGGAGTGCCACCTGATGTCTTTGGTGCTTGGCCAACATCCCTCTGCTCTTGTAACATTTCCTCTGGTGAAGTCCAAATGCCATTTCTATCACACTGTAGCAAACTTCTACATAACAAATCCTGCTGCGCTGCTAGGAGCTCAAAGCAAAGCTGACTTAGCAGCAGAAAGGAGAGGAGGAGAAAATAACTCTGCAATTTAAATGGGAGAAGACTGCAGTATTCCAGTCCCTTGGAGAGCAGATGGAAACCCAAGTTGGAGGCCTGACCATACTCCCTGCTGGTTTCTAAGCGGCAATGGCTAGTTTTCTTTCTCAGCAGGTTCCTTTCCTCTACAAATGTTTTCCTCTTAGCTTGTGAGCTGGTTTCCTGTGTCAGGGAGAGAGCCCCTGTCTTAGGCTTCCCTTTGTGTAGTAGAAATTCTTGGCAGTCCAGACCACCATGATATGTTGGCACTATGTACCATTGGACACTTTTGAGCTGGGAATAAAATAGCAAAGGCTGTATATTAGTATAGAAAACAATTTTGAATGTTATTAAGGAGAAGCTCCAAATAACATCGTTTAGTTATTTTCTCACTTAAGTGCTAACTCACAGGATTTTGATAGGCTTGGGAATTTATAGCATCTTTTCCCTTATTGACACCACCAAGATCTGTGGTGGCTAGAAATTCTCCTATGATTAGGTGGTCCTTTTTTTTTTTAATGAAAAAACCCCCCAACAACCCTTACCTTCCATCTTAGAATCAATACTGTGTATTCATTCTAAGGCAGAAGAGTGGTAAGGGCTAGGCAATGGGGCTTAAGTGACTTGCCCAGGGTCACACAGCTTGGAAGTGTCTGAGGTCACATTTGAACCTAGGACCTCCCATCTCTAGGCCTGGCTCTCAATCCACTGAACCACCCTGTTGCCCCTAGGTGGCCCTTTTTCAGTGGGTGCTTTTTTCTGGAAAGAGCTGGATTGATTACTCTCATCTGGAGAGATGAGCAGCTTCTTTTTTTGACTAGTTATTTTTCTCTCCTAACTTGTTGGGAGGAGGGAATCCCTAGGTATGAAAAGCCTTCTGATTAAAGATTTGAAGGTTGAGGGCCTGGGAGTGATTCAAACATGGGGATTTCCATTAGGACAGAATGAAATTTCACCTCTCCTTCCTTGCTTTCTTTCAGTTGAAGTTGGACACTTTCCACAATGTACTTTGGAAAAATTCCCAAGATACCATGGCAGGAAGCAATGTTTCCAGGTGTTGTCAGGAATTTTTTCTCCTTGGAGGCCATTGGGCAGGCACACTCTGGGGTAGCCAAACTCTGCTCCTGTTCTAAAATCTGTTTATAACTAGATGCCTAGGGATCCTTCCTTCCTTCCATTCTTCCTTCCATTCTCCCTTCCTCCCTCCCTCCCTCCCTCCCTCCCTTCCTTCCTTCCTTCCTTCCTTCCTTCCTTCCTTCCTTCCTTCCTTCCTTCCTTCCTTCCTTCCTTCCTTCCTTCCTTCCTTCCTTCCTTCCTTCCTTCCTTCCTTCCTTCCTTCCTTCCTTCCTTCCTTCCTTCCTTCCTTCCTTCCTTCCTTCCTTCCTTCCCCTTACCTTTCTCTTCCTCTTTCCTTTCCTCCTTCCCCACCTTTTCTTCCCTGTCTTCCTTTGATTCAGGCAGGAAGAAAGGGTTCTCAGCTCAAAAGCCTGAATAAAGACCTAATGTTCTCCATTATGGGATTCTCCCTTCCTTCCCTAACAGAGTTTTAATGCATCTCTTCTATTGGTCCTCATGTCTGATGTGTAGGTTTGTTAATCCAAGGAGTAAAGTCTGTTGAATTGAGCGAATAGGATAACTAGTGTGTTAACTATTGTAGGGAAACTAGATTGAGGTAGACAAACTGAGTAGGGAGCCAGAGACTTCAGGAACCAAGAGGAAGAACATGTCCTAAGAAATCAGTCATAGAGTTGTAGTTGTAGACTTGGAGAGGACTTTAGATGGATGGTATCTAGTCCAATGTTCTGTCCAAAAGCAGAACTTTTGATAAGGAGATATTGGATAGAGTTATCTAGCTAGAAAATGTCTTAGGTCTTTCTGATTCTAGATCCAGTACTCTATCCATTTTGCTATCAGGTTCCCTGGAGGCCACCTATACAATAGAACTTAGGATATCTTTCTACCATATCACCCAGCAGAGGCTGAGAGGATGAAAGGACAGAATGTATGGGGAAAGGTATCGTTAACTATAAATTATTGTAAAAAATGGAGAGTGCTGCTTTTAAAGGACTTTTTTTCTACAACTTTATTGATTGGTAGCTATTCAGTTTTAGTTTGAAATTATCCAAGAGATGGAGAAGCCAAAGTCAAGGCCATAGGAGGAATCCTCTTTACCACTTCTCAGAATGTTCTGCTTGAAGAAAGATTTGGGGACCCAAGCTTCTTTTAGGACCAACGCTTCTGTAATATTCCTATTTTCCTTTGGAAAAGCAATTCTCTGCTCTTCCCCCCCCCCCACAAACCACCCAGACATGGGAATTCATTTCATAAGACACATCTGCCACTCTACAGTTCCACCCTCTTTTTTTCAACTATTGGTGATGCTCTATTCTGCTTGTGTAAGCCCTCTGGAATACCACTATAGCTTCCCCTCCCTTCCCTGTGTCCCTCCCCCTGCCCCCCAGCCAAAAAAATAATTCCAGAGAAGTACTGCAGTATTGTCTCTTTTCTAGGTCATACTAACTGAATTGTTCATGGGCGTTGTGCTTTCCTAGCTTCCCATATTTCCCAGGAATGAAGCCTGGAAGGGAAGATACCAGCCAAGTGTTGCTAAACTCAGCATTCCCTAGAGAACATTTCCCAATGAAATGAAGACTCTAGTTGGCCTGGGAGTTGGCAGGGAAGTAGTAACCACAGGCTCCCCAGATTTTTGCTTTGAGCCCATTTGTAGGCAACATGTGGTGCCCAAAGCTGTCCCTGAGAGTAATTGTCATATAAAGTTACTCCCACTGGACAGTCCAAAGATTAAACCTTCATGGGGTTGTAGGGTTCTTCTCTGCTTCCCCCCCCCCCCCCCACCTCCAAGCTACAGGGAGCTCTTGCCTCTTGACAGGACAAAAAGTGTTCTGGCTTCTGAGGTCAGCTTTGAAGACCCAAGGCAATTGAATGAGGCTATAATTAAAGAGTCCTAGAAATAGTAATCATGAGGAAGAACACATGGATTTTTCATGACTTGTGGACTCTCAAACTGAAACTTGTGGCTTTGGGTAGACCTCAGTGCACCTGTGTAGGGAGACCTCCCTTATGGATCTATGTTTTGCTTGTCTTGCAAGTATAATAGTAGGGATGATAGCTTACATTTATATTGCATTTTAAGGTTTTCAAAGTCCTTTAGAAACATCTCATTTTAGCCTCACAACATCCCTGCAAGGGAGAGATTTTTACCGCCAGTTTGTAGATGAGGAAACTGAGGTAGACAGAAGTGACTTGCCCAGCATCATACCACCAATGAGAGAGAGGCTAGATTTGAACTCAGGTCTTCCTGATTACAAGTATATTGCTATAGCCATTGCTAGTCCTTTGACAGATTTTCTTTTCTTTCTTCTGCTATTCCTTACCCCCATAGTGAACCTTGCTACTTTCCTTACCAACTCAGAAATTACCATGGACAACAATTTCTTCACTTGGGAATATTTTTTGACTTATCTCATATTTAGAGAGTTTTCTTACCTGCATATTCCCCTCTTCCCCCCAGAAGTGGGACATAGGGGCTATATTAGACACAGAGAGAAGACAGATGAGGCAGGGAAAGTCATAGGATAATATAATTATAGGTGGAGGGCTTCTTGGGGGTCATATAGTCTGACTAAATAAACAAACTGAGGTCCAGGGAAGTTGAATGACTAAAGTCATACAGATGGCAAGTGGGAAAATCAGGATTTGAACTAAGGACCTTTGCCTTCAAATATAACATTCTTTTATTGCAGTACCACACTATTCTCTAGGTAGATGTTCTGATTTGCTAAGGTTGGCAGAACTGATGCTCTTTCTCTCTTTCCTTCCTTCCTAGAATCTTAGAATCAATATTATTGAAAGCAGAACAGTAAGGACTAGGCAATGGGCTTAAGTGACTTGCCTAGGATCACACAGCTAGGAAGTGTCTGAGGCTAGATTTGAACCCAGGACTATCTGTCTCTTGGTCTGGCTGTCTATCCACTGAGCTACCTAGCTGCTCTCTGATGTTTACTTTCACAAGAAGTTTAGTTCCAGAACTCTCTGACCTTCTCTTATCAGTCATTATTTTAAAGAACACTCAAGGGGGAAGAGGTAAAAAGGGTGAGGGAATGACATTCCAAATTCTTTTTTCTCTTAATGGCAGACGCAAAAAATCTCTCCTCACCTTTTGCCCACCCTCCTCTCTTCTCTTCCTTAACTTACCTCTCTCACCTTTTCCATCAGTAGTATTACAGAATAAGGTATAGCAGTAGAAAGGTATGGGTCAGTGTTGGGAAATGTGTTCAAAATGGCGGAAGTATTTCAGTTGCTTACTATATGGCCACTGTAATCCTTCCAAGACAGAGAAATATGAGGCCTGAAGCTATGACTATTGGGTGTGTGTGTGGAGTGGAATCTTGATTTAGATTCATTTACTCATTGAGTAAATATTAATTACTTATTATGTGATTAATCTGATATCATGCATACTCCTTGAGGGCTAGGACTGTTGCTATATTTTTGACTTTGTATTTTAGTGCTTGGTATCCAATAAATACTTAATAAATTCTTGCTGAAAAAAAATTTTTTTGTACCTCTTACCTTCTATCTTACTATCAATTCTAAGACAGAAGAACAGTAAGGGCGAGGCAGCTAGAGTTAAATGACTTGCTTGGGGTCACACAGGTAAGAAGTGTCTAAGACCACATTTGAATCCAGGTCCTCCCAGCACCAGGTCTGGTTCTCTATCCCCTGTGCTACTTTAGCTGCCTCTATTCCTTGTTGAATGCTGAATGCAGCATCATGTATATTCTTTGAAGGGGCTAATATTCCAGTCAAGGTGATAAGATCGGTAAACTCAGATATGGCACAAATGAGGATATGATAAATGTAGAGAAGAGAACCCCGAGCTCTGTGATCAGGTGAGGGAAAGGATCATTCATAACAAGGTTTCAGATGCCTACATTCTCATTCGCATTCCAGGAAGCTGTGATCTGTAATAAATGTGAATGGAATTAGATTTGGAGTTTTAGATGGGTATCACTGAACAGTAGACTACACAGAAAGTGAAATTCCGATCTGCCTTTGTTCCATGTTACAATCTATAAGTATACATAATACTTGCCATTCTCCATGATGGTGGATTTTGCAGGTACTGGAACAACTAAGAAATGTCTATTTGGGTCCTTATCAGATTTTTAGTTCTCCTTGCTATTCTTTTCATGGGTTTTTTTTTGGGGGGGGGGCAGGATGGGATATGGTGGGGTGGAGTAGGGTAAGTGCCCATTTTGTCATGAATTGAATTGGATTATTAGAGACTTGGAGATTTCAGTGATGATAATCCAAAGACAAGTAGCCATTTATGGGCATGCTCCCAGTGAGATAACACAGGGTAAGAATTTGACCCATTTATTTTAAAGCCCAAGTTAATAAACTACATTAACACATTTTTACTTCTAATCACCAATATCCTTTAATTCACTGTTGTTTCTTAGGGGAGGGAGAAACAAATGTATCTACGATGTAACCAAAAAGCTTTTATTATTTTTCTTCAATTAACCCAGTTTAATTTGACTTCCTCTAGTTTCGACCAATTTAGGTCAGTCTCAGATTTTTAAGAATGAACCTCTGGAGGGGTAAAAGGAAATTAACTGGGCCCTAGGGGCATTGTTACTAAGATCTTCTTCCTAGGTCTGTCAACCCCAGGGAGAGTAGCTCCAGCTAATGCTAATGAGGAAAGGAACATGACCACTTTAGGCCATTGTGTTAGAGACCCTGGTGTGAGTGTCCTCTTTTCTTACTTGCTGCTGATTAATGCATATGGCACACCCCAGCTTTGTTTGGGAGTGGGGGTAGGATGCAGTGAATGCAGCTATCCCTACTTTCCCTTGCACATTCTGTAAGTTTGGCTTATCCTTTTCAGAGAAGGGGTCAGCAATGCCTTTTTCATAGAAAAAATACATGTTTTTCAAATAACATCTTCCCCTCCCCCCAATAAAAACAAATAGTTGCAACAACTATACATAGTCAAGGAAGACATTTCTTCATTGGGCATGGATGGATTCTCTCTCTCTCTCTCTCCCTTCTCCCTCCCTCTTCCTCTTTCTCCCTATCCCTGTCCCTCTTCCTCTCCCTCTCCCTCTCCTTCACTCTTTCCTTCTCCCTCCTTCTTCCTCTCTTTCTCCCTCTCCCTCTCTCTCTTTCTTCATCCCTCTCCCTCTTCTTTTTCTTCTCCCTCTCCCTCCTTCTCTCTGTCCTTCCTTCCCTCCTCTCTGTCTCTCTTCTCTTTCTCTCCTCTCTTTCTGCATCCTAAGTACTTTACCCCTCCATTAAAGTACTTTGCCTACCTATTAGGAGATGATTAACATGGTTTATCATAAATCCTCTGCAATCACAGTTGGTCATTGCATTGATAAGAGTTAAGTCTTTCCCAGTTAGTTGTCTTTACCATGTTGTTGTTTTTATGCTCTCTTCCCTCCTTATCAGTTCATACAAGTTTTCCCAGGTTTCTTTTTTCATAACTTTTATCATCATCTACTATAATATATTCAACAATTCTCCCAAATGGTAGATACCCTCTTCCTGTTCTTCGTCATTACAAAATGAGTTGGTACAAATATTATATATATATATATGTCTTTTTGAGTAGAGGCCCAGAAAGTAGCATTGTTGGGGACAAAGGGTCTGCACAAAGAGTTAGTGATTCTTTGAGAATGGTTCCAAATTGCTTTCTGGAATGACTAAACTGATTCATAGCTCCACCAACAGTTTCTTGATGTGGCTGTTTTTCTGCCACACCTCCAACATTTGTAATTTTCCTTTTGTGCCAATTTTGACAAGCTGATGGATACAAGCTAGAAGCTCTGAGGGGTCAGTAATTTCTTTAATCTTTTCAACCACTAACTCTACTAATGGCTGTTTGGGGGTGCCATAGGCATTCATGAGGCAGAGAAGAAAAAAAAGTGATATGGGACAAAGAAAGATCAGGAGAAAGGAAGAGGGAGGGAGGAAGGAGAGGAAGTAGGAAAGAAAGATATACACACTGGCACCCATACCATAAATTGTCTACATCTGCCCTACAACTATCTCCTATCTCCTTCATCATCATTAAAAAGCATTTATTAAGTGCTGACATGTACATGGCACTGAATTATACCCTGTGATCTATCTACCCATTCTTCATTATTTATTTGTGTAATGAAAGACAGGTTTCAATTGTAAGTTCCATTTGGCCACAAAAATCTGTAATTGAGGCTAGAGCTACGGGCTGCCTGGAGGTGATTACTGGGGAAGCATTTCCACCTGTATCAAGAATGGTCTTAAAACTCAAGATTAAAAATGGCATTGATGTCCATCTATACAACTTCCTTAAGCAACTCCCTCCACTCCCACCAAGGGGTCAGACCCTAAAAACTCCCCACACAGGAAAAAGCTCAACAATGTTGATGAGACCTAAAAGCTTTTGCATGTGTAATTTGGTAAAAGTTTTAAGAGCAGGAGCAACCTTTCATGCAGATATAATGAAGCCACTATAGCTGTCTCAAAGCCTTTGTGGGTTTTGCCACCACCAGGGCCTCTGAAATTTAGAATAAGAGCCTTGATGTTTTTGGCCCATGTGGTTTTCCAGACCACTTGGGCCGCAGAAATACCCTTATCCAGCAGACTGATCCTTTTGGGAGATGAATTTATGGATTTGGCACAGAGTTGTAATGACAGGATGGGGCAGGCTTTTCCTTCTCAGCCCATCATCCAACCCATGTTGCTGACACATTTCCAGAACTAAGTGCCTGTGCTTGAAGCCAAACTTCAACTACATAGCCATTTTCATTTTATGGTATTGGTTTACCAGGGGTTCCCTTTCTTTAGTCCATGCATCATGTGGCAGCTAATGTCCTGTATTAAGAGAAGAAAATGGCCCATCAGAGGCTGACTTTTTAACCTCCTCTGCAGAATGGAGGAATTCATACTGAGTCTTGAAACTTTCTTTTTTCACCAACCCACTCTTTTCTGCATTTTTTCTTGAAACAAGGTGGAGAAAGAAACAAGAAGAAGCTTCTCTTTACCAAACAAGTGGTACTCAAGGATGAGTAGTACTCAAAGAATAGTGCCTGGATTGGTTTCTTCCTGGTATTCCAAAGGAAACATTTACAAGAAAATCTCTTCCCCTTTCACTTAGATATATTTCCCATCAAAGCTGGTCAAATGGCAATCTATTATGATAAAAGTTTGCTGAATTACTACTGTTTTTTTCTTGTTATTAGACCTAAAGTTTTTTAAATTTGTTTTTTAGAGTTAGAGTAGGGATTTCTTCTTTGTCTGGCTAGCTACTAAAGATGTACAGGGGGAAAAAACCACTTCTCAAATTATTAGTATAGAGTTTACTAGGGGATGGAAAGAGAAGGGGATAAATATTTTTATAGCACCTGTTATGTGCCAGGAACTATGTTAAGTATTTTTTACAAATATCATCTCATTTGATCCTCATAATAACCCTCAGAGGTAGGACTTTTATTACCCCCATACTCCATTTTACAGTCAGGGAAACTGAAGTTAACTGCCTTTCCTAGAGTCATTTAGGTAGTGAGTATTTGAGGTTGGATTTGAACTAGGGTCTTTCTAACTCCACCTAGAAGCCTCATACTATGGTTTCTAGCATTTCATTTCTTCCTCCTGGTGTTAGTTTAAATCCTCACCCCCACATTTTCCTTGATGCAATTTAATTGTGAGACTTTCTTAAGCCTGTGGTCTGTGGGTTGTGGCTGTGCTTGTGTTTGCCTCTATAATTTATTTGTCTTAAAAATGTTGTATCTGTTTTTCACCTCTCATTTCTCATTAATGCCTTCCCCGAATCTCTTTGATTTAGTTCTTTTCCTAAATCTGTCTCTTTTCAAGTCTTATCTTTGCCACAGTGAGCATTTGCTTGAAACTGACTTGTAATTTAGTACTTCTCTTTGTGATACATAGAACCTTTCTCTCTCTTTGCTTGCTTTGTGCCTGTTTTGTATTTTTTTCTTCCTCATTTTTGAAACTGTGTTTCATTAGCCATTTTCAGCCTCACTTCTCTACACTTTTCTGGTGCCCTCAGTAACTTTCTCTTCTTGCTTTACTTACCCCCAAGGCACCAAATTTCTACCAGTTCACATAAACAAAAGACCCTTCATCTGCTCAACCGAGATAGGATGTAAGGATTAGGGAATGATGTGCGAATCATAGAGGTTGGACTATATTTTGAGGTTCTGTTTCCAATGCCATGTGAGCTCCCAGCACTGGTGGAAAGAAGAGCAACCTGGTAATGGAACGTTTCTACTCTTCTACTGACTAACTCCCTCTGTCACCACAAAGAAATGACCCAGTGAGGTCATGGCACGCTTTACTTCATTTCACCAGGATGATGTGAGATGTGCATGAAACATGTGGAGCTTTTAGGAAAAAAAAGAGCTAAATGAATGTTGAACTCTATTTTCTCATTCAAAGACTGAACGTGAAGTTGATCCAGTCTAAGAAGAAATCTCTTTATAGCTTTATGCAAAGAGAACAATGTAGGTCCCTTTCCAATCACATCAGGGACTGGTTTTCTCCTTTGCCTTATCCTAAAAAGCTGAAATGGGAGATGAGTGATTATCAGAATCAGAAGATAATAAATATAGAGCTGATGTGATCCGTAGAAGCTATGGAGTCCATTCTCCTCTTTATAGCTGAGGAAACTGAGTCACAGAGAGGTTAAAAACAAAGGTAGTGTCTGAGGTAGGATTTGAACTTAGATCTTCCTGACCCTGAATTCAGCACTCTACTACACCAGTAATTCTCAAACTTTTTGGTCTTAGGATCTCTTTATGCTCTCAAAAATCATTGAGGACTCCCTTCTCCCCAAGAGCTTTTGTTTATGTGAGCTATTTCTACTCATATTTACCTTATTAGAAAGTAAAACATCTTAGTACTATTATGACAAAAATAATTTTGACCTCACAGATCCCCTAAAAGGGTTTTGGGACCCTCCAGGAATTTCTGGACCACATTTTGAGAAGTGATACACTATAACATATCTCTTAGTATTTTATTTATTAATCTCAACAGAAGCATCATTACTTCCTTTGCCTGCTACAACTACCTAATGCCTTAGATGGTTCTAAAATTTACCCATCACTTTTGTTATTTAAAATAGTTTTATTTTGATCTACCATTATTTCACCTTTTAAAGTTTATCTTAAATTTAAATTTAGATCCCTGCCCTGTATGTTATTGAGGATGTGTATGCCTCAAAAAGGAAGTGGACTGGTCATGTAATGAGAATGAGGGATTACAGAATGACAGCCCCTGGGAGATGAAAGTGTGGATGAGAAGCACATAGGATGTATATGTAGGGAAGGAATGTAATCTGCACGGGGGAGGGCATGACCTCATCAGTGAAGCCACAGATCCTTCAAAGTGTATGCAGAGAGGGGCAGGTAGGTGCTGCAGTAGATAGAGCACAGGGCCTAGCCTAGAATCAGGAAGATCTTAGTGCCTGTAGTCAGAATTACCCAGGTTTGAATTCTGCTTCATACTATTAATTAGCTATGTGGCTCTGGGCAAGTTGTTTAACCCTAATTGCCTCAATTTCTTCATCTGTAAAACAAGCTGGAGAAGGAAATGGCAAACTGCTCAAGTATCTTTGCCAAGAAAACCCCAAATGGAGTCACAAAGAGTCAGACACAACTAGTTTGCCTCAGTTTCCTCATCTGTAAAATGAGCTGGAGAAGGAAATGGCAAACTACTGCAGTATCTTTGCTTGAAAAATCCTTAAATGAGGCCTTGAATATTGAAATGATTGAAACAACTAAATAACAACAACATGCATAGAGAAGGGGTACAAGAGAGAGAGACGTTGCAGGCTTTTAAATGTGGATAACCTCCTTAAGAGACTGACAGCTTTCCACTCCACTCCCACCCCCTTCCTTAAAGCTTCCAGAGAACAAAAGACAATTCAGATGAACAGAATATTACTTTTGTCACTGTAGTACCAAACTATTAAAAATAAAACTGTCCCTCAAGGCAAAACATTTCATTTATTTTCCTTTGAATGAGTAACTTGTTTATTAAGATGAACTAAGTAGCTAAATCTAGATTTGTACTGCAGGCAAGAAAAATTGATTTATTGCAGCCCTTTGGAAATTATCCTTTATGTTCTCTGGAATTATCTTTGGGTTTTAAATGAAGAAGAATTCATTTAGTTAGCTGGGGAGCTGCCTCCCTTAGAAACAGGCAGAATCCTGCTTTGGAATGTGTAATGCAATATTTAACCTTTTGTTCTCTGGTAGTCAGGGACTGAACCAGGATGAAGAGTTTTAGCCAGTTTGGGATGTCTCAGGGCAAGACTACACACCTACCTCCAGAGCAACCTCCGTTAGCTTACTAATCAAGGCAAACAAATGGCACTATTTCAGCATTTCCTAATTGTGAACCCAGGTGCCATTCAGCTTAGAAAGGAATGGATGGAGGCTAAGTTGTAGAATGAATTTAATCCTATCATTTTGGTAGGTAGGACTCTTTGTTTTACGCTATAATGGAAGAAATCTATTGACTGACCAGAAAGGGTGCTTGTCTCAGCAGGAAGTCCCTCTGTCTGCTCCATCAGGTCACTTAGGAGACATTATCGGAAGTGATGTTTAATCCTTGTACATCAATGTCTTATTTGCTTTGTGGATGGAATTTGAAAAGAAAAAAAAGCAAATGCAAACTGGGAAAAAGAAAGTTCACATGTTGTAACATGGGGAAAGCTCATATTCAATTGGGAGAGTTGTTTTTCAATTGTGGGAAAATTTCCACAGAGAAACTTAAAACTCTTAAACAATAGTGGGTTTTCAGGTTCAGATATTAATTCCCAATTCAAACAGACAATATTTGGTATTCTAGATGATCTGGGGATTTTCCTCTGCTTTATTTAACTGAATACTAGTTTTGGGAGTTCCTTTTGGTTTCCTTGGAAGACCACTGTGAGGCAGAGCAATAAATGGCTTGGTCTAAAGAGTCCATCCATCCTTCCTTCCATCCTTCCATCCTTCCATCCTTCCTCCCTCCCTCCCTCCCTCCCTTCCTTCCTTCCTTCCTTCCTTCCTTCCTTCCTTCCTTCCTTCCTTCCTTCCTTCCTTCCTTCCTTCCTTCCTTCCTTCCTTCCTTCCTTCCTTCCTTCCTTCCTTCCTTCCTTCCTTCCTTCCTTCCTTCCCTCCCTCCCTCCCTCCCTTAATTGTCTTAGAATCAAAACAGCTAGGAAGTATCTGAGACTGGCTTTGAACCCAGGACTTCTCATCTCTAGTCTGGGCATTCAATCCACTGAGGTCATCTAGCTGCCCTCTAGAAAAAGCCATTTCTAAACGATTGGAAGAAGAGAATGCTAGGCTACAAAATTCTGTGTTGAGTTTTCTGATTTGGAGGCACAGTATAAGGGACCAGGGAAGTAATGGTTCCATTGTACTTGGCTCTAGTCAAAACACTTCCGTTTTTAATATTTTAGGAAACATGTTGATAAATTGAAGAGTCACCAGAGAAGGGGCATCTAGCTAGCCCGGTAGAGCACCAGACTTGGAGTTGAAAGGACTTGGATTTGAATCTGGCTGTGGATACTTCCTAGATGTGTGATCCTGGGCAAGTCACCTAACCCTTATTGCTTAGCCCTGGCCATACTTAGAATTAATTCTAAGACAGAAGGCAAGGATTAAAAAAATAATAAAAGAGTGGCCAGAGAAGAGAGATCAAGGTTAAAAGCCTTGAGAGAATTCCAGATAAAAACTGATTAAGAACATTATAATAAGCTTCAAGTATTTGAAGAGATATTATGTGGATTGGTTGATTGATTCATTTATTCATTCTACCCCCCTGAACCATGCTGTTGTCATCTGTAATAATAATAATAGCAATTCACATTTATATCAATAGATTCACAAGCATTTATCATGGGTGAATTACATGTCCATATATTCAGGTTTTCAAAACACTTTCCACTATTAGGTTTGTTTCCTAAGGTGATGAGGGAAAAATGAAAAGAACTTTTATGTTCTAAAATATTTATAGCAGCAATTTGTGATGGCAAAGAACTGGAAATTGAAGTGATGCCCATCAGCTAGGAAATGGGTGAACAGGTTGTGGCATATGATTGTGACAGAATACTTCTACACTGTAAGAAATGATGAGCAGGTTGATCTTGGGAAAATATGGAAAAACATAGATGGAATTATTAAAAGCAAATGAGTAGGACCAAGAGAATATTGCATACAGCTGCAGAGTTAATGTTTGAAGAATGACTTGTATTTATCCACCTTCAGAGAAAGAATTGACAAATAGAAACACAAAAGAAATAATTTATATATACTTTTTTTGGGGGGTCAAATGATGCCTTCTCTAGTTTGGGGAGGGGAAGGAGAAAGAGAGAAACCTGGGAATTTTAATGTAACATACAAACAAGCAAATTTAAAAATAAAAACCTTTGTGAGTTACATATCAACAAATCTCATTCTCTCTCTCTCTCTCTTTTTTTTTTTTACTGATGAGGAGGTGTCAGAGGTGGGAATTGAATCTGAGTCTCTTGGTTCCAGGCCTGTTGAAGGAGCTGGAGTAGGTAATATAGTCCCTGGCTTTGAAATTCTTTGGTTCTGTGATTGAATTTTATTAGCCTGGGTCTAGTTTACCAGAGCATTTAGCTGGGACAAAAGAGGAGGCCACCTGCTATGCCAGTTAGGTCAGACTTGAAGGGAAGAACTGAAAGGGATTGGAATGTTTTTCCTCCTCTTTCTCCTCCTCCTCCTGGTGACTTGCATATCCTGGGTTTCACGAACCTTTATTTGGTGGGGTTCCCGGAGAGGGTTTGGGGGGTGGGGCGAGTCATGCAGTATCTGGCACTTCCTTGTGTTTACATAAAGTTTTGTAATAAACACATTTTGAATTATATCTCATCAGTAGGGGATCAGGGGAAATTACTTTAATAAGCATCTTGTAAGGGAAGCCCAAGGCAGAACACCCATCGCCTGTGGGTTTCCTGGCTCATGTCCCATGACAACTGCTTTCCATATATCTGGAGGCAGACTGGTTTTTTGGTCATCATCAGTGTTTCTGTCTGGTTCCATGCTCTTGGTCTCCCCAGATCTGACAGTGGTATATTTTCTCCTTCCTTCCTTCTTCTTCTTTTTAAAAATCCTTACTGTACATCTTAGAATAAAGGCTAAGTATTCCAAGGCAGTAGAGCAGTAAGGGCTGGGCAGTAAAGGCTAAGTGACTTGCTCAGAATCATACAGGTAGAAAGTGATGTCTAAAGTCAGATTTGAACCCAACACCTCCTTTCTCCAGGCCTGACTCAATTCACTGAGCCACCTAGCTGTCCCTCTCCATTATTCTTTCTGAGGGTATAGGTTTCCAGCTTGGAGGAGCTGAAGAGGTATAGAGGTGTCTTATTCCAGCAAAGGCTACTCTTTCAGTACCCCTGAGCACTCTGGGCACTGACCATATTTGCATCACAGAAGGCTCTCATTTGCCTTGTCATGGGTCACCTATCCTCTTTTTACCCTGAAATTGCGAGACTTTCTGCAACTTCTTACTCAGCTTTCCCCAATATCATGGCTCCTCCTGTTCATTTCCTCCATTCCTTCTCTGAAATAGAATGGAATACTAATGCACCATAAGCATTGATGAACAGGTTAATTTTTGGACAACTATGGAAAGACCTCTATGAAATTATGAAGAATAAAATGAGAACTAAGAGAACATTGTATATAACAGAAATATTGTTTGAAGAATGACTTGTGTATGTCCCCCTCCAGAGAAAGAGCTGGTAAATAGAAATAAGACATAATTTTATATGTACATTTTTTTTGGGGGTCAAATGATGTCTTCTCCAATGGGGGGAGGGAGTTAAATGGGTATTTTAATGTAACAGATAAAATTAAAAAATTAAATAAATGGGATGATAGAAGCAGCTAGGTGCCACAGAGGATAGAGTGCTAGCTCTGGAGTCAGGAGGACCTGGGTTCAAATGTAGCCTCATTTATGGCCTAGCTGGGGACTATGGGCGGGTCATTTAACTGTGTTTGCCTAGCCCTTGCCCTTCTATCTTAGAGTTGTTACTAAGACAGGAAGTAAGGGTTAAAAAAAGAAAGAGACAGGATGAATGGTGGGGTGGGGGAGAGGGAGAGAGGGGGGGAGGGGGAGGAGGGAGGGGGAGATAGAGAGAGAGAGAGAATTATTCCTCAGGTTTTTGAAAGCCACAATTCCCTTAACAGTCTCAAATGGCGTTGAGGGTGTCAAGGGCAGAGTTCCAACTCATTTTTCACTCCATCTCTTGGACTGAAATTCCCCATTACTTGATTCACTGAAAGAAACTGGATTAGAATTTAAAGATCGCAATAGGGATGCATCAAGCTATCAAGAGAGTCACCAGTCATGTGTAGGTATGTCTGTTAGTGAGACTTAATACCAGTGCCTTTTTGCTATGTAATTAACAAGAAAAATAACAAAAATAAGCCTAGTAATTCAGGAGGTAGTGTGGCAGATTGGATAGAGGGTTGGTCTTAGAATAAGGGAGACCTAGGTTCAAATCTAGCCTCCAACACAGAACAGCTAAGTGATTTTTGACAACTTACTTAACCTTTCAGTACTTCAAGTAACTTAATAATAATGATGATGTTGCTGATGTTGCTGATAATAATAATAATGAAAGTAATAACAGCTAACATATATTGCTTTGGGGTTTGCAGAGCACTGTACAAATATTACCTCATTTTTTTCCCTCACAACAATACTGCATAGTGGATGCTATTATGCTCACCATTTTACAGATGAGGAAACTGAGGTAAACAGAGGGTAAAATGACTTGCCCAGGGTCATAGAGTTAGATTGAGTCTGTATTTGAATTCAGATCTTCATGATGCCAGGTGCAAACCCTATTTACCTCATCACCTCTCTAAGACTATAAGTTGTAGAACAGTTGTTGGTCTACTTTGGCAGAGAGAGTTGCCAATTTCACTGAAATCACAGGTTTGGGTCAAAAACCCCAAACCATTACTCCATACAAAGGATAATAAAATAATTAAAAAAATCAAAATACCTTTTCTGCAACAACCCTGTGAAGAGACTGGTGCAAGTAATTCAACCCTTATTTTACTGATGAAGAAACAAGAGATCAGAGAGTTTGATGACTTACACAAGGTCATGCTGCAAATAAGTGTTGGAGCTGGAATTTGAAATTAGTTTTTCTAACTTCAAGTTTAGTGAGGAACAGCACTGAGTGAGGAAAGGCAGAAGACAATAAACAACAAAGACCAATAGACCAGATCTTTGTTTCCTGGAGAAGGGCTGGTGGCTTTGTCTCATATAATCCAGGATGAGAGAAGGTATTATCCTACCTTGTAGATAATGGCACTGGCTTTGTGGGTGATAGTAAGGACCTGGCATTCCAGGAAAGAGAATTATAGAAATCAAAGGCTTTATGGAGATTGCAGGAGGAGGGTGAAAGAATTACAAGGAACTATCATGCCAAGATCAAGACCAAATAACCCTTTGGGGTCTGTAACTCTTAGAAAATGAGAGATGAGGAAGATGCAATGGTCCAATAATAGATGAAGAATGAATGAGGAGGGAAACGAAAAAACCTTTGTTAAATGTCCACTATACCAAGCACTCTGATAAGTACTTGGGCAACAAACAAAAAATGAGATAGTCCATGATCTCTTATAGCTCTCTAACTTCAGGAGATAGTATATCAAAGAAAGGTCAGCTGTAGGACTCATGGAAAGTCCAGAGGTCTTAAGGATATAATGCCAGGTATATGGAAATGCTCAGGTTCTTTAGTTTGAGCCAGTAAGTCAGAGGGTTGTCATGGTGGCAAACCTATGGCATGCATGCTAGAAGGGGGGGCACTCAGAGTCCTCTCGGTGGGCATGTGTGCCATTGTCCCAGCACAGAGTTTGCTACAGATGGTTACTAGAAAGCCAGAGGGACAAGGGACTGGGCTGCCCCCTTCCCCTCCCCACATGCCCCTGAGGATATTACCAGCTCCTCTAAAAGGTTCACCATCACTGGTCTAGGGGATTTAGAGGAAGGGCAAATGGTAAAATCTTAAGGTCCTTAGGCTATGATGACTGGGAAGGTGCTAAGATCTGGTGGTCCTCCATCAAGAGGGACCCATGATGCTCTTTTTTTTCCTTTTTAAATGTTTTATTAATGCTCTATTATATCACTATTATTTCCCAATGACTCTTCTCCTTTCTCTCCTCCAAATTGAACCTTTCTCTAGAGCCAATAATTAAAATCAAGCAAAATGAATCAATGCATGTGTCATGTCTAAAAATATATGTTCTTTCCCCTCTTGTATCTCCTCTGTCTGTGAAGGAGGAGACACACTTCATTGTCAATCATCTGAAGTTATCATTGGTAACTGCATTGACTCCAGACCTTCTTCAAAGCACAGAATTTTTTTCTTAAAGGATTGCTGTTTGCTTTTACTGTTAGTCAAGCCAGCATTGTTTCAGAAAAGTCATAGAGTTTCCAAACACAATGGAAATTCCAAAAAGAATATTTAGTGTGGGGGCTACTGGGTACGTGTTTGAGGAAGGAGAGAAGGCACCATAATCACAGAAATTTTGACCTTTTAGAAAATTTTACATCATTCCCCTATACTCTAGTCCATCTTAATGATACTCGAGTTTGGGCCTGGAAAAAGGGAGCAAGCACTGGAGATTAGCAGTAGTAATATAAATCAATCAGAAACCCAGGACAAATCCACTTGGTCCCTCTGGGACTGCCCCCCTATCAGTTAGTGTCAGTAGAGACACATGTTGTCAATTAAACCTCAAACTGAAATTCGGATAAATGAGTCTGTTAATGAGTAACTATTTATTTTCTCTGATCTCAAGAATTTCCAAGCCAGGCCCAAGTCTACTAAAAACAGCAGCAACAGCAGCCCCAAGCAGAGGAGCTAATGTTTTTAATAAGGCTTGTGGCCTCAGATCAAAGGAAGAAAAGAAGGAGCTCAATGAATGGCAGTGCCTTTGAAAAAGTAGCTTTTCAGGTGTTGGAACATTCTCAGTAGTAGTTAGAAGTGGAGTCTGATGACCACTGGGTCAGATGCAGCCTGCCCACCCCCTTCCCCACAGTGGCTTCCAATAGAAAATTAAAAAACTGCACCCTCTACTTATCCTCTTTCCAACTTTAGCCATCCATATCTCTCAGCTTTGTACTTATCTATAATTCTTTGCCTGAGTCACTTGGAGAATTCTGTCAAATAGCACTGTGTTTCTAAGGATAAATTCTGGGCCATAAAAACAAAATCTGAAAAAGAGACTTTTTAGGTGCATAGGACTGGGAATAAGAAGTCCTAGATTCTAGTTCTTTCTATCACTAACTTGTTGTGCCATCTGGTTTTTCTGTGCCTCAGTTTTCTCATCTGTCCAGTGGGGATAATGATACTTTGCCTTCCTGAGGAAAAAAGGGTGATTTGGTATGATATATTGTTACTAATTGACTACTTCTTTGAATTGGATGACCTGGTTGGGTGGGCAGTATACCCTTCTTCCTTCAAAGGACTATTGGGAAATGAAGTGAGAACATAGGATTTAGAAGAGGATTCAGAGATCAGTTAATCTACGGGTTCTTCTCCTTATCTCTTTTTTTGGCATCAGACCCCTTAGATTGGTGAAACGTATAGACCCTTTTTCAGAAAAATATGTTTAAATACATAAAATAAACTACATAGGATTATAAAGGAAACCAATATATTGATATACATTTATAAAAAAACACTTTAAAATTCACTGACCCCATGTTAAGAATCTATGATACTCTCGTCCAATGTACTCATTTTATAAATGAAGAAATTGAAATGATTTGCCCAATATCACAAAACAAATAATAAATAAGCAGCAGGTCTGATACTCAAACATAAGGAAGTCCTTCTAGTATCTTGGATATTTAAGTGCTCTTTGAAGTGTAAAACACTATTCCCAAAGGTAGGTGTTACTGTTAACCCCAGAGTCAACAGATTGTGTGGCAGGGAGGTTATTCTCCTTTCCATACAACTTCTTTAGTCCACCTTGACCAGTGGCAGTCTGGACTATATAAAGCATATGGACCTCAAACCAGTTTTGGGAGTATTTCATTAATCTTTGTAGTATCCTATAGATCTGTGAGGTTGAATGGCTCCCTAATGCCTAGTATATATAATGTTCATGTTTACTAAATACTTTTTAATATGTCCTTGTTCCTATTTAATAAGAATAAATTGAGGCATAACAAGGTCACTGATTCTAGCAACCAGGTAGTAGTGAGAATGCAAAGAGGAACAGCTCTATGTACTTGGTAGATGCTTAATAAAATTTTTTTTGGGGGAGGAACTCTTAAATTCTGTCTTAGAATCAACTTTGCTTATTGATCCAAGGCAGAAGAACAGTAAGGACTAGGCAATTGGGAATCAAGTCCCAGGACTTGTTCAGGGTCACACAGCTAGGAAGTGTCTGAGGTCAGTTTTGAACCTAGGATCCTATATCCATGCCAGTGGGTGGCTCAATGGATTAAACCCTTAAATCCATTGAGCCACCCACTGCCCCTGCTGCTTAATACTTTTAACTATTAAATCAAATCAAACCTAGTGACTTTGGATCCTCTTCTCTTAGCCAAAAGCCACAGTTCTTTGGAACATTACTCATTTCAATATAATTCCTACAATAATGTCCTGAGTGGGGTGGTGGTGGTAGGGATGATTTCTTTGTAGAACAAGGGAACAAAATAAAACTTTGGGTCTCAACTAACCCCATGATTTTGAGATTCTTTGGTTAAATGTGTTAGAGTTTAAAAAATTCTTTTAAAAAATCATAAATATAGTAATCATGAGCAGAAGAACCTTTCAATATTACAATGAAGAAGAAAAGGTGATTATGTAGGAAATAGAACTTTTGTTATGTATAATTAGTTTTTTCTAAAATGATTATATGAAAATGAATAAGGTCATAACAAAATTGCCATATGTATCTCCTCTTCCTTCTCCTCTTACCTTTAAATCCTTACCTTCTATGTTAGAATTGATACTAGGTATTGGTTCCAAGGCAGAAGATTGGTAAAGGCTAGTGATTGGAATTAAGTGACTTGCCCAGCCCATACAGCTAGGAAGTGTCTATCTAGCTGTGCCTCATCCTGTTTGACTCTTATTTATTCACTAGATGTTCCACAGCCTTTCCTTGCTGTGCCCTAATACTTAGAAGATACTCATAGAGCTCTCTAGTTGTCTCCTTGTTATCTCTCTCTTTTGCTAATGAGCAACCCATCTTCTCTTCTTGCCATAAAGTTCCTTGATGACATCTTTTGCCCTTTTCCTTTGGGATACTTTTATTGGTTATATGTTGCAATCTCAGCAAAGGTTTGAGGCAATTGGGTAGTGCAGAGGATCAAGCACTGAACTGTAGTCAGGAAGATGTGAATTCAAATCTAGCCTTAGATACTTCTACCTATGTAACCCCAGATAACCTCTGTTTACTTCAGTTTCCTCTTCTGTAAAATGGGATTAATAAGAGTACTTCTCCTCCCTCCAAGGGTTGTGGTAAGGATAAAATATCTGTAAATTGCTTTGTCAACCTTAAAACACTATATAAATATAATAATCATTACTATTATTAAATTCCTATTATAAAGCTTTATTGAGCAGGGATCCTTTTATCTAGTGCCTATGGATGATCATCTTTGCTGAGATGAATTGAATACATTCTTTCCCAAGTTCTCTTTCCATTGATTAGCAGCCTATTGTGTCTTAGGGGATGTTGGCCCCAGTTTAGAGACTCTGCCTCGTTGTCCTATCCAGAAGATGGATCATCAAGTGCTTGCATTTTAGCACTAAGAGCTAGCCCATGACCATCAGGCTCTTTCTACAGATGTGAAGGTTTCACTGGGGTAGAATATTTCCAAATCTCTAATTCCTAGAAGAGCAGATGCTTAGAGGGTAGCTCTATGGATTCAAGCTGTTAGAGCTTTGATAATATCATGCAATGCCAGGCATGGCCCTAGGGAGATAGGAGTGCCAATCCAGCAATCCACTAGGGACTTAAGTGAGATATATGTAAATAATTAGTTCTTTGCTCCAAGAAGTATCATGCTAATCTAGAAAAGATAAACCTTATTTCCTAGATGCCAACCAGAAAAATCTTCAGTGATGGCTGTAGGACCCAAGTTTGCTTTGTGATATCCAATTGATTTTGTTATACTCTACTCATTGGGTCCCCCCACCTCCCCACCCGGTACCTGCACATATGCTCTTCATCTCTGTTTCCTATTTTGCTAGGTGGGTTATTTAACTATTTAACTAAGTTACATTTCATGTAATTGTGAGAACATAAAATCTGGCCCAGTGGATAGCCTGCTATACTTGGAGTCGAGAACACCTCAGTTCTAATCTTGCCTCAGACAATTACTTGTTTTGTGACTCTGGGCCTCTTAGTATCTCCCAGACTTAGTATTACTATCTGTAAAGTGGGGATAATAGCAGTACCTATCTTAGAGTTGTTGGGAAAATTGATCGAGATAACTTGTGTCAAACACTTTGTAAACCTTAAAATACTATATGAATATCATTCATATCTTATTTATATATTATATCATCTATTATTATTTAGAGCTATCGCCTAGTGTTGCACTTTACACCCACACATAACTTACCATGTGTAGTGGGGTCATGAAATCATAGCATTTTGAAGCTGGAAAGGACTTCAACAGAGATCATCGCATTGAATCCAGCCAGTCCATCTACAGCATAACTGACCAGTAGTTATCCAGTCTTTGAAGACACTTCGTAAAGGGAAGCTTGAGGCAACCTGTTCTCTTTTTTGGGTAGCTCTAATTGTGAAGAACTTTTTGCTTATATCCAAATCCAACATTCTTTGTAATTGTAGCAAAGGTTGCTCAAAGCCCATTCCCATAAGACTTTACCCATTGGCAGAGGTTGACTCTTCATTGTTCTTTGTCTGTTTGGGAGATAAAGGTAATGAATGAGATCTTGGGAGAAGAAAGATCCTTCGTGTTCTGTCTTCCAACTTCAAGATATAAGACATGTGCCATATTCTCTTTGAGGGAAGGTCCCTAAAAGAATCTTTCCTGAAAAGAAGTTGATGTAACTTGCAACTGCTATTCTTAGTTCTGTCTTCTGGAGCCAAGCAGAAAACATCGAATTCCTAATTTTGCTTCCACCTGATAGACCTTCAAGTACTTGGAGCTTGTTATCTTCCTCTCCCCAAAGTTCATTACAGTTGTTATTCTAAACTGGACCCTTACTGCCTTATGGTAGTCCTTTTATTCTTCCTCAGCTTCTAGGCTACTGTTCTCCTCCAACTTTTCTAGTCTCTAGTTCTTGGTCAGTTTTTCTGGACCTTTATTCATCTGGCCCCTAAAGCTCTGTCACAAACCCTCCCCCCAGTCTCAACCCCATTTTCTTTGTTTTGGTAATTATCAACTTTCATGGATTTCATGATTATCTCTGTGCAAATGACTTCCAAATCTATATATCTAATTTTAATCTTCTGCATTCCCTTCCTGAATTATCATTGTTAGTCATCTTCCTGAGGATGTGCTATTGGCATGTCACAAAGTACCTGGCCTCTTTTGGTATCCAACACAAGAGAATCCTGTTGGAAGTGAGTAACCTGTTTAATGAGATGTGTCAGTATATAGATACAGATGTGCTTCTTTATTTTGACCAAAAGAGCAACACTTACAACCAGTTTCCATGATTGCCAAAAGAGCCATGACTTATACCCAGCTGGATGATTCTTGAGCTGCACCTAGTTCTGGAGAGATTTCATGAGACTGAGGAGCAAAGTGGTATCTTCAAAGAAATAGATGGAGATTTCGTAAATGGAAAACATGACAGTTTTATCTTAGTTTATGATAGGCTACATATGATAGGATACATGGATAGAAGGAGAACACTGGGAAAAAGTAGATTGTAGATAGAAAGTAAGAGGAAGCACACTTGTTACAAGCATCTTGCTCCAACCTACCTTGTAGCCTTCTCAAAATTTTCTTCACATTCTCTCTATTCAAACTAGACTACTTCAGAGTGATTTCTCAAACTCAACATTCTATTTCTTGTTTCTATGCACATGTACACACATCAGCCATCCCCCATGCCTAGAATATACTTCTGGCTCATCTCTTCCTCTTAGAATCCTGAGTTTCTTTCATGATTGCAAGCAAGTGTCACCTCTCTGAAGTCTTCCTGATTCCCCTCATTGTCAGTATACCTTACAGTATCTATTTACTTGTGTATAGGGTGTGTTCTTGAGAAAATGTAACCTCCTTGTGGATAGGGACAATTTTACTTTTGCATTTATATATCCCTAGCACCTTCCTTGCTACATGGTAGATACTTCATCAATATTTGTTGAGCCGAAGCAGATTTAATGATTTAAGTCTTGGCCAAATCCAAGACAATAAATAAGTTCCCTGAGATTCTTACAGCAAAACTATAATTATATCTACCTATCATAGGATGGTAATGATATTTACATATCTCATAGGGATATTGGGAAGATGCACAAAACCAAGGAAATCAGATCTGGGGGAAAAAAAAAGGTGTGAAAAAGTCATCACATAATGATGTTTTTGTGTAAATACAGCCCAATTCTCCGGCTAAGGATTCTGACCTCTACAGTAATAACTCAGAACCTGGACTCTTCTTAAATTCTTAGCACTTTAAATTCTTTTTTTTTTGAACATTATTTTATTTGGTCATTTCCAAACATTATTAATTGGAGACAGAGATCATTTTCTTTTCCTCCTCCGCCCCCCCCCCCCATAGCTGACATGTGATTTCACTGGGTATCACATGTGTTCTTGATTCAAACCCATTTCCATGTTGTTGGTATTTGCATTAGAGTGTTCATTTAGAGTCTCTCCTCAGTCATATCCCCTCCACCCCTGTAGTCAAGCAGTTGCTTTTCCTCGGTGTTTTTACTCCCAGTTTGTCTTCTGCTTGTGGATAGTGTTTTTTCTCCTAGATCCCTGCAGATTGTTCAGGATCACTGCATTGACACTAATGGAGAAGTCCATTACATTCAATTGTACCACAGTGTGTCAGTCTCTGTGTATAATGATTTCCTGGTTCTGCTCCTTTCGCTCTGCATCACTTCCTGGAGGTTGTTCCAGTCTCCATGAAATTCCTCCACTTTATTATTCCTTTTAGCACAATAGTATTCCATCACCAACATATACCACAATTTGTTCAGCCATTCTCCAATTGAAGGGCATCCCCTCATTTTCCAATTTTTGGCCACCACAAAGAATGCAGCTATGAATATTCTTGTACAAGTCTTTTTCCTTATTATCTCTTTTTTGGGTACAAACCCAGCAATGCTATGGCTGGATCAAAGGGCAGACAGCCTTTTATTGCCCTTTGGGTATAGTTCCAAATTGCCCTCCAGAATGGTTGGATCAATTCACAACTCTACCAGCAATGAATTAATGTCCCTACTTTGCCACATCCCCTCCAGCATTCATTACTTTCCTTTGCTGTCATGTTAGCCAATCTGCTAGGTGTAAGGTGATACCTCAGAGTTGTTTTGATTTGCATCTCTCTGATTATAAGAGATTTAGAACACTTTTTCATGTGCTTATTAATAGTTTTTATTTCTTTATCTGAAAACTGCCTATTCATGTCCCTTGCCCATTTATCAATTGGAGAATGGCTTGATTTTTTGTACAATTGATTTAGCTCTTTATAAATTTGAGTAATTAAACCTTTGTCAGAGGTTTTTATGATTGTTTCCCAATTTGTTGCTTCCCTTCTGATTTTAGTTACATTGGTTTTGTTTGCACAACAACTTTTTAATTTGATATAGTCAGAATTATTTATTTTACATTTTGTGACTCTAAGTCTTGCTTGGTTTTAAAATCTTTCCCTTCCCAAAGGTTTGACATGTATACTATTCTGTGCTCGCCTAATTTACTTATAGTTTCCTTCTTTATGTTCAAGTCATTTATCCGTTCTGAATTTATCTTGGTGTAGGATGTGAGGTGTTGATCCAAACCTAATCTCTCCCACACTGTCTTCCAATTTTCCCAGCAGTTTTTATCAAATAGTGGATTTTTGTCCCAAAAGCTGGGATCTTTGGGTTTATCATATACTGTCTATTCCACTGATCCTCCTTTCTGTCTCTTAGCCAGTACCAAATTGTTTTGATGACTGCTGCTTTATAATATAGTTTGAGATCTGGGACTGCAAGGCCCCCTTCCTTTGTATTTAGCACTTTAAATTCTAGGAACAGTGACATAGGTAACCTAGTGATTAGTGGGAGGTGAACCAATACAAAAAAAACTTACCCTCAACAGTAGGACAAAAGCTCAGCATACCTTTTATTTTGTCACTTTCTTCTTTAAGAACCTTCTTCTTAGTGAGGAACTTCAGTCATTGTGGCATTACCTAGCAGGAGCCTATTTGGGAAAGTCGGGTCAAAAGAAATCATCTATGATTGCTGAAGGTCTTAGAAGATAAAATATCAAGAATCATAGACTTTTAAGTATTGTAATTGTGATAAGAGAAGCCATATAGAACAATGAATGGTATGGAAATTATATTATTGTTGTCATTCATTTGTTTTAGCTGTGTTTCACTCTTCATGACCCCATTTGGGGGTTTTCTTGGCCAAGATACTGGAGTGGTTTGCCATTTCCTTCTCTAGCTCATTTTACAGATGAGGAAACTGAGACAAACAGGGTTGAAAGTCACCAAGAGTTGCACAGCTTGTAAGTGTCTGAGGCCAGATTTGTATGTACGCAGGGAGTGGATTCTTCCTGATCCCAGATCTGACACTCTACTGTGCCCCCTAGCTGCTCAGAACCCATATAGTGTAGTATAATGGATTGAAGGATGATCTTGGAGTCAGGAAGCATTATAGATCTAGTGTAAGAAGGGATTTCAGAGTACCTCTAACTCTACTCTTCAAAATTTTTTCTTTCTAGTAAACCTCTTGGGCTATTTAATTTTTTTATTTTAATTTGTTAAAACCCTTACTATGTATTGGTTCCAAGGCAGGAGAGTGGTAAGGGCTAGGCAATGGGGGTCAAGTGGCTTGCCCAGGGTCACACAGCTGGGAAGTGTCTGAGGTCACATTTGAACCCAGGATCTCCCATTTCTGGGCCCGACTCTCAATCCACTGAGCAACCCACCTGCTTTTGGGCTACTTTCAAATCAAGCTAGTTAAATCACTCATGAACTTAAGCGATTTTATTTTTCTAATTCTTGAGAATTCACAACTCAGCATCCACTTTTTCAACAAGTTCTAGAACAGATCTTGCTGTGAACTTTTACATATATCTAATACCAACAGTTCATCTCAAAGAACTTCCGAAGTATTTTTAGTCTTACCTCACCAGCCCAACTCGGGTGTATGTTTTATGTATGTTTTAACTTAATTTTCATCTGTCATGACTACCCTGAAGATAACAAACTTCTTAAAGATAGAGTCTATTTGATTTCCATATTCTTCCTTTTCTCTTGTGATATCATACACCTACTGAAGGCTCAGCAAATTCAAACTGTCAACCGTGATGAGATCTGGCACTTTATTGCATAGTTAGTTAATAAGGCAATTAATAATAATAGACATTTAAAGCAATTAGCACCTACACAAAACCAGTCTTAATGTCCATTTTGAGAACTATAAAATAGACCATAACAAGATTTGGAAAGTATCCTCACAGAAATTCTAAGAATATTAATGTGATACTTGGCCCATCACTCTATGCCATCTATAAAAGATTATATAAAAGATAACATAAAAGATTAATGCTTCCTTATGAAAAAGGAGGAAGAATGTCTTCAGAGCACAAGATCATGAAGTCAAAACTTATAGAAATACTAATGGAAAAAATTAGGGGTCACTTTAACAAAACTTAAGTAAAGATTGACAATAGATACACACCATTGGCTTCATCAAATGTAATTGAAAGCTGTTTATCTCTGTATTTGTCATTGTCCAGTTGTTTCAGTCATGTATGATCCCATTTGGAGTTTTCTTGGCAAAGATACCAGAGTGTTTACTATTTTATTTCTCTATCTTATTTTACAAATGAGGAAACTGAGGCAATCAGCATTAAGTGAATTGCCCAGGGTCACACACAGCTAGTAAGTATCTGAAGACCAGTTTGAACTCAGAAAGATGGATCTTCCTGATTCCAGCCTGGTACTCTATCCACTCTGCCACCTGACTGTATTTTACCATGGTATGGAGTTTATAAAATAGCTAAGATCAAAGAACAGAATTAAAAAGCCCTTCCATGGGCAACATCTGTATGAATTCATCCAATAATATGGTGGCAAAGAAGAATGAAAATAGCCATGTAGATTTATTTATGGAAACAGGGGAGTTTATGGTAGCAATCCAAGATCAAGTCCTCACCACCAGAAATTACAGAAGAGTCTATTCTTAAGGAAATTGGACTTTTGTGATCTGTGCAGAGTATGCAATCAAATATTAGAAATTGTGCAACATCCCTCCTTAAAAATTTTAGCATTTATTGAATGCTAACAGGAACTGGGGACCAAAAGTTTGACATCTTTCATAGATATATAGACAAGTCCTCATGGAATCAGTAGAGAACTAAAGATATCCTGAGAATTAAACCAAAAAACTGTAGATATTATCACAGACCAAACTGCTGCCTACAATTACCCAGATGTAACTTTCTTTAAAAACCCAAGAATAACATTTTGAATAGATATTACCATCTAAAATATTCAGTCTTCCAGCTGTGTAGAACAAAAAACTTTCAGAATATAGCAGAAGAAATCAAAATCATGTGGGAACAGGAGGAAGTACGTGTCAGCTCCATCATCCTGCTGGAGTGCACTGAGGATGCTTTCAGGTGGCCTATAGAAGATGACCTTACACAGTCCAGGGCTACCTTCTTCCTAACTCCTAGACTCCTTCTAGTGATCAAAGAGAGTCCCTAGAAGTGCATCCTGTTTGTTACCTTTACTCTAAGCTTCTAATGGAAACCCACTCCCTCTCAGAAAGCATGGGACCATGGGGAGAGGAAAATTAATCAAGCAATTACAATAAAGATTTCAGCTTCCAGAGTTCAACCAGCATAAAGCAATTATCTTATTTACCTATGTAATATTTATAGAATATTCATTACAAAATAATAAAGTATAGCCTGATGAAGACTAAAATGAGCCAAACAATCTATACAATAACAACACTGCAAAAGAAACTTTGAGAACTGTAAGACCTCTGATCAGTACAATGACCATCCATAATTCCAGGAGACCAATGCTGAAAAATACTATCTACTTTCTAATAGAGAAGTGATGGACTCAGGGTGCAGAATGAGACTTTTTTTTGGAACATGAACAACCAAAGAATTTATTTTACTTGATTTTACATGTTCTTAGAGGGATTTTTTTCCAGTGGAGTGAGAGAGGGAAAATAGCTTTATGTTCATTAAAAAAAATTTAATTTAAAGAATAATAGCAGGATAGTGATTTGTCCCAAAACTTTCGAACTGAACCCCATTGAAGAGAATGAGAAGAATGATTGTTCTATAATAAAAATAGTTCATATATCTATTAAATGTTGAAGTTTGCAAAGAAATTACAGATGTCATCTCATTTATTAACAGAAGAATAATTTTAATGTTTTTAGGTAGTTCTTGTTCATTAAAACCAATTGAGGATGTGAAGTCACATGGCAAGCTTTCAGAAGATGATCTTACACAGCTTAGGATAGTCATCCTGAGTTAGACTAACTCCTAGACTCGACTTATTAAATACCTGCTGTGTGCTAAGCACTGGTATAGCTATAAACTGTTGTATCTTTGGTGATGAATGAGGGTGACAGGGATGGGCTATTCATTTAAAAAAAAAAACCTCTTATCTTTTGTCTTAGAATAATTGCACTAAGTATCAGTTCTCAGGCAGAAGAGTGGGAAGTGGGGGAAGGGGGGTAAATGACTTGGCCAGGGTCACACAGCTAGGCAGTATCTGAGGTCAATTTTGAACCCAGGGCTTCTTGTCTCTAGGCTTGTCTCTGAATCCACTAATTCCCATCCTCCCATGGTTCCATGCTATCTGAAGGGAAATGGGCTTTCATCAAAAACTTTAGAGTCAAGGCAGCAAACAGAATACACCTCTAATGACTAATTAGATCGCTGGAAGGAGTCTAGGAGTTAGTCTGACTCAGGATGGCTACTAACTAAACTAGTTTTTTGTTTGGCTTTGTAGTTACCTTGGCACTAAATTCCTGGGTGTAGCTAAGCAGTTATTTTCTTGTGGTCTTACGGACTTACTTGATGATTCCTAACTCTATCGATCCAAAGAACTAATAGAACTAAGGAACACAACTTGTCTAAACTCAGAGCCCCCAGGAGCTCTGTGCAGGGAAGGAAGGATTCTGTTTAAGTTAATTTACCCTTGGCAGAACACAACTAGCTTTTATTATTATTTTTTTAAAGACGAGATAAAAAGGCTCATAAACAGAGAGGATATAAAACAGCTCTCGCTAAGCAAACATTATGCTGATTTATTTGTTACTGAAATCCAAACCAGATGGGTTAGTTTCCCTTAAAATACACAAGGGGTTCAAGATGAAGAGAACAGACACTTGGCAAATTTTCTCTTGAGTTTCAGTGAACCTGTTGTATTTGAAAAATAGAGCCAGGGTTGCCCAGTAATCCTCGGGGACAGCCTGGCTGGCTCACCCTCAGCTGAAGACATCTATAGCACAGAACCCTCCCAGGGCTGGTCATCCCTTTTGGAATCCTGGCTGGGTGGAGAGGTGGGGAATGGAGGCTGACTCCTCCTCAGCTATTCTGTCCCACTCTCCCCAGACAGCAAGAGAGAGGGAATGGAAACCAAGGAAGTGAACTCTGGCTCTGCAGCTTAGCAGTCCTTCTCAGATTGCACCACGCCAACTGTACGCTCCCTTTATCAGTCTTGTGTCTGGGACTGGAAATGTGGTCCTCTCTAAAGTCATGGGGCACGTTTCCTTGGAAGCACTTCTAGCCAGTCATGTGTTGCATGTCAAAACAAAACAACTATTAATGTGGTCACTGTGTGTGTATATATGCATATATGAAACATTTAATATATTAAATTATATTTATATATTATTAATATAATCTATAATTATATAATCATATATAATAGATATTCAATAAATATACATTTTAATACATTTATATTTAAATAAATTTAAATAAAATTAATAAATACCTAAATTAAATGGATAAATATTATAAACATATAAATTAAAATGTCATAAAATTAAATATATTAAAATATATATGTATATTTAAATTCTTACATGTATATATAAATACATATACATATGTATTTATTTAAATCCTTACTTCTGTCTTAGTATTAATTCTAAGACAGAAGAGTGGTAAGGGCTGGGAAATCGGGGTTAAGTGACTTACCCAGGGTCATACAAGTAGGAAGTGTCTGAGGTTGAATTTAAATCCAAGATCTCTTAACTCCAGGCCTGGTGTGCTTTATTCACTGTTCTACGTAGCTCTTCCCAGTACAAATTTTGGAAGCTGCAGGAAGTTGGCAATTGGTTGAAGAGCTAGGATTGTGCTCCTTCAATGGGGATTCCCCCTCCCCCCCCCAATGGTGAAATCTCATTCATGGTTTGAAGTTGTCAGTCAATTCTAGGAAATCTCACTGATCATACTATCTGTGTATATTCCAGGCAGTTCGACAGCAAGTGAACTTAGATTTTTCAGCCTCCATCAAGGACCGACAGCCCTTTTAGACACAAAGACAAATGAACCCTGGCCCTGGATGGGTGGGTAGCATTTGTCAGATTCTTGTAGTTAGTTGCCATTATAAGGAAATTCCTTTTGATTAGATTGTGGCGAAGAGTAAGATCTGAGCTTATTCTACGTTAGGAGTTTAAGGTAATGTATCCCATCAATGAGGGAGGTTTAGGGTCATTTTTATCACATGCCCTGAGAAGATGCTTTTTCTGCTGTCAATTTTTGAGCCCTCAGGATAATCCTGTGAAGGGGCAGCTAGGTGACTCAGTGGATAAAGCATCAGACTTGGAGTTTGGAGAACCTAGGTTCAAATCTGGCTTCAGAACTTTTTAGCTGTGTGACCCTGGGCAAGTCACTTAACTCCCATTGCCTGGCCCTTACCACTCTTCTGCCTTAGAATTGATATTTAGTATTGATTCTAAGACAAGGTAAAAGTTAAAAAAAAAAAGAGAACAAGCATATGGGAGGGTTAGGACTCCATAAGACCTCCAAGGTCCCTTTCAGCTCTAAATCAATGTCCTAATTGAGAAGTTTTATCAGTCAGTCAACAAGTATTTATTAATCAACTGTTATATCCCAGGCACTGTGCTAAATGCTAGAGATGTAAGGGAAGGCAAAAAAATACTCCCTGCTCTCACAGTCTAAGGGGGGTGGGGGGAGAAGGGGAAACATCATGCAAATAACTGTACCAACAAGAAAAATACCAGATAAATTGGGGTTAGTCTCAGAGTGAAGAGCCAAGGGGGAGAAGGGGAGATTTTTAGCTGGAACTGGAAGGAAGCCAAGGAGCCTGGAGATGAGGAAGCACAATGGCATAAGAAGCTAAGATGACTCCAGCATACGTACCGTGTCTGGTCCATGCTCTCTCTACGGCACTGAGCTGTCTTTCCATGCCCCTATTTAAAAACTCTTACCTTCCATCTTCGTATCAATTCTAAGACAGAAGAGCTGCCAGTGCCAGGCAATGGTGGCCAAATGACTTGCCCAGGGTGGCACAGCTAGGAAGGGTCCGAGGCCAGATTTGAATCCAGGTTCTCCCCACTCCAGACTTGGAACTCTATCCATTTGCTACCCAGTTACTCCTGTCTTTCCTTGTTGATTGAAATCTCCAGCAAGACAAAAAAGGATTCAATTATAATGAGAGAGAATAAGTTTCCTACTCATTAACCTCTGTCCTTCATTTGTAAAATGAGGGGCTGGATTTGATGACCTCTAGGTCTCTCCTAGTTCCAAATCTGTGATCCTGTGATCTAACTGTAAGAGATTGTGAAAGACCCAAACTAGCTTCTTACAGAGATTGTGAAATCTTCTTCCATAGGACTCTTCAGGAGCGGAAGAGAGATGTTGACTCTTGGCCCCAGATACTCTAAGCCTAGAGGATTGTATTAATTGCCCTTTTAGGCCTTAAACTTTTATGTTGTTTTTAAAATTTTTATATTGTCTAATAAGACATAGTGAGCAATGCACTGGGCTGCCCACAGAAGCAAACACGTAGACATACGCACCCCAAACAAAAGCCAAAATGGTGTAGTGAGTTGGCAGTTTGGAGACTTCAGTTTATGATCCAGATTTGTCATTAAGTAGGTGAGAAACTTGCTTTATTCCTTTGGGATTTGGTTTCCCTATCTGTAAAATGAAGGCAGACATTGTTTAGCAGAGAGTACAGGGTTTGGTGTTAAAAGAACATGAGTTCAAATGCCATCTCTATCACTTCCTCCATGGCCTTGGACAATCACTTCATCAATAAACATTTGTTTTTTTTAATTTAGTGTTTATTGATTAATTAATTTAGGATATTTTCCCATGGTTACACGATTCATGTTCTTTCCCCCTTCTGGAGCTGACGAGAAATTCCACTCGGTTTTACATGCATCGTTGTTCAGAATCTATTTTTCATATCGTTAATATTTGCAATAGAGTGATCATTCAAAATAAACATTTGTTAAAACACCTACTATGTGTCAAGAGAGGTGCTGAGGATAAGACACTTAGCCTTTCTAGGACTCAGTTTCCTTTTTTTTTTGTAAAATGAAAGGAATGGACCAGTTAAGTCTTTGAAATCCCCCTCCAGCTAGAAATCTATGGAATTCTTTTGTCTAAAGCCCTTTCCACCTCTCAATCTATGATTCCATAGTACTGTGACTCTAGCTTTAACAGAGGATCAATGCCAAATGTGCCTGTGGCAGATGCAATGAACAGCTTTGCTTTGCAAAAGAAGTTCTTACCAATCTTCCTGTTATCTCGGTGTTCTGTCCCAGGTGGGATGCACCTACAGTCTCCCTTCCGTTACTCCTCTGGGCTGGGGAGCTGGGAAGTGGGTTCCCATCTGTTTGCCAAGTCCACAAGGTAGGGAGGGACTTGCTGGGGAAGCAGCAATAGCTCTGGGGATTTTGTCAGCTTTGGGGTAAGTAAGACGGCGTTGGCGGGCAGGAGAGTCCTTCCGCTAGAGAAGCAGGGAACAGGGCCCTGATTTACCTAGAGCGAGCGGGCTCCCTTCCTTTGACGGAAAGCTTTTGACTAGTGTGACGCAGCGGCGGGGGTGGGACGTCCTCAGCTTCTCCCTGAAACACGGAGATGCTCTTAAGTATTTTCCACAGAATAAAAAGCCTGTTGTATTACACCACCGCGTGCTCCACCAACAGCTGTGGGCTTGTTAGCCAATCTGTTAGACATCCTGAACACAGGCGGAGCCGGTAGGAGGTCCCCGTAGCCTTCGTCTTCTTTTCGGAAGCCAAAGTCTATTTGAAGAGGTTTCATTGACCTCTCTGGTTTAATAAGGGAGCGGGGTCAGCTGAAACTCATGCTGCTTCTGCATTCTTCCCTCCATTTACTGGCATCATTTCAAAGACAGAGCTGAGGACTCCTGCTCTGCTTCTTTTAATACAACAGGTGGATACTGAAAAAACAAACAAACAAACAAACAAAAACGTTGTAGGTCAATCAGGTTTTAGCTAAGCGGTGAACAGTGTCTATGGCTTCTGGGAAATTTGCTAACTCATAGCATAAGCACTTATTTATACAGCTTATTTAGTTTTGAGGATGGCAAAGCGTTTTGAATGAATAAGTTAAATGACTTGCCCAGTTTGAGACAGGTAGGAGTGTCTGAGGCCAAATCAAAGCTAACCTTCTGCTCGTACCACCTTTCTGCTAAGAGAAAAGCTAAAGCATCACTGGGAAACTGTCATTCCTTTGCCTTCATTTTACAGATGAGCAATGCTCCAGCTCAGCCAGGTGATACATAGTGAAGCTGGACAAGTCTTGAGCATCCTTGACTCCAGATTCAAGGACCCCAGCGCTCTGTCCTCATAGATTATATTGAAAAGTTGTGGCAAAGTTGGTTGATTTTGTTTTGTCATTTGAGATCTTTTTGTGTCCATGTTAGGATTGTAGTTGATTCCCTTGCTGGGTACAAGACCTGGTCTTGGCATGTATTATTTGCAGGGATTGTGTGCTATTTAGGCAGAGGGAAAATATTTAAAACTTAAACGTGTAAACTTAAATGTGTGAATGGTTAGAAATAAATATATTTCAATTCAATTCAATCCAAAAGCATTTATTTAATGCCTGCCAGGTATCAGGTTAGTAATTGATTAGTATTGATTCTAAGACAGAAGGTAAGGGTTTAAAAAAATTGATATTAAGTATCAGTTCCAAGGCAGAAGAGGATTAAGGGCTACATAATTGGGGTTAAGTAACTTGTCCAAGGTCGCATAGCTGCAAAGTGTCTGAGGTCATATTTGAACTCAGGACCTTCCATCTCTAGTTCTGACTATCTACTGAGTCACCCCAATAAACACCTTACAGATTTTATCTCATTTGTTCCTCACAACAAAAATTATTCTTTTCTGTTATAACTTATCTTCTATGGAAAGTGGTTAACCTGGGCAAAGAAAAATGTGAATCTTGGAAAGAATGTGAATATTCTTGTTTGGAGATCTGACCTCAAATGATTGCTAGAGTATTTAAAAACTGAGTCCCAGAAAGGGTGTCTGACAAGTCTAGTAATATTCAAAGGAATATAGAGCCTTTTTCTCTCAGTCTAATTATTTTCTGACCACCCAGTGAATAACAAATTGGAAATCCCAAATTGATGCTGCTTATGTCCCCATTTTATAGTTGAAGAAACTGAGGCAGTGGTTAAGTGAGTTGCCCAGGGTCACACAGCTAGTAAATGTCTAAGGGATTTGAACTCAGGTCTTCCTTACTCCAGGTTTGGGTGTTCTACTCACTGTACCACTTATCTGCCTTAAGAGGTCCCATATGCTTTGTTAGTCTTCCAAAGGGGTCCATAATAGAAAAAGCTTAAGAACTGCTTTGAAATGAGGTTTGGAACTCCCAAGGAATGCGGTAATTTATATTTGTTTATCTGTTTTTATCTTTTAAAAAAATTAGCAATGGTTATCTTCTTCCCCTCTGTCTTGGCACTAATGGAGACAGAGGCACTTGTCGTGCCAGAGATTTTCATCCCCAGTGCACCTAGCAGACACATCCTTTGGCTATCATCTCTTGTAGATCCTGTTAGACTGAGCATTCATTCTCTCCTCATGAATTTTTGCTAGCATGTTTGCCCCTGCTGCCAGTTTTCAGGCAGGGCTGGCTCATTGAGGCTGCTCGGGTAGTATTTTAGGGATAGGAGAAGTGCCCCTTCAGCACCCTGGAAGCTCTTGTGCATGTAATGGGTGCTAACAATCATTCAGCTATGGCAAGGTATGTTTCACAGGTTTAGTGATGCCTTCCCTTAGTAAATTGTGACCCTGATAGCTTGTGTCCCCAGGTGGATTGTAAACCTCAGGGTTGTAAAGTTCTATGGAAGTTATCAGCTTTTTTTTAAACTTTGGTTTTAATGAACAAACAAAACCACTCTTGTGTTCTAACTTATCTTCTTTAGAAAGTGGTTAACCTGGGCAAGGAAAACTGTGCATTTTGGAAAGAATATGAATATTCCTGTTTGATGATCTGACCTTAAATAACTGCTAAAGTATTTAAAAAACTAGTCCTAGGAAGGGTGTCTGACCAGTCTAGCAATAGCCAAAGGGATGTAGGATCTCTTTCCTCTCTGCCTAATTGTTTTCTCATCACCCAGTTAATACCAAATTGGAAATCCTAAAGATGAGATTATAAAAAATGAATGTAAGAAAACTATTGAATTAATAACTAAAACTAAGTTGGTTTTATGAACCACCCCCAACAAAATAAACTATTGGTTAATGTGATTTTTCTTAAAAGAGAGGGCAGCTGGTTTCTATAATTACATAGTAATAATAAACATTTATATAGTGCCCCTAAAAAATAAAAAAGAGAGGGCATCTGGGTATCTCAGTGGATTGAGAGCGAGGCCTAGAGATGGGAGGTTCTAGGTTCAAATCTGGCCTCAGACACTTCCCAACTGAGTGACCCTGGGCAAGTAACTTAACCCCCAATGCCTAGCCCTTATCACTCTTCTGCCTTGGAACCGATAGACAGTATTGATTCCAAGATGGAAGGTCAGGATTTTCATAAAATAAATAAAAGAGAGAAAAGAAAACTAAATCACTAGCATTAAAAATGAAAGTTGCAAATTTACCACTAATGAAGATAGAATCAAAGCGATTATTAGGGGTTATTTTGCTTAATTATATGCCAAAAAATGTAATGAATTGAGTGAAATGGAAGAATACTTAAAAAAAACGAACTGCTTAGATTAATAGAGAAGGAAACAGAATATCTAAATAAATCTATTTTAGAAAAAAGAAATTGAGTAGGTCATAAATGAACTTCTTAAGAAAAATTATCATGGATTTACAAATGAATTCTGCCAAACCTTTAAAGATTATCTAATTCCAATATTGGATAATGGTCCTTTTCTTGCTGATTTTCTTGCTTTCCTTCTTCCTTTGGTCTCTCCTCCACTTCCCAAAATTTTTCAGTATATACGAGCCTAAAGAACTCAGTTTCCTTCAAATGAGACTGGGTAACAGTGAGACAGTTTTATGAGAATGTAAGGTGTGCTAAGGGCAATAAGTATGAGATCAGCCTGGAAAGGCTGGGTTGAGGTTGTGGATGGTCTCAAACGACAATCTGAAAGGGCAGCCAGGTAGCACAGTAGATAGCATGCCAGGCCATGGTGTCATGAGTTCAAATTTTACCTCAGACATTTCCTAGCTATGTGACCTTGAGCAAATTAGTTAACCCCAATTGACTAGCCCCAGCCATTCATCTGCCTTAAAATAGGTAGATACTAAGTACTGATTCTAAGACAGAAAGCAAGTTGTTTAAAAAAATGACAACTAGAAGTTTTTATGGTTTATCCTATGGTCTAGGCAATGGGAAGGGAAGAGGAAAAGGTTTTGAGCTGGGAGAATAACATAAAATTTTGAAGTGGGGGTATTTGGGGGGCATTTCTCAATTTATGTTGCATTTGGCCAAGATTTTCACTCCTATTTTCCCTTCCTAAGAATAATGCCACATTAAATTGTCATGGAAGAATTGCCTAGGAAAACTGGTGGAAAAGATATCATCAGAGAAATAAATGTATGTATGTCCAGAAAAGAAAGTAGGCAGGTAAGGTTGAGGAATAATTAGTGGAGAGATTACATATTTCATTGATACTGACATGGTGTCTGGGGGAATTAGAGGAAGGCCCCCCAAAACATCAGATGGATGGACCTCTGCGTGAGACTTCCAGGAGAACACAAAAAGGGGTCATCTAATACGTGTCAGGTCAGTAGAGTGCCAGGAGAAGGGCAATCACACAAATTCATTGTGATTCCAAAGTATCTCTTTTTCTAGCTGGATTGATATTTTGTGAATCCTCTAAACGAAATAGTCTTCTTTCACCTGGGTATTATATAGCCATGAGCCTGATGTCATCTGATTTAGAAAACTAGAGAGCTTTTATTTAGCAAATACCTTCCATTTTTTTCCTAGGGCAGTTGAGTAGAGTAGTGGATAGAATGCTGGGAAGACTTATCTTCCTGAGTTCAAATCTGGCCTCAGATGCACATTAGCTATGTGACCCTGGGCAAGACACTTAACCCCATTTATCTCAGTTCCTCATTTGTAAAATGAGCTGGAGAAGGAAATGGCAAACCACTTCACTATCTTTAGCAAGAAAACCTCAAATGGGGTCATGAAGAGTCAGACATGACTAAAATGACTGAATGACAAGTTCTAATATTTAGTTATAAATCAGAGATTTTGTTAATCTGAGAGCCTTGAACTTGTTTTTTGTAACATTTTAGTAACTATTTTAATATAACTGGTTTCCTTTTAATCCTATGAACTTTTTGTTTTGCATTTAAAAATATTATTCTGAGAAAAGGTCCATAGATTTCACTATATTACCTAAAAAAGGGGCCCATGATAAAAAAGGATTATAAGTTATAAGATTCCAGTTATATATATAAAAGATTCCAGTTATAAGTTAAATCTTTTCTTTCCACTAATGTCAGTGATAAAATTGTAAATGTATTTCCTTTGGGAAAAATCCTCTAAGAGTATCAGCTAAGCATTTTTTTTCCTGGAGAGAACAGAAAAGTACGGTAAATTCCTTATTTGTTATCTATCTTTCTCAGACCTTTTCCATCATCATCAAGATTTTCTTTCACTTAATCACTCTGGTGATATTCTGACTGTAATTATTGCTCTCAGAATTATAATCTGATTTCCTGTCTCATTCTTATATTCTTATTTAGGTATTCCCAGTGTCTAATAGAGCTGGGCTTCAAAATTGTGCTTTGCTAGTAAACACCTTTATCTAAACTATATTAAATTTAAAAATTATGTTTCCCATTTGATTTGTGGGGTTCCTGTTTCTCCTTACATTTTAGATCTTGGAAATATATCAGGAAGAGAGATAGCTATCTCTTTTGAACAGTTAAGACATTCACCTGGGTAGAGGCAATGGGCCAGAATATTTATTGGCTAAGATCCTTTCCAGCTAGTCAGTCAGATCACCAAACCCTTAATTCAGATTCAGAGGAGAGGGCTGGAAAGACAGGCTGGGACTGCTACTACCCACCCTCAGAGTGTGGGATTAGAAAATAGGGTGAACCTTCAGACAAAGCATTACACAACAGGGCTGAGGCAGATCTTGAGCACTGAGGGCCTCCACTTGTTAGTTAAAGGGAATTAAAAGCAGGAGGCACTCCTCCATTGTAGACTGTCTACACCTATCCTAAGAAGCTATTGGCTGCTTTCTGGGAGAAGATAACAGTTAAGATCTTTCTATTCCTCTCCACCCAGCTATATCTGGTTTTGCCTTAGTATTTGCAAATTAGAAATTGGTTACTCTGAATCACCATGATTTCTGTGGTGAGAGTGGTCACTCTACTGATGTAAATTGTAATCTGTCAGCATCTAGTCTTTCTGAAGAAATGCATCTGTGTTTTCCAATAAGTCTTCCATTGAGTATTTTCCAAGATATTTGAGATTCTTCCTTCTTCCTTCTTTCTTCTTCCTTCTTCCTCCTTCCTCCTTCTTCTCTTCCTTCTCCTCCTTCCTCTTCTTCCTCTACCTCTTCCTCTTCTTCTTCCTCTTCTTCTTCTTCTTCTTCTTCTTCTTCTTCTTCTTCTTCTTCTTCTTCTTCTTCTTCTTCTTCTTCTTCTTCTTCTTCTTCTTCTTCTTCTTCTTCTTCTTCTTCTTCTTCTTCTTCTTCTTCTTCTTCTTCTTCTTCTTCTTCTTCTTCTTCTTCTTCTTCTTCTTCTTCTTCTTCCTCTTCTTTCTCTTCCTCTTCCTATCTTCTTCCTCCTCCTCTTCTTCTTCTTCTTCCTTTTTCCTCTTCCTCTTCCTCCTCCTCCTCCTCTTCTCCAAGAAATGGTATTAGAATGATCCTTACCTAGTCTGCATTATAGTCAGAAGAGTGAAATCAAGTGACTTCAAAATGGTTAATATCTGGCTTTGACCATCTCAGTTTTGACATTCAACCTTCCTTTGAATATGGATCTCTGTCTCCTCACAGGACTCCTAAGAAAGAGAGCTTCTGAGCCCTTGGAGAATCAGATAGGAGTAATGGGCAAATAGAAATCTAGATTGGGAGATGCCTCTTTAAACAAACATATTAGGGATAGATAGGTGGCTGAGTGGAGAGAGATCCAGGACTGGAGATGGGAAATCCTACGTTCAGATCTGGCCTCAGACACTTCCTTACTGTGTGACTCCTGGGCAAGTCCCTTGACCCCAATTGCCTAGCTCTCATCACTCTTCTGCCTTGGAAAGGATATTTTGTATTGATTCTGACCAAAGGTAAGGGTTAACCCACCCCCCCTCAGGCATATTTCAAATGGTATCACAGAATGTATCTCTCTGTCAAAGACTTAATCTGGCTCCTAGTTATGGTATTTGGTTTCTGTTCTTCACCTCCCTAATCTATCCATATGACACTTTTGCCTCAATGAGATTCTGGGTAGGACCATAACTTTATAGCTGAAAGGGACTCTAGAAGTCACCTAGTCTAATGCTTTTATTTTGTCAATGAGAAAACTAAGTACCAGACAGGTTAGGCTATTTACCCAAAGTCACGTAGGCAGAGCTAGGATTTGAACCCAGATCATAGGATCATAGATCAGTGGTTGGAAGGATCCTTAGAGACTAACTAGTTCCACTTTTTCATTTTTTTCAAGATGTGAAAATTGAGGCCCATCCCAGTGGTTTTCTCAAAGTCACACAAGTTACAAATGTCACAATTGGGATTCATACCAAGATCCTCTGATCAAAGTGAAACATTTAAAAATATTATATCTATGTATATGTATTTATTTTAATTTTTAAAATATCAAAATCAAACACTTAAAAAAACCCTCTGTATTATGGTGTCTTTTTGTGTCTTACTCAAGCTATACTTAGATGTCATTTGCCTAAAATCTGCCTCCACCTCATCTTCATCATTATTCTTATTAATGCCATCTTTCATTGTTATTCTCACTACCACCATCAGTACTGGTAGTATTTGAAATCACCCTTTTTGGTCAGTCATTTAATGGTGACCATTGAACATCCCCATTGGACAATAGCAGCCTTTTTTTTTCCAAACTCTTACCTTCCATCTTAGAATCAATAGGCAGAAAAGTGGTAAGGGCTAGGCAAGGGGGGTTAAGTGACTTGTCCAGGGTCACACAGCTAGGAAATGTCTGAGGTCAGATATGATCCCAGGATTTCCCATCTCCAGGCCTGAATCCCCATCCACTGGGCCACCTAGTTGCCCCAGAGAACAGTAGTCTCTTTATGGCCACACTAAATATTAAAAGTATAAATATCTTTATTTATTCCATAGGACTTTACATTTTATAAAGTTCTTTATTCACACTAATCCTGGTAGGTATTTTTCCATGAAGGTATTTTTATTATTCTCATTTTACAAATGAGGAAACAGACTAAGAGATTAAGTGACTTATCCAGAGTCATTCATTAGGTAAGGATTTAAGCCACTTAAATGACTTTAAAATAGGGCTTAAAATCCAACTTAAATAGGGCTTTGAAGTTGAAAATAGATATTTGGATTTGATATGATAGGCTACTTCCTCCCTGTGTAGGCTGACCCTCAGCTTCCTCATCTGTAAAATGGTCTCTGAGGTATCTTATCCCTCTAGGGCTGTGATCCAATGATAGGGGAGCACCATGACCAATAGTTTGTCAAAAAAGTGTGGAGGCAGAAGATAAGCTCATTGGGTGAGAAAAATTCCTACATGATCTTAGTGGAGAACAGAGAGAAGGTGATCCTTTGTTCCACTGCTGTCTTCTCCAGAAACCAGCTCATTCTTTCCCCCCTACTTCCACGCATCATTGTGGCCCACTCAGCAATGAGATGGAACAACAGATGTCTGGGGCTCACCAGAGCCTCCATTATGAGTGGTTTCAGTCATCAGTCACACAGAGGGGTGGGAGGATAACAGGCAAATTACTTCTATTAGTCACACCACCAACAGTGTAAAAACGGCTGTTCCCATTCAAATAGCTTCATTCTTTTCTCAGCATCCTTGGTGTGTTGGGGTTTTGCAACCAGGAAGCAGGGCTTTCCTCCTCCAGGATGAAAGTGGCAACATTCTATTTTCCTTCCCCAAATGAGTGGCCTGAGGAAAGTGCAGGGTCCCAGGCTGAAGGAGAAGACTCTACCTGCCTATTTGTACCAGGGATGGATGTGGTCACGGGATAGGGGAAGTGGGGAGGGAGTGACACTTGTTCCTACAAAACCTGTGGCGCATCTTGTCCTCTTGGGGGGAGGGTGGGAAGGGAGTATGCTGTTCAATATCATTCCACCAATGAGACTCATTTGAAAAGTGATCATCAGTGACCTGCATCAGAACATCATTTTTTGATGTCAGTTGTTTGATTCAATTCAGCAAACAGTGATTGATAAACACTTACTATGTGCCAGGTAGAGTAGTTAAGTGGCACAGTGTAAATAGAACTCAGAGTTTGGAGTCAGGAAGACTCATTGTCCTGAGTTCAAAATAGCTATGTGACCTTGGGCAAGTCACTTAAGCCTGTTTGCTTCAGTTTCCTCATCTGTAAAATGAGCTGGAAAAGGAAATGGCAAACTGTTCCAGTATTTTTGCCAAGAAAACCTCAAATGGGATCACAGAGAATGAGATGTGACTGAAAAATGGCTGAATGTTATGTGCCAGGGATTCTGTTAGGTACTGAGGATACAAAGACAAAGGAAGTTATCTTAACTTTCAGGAAATTTATACTTTTTTTCTGGGATGCAGGAGAGACAACAGATACTATTGTTGAGTATTTTGGTCTTGTCCAACTCTTTGATTCTTCAATGACCCCATTTGAATTTTTTTTTTAAGTAAAGATGCTGGGGTGGTTTGCCATTTCCTTCTCTAGCTCATTTGGCAGATGAAGAAACTGAGGCCAACAGGATAAAGTGACTTGTCCAGGATCACACAAATACTAAATGAAATGTCTGAGGTCAGATTTGAACACAGGAAGATGAGTTTTCCTGACTCCTGGACCAACACTTTATCTACTATAGCTGCCCTGTATAGCATCACATATACAACATGTACATAAGGATTAAATGTTAAAAAACACCAAATGAATACAAAACAATTTTGTCAATAGAGAGGAGCATTCTCCCTTGTAGGGGAAGGCATTTGAGTTGAGCCTCCAGCATTATATTTTCTGTTAGTCTCCCCCCTCACCCCCGTGCCATTTCCCTTCCTATCTCCCACTGATGCTTTTCTCTCCATTTTGGACTCTTGCTTCCACTCAACGTTATCCACATTAATCTGACCATTCGGGCCATATGAAAGTCAGTTGAAGAGTGAGCATACTTTATAAGCTGTCTATGAGCAAAGCAGCTCTCCAATAACCTTTGACAAATTGAGTTATATCATAAATAGAATAATATAAGTAACAAATAAAAGAATAAAATGAAAATATACTAAACAGAATAACATAAATAATGATCCTTTTAAAGCTATAATAGAAGACATCCATGCTTTGTCAATGTTGTTTCTGTCACAACGAAAGAAGAAAAAGGCAACAGAATTGTTTTTGATTTTCTTGGAGTCCCTGAGTTGGAAGGGATCTTAGAATTCTTCTAGTCTAGCCCATGCCTTAAGAATAAATAAATGTGTTCTACAACTTCTATGAAAAGCAATCCTCCAGCCCTTGGTTGAAGATCCAAAGTGTCAAGGAACACATTCTATTTTTAGGTATGTCTAATCTGCCTCCCTGCAGCTTTCAACCTCTGGTTCTGCTTTTACTCCCTGGGGCCAAGCAAAGTAAGACTTAATCCAGCTACATGACAATTCTTCAAATAAGTTTTTGAGGACTATTAGCCTGTCCCCCTCCCATCTGTCAAATAATCTCTTCTCCAAATTAAAAATCCTAATTATTTCAGTGTACATACCTTCCTCTCAGCATGCCCCAGTGAAATGCCTGGCCCATAGTAAGCTCTAGTCTGTCAGCATCCTTTCTAAAAGATCAACCACATTTGGACACAGCCCTCGAGGTGTGGCCTGATGTCAGGGATTCAGTTCAGTCCCACAAGGGTTGATTAAGGGTTTACCATATTTTGGGTAATGTTTAGAGCAGCTGGGCTACAAAGACAAAGAAGAAATAAGCTTGATTTTGGAGAGCTTACATCAGAATGAGTCCTTTTAAAATGTTCTCATTTCAAACCAAAATATAAGTCAGGATGATTTAAATTGACTCTAAATGGTTCTCTGCATTTGGGTTATCTTAGCTGGTGTTGATATTTATGTGCAAATGGGTCTATTTCTGCTTATGGCTCTTAATGTGTTTGCCACCACTAAATAATGATCCCTTTCTAATATCTGAAATAGTAAATATCAAACTCAGTAATTAGGGTTTTCTTTATATTTCTCTTATTAAACATAGTCATTTGTTTGATATAAATTGCTCTCCTTTACAAAAGCCAATGGCTGTGATATCATTGATGTGTGTATGCCCCCCTCCCTTGCCCTCTGTTTGCCTCCCTCCTTTAGTCCTTTTGGATGCCTGGATCTCATCCCTCTACTTTTTCCTTCTCTTCCCTTCCCTCCTCCCAGTCTCTTGGGAAAGAGTGACATGACTGCTCATACCATATGGATGGAATCAGAGTCACCAACTCTAGTCTTTCTGGTGAGATAGAGGAACGCTAGGTCTTGCCGTCTGACTTGTCACTCATCACCAGGTCTTCTGGACTTTTCCATCTCCTAAAAGCATGCTAAGGACTCCTGGGTCTTTGTATGTCCATGGCTCTTGCACCTGTAAGACTTCTGCAGCTCATCCTTCTTTTATGGATTATCTCTCTGCTCCCTACCACTTTCATTTTTGAGACAGCTAGGTGGTGAAGTGGTCAGAGGGCTGAGCCTGGAGTTAGGAAGACCTGAGTTCAAGCAGATGCTATTAGCTGTATGACTCTGGGCAAGTCACTTCATCTCTGCCTCAGTTCCTCAACTGTAAAATGGGTCTAATAATAGTATCCACTTCCCTGGGTTGTGGTGAAGATCAAATGACCTCATACTTGTAAAAGTGCTTAGTACTTAGCACATACTAAGTGTTGATATCCTTGTTCCTTGCACCCCCCCCCCCCCCTTTACAATTTGAGAGCAATGATTATCTTGCGTTTACTACTTGTACCTCTACGCGTGGCTCACAATAGGGACTGTAAGATTTAAATTCATGTCTAATACTCCAAGTATTATATTTTATAAAGTTTATTAATAATCACTTGAAGTAAAGGAACAAAAAGGAAATAGAAGTATAAAAACATAATTATCTAACCAAAATAAGACCACATTAATAGTTTTCTCACCTTTCCCAAAAAGCCTGCTTCAGCCAGCTATGATCACAAGAAGAGAGAGAGCGAGAGAGTGAGAGAGAGACAGAGACAGAGAAAGAGAGACAGAGAGAGAGAGAGAGAGAGAGAGAGAGAGAGAGAGAGAGAGAGAGAGAGAGAGAGAGAGAGAGAAAGAGAGAGAGAGAGAGAGAGAGAGAGAGAGAGGCGGGTCTACACAAAACTTATATCCTCACTATGTCAATATGTAACATGAGAAGGAAAATATGGTGCTGGTTATTGCAGTTTTACGGTAACAGATTCTAATTTCATAGCACTTAAATGCTATTTCATTCGTTCATTTATTTGCTTTCTCCAGTGATAAAGAGCACAATACACCCCGTCTAGCTCCTTTGATGCAATTCTTGTCCATTGTCCTGCCATAAGCTCACCCATCAGGGTTAAGCTCAGTTGTAGGTGGTGGGAGCAGAGACTTCCTTGTGGGTTCTTTTGAACTCACATGTATATTACTGGGGAATTCTACCAGTGCTCTTGCCATGTAAGCAGCCCACTTTTTTGGGGGGGGTTGTAATTTCTTTGATGACATAATGTTCAGTGTTTCTCTTATGTAAGAAAAAAAACAACAACTCTTGCCTACTATCTTAGTATCAGTTCTAAGACAGAAAATTGGCAAGGCATAGGCAATTGGGGTTAAGTGACTTGTCCAGAGTCACCCAGATAAGAAGTATATGAGGTCAAATTAGAATCCAGATCTTCCCAACTCCAGTCAGCCCTCACACTCTATCCGTTGTGCTACCTTGCTGCCTTGTATGTAATTCTTGGTTTGTGATGTATTGCAGCCTGCTCTCCATTGCCCTTTGGGTAACCTTCGTTTTTTATTTCTTCATGCCATCAGAAGAATTCTGGTATCGAAAATATGGGTCTTTTTTTTTTTCGGGAAGAACTTCAAGATCATTTAAAACAAAAACAAACAAACAAAACCCCAACAACAACTTGCAATTTTCCCCAAAGCAATCCTGCTTACTCTGTTTTTTCTGTTCAATTCTGGGCCAACTCATTTTTCATTTGCAGTGTTTTTCCAAAATATAAGTGCTGATGGATGAGTTCTAGGTTTCCCATCAGACTGCAGATCATAGACTAGAAAATAGATATTCTTTATCTATTTGTTTTTCCTATATGGATAATTAAACCAAATCTTAAAAAAAATGTAGCAAAATGTTCTGCCTTAATGAAAACCATTCATGCCAGCAAGTGGAATGAGCTTAAAATTTCAGAGGACACGCAGAGACCCAGACTCAGCTAACACTTGGAGTTGCTGACACTTGTAATCTATACATAAAGACCATTTAAGACTAACACATAATTATCCTTCACAGTAGAAGTTTAACCAGCACATGACTGGTTAATTTTGTAGTTTTCTTTCTTGTTTCAGACACTAGCCAGTGTCCCCATGACACATATACTGCTGGGAAAATAAAGAAGCAATAAACTGACCTATGCCCAGAGAATCAAGATGGCGGGTTGGGAATCAGGCAGGGGATTTTGATGAAAATCAGGTGGCAGGACTGGAAGAAATGTAATATGTCCTACTTTTTTTGGATGGATTTTCTTTCAAAAAAGCATCTTATATTTGTGGAGATACTCAGGGAGATTATAATAGCCAGATGTTTCTTATTAGTAGATGATTGCTTAGGGGTGAGAGAGAATGGGACATTTGTAAATGGTATGTATGAGGGCTGGGAGTGGGGAACTCAAGCTAATGTTTTATTTTAGTCAAAGAAGTTTTTTGTATTTTAGAACACTTTAAAACACCTAAATGAAAACAAGGCAGAAAAATACATATTTTCCTATCCTTTTGGGCTCATTTTCTTACTTCTCTGATTTGTAGATGCCAGTTCACAGAAGTCAGTAAATTTGGGGGAATAATTTGGGGAGGCTTGAAGTGATAATGCTTTCTCCAGTTAGACTTGGAATTTTTGCAGGAATAGGGTAGGGTGATGCCACCAAATGATTCGAATTCAATTCTGGCCAATGTACGACCTAATTGGAAAGCCAGGAATACAGAAGAAATTCCTTTTCTCCAAGAGCTGATGATCTGTGCTAGGCTGTTTTTTTTTTAAGCCTTTAGCTTCCAGCTTAGAATCAATATTGTGCTTTGGTTCCAAGGCAGAACAGAAAAGTTTAGGAAGTGGAGGTTAAGTGACTTGGTCAGGGTCACATAGCTAGGAAGTATCTGAGGCCAAATTTGAACCCATGACCTCCCATCTCTGGGCCTGGCTCTCAAACCACTGAGCAACCCAGCTGCTTCTCCCCTCCCCCAGCCAGTTTTTATACCTAAATGGCTACTTTGTTAATAGCTTTTCCAGCTACTGAATTTTTCTGGTTCCATGACCTGTGGTAGGTTTTCAGAAAGATTCTCAGTAAATAATTAATATGAAAATATTTTTTACACATCAAACTTTCACTCAACCTTCTTATATTTTAACATCACCAACATTCAATGAGGGGGTCAGCCTAGAATATCCCTTCTGTTCCTTGAAACTCTAAGCCTCTGCTCCTCTGAGCATTATTAATGGATGTTGATTGGACACCAAGCATGTATTCGGGCATGGGTGAGATACTGGGGTGGCTGAAGTGGAGGGAAAGGGAACAAACATTTATTAGGTTCCTACTGTTTGTTAGGCATTGTACTAAGTTCTTTACAAATATCTCTTTTGATAAGACAAGGCCCCTTCCCCCAGGAACTTGTATGAGATTCGAAAAGATTATTCAGACTTATCACATTAAGTGATAAATACCAAATGATCATTATAATGCTGAGCTGAGAACTGTTTTGAGTTTATTGCAGTAATGTACTTTCAGAATTACTATCATTGGGCTTTTCATCAATCAATCAATCAATCAACCAACATTTATTACACACCTACTATGTGCCAGTCACTGTGCTAAATATTGGGCTTACAAAAAGAGGTAAAAGAGTCCCTGCCTTCAAGGAGCTTACAATCTAGTGGGAGAGACAACATACAAACATGCAAAGGAAGCTTTATACAAGATAAAACAGGAAATAATTAACAGAGGGAAGGCATTAGAATTAAGAGGTATTGGGGAAGGCTTCCTGGAGAAGGTGAGATTTTAGTTGGGATTTAGAGGAAGGCAGAGAAGTCAGTAGTTGAAGCAGTAGAGGGAGAGCATTCCAGGCATGGGAGACAGCCAGAGAATATGCTGGGAGCCAAGAGATGGAGTGTCTTGTTTGTGGAATAGCCAGGAGGCCAGTGCCACTGGATGGAAGAATACGAGCTGGGGAGTAAGGTGTAAGATGACTGGAAAGGTAGGAGGGTGCTAAGTTATGAAGGACTTTGAATGTGAAATAGAGCCTTCTCTATTTGATTTTGGAGTCTCTGGAGTTTGAATAGGGGGGAGGAACGAGACATGATCAGACCTGTGCTTTTGTAAAATCACTTTCATGGCTAAATGGAAAATGGAGAGGAGTGGGACGAGATTTAAGGCAGGAAGATCCACCAGAAGGGTTAGTGCAGGAGTCCAGGTGTGAGGTGATAAGGACTGGTGGCAGTATGGAAGAAGAGCAGATGACGTATTCAAGAGATGATGCAAAGGGGAACTCAACAATTCTCAGCCACAGATTGGATATGGAGGCTGAGAGAGAATGAAGAATCTTGGATGACCCTTGGACTGTGAGCCTGAGGGATTGGGAGGATGTTGTTGCCCTCTGTGATCTTGGGAAAGGTAGAAGTGGGGGGAAGTTTTAAAAGAAAGATTATGAGTTCCAATTATTTCTTAATCTGAATTCATATTTGTCTGCCCAATGGAACAAAGGCAAGATGACTGGGAAGATTTAGGGGAAAGGAGAATAAAGCCACAAGTGGTAAATATTTGTTCCTTGGTAAAGTAGCTCAAAAGAGAGAAGTAACTATGGTCTACAGTAGTCAGAGAAGTGGGAACACCAGTGACTAAAACAAATATAATTCCACACTAATTTAAAAATACTCAGCTGTGGACCACTTCATTTTATTTGACCCCAATATAAAATCACCCACCCCCTTGGCTACTTCAGGTCAGGAACATTTCTCTTCCTATCTCATCTCTTCTCTCCAATGAGATAATTGCAATTAAAAACTTATCTTTATTTTATTTCAATAACAAATTTACATACAAATTTTCCAAAGTTTATATGATTTATGATGTTTCCCTGCCCTCTTCCCTCCCCCTCCTGGAGTTGGCAAGCAGTTCCACTGGATTCTACATGTATCATCACTCCAAAGAGATAATATTTGTAAAGTTCTTAGCACAGTGCCCAGCATGTAGTAGGCGTTGAATAATTGCTTGTTCGTTCCCCATCAACCCCTTTTCCTTCAGCCAGAGGTAGGTTTGAGATAGGACTTCCTTAATCATGTTCCCTTTGCTCTGTTATAGCAGTCAGTGTAGATGTGCAGATGGTTTTCCTTCTCCTCCAAGTGTGTGTGTGTGTGAGAAGAATATATTCTTTTCTAAAAATGTTTAAAATGTATTTAAAATATTCACCCTTGCCCAAGTCAATGAGATCATGTTTCTAAGCCAAAGTGCTGCTGGGGACACATATTTGTTCTGATTTCCAGGAGAGTGTAGGACACATTACATTTGGGTGACACTGTCTAGAAGATGTGTTGAAGAGGTGAAAAAGAGAATTATTTTTTCTCCTTCAGGTCTCATTTAATCCAGTCCCTTATCTATGATTGACAACACTCTCCTTAGTGTTTTACATGGGATTAACAGTATTGGCGGGCCAGCTACTAACTATAAGAAAGGCTGAATATATAAAATTACTAATGAGCCTTTCTGATTCATACCAAGATGGCAGGAGAGTCTGGGTAATTGAACCTGCAAGGTACTTGGACTTGTTCATTTGACTTGAAATGTAGCAGTAGGTTTGATATACCTAAGACAAAAAATTAGCTCATGAATTTTTTAGGCTTGAGAGTTGTTTCTCTCTATCCCTCTTTCTTCTCAATTTATTCCAACAGATTTTGGATCTCATTGATGCAATATGGATATTCTCTCCATTGATGCAGATCCATCCATCTTTTTTTTTTCCCCTCTGGGTCTCTTTTTTAAAAAGAACTAAAAAGGCCCCTCTTCCTTATTTTCTACTCCTTTACCTTCCTTCCCCACCAGATAACCAACCAGAAGTCAGGTGCCCATCGTGGCTTGAGCTGCCACATTTGAAAAAGAACTTTGAAAAAAAATCTTTGGCAGTTCCCTGATTAGAGAGGTGGAAATCCATTTAGATTGAAATCAGAAACATGGTCAGACCGGCAAGTCCTCTTTTTAAGTGCTCTCCCCTGACACTCGCTCTGTCTTTGAAGGTCTTTTCTAAAGTACATCAGTATATTTCCTATATGGAGTGATTTCATGGCCTTAGGGAAGGCTCTGCTTTGAACATGGGCTGCCATAGTGTTACCATATTGTAAAAAGATGTATAGTGCTCAAAATAGCACTACTCACGAGTTATACTGCCAAGTTTTCTTTTAAAAAATTGGTTTTTCTTTGAAAACTTTCTATTTCAAGACTAACTACTTCATTAGATATCCTACATATATATTACATATACATTAAATATATGTGTACATATATAAATAAATGTATATATGGATCTGTTTATGGACAAGATGGCAACTCAGTGGCTTAGTGGATACAGCACTGCTTTTTGAATCAGGAAGACTCATCTTCCTGAGTACAATCTGGGCACTGAGTGACTCTGGGTAAGTCACTTTACCCTGTTGGCCTCAGTTTCCTCATCTGTAAAATGGAGATAATAATAGTACCTGCCTCCCAGGGACGTTGTAAGGATCAAATGAGATCACTGTAAAGCCCCTATTCCTGGGACCAAGTAAGAACTACATATAAATGTTAATTGTGGTGACAATTTAAGGTGCAAGACTACTGGAAAGGTAGGAAGAGTTCAGGTTTCATGACGGGCTTTACAAGCCAAATGGAAGATTTTATATTTGGTGCTAATGATAGGGAACTACTGAAGTATGTGTGAGAGAGTGACCTGGTCACTCTTTGACTTTAGGAAGATAAATTTGACAGCTGTGTGGAAGATGGATGAGAGTGAGGAGAGACTTGAGGCATTGAGTGAAGCTGGGTTGCCCAGTGGATAGAGTACTGGCTTGAAGTCACAAAGACTTCCTCCTTAGTTTGAATCTGGCCTCAGACACTAGCTGTGTGACTCTGGGCAAATTCACCCCATTTGCTACCATTTTTTCATCTGTAAAATGAGCTGGAAGGGGGCAGTTCAGAGGATTGAGAGCCAGGCTTAGAGACTAGAGGATTCTGGGTTCAAATTTGACCTGAAATACTTTAATGTATTTTTATAGAGAGTTTTTTAAAAGGAGTTTTAAGGCACTCTTTAAGTTAAAATTGAATTTTCAACCTGGAAGAGACCAAACAGGTCAACTAGGTCAACCAACTCTGTGCTCTTTCATTTTGCTGATAAGGAAACTCAGGTGCAGAGAAGTTAAACGAATTGTTTAAGGTCAAGCAGCTAATTAATGACTGAGCCAGGATTTAGATTATGGATGATGATGCCTTTGGGCATTTGCAAAGCCAGGACTGGCAAGCACTGCTTCTTACCAGTATTTTTCTGTCTTTCCCTTTTGTCACATCCTAGTGAAGTCTTGCAGGGAGGTCCCCAGGGACACACTCAAAGTCTTTTTTGCAGATGAGCAGACATATTTCCTTGGTAGCAAATTTCCATGATAGGTGCATTTGGGGATAATGAGAACAGTTTGTGGACTTTATTTCTGCTTGTTCTGCCAGGTAGAATGATCCTCAGATGGAAGAAGACAGAACAAAAATAATGAATTGGGAATCAGCCCCTCAAATAAATAAAGAGATGGGAAGAGAGAACCTAGCCTCACTCTATCAGGTCCGGTCACCTGGCCCACACAAATGACTTCTAGGATACGGTGATAACTTGTAGATATTATTACTGAGTTGCTGTTTGCCATCTTTGAAAGTCATTGTGAAAAGGAGGGCTGGCATCAGTCAATCAACTGGAATTGAGTAAGCATTTGCTGTTTTTATTATTAAGCACCTACAAGGATAGAAAAATAGAGCAGCTGAGTGGTACAGTGGACAGAATGCTGGCCCTAGTTAAGTGACTTGCCCAGGCTCACACAGCTAAGAAGGACCTCCCATTTCCAGCCTGGTGCTCCTTAGCTGCCCTTAGTAGGGGGAATTTTTCTCCCTTAGAATTTCCTTTACTGATGAAATTGTAGATACAGGTCCAGCTCCTTCCAATGCCATTTTTAGAGTACTTACATCATACGGTTATTACGAGGCTCAAAAAAGACAAGGAATAGATATAAAAGAGTTTTTCGAACCTTAAAGAGTTACCTAAATGCTAACTGTCAAGGGGCATCGAGCGTCCCTCCCTACCCTCAAGAAGCTTACAGTGTAGTTGAACAGTCAAGATATAGCTGGACCTAGAAGAGAAATACAGCATAGCCTATGCTGGGGGTTAAATGCTGAGTGGTCCAGACATCCAACCCAGCAGCCTTTGCAAGGGTGGAGTCTCAGGTGCTTCCTCGGGAGCAGAAATCAATAGGGAGCTCATTCCTGAGCCATGGGGTCCGCCATGCTTCCCTTGCTGAGAGCCATGTGCAAACAGCTGTTGTTGGCCTGGGAGCAAGATCAAAGCTCATTCCTTCCTAACCTGTAAAAGGGAGCAGGGAAATAAATGGAAACTTTTTTTTTTTTAATTTAAAGAGAAAGAGAGGGAGACCAAAATGCAAGTTTGTCTCACTGTGATTAGCAGCTGGCCCCTCTCCAAATTCTACCTGCTCTGTGTGGAACTGCGGTGTCTCATTCCAGTGTCCTCTTACTGGATCTGAACCCTGGGGCCTTGGGTAACAATACACCCAGTGTTTGCCAAGGATAACAATAGCAAAACAGCTACAGGAGAAGGCATTAGTGGCAGCTTGGAATCATAACATGCAGAGGCTAATAAGCAAGGGGTCGAATGGTGAGAACAAACTGCTGGGAGGCAGTCGCTGCTGGTTCTGCCACTGACTCACTGTGTATCTTCAAGAAGGCATTTAACCTGCCTCTGCTTTGGTTTCATCACACCTAAGCCCTTTTTTATTGCAAATATTTTCCCTTGGTATTATTGGCCCCGGGTCCCGCAGTGACTGGTCAAAGCCAATCCCTATAGAAATCACGAATATATTTTACTTCATATAATAGATTTGGGTGAATTTTTTTGGGTATGTGTGAAGAGGACCCCAATCTTCTCCCTGACTTCCCCCTTGTCCCTAAAAGAATATGTTCCTTTTTTCCTAAACCCTTACTTTCTGCCTTAGAATCAATACTATGTATTGTTTCCAAGACAGTAGAGTGGGGAGGACTAGGCAATGGGGGCTAAGTGACTTGCCCAGGGTCACACAGCTGGGAAGTGTCTGAGGCCAGGTTTGAACCCAGGACTTCCCATCTGAGCCTGGCTCTTCATCCACTGAGCCACCCAGCTGCCTCCCAAAATATAAGTCCTTCAGGATGAGAGTTGTTTCATTTTTATCTTTGTATACTGGGAAGGAAATGGCAAACCACTGCAGTATTCTTGCCAAGAAAGTCCCATGGATATAGTTATATATTTTATATATTATGTTATATTAGTTATAGTCCATGGGGTTATGATGAGTTGGACATGATTGAATGATTGAACAATGACAGTCCTTAGTAGAGGGCTAGGCTCATAGTAGGTGCTTAATAAGTGCTGAGTGTTTTTTTTTGTTGAGTTCCAACATATTTTTTCTTTTTAAAAAAATATGTTTTTATTGATCTCTTCTGTTATTTACATCATTATAGTTACCCCAGCTATCTCTTTCCCTTTCCCCTCTCAGAGAGCCACATCCCAAATAACAAAGTATTTTTGTTATATGGAAAAAAATCCACATAACCTATTAACACATCAAAAAAGTCCAATAACATGTGCAGTGTGTAGACTACTCTAGACTTCCCATCTCCACAAAGGGTTGGATTGAGGAACCACCTTTTCCCAGGGCAGATGAGCATTTTCTCTGATAGTTATGGTCTTAGATAGTTGCCTAAGGCATTAAGAGGTTCAAGGACTTGCCCTGGTCACTCAGCCTGGACTGAACCAGTGTCAGAAGTAGGACTTTGGTGCCAGCTCTCTAACCACTAGGCAACACGGCATCTCATCACCAAAGAACATAGTGACATGAATGCCACCATTTGGGTGACAGGTGGCGGTGTGGTGGGGGGTTGAGTGGGTGGCACAGAGCCAGAGCGCTGAACATTTATCTCAGCTTTTCTACTGACTTACTGGCTGTCCAGGGTAATTCACTTAACCTATCTGTGTCTCAGATGCCTCATCTGTAAAAAGGGAAATGGTAACACTGACCTGCCTCGCCGAGATGCTGGAAGGAATAGCCAATAAAATTGGGGCTAAGGCACTTTGCAAATCTAATGTGTCTAATATAAACATGTGTAATAAGGTCCTCGGGATTAATTGCATCGGAGCTTTGGAGACTGGCCCGTTGACATGATATTCTGTCAGTTTCCACAATCACATCAGAGCACTTCCTGTGACCCTGGTGGGGTTTTCTTCATTTGTAACTCTTCATGGGACGGCAAGAGGAAGGATGCTTTTCCCATAAACCTGGAGCTCACCATCACAATGTCTGTGACAGCTGCATCTGGGCAGGTGCGGAGCCCATCAGTGACCCACAGAGCGGCACATTTGTGCTGGTTCTCAATGCAGTGATGTTTGTTTAAATGACAGCTGTTGTCCCTGGGAGGAGCTGTCAGTGCTTCCAAGTCATGCTCTCTGAACTGAGAGAAGAGATTGTCTGTCCAGCAAAGCCCCGAGTCTTTAGCTCGGCAAAACCCCTGGTGATCTGTCCCTTTTGGATTTTCCCTACCGTCCATATCCAGTGCTTCAACCAAACTAGACATTCCCCCTGAAATCTCCCACCTCCTTGTCTTTGCCAAGTGATTGTAAATAGGACCTCCATATAGAAATGGGAGCTTTCTTCTGCTGAAATAGCTACCTATCCTTCAAGGTCTAGCTAAGTGCCACCTTCTCCTTAAAGCCCTCCCTGACTAGCTAAGATATCTCCTTCTTCTCCAATGGTGTTTTGTTTAATCCTTTTTTTTTTAACCCTTACCTTCTGTCTTGGAGTTAATACTGTGTGTTGGCTCCAAGGCAGAAGAGTGGTAAGGGCTAGGCGATGGGGGTCAAGTGACTTGCCCAGGGTCACACAGCTGGGAAGTGTCTGAGGCCAGATTTTGTTTAATCCTTTTTTAAGGGACATCTCAGTGGCACAGGAGATAGAGTCCTGGACCTGGAGTTAGGAAGTAGTTGTTTTTCAGTGATTTCATGATTCCATTTGAGTTTTTTTTTTTTTGGACAAAGATACTGGAGCGGTTTATTATTTCCTTCTTAAGCTTATTTTCAGTTGAGGAAACTGAGGCAAACAGGGTTAAAAGACTTGTCTGGAGTCATATAGCTAGTAACTATCTGAAGCCAGATTTGAACACAAGAAGATGAGTCTTCCTGACCCCAGTCCCATTACACTATCCACAGTGTCACCTAGAATTAAGAAGACCTGAGTTCAAATCCAACCTTACACACTACCTTGTATCTTACACACTACCTTGGTCTTGGGAAAGGCAGTTAGCCTCAGTTTCTTCAACTGTAAAATAGGAATGATGATAACATCTACCCTGCACTGTTGTTGTGAGACTCAAATGAGATAATATTTTTAATTGCTTGGCACATAGTAGGTACTATATAAATGCTTATTCCCTCTTCTCCTTTTTATATACCTCTTCACACATCTTTTCTTGCAGTTAGGTAGAGCAGTGGATAGGGCATTGGGTCTAGAGTTAGGAAGACCTGAATTCTAATATGGCCTCAGATATTTACTAGCTGGGTGATTAGCAAGTCACATTTTTGCCTCAGTTTCCTCATCTGTAAAATGAACGGGAGAAGGAAATGGTAAACCATTCCAGTAGCTTTGCCAAGAAGATCCCAAATAGAGTCAAGGGCATGATCAGAACAACTGAACAATAAAAATTCATAGACATAAACACATGGAGCTTTAAACTCATACCCATATTTTTTTGTAGCTTTTTCTATCTTAGTAACAATTCTAAGACAGAAGGGGAAGGGTTAGGCAAATGGGGTTAGGTGACTTGCCCAGGGTCACACAGCTAGGAAGTATCTGAGGTCATATTTGAACCCAGGTCCTCTTGACTCCAGGCGTGACATTCTATCCACTGTGCCATCTGGCTGCCCCTCCAACTCCTATTAAATTTTAAACTCCTTGAGGGGAGGAAGCGTGGCATCGTCATAGCACCTAACACAGGGCTTTTGAGTAGACAATCAACATATGTTTGTTGTGTGAATAAATGATGACTTTATCCTCCATCCTATGTTTGAAGGCAAATGATTGCTTATTAAAATATGCTTTAGAAGTGCAGGGAGTCCTCATAAGCCAAATAAACAAACCATTAGTTTGAGGAGCAAAATGGCAGCCCAATTTGTGTATTACGGATAGAAATTGTCCAGAGGCAGCCCAGTACATATAGTGGAGAGAAGGTCTGGCTTTGGAATTAGGAGGTCTTGGGTTCAAGCCTGCCCCTTTGGCAAAACAATGCCAGTGTGACCCTGAGCAGGTCATTTGTCAGTGTTCCAGATTATAAGTTGCTGAGGCTGAAATGCATGAATAGAGGGGGGTTTCTTCATTGGGGATGTATGATAAAATCATAGGTCTGTCAAGAAAAAAGAAAGCCCTTCAGGGAACAGCATCTTTAATATATATAATAAAAAAAACTTACCTTCTAGCTTAGAATCAATATTATAAATTGGTTTCAAGGTAAAAGAGGGGCAAGGCTGGGCAGTTGGGGTTAAATGACTTGCTCAGGGTCACACAGCCAGTGTCAGAGACCAGATCTGACCCCAGGACCTCCCATCTCTGGGCTTGGCACTCAGTTCACTGAGCCACCCAGCCTCTTCCTAATATGCATCATTTTGCCTGGACTTCAAGTTCTTCTGAAACTTCTTGAGGGCACAGACTGTTTTGATTTTGTCTCTGTACCTCCAGGGCCCAACACAGTGTCTGATAACTAGCAGGGGCTTAATAGATGCTCTGTGGAATTGACTGGAGCCTTCATTGCACCAGGAACAAACTTGGGGATAAATACTGTCTCACACTGGGGGCAGCTAGGTGGCACAGTGGATAGACTGCTGAACCTGCAGTCAGGAACACCTGAGTTTAAATTGAGCCTTAGATACCTCCTAGCTGGGTGACCCTGGGCAAGTCACTTAACCTTTTTTACCTCAGTTTCCTCATCTGTAAAATGAGCTGGAGAAGGAAATATCCAACCACTCCAGTATCTTTGCCAAGAAAAGAGTCACACATGACTGAAAGGACTGAGCATCAATAGCAATTGGCCAATTGATGAATCTGCTTATGTTTTAACACTGAATTTTGTTTAGAGTTATGGTTCTGCTTTTTTGATCCGGATTTGTGACCTCACTAGCCTGGGCAGCTCCCTCTGCCAAGGGCAAAAACAACTGTTGTGCATCTCATGGTCTCAGGGAAGCAGCAAAGTGTTGAAGTAGATAGAATACCAGACCTGGCATCAGGAAGTTGTTCCGTTGTTCGGTCCTGTCTAACTATGATCGTATTTAGGGTTTTCTTGGCAAAGATCATGGAGTGGTTTGACATTGCCTTCTCCAGCTCATTTTACAGAGGAGGAACTAAGGCAAACAGGGTGAAATGACTTGCCCAGGGTCACACAGCTAGTAAGTTTCCGATGTCAGATTTGAACTCATGAAGGTGAATCTGCCTGATTCCAAGTCCAACGCTCTATCCAGAAGACTTGAGTTCAAGGGTGGCCTCAAACACTTAACCGGCTTGTGTAACTCTGAGCAAGTCACCTGACTTTTGTCTGCCTTAGTTCCCTCCTCTGTAAAATGGGGATAATAATAGCACTTACCTCCCAGGGTTATTGCGAGGTTCAAAGGAGATGCTCATTGTAAACCGGAGGATGCTTGAAAATGCCATGATGCTAATGGTGATTCTAACACAGACTCAGAGAGATTCTGTAGCTAGTCACTGCCAGAAGTGAGGGGCTCCGGCCCCTACGTGCAGGCTTTAATACTCCTCTTCTGGCAGTGAACAGGGATTTGCTGGTTCATAAAACCAGGAGCCAGGGCTTTCTGCAGAAACCCATGAGTACTTTTAAGTTAGCCTTCCATGCCCCTTGCCAGTAAGTGTCTGAGACAAGTCATTTCACTGATTAAATGATGCTGGTAGCAGATTCCCTGACATCAAAATAAGCAGTCACTTAATTTGCCTGAACAAGTGCAAAACACTAATTTTTTTTTAAAGAAAAAGTCCACAGGGGCAGCTGGGTGGCTCAGTGGATTGAGAATCAGGCTCAGAAATGGGAGGTCCTGGGTTCAAATCTGACCTCAGACATTTCCCAGCTGTGAGACCCTGGGCAAGTCACTTGACCCCCATTGCCTACTCCTCATTGCTCCTCTGCCTTGGAACTGATACACAATATTGATTCTAAGACAGCTGGTAAGTGTTTAAAAAAAATAAAAGTCCAATAGTCAGCTGGTTGTTCTGTCTACCCAATGCCAAAATTCATTTGATCTATCTCAACTGACTTGATGGTATGGACTGTTTGTGTTGGCATCGAGAAATCACAATCTGGGTGTCTGCTTCTCATGTGCTGTGAATTCTCTCTCAGGACTGTCATCGGTTTCTTCTAGTGTGGAGAGGATTTGATTCACAGATGGGAGCATCTCAGCTATGCCATTGATTAAAGAGTCTTCAAGGCAGCTGCATTCCCCTCACGTCACACAGGCACTGCTAGCTGCGAGACAGTGAACTTGGCCACGGATGTGGGGACCTTCTTTCTGTTTTGTGTCTGTGGCTGAGCAGTAGGGAGAGCCTGGCATTTCTCTGTCATATCTGGTTATTGCCAAGAACCCGGGAACAAATTAAAAAAAAGTTTTACTGATGTCTTGTTTTTCCGTCAGTCATTTCTAAATGTCACAAAGGCCACACTTTGGTTGAATCTTCCCTTGTAACAAAGAAAAGCCTTTAAACAAAGATACTGGATACAGTGACTGAATGGAACAATGTATGTGCTATTTGATCCCCATGGTCCCTAGCCTGCTATTGCCCTGATTGATTTTTTAAAGAACCATTTTCCAAGCCTTAATTTCCTTCTTTATTCTTCCCTCCCCCTCTTCCTCCTTTTCTTCTTCCTTCTCTTTTTCTCTTCTTCCTCCTTCTTCCTCTTCCTTCCTCCTCTTCCTCCTCCTCCTCTACTCCTCCTACCTCTATCTCCTCTTCTTCTTTGTCCCCTTCTTTCTCCTCCTCTTTCTCTTTTTTCCTTATCTTTATCACCATCTATAGTGGCAACAGCATTCTCTTCTGATCCTTTGTATTCTAATGTATTAAAGATCATGGACCCATAGGTTTAAGGCATGGTAGAGGACCTATAGCCCAGATCCCTCATTTTATAGATGATAAAACTTGGAGGCAAAGAGATTAATCAACTTTTCCAAAGTCACATAAACATTCAGTGGTAGAAGTGATATTTGAGTCCAGATTTTCTGACTCCAGGCATAATGTTTTGTGCAAAATGTATAGTTACTAAATGTTTGCTCAGTAGATGAACAAAGATTTAGTAGGAGTTGATTTGCTTGTAGCCTGGAGTACTGAGACATACACAGTCCCTGCTTTGAGTCTTTCTTGCCCTGAACAAAAATCCTTGTAGGCTATCCTTCCACCAATTTCAAGTTTTTCTAATTCGCAGTGAAACTCCATTTTGATTCCCTGTTTTTTCTTTCTTATTTTCTCTAAAAGAAATGAAATTCCTCAGTCCTAATGCATCACTTTGTTCATCTTACCTTGCTTAGAGACCTTCAATGGCTCCCTACTCCCTACAGGAAAAACTCCAGATTCCTTAATCTGGCATTCAAGAATCTTTACAATCTTACTTTAATTTACATTTCCAGTCTGACCATTCTATTGTCCTACAAGAACTCACTGCTGCATTCAGATTCGCCCCTAAACATGATTTTAGCTTCCAACCTCTATGCTTTTGCATGGCAACTAGGCAGCTAGGTGGTATAGTAGATAGGAATCCGAGTGAAGAAGACCTGAATTAAAATCTAGTCTTAGACACTAACTTAGTGATTGTGGGCATATCACTTCATATGCGATAGTTTTCTCAATTATAAAATGGTGATAGTAGCATCTACTTCCCAGGGCTGTTGTGAGAATCTAATGAGATATTTGTAAAGCACCAAGTGTGATTCCTAGAATGTAGTAGGTGCTTAATAAGTGCTCATTCCCTTCCCTTCCCTCTTCCCTTTTCTTCATGCCTTGCCATTCATCTGGGACATCTTTTCTTCTTCCCTTCGCCCATCCAAATTCCAGTTATTATTCATCATCAAGTTTGAACCTTACCTCCTCTGTAAGACCCTCCCTGGTTATCCTGGTGTTAAGTGATCTCTTTCTCTTCTATATACCAAAAGCAGGTACTATCTCTTCACTTCTTTGAGTATTAATCACATTTGTAGTGTGGCATTTCACTTGTTGTAAAATATAACTTCTTGGAGAGCTTGCATTGTTTTGTCCTTATATCCCTAGTGCCTACACAAGTAGGTGTTTAATAAAATCTTGTTGAATTTCACACAGGAGGCCTCAATCACAGTGAATTGAATTGGATTGTTATTGGTGGCCCTTTTCCTACTCCATCTCAATTCACTGATTTATTTCCTCCCACCTCCAAACTTTAACACATCATATTTTCTCTTACTATCCTTTGCTTCTACCATTCTGTTCAGTTATATCCCTCTTTTCTGCCAATATGATGACTCCCACCATCAAGCTTTAGCCCATAGTCTGTGTATTCAGAAAAACCAAGGTCCATTTCTTTACAAAAATTTTAAACTATGTTTTACATGGTTACACCTGTATCAGATTGCTTGCCATCTCCCAGAGGGGGGATGGAAAGAGGGAGAGAATTTGGAATTCAAAATTAAAAAAAAAAGAATGTTAAAAATTGTTTTCACATGTAATTGGTGAAAAATATCAAAGAAGAAAACATTTGTTTATGATGTTGATGTCACTTTGTTCATTGCTGGGCCTGTCTGCCAAGTCTTTACAGTATGTCCCTTCAGGCTATACTAATTTTCCATTTAAATTTCCCTTTTATAGATATTATTTTGTGAATCTCTAATCTGAGCATATTGATCCTGATTCTTTTGGAATATGAGTCTTTGAATCAGTTTGCTAGTAATTCACACAACCAACTTTGCAGATTTCTAGGAAATCCAAGCATCTAAGAGGTAGCATCAATGTATTAACACCCCCCAACCCCGCCACCTTTCCCACCAAGTATCGGTTTTCTTTCTCATTTTCCATCATCTATAAGGCTTTTTATCACTTTTACTTGTGGGTACTTCAACACTGATTGCCTTTAGAATGACAATGAATTTCTATGGTAAGCATTTAGGAAGGCAGTATAAGCCCAATTTTCTTTGATCTGCCATCTTTGTTATCTTAGTTATGGCTGAAAAAAAAGGCTCATGCTTGATCATAATCTCTGGGAATCCTTTGAAGGTGGTGTACCAAGGCCAGACTACTTACATCCTTGTTCTTTTGTTATTGTTCTTTACCATACTTTAAAAAAAATACTTGCCTTCCATCTTGGAAGATTTGAACCCAGGTTCTTCAAACTTCAGGCGTGGCTCTCTATCCACTGTGTTACGTAGTTGTCCCGGTACCATATTTTTCTTCAAAATGAGCCAATCTGTCTTTTTTATCTGGCTATCACCTGACAGTCTATTGTCTGTGGTGAAGTAAAGAAGCCCTACATTAGAATTCCACCCTATGGAAAATGAGGGGATGCCCTCTGATTGGGGAATGACTGAACAAATTGTGGTATATATTGGTGATGGAATACTATTGTGCCCAAAGGAATAATAAACTGGAGGAATTTCATGTGAACTGGAATGACCTCCAGGAATTGATGCAGAGTGAAAGGAGCAGAACCAGGAGAACATTGTACACAGAGACTGATACATTATGGCACAATAAAATATAATGGACTTTTCTATATACAGCAGTGCAATGATCCAGGACAAACTAGAGGAACTTATGAGAAAGAATGTTATCCACATTCAGAGGAAGAACGGTGGGAGTAGAAACACAGAAGAAAAACAACTGCTTGATCACATGGTTCAATGGGGATATGATTTGGGATGTAGACTCTAAATGATCACTCTAGTGCAAATATTAATAATATGGAAACAGGTCTTGATCAATGACACATGTAAAACCCAGTGGAATTGTAGGTTGGTTATGGGAGGATGGGTAGGAGGAGGGGAGGGAAAGAATATAATTCTTGTAAACATGGAAAGATTCTAAATTAACTAATTAAATAAAACTTAAAAAAAAGAATTATACCCTGGATACTTTGTAGCTATGTGACCCTAAGAAAATCACTTAACATTTTTCAGCCCAAGTCTCCTCATGGGCAAAATTGGGATAATAATAGCACCTTCCTCCCAGTGTTGTAAGGATCAAATGAGATAATCTATATGAAGCACTCTGCATTCTTAAAAGCACTAGGTAAGTATGAGTTACTATTCTGATTATTCCAGAGCAAAGCCCTCTGTTGCTTTTACCCTCTTCTTTCTTTCTATCAATGCTGTTATTTCTCTTTTTTAAAATTTAAAATTAAAACATTTTTCAATTAATGAAAATCTTCCTCCCTTCACACTTCTCCCACCCTAGTTGAGTACTGATATTTCCTCATTGTCTATACTGCCTTTTATTGGGGTGTAATTACCTTCCCTATGTCTTTTGGCTAGATCTATTTTTACTTTGGCTTTTTCAGATATCACGATTGTGACTCCTGCCTTCTTTTTATCAGTTGGTGCCCAATATATTTGGCTCCATCTTCTTACTTTTACCCTATGCATGTCTACCTTCCTCATGTGTGTTTCTTGTAGATAGCATATGATAGGGTTTTGGTTTCTAATCCACTCTGCTATTTGCTTGCGTTTTATGGGTGAGTTCATTCCATTCACATTCAGAGTTATGATTACCAGCTATGTATTTCCCAGCATTTTGATTTCTACTCCTAGTCCTGCCTTTTCTTCTTTCACTATTTCCTTCTACACCAATGTTTGGTTTTAATCAGTCCCCCTAATTCCCACCCTTATCTTACTTCCCTTTCTATCCCCCTCCCTTCTTATTCCCCTCTTATTTTCTTTAGTTTTTTTAAACTACCCCCCACCCTCTCCCTCCCTTGTATTGCTTCCCTCTTCACCAGTCCATTTGTTACCCTTTTACTTTCCTATAGGATGCAAATCAATTCTCTGCCCCAATGTATTTGATTGTTCTTCCCTCTTTGAGTCAATTTCAATACACATAAGAATTGAGTATTTTCTATCTCCAACTTCTTTACCCTTCTAATGTATTGATGTTCTCCCCCCTCCAGCAATGTCCTTCTTTGTGGCATATAAATTTACTCCATTTTGTTTCTTTTCCCATTTCATTTAGTATTATCCTCTTTTAAAAGCTCTAATTGTATTTGTATATATATGTATTTATGCATACATATATCTATATACATATTTATATCTTGGCATTTCATCCTATATAGTTTGTCACTGTTCCCTCTAAGTATACTTCTTCTAGCTACCCAGGCAATAATAACAATTTTTAAGAGTTACCAATAACCTCTTTTCTTATAGGGATCCATATAATTTTTAACTTATTGGGTCTCTTAAAAAAGTTTTTGTTTTGTTTTGTTTTCCTTTTTTTCCCTCTTTCTTAATTACCTTTTGATGATTCTCTTGAGTTCTGTGTTTGGGCATCAAATTTTCTGTTCAGGTCTGGTCTTTTCTTTACAAATGCTTGGAATTCTTCTATTTTAATAACCATACTTTCCCCTGTAAGAATATAGTCAGTTTTGTTGGGTGGTTGATTCTTGGTTGTAGACCTACTTCCCTTGCTTTCCAGAATATCATATTCCATGCCTTTTGGTCTTTCAGTGTAGATGCAGCCAGATTCTGTGTTATCCTCACTGTAATTCCATGGTATCTGAATGACTTCTTCTTAGCAGCTTGTAATATTTTTTTCCCTTGGTCTGATAGTTCTTGAATTTGGCTATAACATTCCTGGGTGCTGTCAGTTGGGGATTAAGTACAGGAGGTGATCTGTGGATTCTTTCAACCTCTACGTTTTCCTCTTGTTCTAGAATATCAGGGAAGTTTTCTTGGATAATTTCCTGTAGGATGATGTTCAGCCTTTTTCTTTTGTCATGGTCTTCCGGTAGACCAATGATTCTTAAGTTGTCTTTCCTGGAATGATTTTCCAAATCTTCTATTTTGTGAATGAGGTGCTTCATATTTTCCTCAATTTTTTCATTCTTTTGATTTTGTTTTTATAGTGTCCTGCTGCCTTGTGAAATCACTTGCTTCTAATTGTTGTATTCTGGTTTTTAAAGTCTGGATTTCATCCCTGGCTTTTTGGTCATCCTTCTCCTTCTGATCTTTCATCTTCTTTGCCTCATTTTCAAGATGATTAATTTTGACTTTCAAGACACTGTTTTCTGTTTCTATATGACTTATCTTGCTTTTTAAGTTCTTTTCCCAGTTGTCTTCAGCCTCTCTTAATTATGTTTTGAATAGTATTTTGAGTTCTTCCAAAGCCTGTATCCAATTCGCTGGAGTTTCTGGTTTTTTTTTTTTTGCTTGGTGTTCCTTTATCCTTATCTGTTCCATTTGCTCTTAGTTTATTGCCTGGATAGAAGCTGTCAATTGTAATTTCTTTTTTCTTTTTCTGTGGTTTGCTCATACTTACCCCTTCTTTACTCCCTGTAGTTGTCTGTACTTTTGCTGCTCTCATTTTATGTTGAATCTGTGTCTTGGGGCTTTTCTGTCAGCCTTCATCCTTGGAGCTTAGTCAGCAAATCTCTCAATGCAGTCTGTGGGGGAGGGGTGTTGGAGCTTGAGCTTCCAGACCCTCTGAAGGCTTTGATGAGATTAAGCTCAGTTGAGTTGCAGAGCTGGATGTACCCTGAGGCCAAAACCTCCAGAAAGGGGAGGAGGCAATATGGAGTGTCTCCACTGCTGCAACTAGGTTGCCCGCTCTGCACTTCTCCAACTGCTTCCCCACTGCCTGTGTTCGAAGCTCTGAGCCTGCCACAGCTTTGCTCACAAGGTACTCCCTCCAGCCCAGTAGCCTTGTCCGCCCAGAGGTTCCAGCTACTGCTGAAGGTTCAGTGTTCTAGGTGGAGGAGAGGTCCTGGGACCTTTCTTCTTCCTTCCCCTTAAACCCGAGTGTTCTCAAATTCAGGCTTTTGGGGATGTACCTTTTAAGTTGAATCCTGCAGGAGGGTTCCTTGGCTCTGATCTGTTGTTAGGTTTGATTTTTCAGTCCCCTAGGAGCATTTTGTTTGTAATCAGTAAGGAAGGGTTTTCAGAGGTCTGAACTTTCGCTGCCTCTACGCTGCCATCTTGACTCCACCTCCTCCCTCTGAAAAACAGAGACAAAACCCTTGTAACAATTATGCAGTCAGAAAAACCAAATTCCAGCATTAGCTATGTCTAAAAAAATATACATCTCAATCTGTACCCTGTATCATGACCTCCCTGTCAGGAGATAGGTAAGTAGCATTCAACAAGTCAGTCTGTAAACATATATTAAGCACCTACTAAGTGCCAGGAATTGTGTTAAGTGCTGGGGAGTCAAAAAGAGATAAAAGACAGTCCCTGCCCTTAAAGAGCTTATAGTCTCATGGCGGAGTCAGCAAGCAACCAAATATTACAAACAAATTAAATACAGGATAAATAGGAAATATCATGTTTCCTAATGAGATTTTTGGGATTGTGGTTGGTCATAGGGTTGGTTAGAGATTGTAAGAGTTTTCAAAGTTGTTTATCCTTACCTTGTTATTATTGCCTAAGTTGTCCTCCTGGTTTTGATCCCCACACCCAACTGAAAAAGAAAGAGAAATAAGACCCATAGTTAAGCAAAATAAATTCTGCCATTGGACATGTCCAAAAAATATATGTCCCAATTTAATGACTTAACCTCTGTTTGCCTTAAACCTTTGGAGATGTAAATGGCAAACCACTCCAGTATCTTGCCAAGAAAACCACATGGACAGTTATTGGTGTGTCATGATCCACAAGATGGAGAAGAGTTGGACACAACTCAGTGACTGAACAACAACAAACTATATGCCAGGCAGTGTGCTAAGTGCTGGGGAAACAGAGGCAAAGGCAGTCACTGCCCTCAGGGAGCTTACAATCTAATGAAAGAGTCAATGAACAAACAAATATGTGTGAACAAACTACCTACTAGATAAATAGATTTCTGGAATCCTGTTTATCATTGTGTTGGTGAGAGTTCATAGAGTTCCAAGTTTGTCTTTACATTATTGTTATTACACACATTGTTCTCCTGAGTTTGCTTCCCTCTCTGTATCAATGCATAGAAGTCTTCTGAGTTTCTCTGCAACCATCCCCTTCATCATCCCCTTACTTTAAGATTATCCCATCACATTCATATACTATGACTTCTCCCCAACCAATGGGCACCCCTTTAAATGCCAGTTCTTTGATGCCATAAAAAGACTAGTATGTAGATATTGTTTGCTTTTTGCTCACAGACCTGCTGTGTTCAGTGAAAAATCCTCTCTTGGTCTTGGCAGACTGGTCTGTTGTGTTCCCACTCTGTTTTGTTTCAAAGCATGGAGAAGAGAAAAAGATAAGTGGAAAGGGGGTGGAGATGGGCCTACCATGTAAGTAAGATTAATAAAATCAGCAGAGGGAGGAGGTGGGCAGGCAGAAAAAATATTTTAGGGGGGCCACAGGAAAAGAGAACAGTAGAAGGAACAACAAAAGAAAAAAAATGTGCCTACATTAGTGTGCTATAATTTTCTCAAAGTATTGCCATAGAAATTGAATTTCATCCTCTCTGCCACGCATAAATTTGAGGAGAACAATTTACCTGTGCTGTTCATTTCATGTCATCAGTATTCTCTCCTCTCTCGAGTAGGACCCATTTCCTATATTATCATCTTGGACCATTCAGCATTGATTTCTTCACACTGATTTTTACTGCCAAGTGTCCCCTTTTAAAGTCAGAAGGCTTCATTAAGTATATGTTTTATTTTGCATTGCCTGTTATTTCACCCTTTAGTTCATTAGTTTGCATTCAGAATTCTCAGGCCCAAATCAATAGCTTGGATGTAGAGTATACATCCTGCTTTCTCTTTTCAACATTAGCAATTCCTTTCTCAGACTATATTTTTTCTTTTTCAGGAAGTTGTTCTGGGTGATGAATAATTAGTGTGTTTAGCAGAACATTAGCAGCTCTCAAATCTTATTCAACAAGGAACAAAGCACCCCCTGGGATGGAAAGATTGAGATAAAAATTAGTTATGGGAACTCCTCTTAGAAGAACAATGCCTTCTCTTTCTCCCTCCCTCCCTCCCTCCCTCCGTCTCTCTCTCTCTCTCTCTCTCTCTCTCTCTCTCTCTCTCTCTCTCTCTCTCTCTCTCCCTCTCCTTTTTCCCACCTCCCTCTTTCCTTCCTTCCTTCCTTCCTTCCTTCCTTCCTTCCTTCCTTCCTTCCTTCCTTCCTTCCTTCCTTCCTTCCTTCCTTCCTCTGTCCCTCCCTCTTATAACTATAACTCTTCCACATATTGATTATATAATTGGGAAATTTGCCCAGATTTTCTGTTTTGACTTCTATATGATGAGGCAACCTTTTAGAAGTAGTCCATTATAGTTTTGATTATCACAGTGCCTGGTGTAGAGTAGGTGTTTATTGACTTGACTTTGATTGATGCTGCAAAATACTCTTATGCCAATGTAATGAGTTGGGATTTTAATATCGATTCACAGTCATAGTCTTAAGCCATGAAAACTTGAATCCTACATCCTATAACTCTTATTTGAAAAACAAAAGTGATATGAATATTTTGTACTCTGTACCTCACAAGTGGTTGTATTCATATCACCTCCATTTTTCATCTAAGAGTAATAGGATGAAGGGTGAGGGACAATGATACAACAGGTGTCTTTAAGTATTTCAAGGACCTCATGTGCAGGAGAGACCAGTCTTCTGTTTGACCCTGTAGGGCTACACTAGTAACAGTGGGTAAAAGTTCCAAAGACAGAGACTGAAGCCAATGTCAGGAAAAATATTCTAACCATCCAAATCATCTCCAAGTGAAATGATGGTCTTCAATAGGCAGGGATGACCACTTGTCAGAGATGTTATAGAGGAAATGCTGAGCAGAACACACTGGACTAAAAGGTGGATTCTGGCATCTATTCTAATTTGATTTTGTCTCTGGACTTCCAAATCCAGGACTCTTCCTTTATACCATTTTGATGCTTCTCTAAAATGGATGAATACTTGATTAGCACCTTTCTGGTTGTCTGTCATCCTGACTTTGTTCCTTTTAGAAATCAGCAGTTATTTCCTCTACTTTGCCTGCTGTAGACTCTGAATGAGACTTCTGACTTGCTCATACCGAGTAAATAAGACTGCCTAAAGGGGAAGAGAAAGAGAAAAAGAATGTTGGAATGTTACCTTTGGGTCCCATTAATAGTATCAGTCAAATAACGAAGCCCTCAAGCAGGCTGCCAGCCACACAGACCTGAAAGGAACAGATAATTAGTTGTAAAGGAAAGAGGAAAACATCTTCCCCCTTCTCTCTTTCTCCTGTCTCTCTGTCTCTCTGTCTCTGTATCTCTCTGTTTTTCTGTTTTTCTGTCTCTTCCCGTTTGTCTCTGTCTCTGTCTCTGTGTCTCTGTCTTTGTCTCTCTCTGTCTGTCTCTGTCTCTGTGTCTCTCTCTCTCATACACACACACACACACACACACACACACACACACACACACACAGATACATCCTTCCCCTCCTCCCCTTTCTCCTTCCTTCTCTCCTTCCCTCTGTCTCCTTTCTTCTTACCTCCTTTCCTCTCTCTGTCTGTTTTTCTCTCTGTCTGTCTGTCTGTCTCTCTCTCTGTCTCTCTCCTTTCTCTGTCTCTCTGTCTCTCTCTTTTTCTCTTTCTGTCTCTGTCTCTCTGTTTCTGTCTCTCTCTGTCTCTGTCTCTGTCTCTCTGTCTCTCTCTCTGTCTCTGTTTTTCCTCTCATCACAGAACAAACTGAAAATCTCTTTCAAGTTCATGGAGGGCTTGTATCCTTAGAGCAGTAGTAGGCCCTGAGGGTTTTGTTGAGCACAGGAACCCCTGCATCATGTTGAGCCTGGAGAGGGGTTTAACTGGTATTCTCTTTGGATTAAACTAGGAGACTCCAGCTTTTAAAGATTAATGAAAAAACTTCAGACTATATAGTATGACGCCTTTCTTTAGCTAGATTGCAAAGCAGTTGAAAGGTCTGAGTCAAAAGCAAACTGTTCTCATTTTTCTCAACATAAATCAATTCTTATACCTTATGTTTCCTAGGCAGAGTGATGTTCCCAAGAAAATATTGACAGCTAGTAATTAGCTCATCTGTTTGCTCTTCTCTTGGCTGGAGGAGGAAGAACACCATCTGAAAACTCCTTTATGAATTTCTTGTGTCTATTTTGCATTGGATGGACTAGAACTTCAATACCTGAACCAAGTAATTAATGTTGTGAATCTAGTAACCTGCCTTTAACTAGAACCATTGTGGTTGATAACGAAGATGATGATAATAAGGGGGAGCTAATGTTTGCATTGAATTATATGTCACTAAAGTAACCTTAAAGTAACATTTGGAGTCTTGTTTATTTTTATGAAATAAATTCTTTGGTTAAGGCAGCTAGGTTCTGACCACAGCGAGATGAAGACTAATTCACCTCTGTCTTTTCTCAAGATTCTGCCCTTAAAGGGTATTAACAGAGTCCTGGATTTCTGCCCATAGTACATTTTAGGTTTTGGTCTACTCAAATGTGAGGTTACATCATACTAGGATTTAAACCATCAAATCCAACCTTTTCATTTTATAGGGGAGAAAAAATTGTCATCTGTAGAGGAAAGACATTTCCAGACATTCCAGGAGGAAGATAGTTAAGTGGCAGGGTTGGCATTTGAACCCGAATCTCCTGGTTCCAGACCCAGTGCTCTTTCTATTATGCCATACTGTAAAAGTAATGGACAAGTAGTGACCTGATGCTCAAGGAAACATTCTGCCTAGTGATCTGGCATCATGAAGATTTATTTATCTTGCTTTGTCCAGGCAGTCCAAGCTTAGGCAGACAGAACTCTCATTTCTAAGTACTAGTACCCCCCTTTTTTTTCTACTTAAAAATAAAGATAAGGCCTAGACCTTTTTTTGGGATTAGCTACAAAGCAGCCAAGGATTCTTGGCAGGAAGCAAATCAGCTTGTATGTCTGATTGTGAGCACTGGTGACAATCACAGACCATTCATTTAGAGCTGGGGGGACCTTTCATGTATCTAGATTTGTTGAATTTTATTTGCAACATTCTAAGTTTCTTGAGAGGTGGAGCTATTCCCATTTCTGTTCTTCATCTTCCAAGTGTGTAGACTATGAGTATCCTCTGTTCAGTACTATTATTTCAAAATCTGAAGGAAAGGTAACCCATTGGAAGTCCCCACCACCTTGATGTTTAGCTGCCTCCAATCCCACCACACTGATTTTTAGTTGCTGTCAGTCCTACCAGACTGGATTCCTACTAGGTCTGTAGGAAATTTTAATGTCTCATCTGGAAAAGAGAAGAACTAAGGGAAACATGATAGCTGTTTCAAACATGAAATGTTGACCTGTGGAAGAGTGATTTTAGCGAGAAAGAGGAACCTAGTAGGCAGAAATTAGCCTTAGAGTCAGGAAAATCTGGGTTCTGCCTCTAATACATACTGACTGGGTAGTGTGACCCTGGAAAGTTCTCAGGGCGACTCTAAGTTGTAGAACAGGTGCTAAACTTGCATTGGTAAAAGGCATTTCCCCAACAGAAATTTCCTGTACTTAGGAAATCAGGTCTGTCCAAAAAGAAAAAAAATATTGTATTTGCCTCTAGAGGTCAACTTATAATCAATGGCTAAAAATCACAGGCAGGTTGATAAGGAAAAACTTCCTAATTTATTTTTCACAATGGAATGGGGCTACCCTGGAAAAACAAAATCTGAATAATCATTGAGCTTGTCATACAGAAAATTGATTTACCACTTGGGGACTGCTAAGGATGGTTCAGTAATTTTAGGAATAGGGACAGGGCTTGTTCACTAATGCACCAACTAGTCTGTGGATTATTTGAGGATATTTCATTACCTTTGCTAGTTTGAGGCATATAAATGAAAAAAAAACCCTAAAATTTGCATTCATCCATTTTGAGCTTTAGTTCTCAATACTCTGCTCAGTCACTCAATGATGCTGAAGTATCTAGACTTTCTGAATCACTTTGATACAGTCAAAGATTTATGTAGCCAGTAATTTGAGGAGGTGCAAACTTCAGGTCTAAATCTCTGTGGCTTCATCGATGCAGGTGAGGCATTCTGTCCATCCACACAGGTTATAATCCTTCTTTACTCGAATAGATTATTACATAAGTAGATGCAACCAAATATTCATCAGTTGGTGGCCAACCTGGTAATGAGACCTTTATGAACTTAGCTAGCATGGGCTTTGGATAGTCCTTGGACGGGTCCTGCCAGCAGGGCCATACTTGAAGTCCTTCCAGCTTGGTACATGCCAGAACTTAAAGTCTTTTTTTGGTGCAGCTTTGGGGAAACCAGAGCCATTTTCATGTCACAGTAAAACATGAGAGTAGGACTTTCATGGATGAAGGGATAATAATCATTTCATAAAATGATCCTTCAATTTATAAAATGATTTAGCAGAAGACTCCTTTAGATAGCGATTTCCTGAGTTTTTTTTTTTAAGAGCACAGATATGGATCTATATCTTTATCTGGATCCTAGCCAGGTACTACAGTGGATAGAATGTAGGACGTGGAATCATGAAGAGCTGAGTTCATATCCCACCTCAGCACTTGCTAGCTGAATGACCCTGGATATATCAGTGACTCTGTGCCTCTGTATAATAGTGATCTATATAATAGTGATATTACTAGCATCTATTTCACAGGGTTATTTTGAGGATCAAATGAGATAGCATAAAATGGTGTTTTATATGTATAGATACCAGCTATTGTTACAGCTATTATATAAAACAAGGTCTATGCTTTTACTTGACATTTGGCAATTTTCTTTTCGGTAGTAATTGCTATGTTTTGGTCTATTCTGTTGTAAAATTATTTTCTTTGTTTTAATTCGATTCTTATAATCTTTAGTCCACTAGTGTTTACTCTTCAGGTTTCAAATACATATGATAATGGTAATGGAATCAGATAATCTTAGAGCTAAAGGAACCTTTGAGATGAATGAGTCCATTTCTCCCATCTCACAGGTGAGGAAATTTGGCCACGAAAGTGATTTATTACAAGAAATGATTTAGCTAAGGTCACACAGCTGTGTCCCAGTCCAAAAAACCTTAAATGCTAAAATTTGATTATATTTTCACACTTTGTTGTTGTTGTTCAGCTGTTTTGGTCATATCTGACACTTCATGACCTCTCTGGGGTTTTCATGGCAAAGATACTGGAGGGATTTGCAATTCCCTTCCCAAGATCATTATACAAATGAAGAAAGTAAGGCAAACAGGATTATGTGACTTGTCCAGGGTCACCCAGCTAGTGAGTATCTGTCTGAGTCTGAATTTGAACTCAGGAAGAAGAGTCTTCCTGACACCACACTGGCATTCTACTGACTGTACCACCTGCTAAATTTTTAAAAATATGTGCGATTCTTGGTAATTCATACCAAAATATCTTTCCTTTCCATTTTCCTGAATAACTGAGACTTGCTTTATTTCCAAAGCTAACATCTAGTGTACTGTATATTCCATATTATGGTAGGTCAAAAGCTGACTCCATATATCAAACCCGTTAAAGAGGTGGTAATATCAGCAAATGCTCCTGCTCTGAGCATCTCAGTGTCCTTTGTCTTATTAATATTACATTCTTGTGGAAGAAGGAGAAGTTATTATAACCTTTGTTTTTCAGTGGAAGCTTGGGAATGTAGCAGGAAACTGGATGCTCTTTTCCATTTTCCTGCTTTTTCTTTCTTTCCACCAGATTTTGAATTTCAGTAATGATCTCTGAAATACTACTGATAAGTTCCAACTTGTGATGAGTGGAATGGGCAGACATTTGAAATCCCTTGACAGTATGGAAATTATAAACAAAAATACTCTATAGAGATAATTCATAATTTCCTCTTTTTGTTTTCCCTCCCAGTTCTATTTTTTTTAAACATTAAATGTAATTCCTGGAGCATGTTGTTTGTGTCCTCTAAGAGTCCATCTGCTCATGCTACTTATCCCCCACCTGAAGCCATGATGTTCCATTTGGAGCATCATAATCATTTTCACAGCAGCTCAATGTGATTTCACACACAGCAGATTATGACTTCAGGTGGAGATTGGGCAGAGCAAAATGATTAACCCTTTAAGGACAGAGATTCCATTTCATTCCAATTTCCTTAGCAACCAAAAGTAGAGAGGGAGATGGACAACTTAAATCAATCAAGGGCATTGGTGGGGGGGATCCCATTTAAATGTTCAATTTCAAATGTCCAAACAGACTATCATGGAGGCATAAGAGTTTTCCAATTTTGTTAGTTCCTTGAGAGCACGGGCTGTATTATCTTTGTATCCCCATTATCCAAAATAATTCCTTGCAGATAAGAGGTACTTAATAAATGCTTGTTAAATCGAATTGTAGCTAAGATTAAAAAAGAACTAGGTTTTTTAGAAAGAGAAAACAAGAATCTAATTATGAGGAATGAATGAATGGAAGAAAAATAACTCATTAGCTATTTACTGAGTATTAGACACTGTTCTAAATGTGGCAATGCCAAAACAAAAGTCTCTGCTCTCAAGGAATTTAAGTTTTAATAGGTGGAGACAACTTACCTCAGGTGGATGTGGTCCAGGAAAGAGAGTTTTGTCCTGGAAAGCCTTTGGGATAGTTGATCTATAGATTAGTTGGTTGACAATGCCTCTTCCAGTAGCAATAGAAGCATGGATTTGATTTCTGTGTCCAGAGTAACAGCTAGAATTGAGATGGAGAAGATAGTAGAGAAAGAGTATTATTAGTAAAGATGGCAAGTGAATGGCTGAGTGTGATGTGAAGTGTGAGCCAGCTAGATAATACAGGCTAGTTAAATTTGCACTTACTAATCAAGACATCTCAGGTCCAGGCTGGAAGTAGTGATTAACATAAAAGATGGAGGTTGGCCCCCTCTAAAGATGAAGTCCTGGCCCAGAATGATGAGCAATGTCCCACATGACCAAAAGAATGCTACAAGGCGAATAATGAATTCCTTGTAAGTGCAGATTTCTGAATAAGTTGATTTTAAAGGTGAATGTTTAGGTTCTTGTGATTGTAGGAGGTGGCGAGAAGGAAAACTTTTATGTGTATGTGTGTTTAACAAGATCAATGCTGGATTAATATTTAGAATTTTCATTTACTTTCCAGGTAGAGAATTAACCCAAATGACTTGTCATATTGCCAAAGATAGCTTGAGAAAATTCTACAGTGGTCTATATGCCCATATCTCTCCCGTCTCCATCATTATTCCCAAGTTGCCACTGAAAACTAAAAATTATAATGACTACCCCATTTTTTTCACAAGGATGTAGTATTAGTGAAGCAAAACATGCAAAGACATTCAGATCAGTGGCATTTAACAATAAAATACCCTCTAGAACATGTTTTAGCATATGGAAATAGCTATTGGCCCACTATAATATGGGCGGTAGTTACAGAAATGAAAGCTCTTTATGGAAGTGGAGGATCCTATTTTTTGTATTTTGTAGCTTGACAAAGTTAGCTTATGTCCCCAGAGAATGATTTAAGTCTCCAGCCCAATCATAAGACTCATGCCCAAGAGACATTCAGGAATAAAATTCTTCCCCTTTTGAATTTTGGATTCCTATCAAGATTTGGAATCTCACCTAAAAATGAGTGTGTGTGAATCAAATCAGACACATTTCCTCATTATATTTGGTCAAATTTGATTTTTAATTTAATTATAGAAGTGGCTAAAGGATAGGGTCTAAAAGGCCCTTCCTTTCATCTTTTGAATAAAGGCAACTTCCTCCAAAAAACTATTGTCCAAAGATAGCAATAGACATTCATATCATTATAGAAAAAGCCCTCTCATTATCTAGTTGTGTTATTATTGTTATCAGGACTTTCCATCAAACCTCGAAAGGGAGTCATCTAATAAACATTTATTAGTGGCTGCTAGGTGCCTGATAGTAGAAAATTAGAGAGAACTAGATATACCCACTTTAATTAATTGACATAATCAGAAGTGTTATATAGCTGCAAGGGTGAAAATTACCTACTTGAAAAATCCTGGGTCAAATGAATTTTTGCAATTTCTATGTCTTTTTCCTGTCTCCTTGAATTACTATAATGATCATCAGAGTCTCAGTATTTTTCCTTCCCCAACTATGTGAATTTCTCTTCTCTTTTCCTAATCTTGGATCTATGAGCAGAATTAACTCTAGTTTATCAGTTATGACTCACTCAAGAAAGGAAACAGAGTTACTGAAGATCTTCCCAGAAGATACCAATCCAATGCGTGCCTCCAAACAGCACCCCACCCTTTCATGCTAGATATCCTCAAGAAGAAAAATGAGGAAAAATGCCAGAAAACATTTCCTCAATAACTCCTCTCAGCTCCTCCCCTCTCCAGGTGTCAATAGACTAAAATACCATTTAGATACATTTATAATGAGGACAGCTCATTACACAGGAGAAGACAGGATCAGAACTCAGGTCTTCTTCCCCCTAAATGTGAAAGCTTATCCACCGAAACACCTGTTTCAAATATAGAACTGATAGAAGGTAACTTTAGAGAAGTGGGACCAAGGGATAAGGAATATGACTCAGGAAGGTGTCATTTCAATTGAAAACCCCAAAGAACAATCATAGATTCCTGTCTTTCTCTCCTCACATGTATTCCATGTGAGTCAATTTAGACATTTAAAAACAGTAAGGGAACTCATTTATTTATTTAGCAACCATTAAGTTCCTACTACATGTCAAGCAAGAGGGACAGGATATAGTGTGAATAGATTTATTTCACAGTCAAGAAGACCCAGGTACTGAATAGATGGACCTGGACAGGTCACATCTTCTTAGTACCCTAACTACCTGTCTGAGACTCTAATTTGCAGAATAGATGCTGATCTCCACTGGCAGAAGATAGTTACTAATGGAGAGTTCAATAACAGTGAAATCCCAGTCCCCCAAATGTGTCCCGCACTGAGCCATTTTTCCCTGAAGATAGATTCTCCAGGGAACTTTAGCCTGACCTTCTTTGTAGAGGTTAGCCAACTTTATCTGAAGACACATAGGATTTTAGTTAGAAGGGCTTGAGAGATGTCACAATTGAAATATGTGAAAAGGAGAAACTGAGGCAACAAAGTTCAAAGTTCAATCAATTTTTAGCAAAGCTAGCAATTGTCAGTAAATGAGGTCCAAAACTCCAGTCAAGGTTGGTCTTTAAAGTGTTAGGATTTAATTTTAGCACTGTGGGCATTAACTGGTTATCATTGGCCAGAATAGGAGAATCAAGATTTTGCACAATTTAGGAATTTTTGCATAGCTTGGAATATCTGATATCTGTATTTCTTGTGGTACATTTGCCCTTTGCCCTATATAAGCATCTCCAAAAAATGGGTGGTGGGTGACTTAGGGAACTGTAATTTGTAGGCTTCAGGAGTTTGAACTCACATAATGAGGGAGAATAGTAACTGAATTAATCCTTAATAAAATAGTGTAACATATCACACTTTAACACTACAGTTATCAAATCCAACTTGTTCATTTTATGAATGAGAAAACAGAGACCCAGAAAGAAGATGTGACCTGTGCCAGGTTACAGAGCTGGGAAACTAGAGTCAGGACTCATGATGACTTCAGATTCAGTGTTCTTTCTTCCAGCTCATGTGTTGCCTCTGTCTAACTATCAGAGAATGATTTATGTCTTGAAAGAGTTTGGTGAAATGAGTCTGGTGGTTTAGAGATCTTGCCTCATGTTAGTTTTGCTTTGAAGTGGTATAGGCTGGGAAGGACTATTTCCCTCTGGTATTACAATAGTCCTCTATTTGAGAGTTCTGTTGACTCATCCTAGTTCTCAGACTTTCAGAGTCAGGGCAGACTTGGGGCAAAGGGGAAGGTAAAGGTGTTGTCACATGTCAGCAGGACCTTTTTTCTTTTAAGAAAAATTTGTTCTAAAAAATTATGAACTTAGAAAATGTGAAAATTTCCATATACAAAGAATATATAAATGATTGTGTTTAAACCTCTAATACATTTAGTATTTTAAAAAGTATGTGTCATATTTGGCACAGTAGTAACAAAATTGCCCTTTTTGGTTGTATCCTTTTTTGAATTTAATTCTGATTTCTGCATATTTAGAAAATATTTCATTGTTGCCCATCTTTCCTTCCTTCCTTCCTTCCTTCCTTCCTTCCTTCCTTCCTTCCTTCCTTCCTTCCTTCCTTCCTTCCTTCCTTCCTTCCTTCCTTCCTTCCTTCCTTCCTTCCTTCCTTCCTTCCTTCCTTCCTTCCTTCCTTCCTTCCTTCCTTCCTTCCTTCCTTCCTTCCTTCCTTCCTTCCTTCCTTCCTTTCTATTTCTCTCCTTCCTCTCTCTTTTCCCTTCCTTCCCCTTCCTCTTTCATCTTCCCCATACTTTTTACCTTCCCCTTCCTATATGCCTTCTCATTTCTCATTTCTCACTTCCCACTTCCTATTTCCCTTTTCTCTCCTCCCCTTCCCTCCTCTCCCTTCCCTTCCCTTCTCTTCCTTTTCCTTTCTTTCCCTTCTTAAAAAATCAGGCTAATTGGCTTAGTGGACCAGGAGCCATCTCAGATGAAGATGTCGGTTTAAGTCAAGCCTCTGACATATCACAGCTATGTGCCCCTGCCCAAGTCACTTCACTTCCCTGATCTCTAAGAAATGTTCTATGACAAATAAGTATAGTCAAGCAAAATAAATTCATACAGTGCTCATGTCTGAAAAATGTATATCTCATTTGGCATCTCTAGTTCATGACCTCTTTGCCAAAAGGTAGGAGGCATGACTCATCAGCAGTCATTTGAAATCATTATTGGTTAATTACATTGATAAAAATCTTTCAAAGTTGTTTCCCTTTATAGTGTTGCACACATGTAATAAATTGTCCTGCTGGTTCTATTTATTCTACTCTGCATCAGTTCACATAGATTTCCCCACATTTCTCTGAATCTACTATTTTCACTTTGATAGTTTGATAATTATTGAAACTATATTCAATGGAAATTTGCTGATCATTTCCCAAATGATGGTCATTGATGCTATTTCTAGCTATATAGCTATTTATTTACTATAATGAAAGAGGTGCCTCAAATATTTTTGTTTATATTGGTCCATTCCCTCTGCCTTTGAGTGTGTGTGTGTGTGTGTGTGTGTGTGTGTGTGTTACCAGTGGATCAAGGAGGATGGTTTAGTGTCATTTGAAGGTAGAGTTGCAAGTTGCTTTCTAGAATGGTTGGTCTAGTTCAGAGCTGTATTAATAGTGCTTTAATGTGTCTGCCTTTCCAAAGTTACTCTGGCAATAATCGTTTTCCTTTTTTTTTTCATTTTTGCCACCCTTATGGGTGTGAAATGGAAACCACAGTTCATTTTTCATCATCATAAGTCATCAATATGAATTGACATGGACTGAGCACACATATGAAGTTCTGTGTAGGTTTTCAGCATTTAGATATCTGTCCCCTTAAGGAATTTGTACTGTTAAGGGATATAGTATTTAAATTAATGTAGGTTCAACATTAATATGTATAATAAATTGAGGATGGAGGAGAAAGAAATTGCATATGGGGAATATTGCTACAAAGAGATTAGAATAGTCTTGTGATGATGAAAAGTTATGAGAGACTGGGTTCTGAGTAAGAAAATCAATTTATTGATCAGGTTAGCAATAACCAATAAATTAATTGGTTAGTGAGCTCGCTCTACAAATTTGAAACTCATTATTCAGCCCTCCCTAGACAGCCTTAGATATTTCTACTTTCTATTTACCTAATGAGCATGTGGGTAGACATCCTCTCAGGTCCTCCCTGATTCCTTTATGATGGCGGGAAAATGTTCTAACTTAGGTTTCCATTGTCTAGATGAAGAAATCAGGTTATGTTTGATTGAGTGACTATATCTAATTCATTTCAATGAAAGACCCAAGGGCATTGCCATGTTGCCTCCTTAGACATATTTGGCTGAGAATAGTTTCTGTTTACTAGACAGGATGGGACTCATAATCTCAATCTCAACTATCCCAATTTTAGAATCTGCTTTAGCCTAGGGAATGTGAGTGCATTCCTTGGATTGCCAGGAATAAAGGAATGGGGAAAGAGGCTTGGATGAAGCCCCAGTTGGAAAATTATACAAAGCATTACTTAGAAATAGAAATGATACAGCATTAGAAATAAATCTTCTCAGTCTAAATATGGGAGAAACAGATAGGAAAATCTGGCTGAAGCCAGTCCTGCTTCTGATACATGCTCCCTCTGGGCTGTGGGTAAGTTACTAAAACTCTCAGGGCCCTAGGCAACTCTCTTAGACTATAAATTATGAAGAGTTGCTTGATGATATTTTCCTTCATAGATGAGATTGCAGGCCATGGTTCTCAACCCTTACCAAAAAAGAGAATGGAGAAAAATAAGTCTTTGAAAGAAAGAGAATCAGATCTAAAAAGCCTCACATGCAGAGCAGTCCTAATCCCATCCTGAGCAAAGTTTTGAAGTAGAAGAAATTAATCTTTGATTCTGTCCTACTTTCCTTGATGTGGCTAGGCTCTCTGAGCTGCTTTTTGACTTCTAGAAGTGCCCACTGAATCATGAAGCCTAATAATCCCCTTTCTCTCTCCCTTCTTTTTTTCTTGTTAAAATAAATTTCTATTGATATCTTTTTTTCAATAATCAGAATTTCTTCCTCTCTTCCTCCCAGAGAGTCAGTCCTCATAATAAATATTTTAAAAAAAGAAGAAAGGAAGAAGAGACAAAAAATGAGCAAAATTGATCAATACATCAAATAACTTGGAAAATATATGTAATATATCACAGATGTGGACCTCCCACCTCTGTTAAGGAGTGTGGTACTCTTGTTTTACTCTATAAGGTTCAACAAAGGACTCCTACTGGTGAGAATGGGGTGGTACCATGATAGCCCTTTTATGTATACTGTGTTCTCAGCAAAATGGTTGTCTTACAATTTCATGTGATATTCCATCTGGAATGTGCTGTCCTCTCATCACTACCAATAATTCCTAGTTTCCTTCAGAAGTGAGCTCAAACGACCCCTCATTCCCAGGAGGTGTTTCCTCATCCCCTTAGTTTCCAAGTGTCTCTGTGCCCTGAAATTATCTTATATTGATTTCTTATATATTTTGCATAGTCCTGCATGTTTGCTTGTTGGTGCCTCAGATAGAATATAAGCTCTTTGCAGGCAGGGACCATTTCATTTTTATCTTTGTATAAAGCTTGGCACATACGTGCTTAATCAACGTTGGTTGATTGTTTGCTTGCCCACACTAGGACCTCTTCAAGAAGGCAAGTTCTTTCTGTTGGGTCTTGGCTGATCTGATCTTGGCTGATGCCTTGCCTTCCAGAAGGGATCCTCTTCCCCATCTCCTTGGACCCCCTGTTAAGATGATGATTGTTAATGCTGTCTCAGGGAAAGGATACACTTGATAAAACTCGATCACAAGGAGTCACCTGGGCTCTGGAGGGAAACAAAAGCTGGAATTTCAGGGCTGGGTGTCTTCAGGCAGGCTGTGGAGCTTTCTTATCTGTCACATCTGTAAAATGGACATGAGCTTACAGTAGTGACATAAGATCATACTGGGGATGGGGCAGTCCTAGTATTTTAAAGGCTGTGACAAACTGTGCTCATGATAAACAGATTATTGTTCTCTTCAATTTAATTGAGTTCTTGAGAGGTCATAGGAACAACATTATGAATTGTTCATTTCTTTCCTGATAAAACATTTGCAGCCAGTGCCTGCCCAACAGTTCATTAAGCAGGCTTTCTCTCTTCTCTAGCCTGAGTCCTGTGACTGCATGCTGTCTCTCTTCCTGATTTTTGACATTCAATGTGTTCTATAAAGCTCAGATTCTGCTTATCAATCATGTTCAGTATTAGGTTACTTGCAGAATAGAATCTTTACCGTTGATGTTTAATAACTGTGCCATGAAGATAATACAATAAAAATCCAAGAAACTTAATTTAGAAAGGCTTTTGACTCAAGCCTTGCATTTCCCTCCCCTTCTCAGATCTCTTATAATCCTGTCCCTTGGGCCAAGGAAAACCTCGTTTTCTCTCTTCCTTCTACTTGGTCTGTCCTTTTTTTGTGGGTTCTGGCCATGTCGTGTATCATCGGGCTCAGATGGTCTCTCAGTGTGGGGTGGCTGAGAGGAGAGATTACATTAGGAACACACAATGTCCTGAGCAGGGACAGTGCCTGATTGCAGCAGGGAGGTTGACGAGTGGCTGACTGCGGGAGCCAGGCTTGCTGACGGCAGCAGGTTAGAATCTGCCAGGATGGAGCCCTGTACATCATGGAGCTTGGTGAAGTGTGGAGGATAGATGACCTGCCTGAACTCATTGACCTTGACACAAGTGAAAAATGTCCTCAAGTTGTGTGGGGAGTTCCAAATGGTTTCCAGAAGCTTTGGAAGCGTCAGGGTCTTTTTAAAAATAGAATTCACTCCTGTTGGGGGTGACTGTTAGAGCAGATAAGCCATTTTTGGGGGTGAGGAAGATGAAAATACAAATTTACTCTTTCCATTTAAGAAGCCACGTGAAGTGGAATTCAACTATTTTGCAGTGTCTTTTTTGGGGGAGAAAAAGAATTATGTGAGCAACCTTCAAAATTTCGAGATTAAAACCTTATTAGTCAGCAGACACAGATGAGATAGCTATTTTACTTAATCACCTCATGTCACTGTGCTTCAGTATCTTCATCGGAAGGATGTAGGCAATAATAATGTTTGCTATCCCTGTGCTTGCTTGTCGAGGATGTGAGGAAAAAGGATGAGAGAATATTTATAAAGTATTGAGAGTTTCTTCAAAGAAGGATAACACAGAAATACAAAATATTATGATTATGACAAGGAGCAGCCTTGAATAACAAATGGAGGTATGGTCCTAGAGCCAGGGAGATATGGATTTAAGTCCTGCTTCTGATGCCTACTGGCCATGGCACCCTGGGCAAGAAACAACCTCTCAGGACCCTAGTCAGCTCTTGCTGTTCAGTCATTTTTCAGTTGCATCTCTTTGTGACTCCACTTGGCATTTTCTTGACAAGATACTATAGTAATTGGCCATTTCTTTCTCCAGCTCATTTGACATCTGAGTAAACTGAGGCAAATATGGTAAAGTGACTTGCTCAGGGTCACACAGCTAGTAAGTTTCTGAGTTTGGATTTGAACTTAGGAAGATGAGTCTTCCTGATTCCCAGCCTGACACTCTATCTTCAATGCCAACCCAGCTTCCCCTAGTCAGCTTTATAAAGCAATTAATTTGGCAGTGTGTTCTCCCAGAAAAAATTTCCTATATTTATGAAATAACAGTTCTGGACCAAGAAAGAAAAATATCATATTGGAAATCTTTCAGAGACTTCAGCTTCTCCTGGAGATATTGTGGAGCATATATAAGATCTTGACTTCCTTCTTTCCCCTTTCTAATGCCTAATTTATAACTCCTCTCTTTTCTCCTCAATTAAGAAATGTTTTTTTTTTCCCCAAAAGACCAGACACCGACATTACATGTGAGACCTTCTAGACAAGCTAATCTAAACATCTTCCATCCTGAGTATGTAACAGTGGAATAACACTCTCTCAACACTTCCACAGACCCTGAAAATTATAGTTTCAGCCATTCTTGAACTGCTTAAATAAACAGAAGCATATCAAATAGCTTACTTGCTTTGTAAAGACAAAAAAAAGGTCAAAGTTAATGGGTCTTCATTTAAACTACAACATACCAAAAGACACAGAGGTGTTATTTATTTTTATCCTAATGATTGAGTTTTCACTTCAGTGCTATTTAAGGGGTCTATTTCATGAGAAAAAAGGAAAATTCCCCAAAGATTAGGTGTGCTTGAACACAATGAATGTTTTCCCTTGTGGCATGACTATAGAGGCGCCATCTTTAACTTGTGGGAAAAGATGGGAGGAGGGGGTTGTTGTTGTTATGTCCAACTCTTTGTGACCCCATCTGGAGTTTTCTCACCAAAGACACTAGAGTGGTTTGCCATTTCCTTTTTTAGCTCATTTTATAGATGGGAAAACTGAGGCAAACAGTTAAATTACTTGCCATGGGTCAAACAACTAGTAAGTATCTGAGTCCAGGAACATGAGTCTTCCAAATTCCAGGCCTGACACTCTATCTACTATGCCACCTCATCCTAGAAAGTGAAGATAGGATTTATAAACTCATTTTAAGCACATTAGTCAAGAATGAAATATGAAATAGGAGTTTGTTTAAAAATCATTAAGAATGGGAAATAGGTAATTGAAATCAACAAATTCTCTGTCCAATTATACTTGAATATGATTTTTTTTAAACCCTTACCTTCCGTCCTGGAATCCAAGGCAGAATAGTGGTAAGGGCTAGGCAATGGGGGTCAAGTGACTTGTCCAAGGTCACACAGCTAGGAAGTGTCTGAGGCCAGATTTGAACCTAGGACCTCCTGTCTCTAGGCCTGGTTCTCAATCCACTGAGCCACCCAGCTGCCCTCTGAATCTGATTTTAACTTGGATCTGAATTAAAAAAATTCATCAATCAATTTAGTACAACAGCTAGTCAATTCTCTTGGAATTGGACAAATTTTTGGGGACTGATCCATTATTTGAATTACTTTGTCAATTAAATTGAAAATCAGATTTAATGTCTATATAGTCAGATAAATTAGGCTGAATCAGATGAATGATTAAAAAACAATGATCACTCTTAAGGACAGTTCAGTGAAGCTGCCTATTATCCTAAAGTAATATCTTATGAAATAATAAAATTGTCACATTCTATATCCATTAAGTTCTCATCTGATTGCTCATTTTTCTGATCAAGGGATTAAAAAAAAGAATCTTTGGGGGCTATCAAAAAGATATTGGTGTATTTGGAATCAGAAGGGTCTTATTAGAATTAGTGAGAAGGTATTCCTGTAAGTTTTTGCCAGCATGATTCATTACTCTTCTCTCTCTCTCTCTCTCTCTCTCTCTCTCTCTCTCTCTCTCTCTCTCTCTCTCTCTCTCTCTCTCTCTCTCTCTCTCTCTCTCTCTCTCTCTCTCTCTCTCTCTCTCAACAAATTGACAGAACCCAGAAATAACTCAAGTAAGATAGTTGTTAAAGGGAGTTTAGGGGGTCAAAATAACAAAACTTTTGTATGTTCCCCTAAAGATATTGGACTTGCCCAGAGCACATCATCATTGGCCAATTGAAGAATGCACCCAGGGGAAGGCTCATAATTAATATTGATTCAGTCCATATCCTTAGAGTAATCATCATGCTGGTCTGGATTCTATAGAACCAATGGGACTCTAGAATGCATTGAAGGAAGTTTTGGGGGCTTGAATCTTTTCTATAGTAGATCTGATTCAAGGCACACCTCTAATGGGTCCTCCAGTTGTCCTTTGAGTTGCTTGCTTCTTTGGCATTGGCATGGATCCTCTATGGTATGGTTCACCAAGCATTCATTTGAGTGGTTTCTTCTCTTTGTTGGCCTTAGAATAGAAGCTGATGATTGAGACTGGGAAAGTGGAGAACATTTGGGTTTGTACACTTTTTGCTGGAAGATATCTTTTCCCTGTTGACTGGGAAGTTTCCATAGGCCCAAGAAGGGAATGAGGTCTTATTTGAAGCACACACTCCTCATGACCGATGACTTGGGTTCATGTTCTGAGACGATATTAGAGTGGACAATGATATACTTCAGTAACTGTCTCCTTAAATGAGATCCATAATAGACCAACTATTTACTATTACTGATCACCAGCAAACTATTAAAGTGAAGTGTGTATATATATATGTATATATATGCATTAATATATATATCTCAGAATTATTCATCCTCTCCTCTCTTGATATTTTAAATATTTTTAAATATTTCTGCACCCCAGCTACATCTGAGCAAAGGGAAAGTGACGAAGATCATAGAGCATCTCTTTGATCTCATCCACTCACTGACAAAAATCAACTTATTCCTTCTCATTATAGATCTGAAGGTATCCAGAGGCTATAACCAAATTTAGGCCATTTCTCAGCTGGGCATTTATGAAAACATACATTTCCAAAGGGGGGAAATATTTCAGAAAGAATCCCTTCCAATGACTCATTTTTGGTTCCTCAATCCATTGGTTGTTCAATGGATTTTTAGTTCTGTGAGGGACAAGAGTGTGTCTCATACATCTAGTACTTCATTCAGTACCTTTCTCATAGTAAATATGCAATAAATGCAGTCATTAGGAGCTACTATGTATTTATTAAGCACCTACCATGTGCCAGGGTCTGTGCTAAGCACTTCAAAGGCCTATGACATATCCATGTGGTTTTCTACCGATTCAAATTGCTTCTGTGGATGGAAATTTCGCCACCCTCAGTCATTTGATTTTTGAGTCTCTCTGAACTTTGATGGGTTTGTCTTTGAATGGCAGACCTTATAGTTTTTAATAAAGACAATAGTAGTAACTAACACTTAAATAGCATGCTACATATAATAATGTATATTATTATATATATTATATATATATAATATATATAATATATATAATAATATATATATAATGTATATTATTAACTGCTAGCATTTATACAATGCTTTTTTGGTTTATAGTGCACTTTACATATATTATCTCATCTGGCCCTTACAACAGCCCTGTGAGGTAAGTGCTCTTATTGCCATTTTATAGATGAGGAAACTGAGGCTGAGACAGGCTAAGTGATTCACTGGGGTTGTGCTGGAAATCCTAGGCTTATAAGTTGCAGAAAATTTATTGATCTGCATTGGTAGAGTTTCTTTCCCTGAGAGCTGCCACAAGATAGCAGTGAAATCACACATCTGATCTCTGTTGTCCTTTCTACTGCATCATTAATAATAAAAAAATATTTATTGAATTTGTCATCATCAAATTTGTCATTTAAAATCCCTTACCTTCTGTCTAAGTATCAGTTTCAAGAAGAAGAGTGGTAAGGACTAGGCAATGGGGGTTAAGTGACTTGCCCAGGGTCACACAGCTAGGAAGTATCTGAGGTCACATATGGACCCAGGTCCTCCTGATTCTAGGTCTGGCTCTTGATCCATTTATCCACTTAATTTCCCCTTCTAATATTGTTTCTACTGTGTCATCCAAATCTCATTTCTAGAATTCTATTTTCTTCCAACCCCTGTCTATCATTTCTTTTAAGATCTAGGTAAAAAAACAAATTTCTTTGATCATTTTTTTTTCTTGAAACCCTATCTGGCTTTTCCCTACTGCCCTAGAAAACCAGGTTATGATTTGAGGTCATTTTAGTGAGTCCTTTGAGAACTGTCATTTCTTCGTTTCTGTCTACATAGTTTTTAAAGTCACCTTCTCTGAGCACAGACAGTATGCCATGAACTGTATACAGACCTCACTTTTTCATTCTTTCCTTTGACTCAATATCCTCTCAGTTTATGATATCTTACCTTACACAGGTGCCTCATAACTGTTCATATATACACGTTGTGTGTTTTTACCTAGATGGGAAATTCCTAATTCCTTTGTACTCCAAGACATCCAGAATTTTGCTTCTCTCAGGCAATGTTTAAAAAAAAATGCAGGCTTAAAGAGTAAATCCTGCAGGAAAAAATCCACCAGAGCTATAGCTCACCAACTGTCTTACAACTCAGAGTGGCTGTAAAAATAATACAAGCCTTCTTTAGCAGTATTTCCTTCTGAAGGTCTGTGATTTTCCTAGACAATAACTGTGTTTTGGAGCAAGGATTAGGAGCTGTCTGAAAAAAGATTCTCTAGCTTTTGAGAAATGGGGTCCCATAGAGGTAGATTTCATATGTGCCCAGGGAGAAGTGAAAAGAAAGAATTTATCGTATTGCTGATTGGGTAATAGATACCTGCTGTTTCCCTGCATCCTCTGTTGGCAAGCCTCCCTCTGTGCTGTGTACAACTCTTGGCACACTGTCTGCTTTCAGAGAAGGTTACTTTAAAAGCTATGTAGACAGAAAGGAAAGAAGAAATGATGGTTCACAAAAAGCACCCACTAAAGTGACCTGAAATCACAGCCTGGTTTTCTAGGGCAGGAGGGAAAAGCCAGACAGGACTTCAATAAGCAATTCTCGGATCTTGTCCATCACCTGTCTGAGCTGGAACGGTCTTCCCTGGATACGTGTGTTCCATTTCACTGGTGTTCGGAACAACTGTATGAGGGTGAAAACAGAATGAGAACTTGGTTAGTTCCTTTCACAGTTGATTGGCTAATGAGAAGAGCTGTTCTCAGAGAAATGAGAACATGTGTATTGGAAGGCTGCCTTGGCTTAATGTTTCATATGATCCAGGAGGCCAGATGGCATTTTATGTGGTTTTCACAACTGTGGTTTTGGATTGATCACTAAACCTGTTTGTACTCCTGACCTAGCTGCCTGCCTATCTCGTAGGCAGAGCCTGCACTAATATACTGTACTTTGCATTTTAACTGTTGCATAGATTTCCTTAAATTATGTTTAGTGCATCCCCTTGAAACAATGTCCTATAGAAGTGTTTAGCTGTCTACTGATTGCTTTAGCATAAATCTATTTTTTCATATTCTACTAAAAGAAGTTAATTTTTCCCCCCTTTGGCTTAACTTAGTAGAATATTTTCCATCTTGCATTTATAGTCAAGTCTCAATTTTCCATGTGTGGTTTATCCACTTTATGGGTAATTTGCAGAAGGATGTTCACCCCAGGTTGACTTTCTCCTGTCACTCAGAGAAGCATTTAAGTCATCCCCTTTCCTCCTTGGCTGATGTGTTCTCAGCAAAGGCATAATAATTTTTTTTATTAACCTAAGACAAAAGTAATTAGGAAGGTAAATCTGCTGCAAATAATTATATAACCCAAGTCTGATATGAAAGATTTAGGGATTAGACACCATTTTGAGGTGTCTCACTGCCGCCATCTATTAGATAATTAACCTTTGGATACTTGGTCTTTAACAGGGCTTTTCAAACCATTTTATTATGTTATTTTATAGACTGATTGTACTGAGTTAGAGGTTTAAGCAATTTGTGGAAAGACATATTGAGAGAATCACACTACTCAGAGTAGCAGTGCTTAGTGCTCAAGAAGCTTCAGTGGTCCCCCATTCCTTCTAGGATAAAATGTGGATCTTTTGTTGGATGTTTAAGGCTTCTCATGGTTTGGCTCCAAACTCTTTCTAGTCTTGTTACTCCCTTTCATGCCCTCGTTTTCCTTTATTTATTTATTTACTTAATTTTATTTTTATTATTATGCAAAACACACTCCGATATTGGTCAAAAAACTCCATAACGTGGCCTCTACATTTCATCCAAACTGGGTCACTTGCCATTCCCTATGCACACCAGTCCATCTTCCTACCTTTGTGTCCCATGTCTGGAACACACTCCTACCTCATGTTCCCCCTCAAGTTCCCTTCCCAACTCAGGTCATATGTAGCCACATCTTATCTGATGGCCTTTTCGTATCCCCCAAATACTGGCATTCTGTATCACTCTACCTTAAAGGGATTTTACTTTAAAATCACAATTTTTAGATCTTCTTTGAGATCTAAATAGCCAAGATTAGCTTGGTTGTTAATACGCTAAGAACTAAGCCATGTCAGCCTTGTCATTCTCACTCAACACAAATGGAAATAGAAGAAAGAAGGGAAGTTTTTCTAAATAAAAGAAGGACTTACAGGTCTACTTAAGAGAGGCAAGTAAAAGAATTGATGGAGTTGGTTTTTATTACATACCCCAAGACAACGAGAAATACCATTTTGTGAGGCTTTTGGTCATCTTGCATTGCAGTGCTTGTGATAAATATTTGTAAAAGGACCACAGTGAAAATAATTGCAATATATGTGTCAGGATCTATGGAGGAAGGTAAAATACTAAGACATTCCACCAAGAACTCCACAACACAAAATCCTTCGTAAAATGCCCAAGATAATAAAATCACAAGTCTAGGGAGAAACAACAAAATAAGTAAGAAAGTGAACATCAGTCCTGTGTTATTGTTGTTATTTTTTTAATCATGAAAAAAGCCACATTTTCATTTGGTGGATGCTTAAATAAATGAAATTTTCATGGTCTTTTACAAACAATGATTAAAGTCAGGTTTTGCCCCTTCTGGTACCTAGAGCTTCCCTCCCATATGCAGCCTCTAGTGTATGCATCATATGATTTCCATGAGCTGTTCCCTTTCTTCCCTCTGGGATGTGAGAGCTGAGGCTGCTGGTCCCTGGCTGACATTGCTCTGGGTTATTACGGTGATATATCTTGGAGCTGAGCTCTAGCAGGGATCATCCCGTTTCCTGTTGGAATTGATTTTCTGTCTAACTTTCATTTCCTATTGTACGTTCCTGTGGGGACAGTGCAGCTTTGCGAGACAAACGGGGCTTTCTCCTTTGCAGTCATTCCTGGATTCTCTTCAGATGTGCATTTCTACATATGGACAGCCAGGCTGCCTGACAGTAAGGAGACCACCTAGCCTATTTGGCACTGAGCTTCCCTGGGGGGTGAACAGGGGAGACTTGGTGAATGTAGCATGGCCTTGGGAGCTAGAAATTAGGGGTCATCTTCCAGAGCATCCACCGATTCCCTTAATAGCATCTCTTTTTAGTGCTCCTGATTCCCTTGTCAGAGCAGTGGGATTTTAATATGCTTTCTGCTCATGACTTCTGGGAATGAATTTGAAGAAGCCAAATTGCTTTCTTCAATCAGTTCCAAAGAAAAGCCATGTTGATGCAAGATATTATTTCTGTTTGAAAATGCTGAGTCTCAGGTTAGTCTGCACTTGAGAGGCAATGTGGTATAATGGCTTGTGCTGGAAAAACTGGCATAATGAAGACCTCAGCTTAAATATCTTCTTGGGTACTTACAAGGTATGGGACTAGGAATAAGTCACTTAGCCTCTCTGGGCCTTAGGACCAGATGATAAGTTATAGACAAAAACCACAGGTCAGTGACATTGATAAATTTGAATTTAACATATTTTATTAGCTCACCAAACTCTTAAAAAATAATTAAAAAATTAATAAGCATTTATTTTTTTCTTTTCCACTTCCTCATTGGGGGAGAAAAAGAAGAAAAACTCCTTGTGACAAACAGGAATAATTAAACAAAACAAATTACTGTATTGGCCAAGCCCTGAAATGTATGCCTCATTTTTTTTTATCTCATATCCATTACTTCTTTATCAGTAGGTGGGTGACATGCTTCAGAATCAGTTCTTTGGAATTGTATTGCTCATTGCACCTAGTAACAATCAGTGTTTTTTCATTTGCTAATCTTAGTCAGCTTTGTATTTTAAACTATCTTTCTATCCATTGTTCTCTTCCAGTAACCTCCTTGAGGGCAGGAATCATACTTTTAAAACAATTCTTACATTGCTTTGAACTATTTTTTGGAGGGGATTCAGTTTTAGCTATGTCTGTTTCTTTCTGATCCCTTTTGGGATTTTCTCAGTAAAGATACTGGAATGATTTGTCATTTCCTTCTTCAACTCATTTTACAAAGAAGGAAACGGAGGCAAATATGGTCAAGTGGTTTGCCCAGCTAAATGTCTAAGACCAGATTTGAACACAGGAAGATGAATCTTCTTGACTCCTGATTTGGTACTCTACCCATTGTGCCACCTAACTGGAGCTTAATATCTATTTATTGAATTGAATTGGAAGAGGTGATCCCTGATACTGGAGTCAAGAAGTTCTGGGCTCAAATTTGACCTCAGATTGTGTGACTGGATAAGTGAGTTAAATTTTCTGGACCTCAATTTTCTTATTTGTAAAATGAAGGTGTTGAGCTCAATGACCTCTAAGGTTTCTCTTAGTTCTGTATCTACAATCCTGTGATAATTTTTATAGTAGGGCATATTTGGAGAATTGCAGAGCTAGGAGAACATATTTCACAAGAGATGAGCTGGTCCTGTACACTGCTTGCAGGCAGATAGGTGCTGAAACCATCAAAGAGGCCAATTTTTTTTTTTGGTTGGAAGATGTTAGGACCCTAGTTCTGAAACAGACCTGGTGGAGTGAATGTGAAACCACCACAACTACCAGAGTATTAACTAGTTTTACTTTGGTACCTTTACTTAACTTTAGCACTTCTTCCTGAGAACCTAGCATGTAAGACCCTTGGAGGGAAGGATTATTTGTTTTTGTCTGAATTCCCCAGTGCCTTAGCATAGTGCCTGGAAGACATCATCACAGACTGAATGTTTGTCCCATGATAAAGTGGATTCCTGAATTGAACATGGATGCCTGCCTGTATGTGTAGGCAGGGAGTAGGGAGCCAGGGATGAGCGAGGTCAGATTATTGTTGTACTTGGGGTCATTTTTAGCATTGGCAGCCAATCCTCAATTGCCACTCTGACCCTTTCAGCCTCACTAATCACCGTGGTTTTGGCTACACAATCTTGACTAAATGGATTTGGATAGGAGTGAGGTAGTTTTCACTTGGGCAAGTATTGTTAACACCTTCCAAGGAAATCTGAGAACACAGTGGCTTCTCATTTTATTTGAAAAAGCTGTGAAGGAAGTGTGAACAGTGCTTCAAGCAGAACAAGGGTGGGTGGGTGGGGGAAACCCCATCCCATTTTCAGAACTAGCATAGGTTGAAAACCGTGTAAAGGTACTTGGGGCGCTTGAAATCTCTTGGACCTATTCAGTGTGTCTGGATGCATGTAGAATGATTAAGCAAGAAGGGCTTGGAATAATTTTTTTGGCTATTTGTGCTTAGAAATGGCACCATGCTGGCTTGCTTGAGATCATGTGGTAAACAGCAGAAGTGCGAAAGAACAAAATTATCCCAAAAGTGTAGGGCAAACTTGATGTTTCTGTAAACTAATGAGTGACTTTTTGGGACAGTCTTCTAATTTTTCAATCTTTCCTACTTCCACTGAATATCTTAGGGAAGAGAAAAGTCTGGCAGATCATATTACAGCAAAGAAAAGTAACAAATAACTCTGTTCCTTGGGTGTAAACTGGCTATATATTTGGGGTGATGAGGGCAGAGGGAAGGGGAATTTGTATATTTGGGGGAAGGAAAAACATGACTAACAAATATGCTTCCAGGAAATAAGAGCAGAATTTCATCCTCATCCCTCTATGCCAGCATAAACCTGTGTTCACAGGGTACCCCTTTCTTCATACTGCCCCACCCTAAGAGATATACAGAGCATGGAACTCCCTTGATTTCAAAGAAACTCTGTTCTCTGATCAGATTCTCCAGAGAGGCACAAGGCAAGAAACAGATTTAGTGGTTAATAGCAAAAACGTCTGTGAATTGTCTTGTGAAAGGGAGACAAGTTGATATTTATGTTCACAGAGCAGTGTAGACATTCAGGCAAATTGAGCAAATGATAAAAAATTGATTTGGTGTCTTCTTAAAGAAAGCCATGTATGTAACCTGCTTCATAAATTTTCTGTATTTTTATTCAAACCTTTCCCCAGCTTCTTTATGAAAGGGAAGAATGTATTCTGTTTCTTTTAGGATTAACCCCATTTACAGTATACATGATTCCATCCTCTTCTGAGGACTTCCAAATATTATCATTGTCGTCGTGGTGGTCATTGTTGTTGTGGTCATGGTCGTGGTGGTCTTCTTCTTTTTCTCCTCCTCCTCCTTCTTCTCCTCCTTCTCCTCTTTCTCCTCCTTCCTTCCTTCCTTCCTTCCTTCCTTCCTTCCTTCCTTCCTTCCTTCCTTCCTTCCTTCCTTCCTTCCTTCCTTCCTTCCTGCCTTCCTTCCTGCCTTCCTTCCTGCCTTCCTGCCTTCCTGCCTTCCTGCCTTCCTCTTCTCCTCCTCTTCTTCCTCTTTTTCTCCCTCTCCCCCCCCCCACTCTGGGTGGGTGCTGGAAAGACATAGCAGATATTAGCTGTTGTCCAAGGAGTTGCTAAAATTCAGTTAAGAAATTAGATAGTGTTTCTCTGAATGCCTCAGAATTCTTCTCAGGAGCTAGGGAAAACAGGGAGTCAGAATATGAAGTAACCTTGTCAGTCTGGTGTCAGTAATAATCACTAGTTCAGAGATGGGGCTTCTGAGAGATGCTAGTGTGAAGTCAGAGGTTATTTGGTACCATCATGTAAAGAAAGACTTTAGAATGGAGACATTGGGATCTATCATTGCTTTTGAATAGGTATCTAGAAAAAAATGTGTCTCCTGACATGACTGGGAAACTGACACATTCCTGCCATTCTTCCATGCTGAGATGGAACCTACAAAACAAAGCTTATTATCTGGAAATGGGGCTAGTGATCCTACTGGTGATTACAGGAAAGGACAATGGGGAGTAATAGCTGATATTGTTTCTTGGGAAACTGGGGAAAGCTGCCACCAGCAGCATGTGCCTAGGATTAGTGAGAAGCAATGCCAACTAGGCACTATACCTAGGGAATGACTATACATAACTGAGAAGCTATTGTTCTCTGGAAAAGAGTTTTGCTTTTCTTTTTTTAAACTTTTACCTTCTGTCTTAGTGTCTATTCTAAGACAAAAGAGCAGCAAAGGCTAGGCAATTAGGGTTAAGGGACTTGTTCAGGGTTATACAGCTTACTGGGTGAGTGACTTAACTTCATCTGTCTAGCTCTTGCCCTTGTGTCTTAGAGTTGTTAGCTAAGATAGAAAGTGAGGGTAGCTAGATGGTTCAGTGAATTGAGAACCAGGCCTAGAGATGGAAGGTCCTGGGTTCAAATTTGTCCTCAAACCCTTCCTAGCTATGTGATCCTGGGCATGTCACTTAATCCTCATTGCCTAGTCCTTACCATTCATCTGCCTTGGGACTAATAAACAGAATTGATTCTAAGGCAGAAAGTGAGGATTAAAAAAAAGACAAAAAAGTAAGGGTTTTTAGAAAAAGAAATAAATCATTTTTTAAAATTTGTATTGTGGTTAGAAGGCAACTTGGTATACTAGAACATTGAATTTGAGTCAGAAGAGATGTTGATTTGAATCCTGGCTTTGTCCCATACCCAGTGGGTAGGGATTTTATTTTTTTTGGTATGTTTGCTTTGCCTTGTTTTCATATTCACAGTACCTGGCAGAATACCTAGCACATAATAGGAGTTTAATAAAATGCTTGCTGAATTGTACCAATTAAATTCTGCTTTGCATTATAATTATTTTGTATACTCATTCTCCCAGTTGGGTCATTCCTTGAGACCAGGGACCATAACCTTAAGCATCTTTCAGAGGACCTAGCACTAAGTATTGAACTTATTGAGTGCCTAATATATACTTGTTTAGTGAGTATGTGAATGAATTATGAAATTACTAAGAAATGCCATATGGCACAGATAATGGGACTACAATTTATCTACCCATTTTGTTGAGTTCTTGTGGGAATAAAATGATATGATAGATGTGCTAGTACTTTGCAGCCCAATATAATGCCAAATTTAAAGCTCAATTTGATTCCATTACCATCATCATCATTATTACTACTACTACAGTAGAGTTCTACCTAATTCATGGTTATATTCTTTTTCTTTTTTTAACTCTTACCTTCTGTCTTAGAATCAATACAGAGTATCAGTTCCAACAGTAAGAGTTAGACAGTTGGGGTTGTGACTTGCCCAAGGTCATATAAGTAGGCACTTTATCTACTGAGCCACCTAGCTGCCCCTTATGGTTATATTTTAAAAGATCATTTATAACTTGCATTTTGGGGACATCAAACACACAAGAAGAGTGTGTGTGTGTGTGTGTGTGTGTGTGTATGTATGTATGAGAGAGAGAGAGAGAGAGAGAGAGAGAGAGAGAGAGAGAGAGAGAGAGAGAGAGAGAGAGAGAGAGAGTTCCCAGTTCTACCCACAGAAGCTCATTCAATCAACAATATTCTGGAATTATTATGATGATACTAATAGAATTAGAAAACATCTTATACATAATGATATTTCTGTAGGAAAGTAATTTAGAAATTGACGATGGGGTTCTAAGAACACATCTCTCCTTGCTATTCCTGATAGATTGATTTGGGACATGATCCTGACCAGATCAAATATGGAGTTGATCTAGTGGAGGGAATGGAAGTGGGAGTGACCACAAGGCTTATCCTTGTCTTCTCTCTCTATTTCTCTCCTGACACTTTCTATTCTCCTCCCATGAATTCTATTTTGGGATGGGTAATAAGTAAGGATTACGGTTACAATAACGAGCCCCATGCAGTAGCAGGGATAGCACCCCTGAAAGAGAATGGAAAAAAGGAAAAGTGGGGTACCCAAGTAGCAGCAGTAGTGGCAGTAATAGCAGCAGCTGGGTAACAAGGGGAGTCCATGATAGTTCATAGATGGCCATTTGTATGAAAGGCATGAGTGAGAGCCTGGCACATGTAGGTCAGATATATCTAAATCCTAAGTTGTTGACTGCCTATCTGTTATCACCTGTCAATATTGCAAGCAGAGAATGATACTTGACCTTAGCCCATGTGACTCCTCCGATTGGTGGCAGCTTGCTGCTTTCTCACTCTACAAGATTCCTTATCTTTTATATTACTCTCTTAGCAGAGATAGCGCACCTTTTCTGGGCATTGTTGTCCATGATGAGATAGGTGGCCTGTAGCCCTTGTCATAACTATGGCTGGCTTGTGGATGGGTTTGAGACAAGAGAAAAAATAGAAAATTGAAATTCTTGTGGGAAACAAAATTCCAAGGGAGGAAGCTGCTGGTCTTGAAGTTGGTGTACCAACACACAGTTCCTAGCTCTGATCCTTAAGAAGCCCCTAATAAGTTTCTGGGTCTCAGTTTTCTCATTTTTCAATTCAGTTAGGAAATATTAATTAAGTGCTTACTATGTTCCAGGTCCTGTGCTAAGTGCTAGGGATACAAACACAAAAAAGAAAGCCAGTTCCTGCCCTCAGAAAGCCTATAATTCAATAAGAGAGGAAGCTGATGGAGGGAGGGGAAAGAAGTGTGATGGTGGTGGAATATGTTGGGGAAGTCCAAAGGAATGTGTCCGGATGAAAAATAAAGAGATCACTGGCCAGGGCATCCTCCTTAGAGGAAGGTCTTGGGAGGAACTCTTTACTCTGTCTTCCAATCATATGGAAAAGGATACTGATAAGGCTGATGTGATGTTCAGGTTCCTAAGGCCACGATGGAAAGAAAGGCCAATCCACATGTCCATGGGACACTAAAATCCATACCATCACTGTTAGAATGTGGGACTAGGGGCTGTGCTTTTTGTTTTTTCTTCTTGTGTTCCTAGTATAGTACAGGGGCTGGTAACAGCAAGCATTTAATAAATGCTAATTGAGGGGAAACTAGGTGGCTGAATGGATAGAGAGAGACTTGGAGTCTGGAGGACCTGGTTTCAAATCTGATCTCAGACATTTTCTAGCTGAGTGACCCTGGGCAAGTCACTTAACCTCAATTGCCTAGGCCTTATTCCCCTTCTGTCTAAGACAGAAGGTAAGGGTTTATAAAAATGCTCGTTGCCTGATTCTATGTCTGTTTCAATAGATTATGGTGACAAATGCTCTGTAAGTCTTAAAGTTCTATAGAAATGTGATTTATTATCTAGTAAATGAAACAATCCTCTCCCTCTCTCTCTCCCTCTTCTTCCCCCTTCTCTCTCCCCATTTCAGTTCCCCTCCCAAATTTTCTTCTCCTCTCCTCTCCTCTCCTCCACATGAGGAACTTCTTTCTACCAAACTAGGTTGGTACTTCTTGGGGATGGTGGTGGGACTTAAAGCATTAGAGAGTTGCCTGGAGCAAAATAGGTTAAATGAATTGCCAGGCATCACATAGTCAGTATAGGAGAGGTGGAATTTGCCTCCAGATCCTCTTGATTCGGAGGTCAGATATCTATTCACTAGACTGCCCTGTCTCTCCTATTCCTGAATAATAAACCCAAGAAGAAAAAACCAAACCAAACCAAACCAAACCTGAGAACACCTGCATTATGCCAGCTACTAAATAATCTGGGAGAACATTACAAAAAACAATACTGAGGATATCTTGGCTTTTTACTACTAATGTTGAATGACAGTAATACTACTTATCCAAGGACAAGTAACATGAGCCCTAGGAGCTATATGTAAAAGTGCTTGAGTTCCCCAGGGAAAATGTACTGAGTTAATAGATGTTCTAACTGGCACAGCTCTGTGGTTGGACTTTTGTAAGAATGGTTCATTTATCCACTTCGCCTGGAGCATTCTGACTCATCCCACTAGTTGTTTTAAGCCTTGATCAGTCTGAATATTTTTTCTCTTGAAGTTTTGTAGTATCCACATGTTCTCAGGGGAAATCCAAAAAGAAGTTATGCTTCTTTCCACAATCGTTGATATCTTGCATCTAATCCGCATGTGATTGTCATGGAAGCCTTGTGATCAGCTGCCTGGGAAAAGAGGTCAGTTTTATTAGGCTCAATTTGTAGATGGAGAAGCAGAGCCAGAGAGATGGATGAACCATGGGCAATTATACATGGACTTTGCTGTGGAAAGGATTAAGGAATGCTTTCTAGTTCCTAGATGTGCGACCCTGGTCAAGTCACTTAACCTCCATTGCCTAGCCCTTACTGCTCTTCTGCCTTGGAACTGACACTTTGTAATGATTTTAAGACAGAAGGTAAGGTTTTAAAATTTTTTTAAATTGATTTTTTTTGAAAGATATACTTTCTAGGAAGAACTCTGTGAATGTAGGAAAGGAGAAGAGGAAGAAGGAGCAAGAGACCAGCAGAGAAGGAAGCCCTTTAAAACATATGGATTAGCCTCTCTGTTTATGGACTTTGCCAACATCCAATTTCTTATTTCATTACCCCTAAAAATTATAGGAAAATATAACTCTTCTATATATATATAATATTATTATTATTAAATTATTATTATTATTAAAAAATAAATATAATATAAAATATAACTCCTCTAACCCTAAGTTCAAAGTAGTCTAAGCCTTAAGGTCTGAAAAGGAATTTAGTTATATTGCCTCCTTTAATCCTCACAATAACCTTGTACGATAGATGCTATTATTATTTCCATTTTATAGATGGGGAAACTGAGGCTTAGCAAAGTTAAATGAGTAAACAGCAGAGGCATGATTCAAATCTAAGTAATTCAACCCGAAACTTTACTCATGTCAATGTGCCCCCTATCTTTTTTACTTATGAATTATGGAAGAATGCCCTCACTGGGTTTAACTTTTTAAAAAGTTGGTTTATAGGGGTAAGCACATATATGCATATATATGTGTATATATATATACACATATGTGTGTACCTACTTATATTTGCAACCCTGTAAACCAACTTGTTCAAAACAACTTCCTACATATCCTCTTTTTTTGTTCTTTGAATATGAAAATGCTCAAGTTGGTTGGTGATTGTCAAATTCAGAATAACAAAAACACTAGATAAAAATTGAAGCCCTTCTTGCTGTTTTAAATTGTTGATGATTAAGATTAAGAAGGGAACTATTAGCATTATTATTAAGAAGGGATCTATTTCAGAATACTGAAATGAAAGCTTCCCCGGCAAAACTTTAACTGTAACTTTATCTTAAAATGTTCCTTACTCATAGTTATGCAAAACAAAGCAGTCTACTCATTGATCATGTCTGGAAAATATGCAAGTGTCTCAACCTTGAGTTCATTACCTCTTTGTCAAGAGAAGAGAACCATATTTCATCACTGGTCCCATGGAGACAGGGTTGGTCATTGTATTGGTGATAGTGTCTGTTTAGCACTCCAAAATGCCATCTTGGTGGCCATCCAAGATGAGGCAAAAAGCAGCAACAACAAACAATTCCTCAGTTTCTTTTCTTCTGATTATAGCTTCATCCTTTCATTTGCAGCATTTGTCTAGTTTTTCTTTATTCCATTTACTAGCTTCTTCCACCACCATATATATCCTTTGAGGTAGACAACTTATTTTTTTAAAGTTATTCAAATAAGAACAGGGCTGAGCAAATATCCTGGCACTCATTACACTTTCAAAGATGGAATTGGAAACTGTCCCTTCTTTTCAGGAGCCAAGAGTCTAGTAAAGGAGATAAGATATCATATAAATAGCTATACTACTAATTAATGAGTCAGTGAAGATGGGGAGAAAATAGAAATACTCTGAGAAATTTGAAGAGAGCTCACTTTCTAGCTGTTATACTTGGGAGAATATGACAGTTTCCAAAGATCAAGTATATGAAGGGCTATTATGTGGAAGGATTAGAACTGGCCTGCTTGACTTCAAAGGATAGAAGCAGGGACAGGGGATGGAAGTTTCAGAAGCATCTCTCTCTGTCTTTCTGTCTCTCTGTCTCTCTCTGTCTCTGTCTCTGTTTCTCTCTCTGTCTCTCTGTCTGCCTGTCTCTTTCAACTACTGGTCCCTTGACCTCTCAAAGAACCCACTGAGAGCAGACCCCTATGGAGAAATTTGGCTATGGCCATTGAATCAGTGAATTTGGCTTTAGAGAACTCCAAGCTAGACAGGACCATGAGAGATCCTCAGGTGAATCTGCTTCTGCCCCATCCTTATGATGACCAGGAAGCTATGCCCTGCTGGAGCAGCTCTTCCTTTTCCCCTCCTCTTATGTAAATACTGCTCAGACTCCTGGACTGAATGAAACAACTAGATAGAACATGCATTGAAAATGCAACTGATGGCCCGTGACAGCTTGTTTGAGTTAAGAAACATATTAAATATATTTTAATTTGTTTAGCTCTCCGGGGAAATTATCTGAGGCTGCATGTGATAATCAACTTTAACACAAGCTTCTCCCCACCTGCCCCTTCCCCCCAAAACCCCTCTGAAATTGAGTGACAAAATGAAAATTTTAATCTATATAAATCCAGAACTCTTTCCCACCTCTCCCTAGTTTAAAAAAATTTTTTTTTAAATAACTCTTACCTTTTGTCTTAGAATCAATAGTGTGTATTGGTTCCAAGGCAGAAGAATAGTAATGGCTAGGCAATGGGGGTTAAGTGACTTGCCCAGGATCACTCAGCTAGGAAGTGTCTGAGGCTATTTGAACCCTGGACTTCCCATCTCTGGGCCTGACTCTCAATCCACTGAGCCACCCAGCTGCCTCCCCTAGTTTGTTTTTTTTTTCTTAGTGGAGGATGGAAAATTTAAACTTCACATTCTAATCCACTTTTTCCAAGTGTTAGTATTGTTAGTAGTTGTTCTGTTAACAATAATGATAATTTAATGATAAAAATCACCACAAAGCAAGGCTCATTCTATTGCTGTTAGCTATAGAATAAAATTTTTAATAAGACAAGAGACACCTTGTGTTCCCCCCCACCCCCATTAAGTTACCAAAAGGATTTCATTGCATAATGGGTTGGGACAGGGCATTTGTATATCCTAGACCATCTTAAAGTTTGAAGATTTTAGACATATCCACCCCTCAGCCACTTTTGAAAATTTCTAATGGAAATCATACAGAAAGGCTATTGGGTATCAGTATCAACTATAACCTGATTTGAATGTACCCTATTACAGAATAGCTAAGATGGCACAGTGGAAAGAATACTGAACCTGGAGTCAAGAAGACCTGAGTTCAAATCCTGTCTCAAGTGCTAGCTGAATCATCCTGGGCATATCATTTAGCCTCTGCCTCATCTGTAAAATGGGAATAATAATAGTATCTACCTTTCAGAGTTGTCAGAAGGATAAAATGAAATAATTTATGTAAAGCATCATATAAATGTTAACTATTGTTATCATTACACACACACACACACACACACACACATATGCCACTAATTACAGAAGTTTGGATAAAACATAAATTGACCATCTCAAGTCACCTCAAAATAACTCTAGAACAAGTATTTAGAAGCTCATGGGATGGCATTGGGCTATAACGTATTCTGTACATGATGCCAGAACCCAGAGTTGTTTTTCTTATTTGGTCTGTAGGTCTAGAAGTGGACAAGACCTCAGAAGTTTTCTTGTCTAACCCTTCATTTTACATATGGGGAAACTGAGAACTGGATAATGTAACCGACTTACTTAAGATCACCAATTATAGTCAGTTCAAGAGCCTGAGATCCAAACTCGGGTCTAACGCCTCCTAATTCAGGCCATTCGCTCTCCTACTCTTCTACCATTATTTATCATACTTGTGGAGACAACATTTGGGGCTCAGAGAGGAAGGTTTGTAGGGACATGTACTGGGAGCCAGTGACTTCCCTTTAGTTTTTATTTCAGAATGAAACCTGGTTTTGTGGAATAAATTTCCACCCTATTCTGCAAAGTGAAGCCCTGAGCTATTGCATTTTGTTAATTTGGTCAGTAATTCAGTCGTTCTTCCACAAATACTTGTGGAGGGCTTCATCTAATTTGTTTGGGGGCCAGCTTTCCCTTCAGACACTTTGCCCAGCCTATGGTATGGATTTTTCAGCTCCACTGTTGAAGTTGTTCCCCAGTGTCCCAGTGACAGATGACTTTGTCAGACTGGGTATTGGATCTGTTACATGGCGGTGATGATGTATGATTCCAACCAAAGGGTTTGATTTGGGTTCCCTGACTGGAATTCTGTTTCTGTGTTGCTTTCTACTTGGCTGCTCAATGAGTGGGACAATAAACCTGGCAACCTAGTCAGAGACCTTCTGGAGTCTGGGTCTTTGTTTCTTGCTCCAAATACATCTTGTACATATAATTTTTCCAAGTCGTTTCCCTCATTAGAATAAGAGCTCCCTGATGATGGGGATTTCTCTGTATTCCTAGAACTTGGTATAATATCTTGCACATGTAATTGCTTAATAAATGCTTGGTGATTTACTGATTTATGGTGTTGGCCTGGATGATCCTTGAGCTGTAAAAGAATTCTGATGTTTGAGGTGGATGAATAAATGATTTCTAATGGGGTATGTTTTTATTTAAGCAGCTGGTGATGGTACAGTGAATGGAGTATGGAGCTTGGAGTCAGGACCTGAGTTCAAATATGGCTTCATATACTTACTAAGTGTTGACCCTGGGCAAGTCTCATATCCTGTTTGCCTTAGTTTCCTCTTCAGTAAAATAGGGATAATAATAGTACCTACCTCCAAGGACTATTGTGAGGATCAAAGGAGATAATATTTGTTAAGTTCTTAGCATAGTGCCTGGAACACAGTAAGAACAGTGTAAATATTAATGTAAATACTAGCTATTATTGTTGTTATCATCATCATCATTATTTAATGTTGACCTTCTATCCAAACGCAGGCAGGGGCATGGAGGACTCTTTGATGAAAATGACATTTTTATTTTTTATTTAAATTTTTTTCTTTATTTTTAACATTAAAAAAAGAGACACTTACTTCCTATCCTAGAATCAATTTTGTGTAGTCATTCCAAAGCAGACAAGCAGTAAGGGCTAGACAATGGGGGATAGATGAGTTGTCTGGGGTCACAAAGCTAGGAAGTGTCTGAGGCCAAATTTGAACCCAGGACCTCCTGTTGTAGGCCTGGCTGGCTCTATGTCCTCTGAGCCACCTACATGCCCTCTTAACATTTATTTATTTATTTATTTTTTATTTATGACCTTTGCCTTCCATCTTGGAATCAATACCATGTATTGGTTCCAAAGCAGAAGAGTGGTAAGGGCTAGATAATGGGGGTTAAGTGACTTGCTCAGGGTCACACAGCTAGGAAGTGGCTGAGGCCAAATTTGAACCTAGGACCTCTTGTCTCTAGGTCTGGCTCTCCAGCCACTGAGCTACCCAGCTGGTCCCTTAAAAGAAATTTTGAATTACAAATTCTCTTCTTCCCTTCCACCCTTTCCCCACCCATTGAGAAAGGAAACAATACATCAGTTATTCGGTGAAGAGATATAAAATATACACATTGTAAAACAAAACAAAACAGAAAAACAAGAAAAAGAAAGTAAAAAAAGCATGTTTCAAACTGTTAATCAGTTCTCTGTCTGGAGGTGAACATTTTTCTTCAAGGGTCCTTTGGAATTGTTTTGGATCATTGTATTGATCAGAGTAGCTAAGTCTTTCACTGTTGATTATTCTTACAATGTTGTTGTTACTGTGTACTTGTGTTCTGGTTCTGTTCACTGCACTCTGCATGAATACATATAAATCTTCCCAGGTCTTTTTGAAACCACCCTGCTTTTCATTTCTTATAGGATAATAGTATTCCACCACAATCGTATAATCAGAACCTTTCAGCCATTCTCCAACTGATGGGCATCCCCTTAATGTTCGATTCTTTGCCACCACAAAAAGAGCTGCTAGAAATATTTTTGTATGTGTCTTTCCCACTTTTCTTTTATCTCTTTAGGTTACAACCCTAGTAGTAATATTGTGAGGTCAAAAAGTATGCACTGTTTTAATAGCCTTTTGGGCATAGATCCCAATTGCTCTCCAAAATGGCCGAACCAGTTCACAACTCCACCAACAGTGCATTAGTATGTGTTTGCTTCGGTTTTCCCTGGATCTTTCCCGTCCTCTGGAGTGAATTGATCTGTTTATCCCAAGCTTTAGGAAGGACCATGGAAAGAAGCTACTTGTGTTGGCCACAATGTTGAGAAAAACAGGCAAAACACCTAGATGCCTTCTAAGAGGATGAAGCAGCTGCTAAAAAAGAATTGAAATTGATTTTTCTATTTTATTTAGGGAGAAATGACCAGGGTTGAGGAGAGAAGGGGAAGGAGAGAGCTTGATACTGGGGGGGGGGGAATGTTTTGTCTTCGAACCTGCCTCTGATACTACATATTATGTGACCAGGGACAAATTTATTCACTTTATTTGGCGACAGTTTCCCCATCTGTAAAATGAGGTGGTTTGACTTGCTGGCTTTCTGAGGTCTCCTCTAGATTCAGATCTGAGGCACAAAGAAAGAAGAACAGTTGATTACAAAGCACTTCATTAATGTCGTTTCTCTCTCTCTCTCTCAATCAATCAATCAATCAATCAATCAACAAACATTTGGTTAAGCAATTACTTACTATGTGCCAGGCACTGGGTTAGGTAGAAGTACAAAAAAATGAAACAATTCCTGCTAGTTCTTGTCTCAATAAACTGTTACATTGTCTCTATAATTGGATTCCATTCTTTCTCTGCTTATGCCTGTTCAGTTTTTCAGTTGTGCCTGACTCTTTGTGACTCTATTTGGGGTTTTCTTGGCAAAGATATTAGAATAGTTTGCCATTTTCTTCTCTGGCTCATTTTACAGATGAAGAAACTGAGACAAATAGGCTTAGGCGACTTGCCCAGAGACTCACATAGCTTGTAAGTGTCTGAGGCTGGATTTGAACTCATGAAGATGAATCTTCTTAACTTCAGGCCTGGACACTGTAGCCGCTGTGCCACCTGGCTGCAGAGAACTGTTTATGCAGAGAACTATACAATTTGACTAAGATGCACTCTCCTTTCCTGCCCTCCCTGCTAGTATTTTCCTATGATCCCCCACTGATGGGTGGTGATTTTCCAGGTGCTGATGTTTCAGGGAAGAGTCTTCTACTGTGGTTAGTTAAAAGTCAAAAGATTTAACTTAAAAAATATCATGGGTCAGTTTGGGTCCCTTTGCATAGGCATTAGAAACTGGAGGAAATGGATGACTTTGAAAACTGTGGGGAATGTAGTCAAGCCCCCAATCCTACCCCCTGTCTTTAATTTTATCTGGCTCCCTGCCTAAGGTCAAAACATGTACAGACTCAGAAATTGAGTTCTAAACATACTAGCTAAAGTATATGGATTTGGGGGCAGCTGGGTAGCTCAGTGGATTGAGAGCCAGGTCTAGAGATGGGAGGTCTTTGGTTCAAATCTGCCCTCAAACTTCCCAGCTGTGTGACCCTGGGCAAGTCACTTGACCCCCATTGCCTAGTCCTTACCACTCTTCTCCCTTGGAACCAAAACACAGTATTAATTCCAAAATGGAAGGTAAGGTTTTTTTTTTTTTAAAGTACATGGATTTCCCTAGGAACACACAAAAACTTTAATAACAGGATACCATCTGTAACTCAAGACTGGTAGGGGAAAAAAAGTAAAAAATATTTTACTACTAGAAAGAATGTGATATTTATTAAGAAAAGAAAGTTCACTCTCATTGTCTAGTTTATAACTTGGATCTGACTCTCTTAGAAGCTCTCCAAAAAGGTGTGTCTGGGGAGGAAAGTAAGTCTGGATTGGAGAACCTGTTATAGTTCTAGGACAAAGATATGACAATGACCAGTCTGATCAGTCTGAGCCAACTCATTCAGTTTAAGCTTTCAACCTAAAAAGATGTTCTCAACCTCATCTAGGTGCCAGTGACTGAGTCCCAGTATATATGCTCCATGTCAGTGGGCATTGGAAGATGCAATTAAAGTCCCAAACAAAGGCTTATTGCTCAGTAAACTCATAAAGGCCATCAGGCAAATCCCTCGATCCACAGAAAAACACACACACATACAGTATACACCACTAGAATGGTCAACATTTTTCAACTGAATATTGAGAATGCTCCAGATGCTAAATACCACCAGCTCTTGAGATTCCTAAGTGATTCATATTCATAATGGGCCTTTGCCTTGGACACAGCAGGTGCAAAACAAATGTTTGTTGAATGAATTAATTGAGTGAATGAATCATCATCATTAGGTGCTGTCATTGTCAAAAACCATTTTGTGAGTGCCTATTGTATTGTAAATCCTTCAAATTACAGGAGGAAAATGTAGGTGGGGGTTCTTACCATTTATAGAATTATAGAATCACAGGATCTTGTGGGTGAAAGACATCTCAGAGGTTTTGTGGGCCACCATGTATCTGAAAAAGAATCCTCTTTAGTTGACCAATAAATGGTCAAAAGGATCTCATTGACGACCTCTAGAGAAGGAACTCACTGCCACCTGAGAGATCCCATTTCACTTTGTCTTAGCTGTTATTGTTAAGAATTTTAACTTATATCAAGTCTTTCAATTCTCAATAGCTTCTACCAATTATTTCTAGTTTTGCCCTCTAGTGCCCAAGGAGAATGAATCTATTCTTCTCCTGAGAGGAGCTTCTAAGCTAGATAGAGAAGATGGGACAAATAGAAGTAAATTATGACCTTTGGCAGTCTGACAAAGTCTCTGGACCCTTTCTCAGAATCATGTTTTTAAATGTGTAAAATAAAATTAATGTGATTGCAAAAGAAAACAGTTGTACTGAAATATTATTATGAAAATATTATTCGTTTATTCATTTTTCCTAAAATCCTTACTTTCCATCTTAGAATCAATACTGTGTATATGGTCCAAGGCAAAAGAGCACTAAGCACTAGGAAATGGGGGTTATGTGACTTTCCCAGAGTCACAGAGCTGGGAAGTGTCTGAGGCCAGATTTGAACCTAGGACCTGCCATCATTGCACCTGGCTCTCAAACCACTGAGCCACTTAGCTGCTCCCTATCAAAATATTATTTTAAAAATTATTTAAAAATAAGTTCATGGACCCCAGGACCTCTGCCACAAAACTGAATTTACTGAAGGGTTCAGAATTACCACTTACTTCTCTGATAAATTTGAAATCACAAGACCTGGCAAAATTAGAAATAATTGGCAATAATTAACCTTGGGCAAACAAATTGTGTCACCCTTTCAGGTCTCAGTTTTCTCATATGCAGAATGAGGGAACTCAACATTGTGGCCTCTATGTGCTCTTCCATTTCTCAAGGCCCAAGAAGAAGAAATTGTCTCACTGGGCTTGTAAACATTTGTCTCTTTCATGTTTCAAGTCCCACGTTGTAAACAGCACAAAACCAAATCCAAGCTGACCAAACACCACAAAAGCCACAAAACAAATTCAGCTCTGTTCTATATCCTGGGACCCAGGTTCCTCAGCTCTCATTTGCCAGACTCCGAGTCTCTGACACTTTCATCTGTCACCGTTCAGCATTAATCACTTAAAGGCAGAAGATGGAGTGGAAGCTCCTGGTGTTACTTCTTGCTCAGCATTTCCCATGAAGGCTTCTGCCATTGGCCAAGTGCCAGGCCTGACAAACAGCCGTGAATGGAACTTGGCATGAAGTGATGGGGTTTTTTGAGGTGATTCTGCTGGAACATCTTTTGTGCCTGGCAAAATAATTATCATGCTAACTTTTATTTTTCACAAAAGAAAATTTGATGGGTGTTTGCTTTCAACCAGATTACAAGATGTGACTGTGTCTTGGAGGTTTATATACAGGCGTTCATGAGTGTCTCTGTGTGTGTGTGTGTGTGTGTGTGTGTGTGTGTGTGTGTGTGTGTGTTTCTCATGCTGCCTTTGGTCTCTCTGGGGGGAAAAAAGAAAAAATGCAGCAAATTATTGGGCCCCTATTAAGCTACATGTGGGAGTGAGAATTTTAACTCTCACTGCTCAAAGCTATGCCTGTGGGAATAACATACTGTGAGGCAGTGTGGGACAATGGGTAGACCTTGGAATAAAGAAGACCTGACAGTCTTCCTCTGGCAAAGACTAATTGTGTGGCTCTGGGCAAGATCTTTAGACTTCGCTGCAGACTCTCTGAGACCCTAATTTATACTCGAGTTGCCAATGTATCTTGGTGAAGTCCCAGCCCCCACCCCAAATACTAAAACCTATAAAATAGAGGGCAACTTATTATTCCACTGGGGAGGAATGGATGGGTGTGAGACATCAGGTCTGGGCTAATGTTTAAATACTCTATTCTTCCTCCACTATTGGAGATAGAAGCATTTGCCATGGAAATGTGACCCAAGTCCTGACCTTTATAGAGTGGTGATAGACTCAAGATGCAGCTTGAGATTTACACACACACATTTAGAGAGAGACAGAGAGAGAGAGAGAGACAGAGCGACAGAGAGACAGAGAGACACAGAGAGACAGAGAAAGAGACACAGAGAGGGAGAGAGGGAGAGACAGAGAAAGACAGAGAAAGATAGGAACAGAGAAAGACAGAGACAGAGAAACAGAGAGAGAGAGGGAGAGAGGGAGAGACAAAGACAGAATGACAGAGAGAAAGACAGATAGATAGAGAGAGAGAGAGAGAGAGAGAGAGAGAGAGAGAGAGAAGGGCTAGTGCAGAGATTTGTTTTGCTTGACTATGCATATTTATCCAAAGGAGTTTTCTCCCCAATCAAAGGGAAAGTGGGAGAGAAAATAGATTTTCATTAATTGAAAAACATTTTAAATTAAAATTGAAAAAATAAAAATAAAAATATAATTAAATATATTACAAAGAAGAGAAAGAAATTTTTTTTTTACCATGTCACTAACTCCAAGAGACAAGTGAGTTTGAGAGAATGTGTAGGTGTGTGCCTATAAGAAAATGGATCAGTGAGTGCTGTAGTGAGTTTATGACATTTCTTTTTTCTAAGGGGGAGTGAGTTTCTGAAGTGTCTCTGAACACAGTGGAAGTCAGTCTGACTCAGTGTTATACTGCCTTCTCACATAAATACACCCACTACTAATCATACCTGTTCTTACCGATTTATAAAAATGTTTTATAGATAAATGACATAAAATATGTAAAAGAAGGTTATATTCTTAGGGAGGTGTTATAGAAGCCAAAGTATTTTTTTTTGGTAGTTCACAAAACTGCACTGATGACTAAGTCTGCTACTGTTTTTCTCTAATAGTTTTTCCCTACAAGAAAAAACAATCTACAAGGAAAAACAATGTCTCTTTACCTCTCTGACTCATTGTTTTCATCATCTCCTTCTAACACAAAAAATAAATAAATAAAAAGGTAATAGGAAGGACACAGTAGAGGAAATATGTTCTATGGGAGGTCTTCTACTTTGGTGGGCCTGGTTAAGATACCAGAGCTAGTATTAATTAGAGATTTCTATACATCAGAGGGAAATCCTTGAACAATATTGCATTACTAATTCTTTTTTTTAATCACTGCCTTGTGAACTCAATAGATATTGACTGGTGTTTCCATTTTGTGGCTGAGACAATAAAGGAAAAATTCACAGAAGTACAGAATTGAAGAGTTGGAAGGGATTGGTTATCTTGCCCAACAGTCTTTACTCAAACAAATAACTTACTCAAGTAAAACTAGTAGAAAAAACAGACAATCTGTTTTTGAAGCAGATCCAGCTTTTAAAGGATTTAGAACTGTAAGAAAACATAAAAAATTTTAGGCCAATCCCTTTGTTTTATAAAACGAGGCCAAGAGGTTAGCTATTGTGAAAAGTTCCATAGATAGTGAATAGCAGAGGCGAGATCTGAACTCACATCCTCTGATAATTTCCCCACTATATACCCTACTACTTTTTCATGGGATATTGGCCACCTTATCTGTGACTCAGATTATGACTTCATTTTGCCTGGAAAGGAATGCTGAAACCAACAGGCTATGACCGATTTAGCTTAGGACTGTGGCTGCTTAGCTCAGCTTGTGAGAGATTTTTCCTAATGAGGTCATAACTTTGGTCCTTACATGTTCAAGTTAACCTTCCTCTCTATTCACCAGTTATCAATTACAACCATATTTCTTACAAATGTGAGTGAACTCTGTTCATAAAATGGAGGTCTTGAAAGAACATGGATAAACTCAAGCCATTTTATCTTCTGTTTGGATTCTGTTCAAAGCACTAGACCTGCCCAAAGTGGGCTAGTTATCCTACTTTTTTTCATTGAAAGAGATGATTATATTTCAATAGGGTCATATCTCATTGATTTGTGTATAGTAAAATCATCCCATGCTGTTTTATCCTTTTCCATTTTTCTCTCCATCTTTCCATAAATCCTCTATAGAGGATTGACCCACCCCCCCAAATCATAGTATCAGATTTTGAACCATTTGTTCAATCATTTTTTAGTCATGTCCAACTCTTTGTGACTCATCTGGTTGGCAAGGATACTTTTCTCCTTTTACAGGTGAGAAAACTGAGGTGAATAGGGTTAAGTGACTTGCCCAAGGTCACACAGGAGTAAGAAGTCTGAGAACAGATTTGAAATAAGGAAGATGGAAACTTTTTGATTTCAGGACTTTATAGATCATCTAATCTAACTCCTCTCACTTGACAGTTGAGGAAACTGAACCTTAGAAAACTTAGATGATTTTCCAGGGTTATATAGTGCTATAATAGGTAGGATGTGTACACAGGTCTTTTTAATTCCATAGCTAACATTCTATTGTACTATGCTTTCTCTCTCTGTGGAGGGCATCCTTTCATTCCTTTAATATTTTAGAGATCTGAGTATAATATTCAGACTGTCAATCTGGTATCCCATGCTTTATGTGACAAAGCCACCTCGTTTTCTGTCTATACTCCTCTTGGACAGTATCATTTCTACTATGCCCTGAAAACCATATTTAAAATTAAAAAAATATTTTAATAACAAATTTCCACATAAGTTTTCCAAAGTTATATGATCCATATTGTCTCCCTCACTCCTTCTCTCCCCTCTCCTGAAGCTGACGAGCAATTCAACCTGGGTTACATGTATATTATCGTGCAAAACATATTTCTACATTATTCATTTTTAGAAGCAAATAATCATGTAGAACCAACCTTCCCAACATATGTGCAAATAAACGAATGATAAATCATATGTTTTGAAACCCATATTTTGAGAGGAAGAACAGGTTTCTTCAAAAGGATGTACCTTGCATCTTTGCAGAAAGTCCAGCCCATGACAATGGGTCTGGGGCTTGCTTATCGAGCATGCTCTCACTCTATGCTGTTAATTAAAATGAAAAAGTAGGGAAGACTTAATAAGGAATTGAGTCCAGGAGCTAGATGATGGAGGAGGTTTTAGAAGGCAGTCAATGGCAGTCTGTGTACAATAGAAGAACAGAGAGAGCATTTAATGACTGGCATTGATTACTGACTGACTGTCTACATACTTAATTCCCGTATTCTCTGAGGCTAGGGTGGGGATCATTGGCAGTTTTTATGAGTAGTCGGGGGTACAGAAGGATGCTGGATTGAAATGGGATTTCGTTTACCTTTTTTACCAACTGAGAGTGAAGTCTTGTAAACAGATTTCATGTGATCCAGGGACTGACTGATAACACTGGCTATTCCCAAGCCTTTTAGAGAAAGAAGCCCCTTTCTGTGGGGTATGCTATAAATCTGAGTATTTTTAACTTTGTCAGTTAGATGGCAGCATAATCTTAGTAGAAAATCATGAGATGGTGGGTCAGAAAGCCTACCTTCTTTCTCTCCCTGAGAAGATTGCCATACTTGGTATGGGTCCAGCCTTGGTGTGGGTATGGCCTTTGGCTTCTCCGTGTGCCACTGGACAGCCATCAAATACGGATAATGAACCTGGGGTCCAAGTATCATCATGAAGACTTTGAACTTCCCAATGGAATTTGCTGTTGCCATATTCAAGTTCTTGTTTGCCATGTCCAACCAAAAAAGGGAAAATGTAGATCAACTCTTATAATGACTCATGCCCCTTTTAGTATGGACATCCTCTAGAGACTTAGAATATGGGAAGGAGAGATTAACTCTAGATCCCAAATTCTTTAAAAAAATTTTAAACCTTTAGTTTCTGTTATAATATCAATTCTAAGACAGAAAAGTGGTAAGGGCTAGGCAATAGGGGTTAGGTGACTTGCCTAGGGTCACCCAGCTAGGAAATGTCTGAGGTCAGTTTTAAACCCAGATCCACTTGACTCTAGGCCCAGCATTCTATCCACTGTGCCAACTAGCTGCCCCATAAACCAGGAATTTTTAACCTAAGATAGCTCTATGAATTTGTTTTATTTAAAATATCCCTACATCTGTATTTCAATGTAATGACTTTCTGTTGTAATCCTACATATTTTATTGCTTTCAAAATTTTTATTTTGAGTAGTCTTCCCCAAGTTTCCAAAGGAGGACACAAAAACATGTTAAAAACATCAGCTCTAAAACAAAACAAACATTTGCTCTGGACAGAACATACAATTTGAGCTGTAGGCATCTGACATCACTGGTGATGGGGATGATGATGATGATAATAATAATACTAGCACTTGAGAGCTGGTCTGGAGACTCGAGGTCTTTGGTTCAAATGTGGGCTCAGGCACTTCCTAGCTGGGTGCCCCTGGACAAGTCACTTAATCCTATTTGCTTCAATTTCCTCATCTGTAGAATGAGCTAGAGAAGGAAACGGCAAACTACTCTAGTGTATCTTTGCCAGGAAAACCTCAACTAGGGTCCTGAAGAGTCAGACATGACTGAAAGGGCTGAATGACAACATTTCTATGGGCACTTTTAATCTGTTAATCACAGGCGCTGTAGACAATCTTTCTAAAAGGGTTTGAGAGATCTGTACCTAGGGGAATTCCCTCTTATTAGCTTGCAGAGGTAACTATACTACAAAAGGCAATGTGCTTTTGGTTAGGATTTTTACTTGTAGGGCAGCTGGGTGGCTCAGTGGATTGAAAACTAGACCTAAAGATGGGAAGTCTTGGGTTTAAATCTGGCCTCAGACACTTCCTAGCTGTATGACTCTGGGCTGGGCAAGTCACTTAGCCCTAATTGGCTAGCCCCTATTTGCCTAGGAATCAATATACAGTATTGATTTTAAGATAGAGGGTAAGGTTAAAAAAAAAGATTTATCTTTGCCTCCCCACTTCCCCCTCCCCAGTTTTCCTTTGGCTCTATGCCTAAGCTGTGGTGAATAACTTGAGATCACTCACCAATCTGTGTTCCTTCACTTGAGACATTACCCGCTTTCCTGCAATGTGTTTGGGGCATGTAAAGAGGCCTGAGAACACCCGTCAGAGACCACAAAGCCCATCTCCCTGCTGAGGCAAGAAAAAAGGGAGGTCTCCCAGACAGAGAACCTAACCAGAATCAGAGCGACACTGTAGGCGTATCCAGGCAAGGAATGCAATTGGAGCTATCAGGAATAGCAAGAGTTAAAAGCTAGGTGGAAAAAGGGATGCTGTGAAAAGCCATATTTCCCAACTCTTCTTCTGTTTCCCCAAACAGCCCGAAGGCTAAAAGTGTGGTTCAGCTGGTTATATAGATAAAGAAAACTGGGTAGGCGGTGTGTTTTTTCCCTCTCCTTTATTCAGAATTGGCTGTTGCCATTAATAATAATAACAACATTATTATTATAGTTAATATTTCTTTAGTGTTTGCTATGTTCCAGGCACTGAGCTAGCCAGATTTCTCAGTCTCTCTCCTCTGCCTACATGGACATAACTATGTTGCATACAAAATGTGTGTTGTACACAATTGAAGTAATTTATAGTTACAAAGTACTTGGTCCAGGTCCCTGTTTATAATAAGTCTGTGAGTCAGGCTCATGCAGCTTTGTTGGAGGAGGAGGAGAAGCCTGAGGTCTAATACCTGGGAAATGACTTGCTTTCCAAACCAGCCGACTTGTTTCTCCATCAGGCTTACAGTGCACAGCTCCAATTTCCCATTCTCATACCCTGTCTAGGAAGTAGTGCATCATAGTGGGGAGGGAGTTGGCCCCACAATACAGAAAGGCAGACAGAAGGCTCGCCTCCAGCACATATTGGCTGTATTAACCTGGCCAAGTCACTTGACTTTTCAGTACTTTAGGCAACTCTTTAAGATGACCAATTGCAAAGACCATGCCAACCTGCTTTGGTAGGAGGAGTTTCCTTACCTGGGAGTACTTCTATAAAAGTGAAATCACACAGCTAGTCCCCATCTCCTCTGGCTAGTCCATAGAATACTTCTTTCTTTAAACCCTTCTTTTATGTCTTAGAATCAATACTGTGTGTTGGTTCCAAGATAGAAGAGTGGTGAGGGCTAGGCAAAGGGGGTTAGTGACTTGTTCAGGGTCACACAGCTGGGAAGTGTCTGAGGCCAGATTTGTACCCAGAACCTCCCATCTTTGGGCCTAGGTCTCAATCCACTGAGCCCCATAGCTGCCCCAATAAGAAAGGTTCTATGGACTATTCCTAAACTGTTTTTGAGTTCGATATAAGTAAGAATTTCTGTATTGGAAGGATTAGTAAACAGTAGGACAATCTATTGAGGAATTTTGTAAAAGAATTCAATCCTGGACTAAACAATTTTCCCTAGAGGCAGCAGACAGTTTTGTTCTCTCTTAGGTCATTTATTGTGGCTGTATCTTCCACCATCATCTTTTGTTTTAATTTCCTCCTTTTGGTCTTTTTACACTAATAGGATTTTAGAGCTAAAAATTCCTATTGTTTTCAGGGTGACAAACTAATACCCAGAGTGGCTGAGTGAGTGACTTGCCTAAGGCTACTGAGCTAGTTAGCAGCAAGGCTGGTAGGGAAACCCAAGTGTCCTAACTCACAGGCCAGTGGCTTCCCATTATACCATTTTCCCTAAGGCTTGGTAGTAAAAGGGATTGATCATTCACCCATTGGGGGGGGGGTGCCAGGCTTGGGGCAGATGCAATTATGTACATCCTTTTTAAAAGGCAATTTAGAATCAATTGGAAGGAGACCTGGGAGAAAAGTGATGTAGAAACTTGAAAATTCAGAACCCCCCCCCCAAGAAAACCAACTAACTGGATCATTTCATTTTTAGGGTGAGTGGCAAAAAGATGTTAAAGACTGTAGGAAGCTAGATGGTGCATTGTACCATTTGAATCCTGCCTGAGACATTTACTAGTTATGTGACCCTGGACAAGTCACTTAATTGTCACCTGCCTCAGTTTCCTCATCTGTAAAATGGAGCTAATACTTCCCAGGGGTGTTGTGATGATAAAATGAAATAATATTCCTAAAATGTTTTGCAAACCTAAAGTGTTATGTAAATGCCAGCTATTATCAGCACTTAGCATAGTGCCTTAGCAAGTGCCTGCCTAATAAAAGTTGAGTACAGTCAATCCACAAGGACTTGTTAGCCATCCACTATGTGCCAGGTACCTTTCAAAGTGCTGGGGAAGTCTAAATAAAAAAAAAATCCTTTCCTTCTGTTTTAGAATCAATACTGTGTATTGGTAATAAGGTAGAAGAGCAGTAAGGGCTAGGCAATGGGGGTTAAGTGACTTGCCCAAGGTCACACAGCTAGGAAGTGTATAAGTTCATATTTGAACCCAGAGCCTCCCATCTCTGGGCCTGGCTCTCAATCCATGAGCCACCCAACTGACCCCTCTAAAACAAAGTTTTTAAAGCAAAACAATCCTTCCTCTAAAGGACCTTATATTCTTTCTGTGGAAACTACTCATATTTATATCATTATATACAAGTGCAAAATAATATTGAGATGGGTAGGTTCCCTCCTCAGGGAGCTTATATTCCATTGACAAACTAGAAAACAAAGACTAGAAATTCCAGAAAGGTTTCTGAAGAAGGCCGAAAGACATATTAGCATATATTTAGAGTCTTGGAACTTTTAGAGTTAAAGTAAAGGCATTTCGGTAGGCATTGGAATCTTTTTTTAACCCTTGTTCCAACTGGGACATTATGGTTTATAAAAGAAAGGAGAACTATAATTAATTTTAAAATACTTGTCAGAATAATTGCTTTCTTTTAAAAGCACAAATGAGGGTGTCAAGAGGCACATGCCTACTCTTTTCAATTCTCCACCTCGGAAGTAATCTGAATTCCTTTAACTGTGCTGGCCTCAGCAGGCATCACTATTCATTTTGTCAGAGAAACCCACATCTTACCTGGAAGGAGTTTAAAAGCAATGGGATTTGACCCCAAACCTCAGCACCATTTTAGTGATGGGCACATCATAGCAATCTGAAAAATGTGACTTTTCCTTCAAAGAATGCTTTCTCTAGCAGTTTTTGAGGCAAAACTGCCCACTGCGTAAGCACAACTTTTAGACAAAATTTTAAAACTCAAGACCTCCTATCCAGACTCATTTAAAAAAGGTTATTTTCATTCCCAGTTTCTCATTTCAATCTTTTATCCCAGGTTTGGGTAAAGAGTTATAAAGTTATAACTACAGATCCAATGTCAATCAGGAGAGAAAATATATTTATATTAATATAGAAATATGTAAGTATAAATATATTTATAAATAAGAATAAATATATAAATATATTTTCCAAAAAAATTTAAAATAGATAATATAAATTATTTATATATTGTATGTTATTTTGCATAATATACACAAATAATACTAAATACAGACAATATATAAATGCATAAAACATTACATGATTGTGTAATATATAGATTATTAATATATAAAACATCAATTTCTAACTATATATTTATAGATATAAATATATCATACATAGGTATATAAATATATAACACTGCAGATTTGATGTTAATTGGGAGGGAAATGCTAATCAGAATATGGCTCTGTGGTTAAGCTAAAGCACTTCCATTCATTCATAGGAAACTATGTGGCGTGGGAATTCCATTTTGCCTTGAGAGTTTTTCTCTGCATGATTTTACACAAGTATTCCTTACCAGTTGGCTCATAGAACAGCACTGGTCTGCAGGGTGCATGTAGCTCTGTGGCTGTATTTAGGCCTAGACTTATGATTTCATCAGTGATGGAAGGACCAGGTGAGAGGACATCTGTTCTTCAATTTATAGTTTAAAAAAGAGTTGATTAGGGTATGCGTGTGGATGGGGGTTAGAGAGGAGAGTATAGGGGCTGAGTCAGAGATAGGACTTGATGCTATGTCTTCCTGTCTCTAAGGTCTGTTCTCCATCCATTGAGCCATCTCTTGGCAACTTTTTACTGATCCTTAAATATTTTACCACCATAAGTCTCTACTATGTAAAACCTGTGAACCTAAAAAACTAATATATATATGGGCAACTGGATGATGCTATGGATAGAGCTCTGAGCCCATAGTTAGAAAGATCTGAATTCACATTAAGCCCCAGACTAGCTGAGTGACCCCAAGTAAGTCACTTACCTCTGCTTGCCTCAGTTTTCTCAAGTTTAAAATGGGGATAATAATGTGGAAATTTGTTATTATATAGTTGTCCCTTGCCATATTGCAGATTCACTGCATCATGGGTTTAAAAAAAATCTAATTCTGTATCACAGAGTTTTCTCTATATTGTGGGATTTTGAGGATGAATACCATACCGTACACAATGGAAATGCAGTTTATACACCACTACCACTGGCACAAGTTTGCCAATGTGAGATTGTACATGGGACACTATTGGCTGATGGAGTTAAAGGTGACCTACCACAGTGCTGTGTTCTGTATCCTGGGCACTGATTGGCTCAGAGTTTATAAGCATGTGGGAAAGGTTAATAAGAGTGAGGAAAAGTTTTATAGGAGAGTGGGAAGGGTTTATAAAAAATAGGTATGATAATATCATATATATAATAAAATAAATGTAATGCTACTACTTCATGGATTTTTACCTATCGCAGGGGTCTCTGGAACATAACTCCTGAAATAGGTGAGGGATCACTGTATATTATTATTAAAAATAAATAAATAAATAAAAAAACCCCAAAGGAATAACAATAGCACCTACCTCTCCAAATTTTTGTGAGGATCAAATGAAATAATATTTATAGAGTGCTTAGCACAGTACCTGTTACATAGTTGACACTTAATAAATATCTCCTTTCCTTCCCTCCCTCCCTCCCTCCCTCCCTCCCTCCCTCCCTTCCTTCCTTCCTTCCTTCCTTCCTTCCTTCCTTCCTTCCTTCCTTCCTTCCTTCCTTCCTTCCTTCCTTCCTTCCTTCCTTCCTTCCTTCCTTCCTTCCTTCCTTCCTTCCTTCCTTCCTTCCTTCCTTCCTTCCTTCCTTCCTTCCTTCCTTCCTTCCTTCCTTCCTTCCTTCCTTCTTCCTTTCTCTAGTGGTATTATGCTATGATTATATGTATTTTTAAACATTATTCTATGAATATTTTCCCATGGTTACATGATTCATGCTGTCTCCCTCCCCTCTTCCCTCCCTGCTCTCAAAGCTGACTAGCAACTGGGGTTAAGTGACTTGCCCAGGGTCAGACAGCTAGGAAGTGTCTAAAGTCAGATTTGAAAGAAGGACCTCCTATCTTCAGACCTGACTCTCAATCCATTGAGCCACCTAGCCATCTTAATGTTATCATTTTAATTATTTTAGTCTTATGTTTAAAGATTTGTTCTTTTAAGCAATATATTCATAGACCTGGAATATCATTGATGAGGTTATTCCACATTCTAGTGATATAGATCTTGCTCCATTTGGGCCAATCTATTCTATAGATTCATCCCCCTAGAAGTTCAGCACAAGGAGCTATCCATCATGCTGAAGTCTTTTCTTCTTTTCTCTTGACATCTCAAGGATACCCAGATAGTGTACCAGACTGCTCGTATCTTACCATGTGATTGGGTCAGCTTCTCTTTCACTCATATGTTTTTGTTTTTTTTTTGATGATATTGTTCCACTCTGATTCACCTTCCTAATTCTTTGTTTGTTACGTGTTGCAGCTTGTTCACTCCCACCAGGCCTCTTGCCACTACCCTCTGGGTGACATTCAGCCCAGTCTTATGAGGGTTATTAGAAAGGAGTGAACAGAATACAAGGGACATTGCTTGTCTTTGTTAGGAAAAAAAATAACCCCAGCTCAAGATTTGCTACTGTTAGAGACAAAGAAAGTGAAAAATGACTTGATTGTGTATGCCTGAAAAGGAAAAAAAAATTAGATTTTGTCAGAAGGTTTAATGTTAATCATTTGAAATTTGGGTGCATTTGCTTGGACTACATAAGAGAGAGTTCACTAAGATGACTGTGTGTAGTTTGTGGAGATGTTTTTGTGAAACAAAAGCCTAGAGTCAGCACAGCTTTTTTCCCATCTGAAGCCAAAACATTTCGAATTTGAAAATAAAACAACCAGGTTTTTTTTTAATATGAAAAATCTCTTGAAATGAAATGCCAAGAGAATTTTTTAAAGTGTTATTTAGTTGGAAAATCATTTGTGAAGGCTTCACATTTAATTACTTATGTAGTTGCTGTCACCATGAAACCATTCTGACAACTGCAAAATCAAAGCAAAGAAACTGGTTTTTGTCTTGCCTTCTTTTTTGTCTAAAAGTCATATAGTTAACTCCTAGGACAATAAAAATGATTGAGCATGAGCAGAAAAATATGCTGTTAAATTTGGACAGAGAGCAGCTACGTAACATGATGAATAGAGTACTAGGCCTAGAATAGGGAAGATTGCTCTTCCTGTGTTCAAATTTCACCTCAGATACTTCTTAGCTGGGTGACCCTAGGCAAGTCACTTAACCTGGTTGCTTCAGTTTTCTCCTCTATAAAACGAGTTGGAGAAGAAAATGGCAAACCACTCCAGTATCTTTGCCAAGAAAACCCCAAGTGGGGTCACAAAGAGTTGAATGTGACTAAAAAAATGACTGAACAACAAGATGGCAAAAAAGAGAAAAAGTAAAAGCTGGCCTTGAAGTCAGGAAGACCTAGTTTTAAATGTTGATTTTTACACATGTTGGCTTTTGTGAACCCGGGCAAGTCAATAAGCTGTAAGTGCTCCATGCAATTCTCAAAGAATAGAAATTAGAGGTCAGTTGCTGATCTGCATTGGTAAAAATATATTTATCATCTAGAATTAACCCCAACATTCCATCTGGACCAAAAATTATGATGATAATCATCAACTTGATAAAGAATCTCATATTCTTTTTATGGAAAACAGAGAGATGTGGACTATGTGACAATATAATGAGATGGATTTGAAACCAGTTGAATGAATGGCTAGCCTAAAAGAATAATGATTAATAATTCAACATCATTTTGAAAGGAAGGTTTCTGGAGCAAGCCCTAGGGATCTGTGCTGATGAACATTTTATAACAGTGGCTTGGATAAAGGCATGGATGCCATGCTCATTAAGTTTGCAGATGAACCCAAGCTGAGAGGAATATTCATTTTTTTAATTAAAAATTTTTTTCAGTCAGTCAATAAACATTAAGTGCCTCCTATATGCCTGGCATTGTATGAAGGAAGAAAATATGCCCCTTTCAGAAGGATGGTGCCCTGGAACAAAGTCTTTCTTGTCCCACCTTAGTTATGGTTCTGTACCTAGTATTTCAGACTTAGCGTGTCCAAAACTGAGCTCTTCTTCTCCAAATCTGCCCTTCTTCCTAGATTTTCCCCATTTTGTAATTGATAATACCACCATGGAGGAATATTTAACATCCTGGGTCCAAAGGTTCCACAGGCTCCAAAAAGAGCATTGGATAAATTTATTAAGGTGAAATTGAATGCTGATAGACCTAAAGTTGCCATGAATTAAAAAAATCAGTTTCACCTGTTCAGGATGGGGAAACATTGTTAAATAAGTTTGTCTGAAAAAGATCTGAAGGTCTTAATGGATTATAAATCCAATACAAGTCAACAGTGTCATATGAGAGCCAAAAAAATTGAATACAATCTTGTGATACATTAAAAAGACATTGTTTATAGGCAGAGTTAAGGAGATATTATCCCCTCTGTTCCATGTCCCCTTCTTCTTTTTGGTAAAACCATCTGTGAAGTATTGTGTTCAGGTTTGGGTTCCATGTTTAAAAAAGTTATTAATCAGTAGGAAATTGTTAAGAGAAGGGCAACTAGAATGGCCAATGACTTTGATTCCTTGTCTAAATGAAAATCAGTTGAAGGAATCAGAGATGTGTAAGCTTGGAGAAGGAAGTTTAGGAAGAACTTGGATAGTTGTGTCCATGTATTTTAAAAATGGTCAAGGGGAAAAGTGGAGTCAAATTAAGAAGCACTTATTGAGAACTTACTATGTATCTGGCAATATGTTAAAAACTGGCTTTTCAAAGAAAGTTAAAAAAAAAAAACCCTGACCCTTAAGGAGCTCACATTTTAATGGGAAGAGTAATTTGAATTATTCTGTTTGGACCTGGAGGGCTAGATCAGGAGCAGTGGATGGAATTTTCAGAGAGGTAGATTTAGGACTGACGTCAAAAAAAACTTCCTAACAATTAAAGATGTCCATTAGTGGAATGGATTGTCTCTGCTGGTGTGGTTACCTTATTGGAGATCTTCAAGTAGAAACTGAATGACTCTTTGTCAGGTATGGTCTAGAGTGTCTTTTCTTTCCCTTACACATGCCACTCTTATCCTGTCTCTGTGCCTTCCCAAGAGCAATCCCATGTACCTGAAATGAATTCCATCTTCACCCCCCACCTCACCTCACCTTATTTTCCTTAAGACAGCTCAAATAATATCTTTTGCACCAAGCCTTTTGCTTCTAGAGCACTGTTCAAATGCGAGTGTCTTTCTTTTTCAAACAACCTTGCATTTACTTTTGTATACACTAGCAATTATACTGTATATGCTTATTTATATCCTTGTGATCTCTCCTATTAGAATATAAGTTCATTATGAGGAGAGAAGGTTTTATTCTTACTTCTGACCCCAGTGTCTAGCATAATGCCCAGCATAGAATAGGTATTTAATAAATGGGGTCTTGTTTGGATTGGATGGCCATTGGAGGTCCTTCTAATTCCAAAATTCTGTGATTCTTTAATTATAGCAACAATAACAATGATGAAGACTCAAGTAGGAGGGAAGCTAGGTGGCTCAGTGGATTGAGAGGCAGGCCTAGAGATGGGAGGTCCTCGGTTCAAATCTGACCTCAGACATTTCCTAGTTGTGTGATCCTGGGCAAGTCACTTAACCCCCATTGCCTAGCCTTTCCCACTCTTCCATCTTGGAACCAATACTAAGATTCTAAGACAGAAGGTATCAATTCTAGGACAGAAGGTAAGGGTTAAAAAAAAGACTGCAGTAGTTTGGTGACAGGGTTGAAAGAAAGTAAAAGATAGATTAAGAAATGTTAGTGAGACAGAAATGATAGGATTTGGCAATTGGGTAGTATGAAAGGTGTGTGAGAGAAAGGATTGAAAAGATATCAGCCAAGTTTCAAATAGGAGTGACTGGGTAAAATGTTGGTGCCACAGAGAGATATGAGAAATTCAGAGGAGGATTAGATGTTATAGGTAAAATATAAATTAGATTGAGGTTACAAATCAGACCAAGGGAAGATAGGAAGCACACTGTAATGAAATTTCGAAGGTACAAGCAGAAACCATTTTAATGAGGAAGCAAATGGATGCATGGGATGCATGGGGAATTCAATGACCAATTTCTACTTTTAAAGGACATATACATAAAATGGAAGCAAGGTTAAGCAATGGAGTGGCATGATCCTTTGGATAGAGGAAAGGGTCAAAGAAGGGATAAGACCATTAACTGGATGGGCCAGTGACAACAGACAACAGAGAAAAGGTAAAATTACTCAAGTTTTATTTTTGTTTCTGTTTTCCCTGCCAGGGAAAATAATCTGTGGACTATAAGAGATGGGAAGGATGGGTTGATGAATAACAAGGTTTACCTCAGATAATTGATATGATGAAAGAACATGTAGCTGTTTAAGTTAAGTTCACAAGGCTCAGAAGAACTACATACCAGATTATGGAATGAATTGACTAAGGTGATTGCTAAGCTGATATGGGTGATCATCTGAAACTTCTGCTTTTTTAGAGAAATGGAAAGTGGTTGCAGGACAGGAGAAGATAAAATATCTTAATTTCCAAAAAGGGGAAGAATTTGCAATTGGGAACTATAGATCAATCAACTTGGTTTTAATTTATGGCAAAATTTTAAGATGTATTATTATTATAACCCTTACCTTCTGCCTTAGAATTGATAGTATCAGACCCAAGGCAGAAGAACAGTAAGACTAAATTTGAACTCAGGTCCTCCCTATCCACTGAGCCACCTAGCTGTCCCTTTGAAGATGTATTATTAAAGAAGTGGTTTGTGAATGTCTAGAAAATGAATCATAAAGTTCCATCATGGCATTATCAAGAACATGCCATGCCAGTATAATCAATCTTCCTCCTCTTCCTTCTTTCTCCCTTCCTTTCTTTTTTCTTTTTTATTTCCTCTCTGTCTGTCTGTCTCTGTTTCTGTATCTTTCTATCTCTCTGTCTGTCCAAGTAATTTTGTACTTCCTGGCCATCTCTATGCCATGCCTTTTCTATTTGGACCATCTTTACCTCTTTCTTATTAGAACCTGGGACTCTACCTCTGGAACTATTCTAGACTTTGCCTGAAGGGGGTTCACTTTGTATTGCCCAGATCTAGGCTTCTACTTCACTTCCAGGCTATATCTATGCCATGTCTCCAGATGTATCATTTCTGTTCCTTTCCCTTCCTAATTCTCCTTCTTATGATGTTTCCATTTTGCTTCTTGAGAGCAGGGACTATATTTCTTACTTGTATTTATATCCCCAGCATTTAGAATAATTCCTTGCATATAGAAGGTATTTAATAAATTCCATCTATCTATCTATCTATCTATCTATCTATCTATCTATCTATCTATCTATCTATCTATCTATTGCTCTCTATCCAGTTATCTATATTTGTCTAATATCTTTTTCTTTTGTTTTTGTGTCTCTGTCTTTCTCTCTATTGTTCTATTTCTGTCTCTGTCTCTCTTTGTCTCTCTCTCTGTCTCTATCTTGTTCTATCTATCTCTGTCTGTCTCTCTTTCTCCCTCTGTCAGATTCTCTTTAGATATCTTTATATAAAAGATGGATGATAACTTGTTAGACATATTGTAGAGGGGATTTTGTTCAAGTATAGGTTGTATGCTAAGTGGCCTCAGATTCTGTTTCTGAATGGATTTGTTTATCAACTGATCAATCAATCAATTAGGAATCATTCATTAAGTGCCTACTATGTGTTTGTTACACACTGTTCATAGCACTGGAAATGGGGATAAAGATGTGACCTGTGATTTTCATTGGCATAAGAGAGCTCACAGGGGGCATCTGTGTAGCTCAGTGGATTGAGAGCCAGACCTAGAGATGGGAGGTCCTATGTTCAAATCTGGCCTCAGATACTTCCCAGCTGTGTGACCCTGGGCAAGTCACTTGACCCCCATTGCCTAGCCCTTACCACTCTTCTGCCTTGGAGCCAATACACAGTATTGACTCCAAGACAGAAGGTAAGGGTTTACAAAAAAAAAAAAAAAGAGAGAGCTAACAGTGAGAAACTCCTACCAGTGCATGTTGGCCCTTCTACAAGTTATAGTGTTAGAGAATTAAGAGAACATTGAGAGTTTAAATGACTTTCCTAGGGTCTTACAGCCAGCATGTGTCTGAGGGAATGCTTGAATTCAGGCTAACTATCTCTCAATCCATTATCTCGTTTCTTAGCTATTAGAAATGTCTATAAGTCCCAAATGAAAAAGTCCATGCATATCAAGGAACAATTAAAGAAAGAGAAGAGAGAAAGCTAAGGATTACTATTGGTCATTAATAATTTATGTGTTTTCTATCGATATTCATGCTGCTGTGTGCAAACTTTCTGTTAACTTCCTATTAGAAGTACATACAATAAATGTCAGATGCTGTAAGACACATGCCATTTTAAGATGTTCTTCCATCCGAGGAGATGACATGGGGGTAGATGGAAGTGGGATGGCATTTGACTGAGGCTATAAGGAGAAAGAGGAGACTAATGGAAATGACAAAGAAATAGAGGTGACAATGACTATGAGAGAAATATGTCAGTGTCAGTCAGAGTGGAGGTAGCTCTAACCTGGATGTGCCAATTTTAATTTGGAAGGAGTACACTTCTAAAGGAATTCAGTTACCGGATTATTAATTGGGGGAGACTAGACAGCATTACTGAGTATAGCTGACAGTGGAGACATTCTGAGTGAGAAAGAGAACAGATTGAAATCAGCCTGAGAGGAAAGCACCTCTAATTTGAGATAGTGAAGACAAGTCAAAGCTGAAGGCTTATTTTTAAAAGAAAGGGAATACTGATAGCCTAATTAACCTAATAGAAATCTTAACTAAGTTAAAAAAAAATCAGTCTTAGCATGCTTATTTAGACTGAGGCTGCTGTACGAACCCCAAATTTGAAGGGATTCTTTGGGGTCTGTTGTAGCAATATCATACATGGTGTGGACAACTCTTGGCCAAAGGTTGTATCTCTCCTCTTGATTTCAACTATAGGGGTCCCTTCCAGGTCACAGGAGTGGCGGGCATGGTGCCCCCACAATCTAGAAAATCCCTGCAAGATTTTTTTGACTCTCCCTTCATACCAGAGAAGAAGTCTGAATTTTTTCTTTTTCTTTTATGGGTTGTTTATAGTACTTTACTGTAAAATTTGGGTTAAGTATTTGGTCATAGGCTTATGTGTAGGTCAATATTATGATAACTCTACATTTTTCTAGTCTTTGTATATCATCTGCTGGTTTTCACATTCTTCTTGCAAACTTTAATTTTTTACTTATTTTAACTTTAAAAAAGAAATTGTGTATATTTTGTTCTTAAAAATAAGATATGTTGACATATGATACTATACATTTTATGCATTTCTGAGTTTCTAAATGTTTTCTGTATCTACTGGCCTTTTCATATTGTCTGTAGCTTCTGCAAAACTCCCCCCTCCCATTTCCATTTAATTCCTTATACCAACCCATGATATATTGAAACCCCAATAGGGAAAGTTGAGATGTGGAAGGGATACCTGTAATGCCATTCTAGTTTGGGCTCTCTTTACCTCAGATCTTGACTTCTAAAATCCTTTTAGCTAGTTTCTGTGCCCTCAGTCTCTTCTTTCTTCAGTCCATCTTTCACAACACTGACTAAATCATCATTCTAATGTTAAGGTTCACCTCCTAGCACTTGATTACTTAAAAACCTTCAGGGGAGGGGACAGCTAGGTAGCTCAAGGATTGAGAGAGAGGCTTACAGTCCTGGGGTTAAATTTGGCTTTAGATACTTTCTAGCTGTGTGACCTTGGACAAGTCACTTAACCCCCATTATCTAGTTTTTACTGTTCTTCTGCCTTGGAACCAATATACAGTATTGGTTGTAATACAGAAGGGAAGCATATAAAAAACTCAAACAACTTTTAATGGCTCCCTGCCATCCACTGGTTTTAGCCTACCTTTCTGGTGATATTTCTTTTTCCTGAATAAGAGGAAAATTGGGATTTTAGAAAGGGAAGCTCAATGGTTTCTCAATGGCAGCTTGTGGAAACTGGTAGGAAGGAGCTGACTGAGGATGTACCAGAATATTTCATTCATTCTTGGAGTGAGAGGTTATGGTGCTAACATAGTTCTCTATGTCAGTATATGCAGGGTGATACATCATGTGTTATTATTAATATATTCTTGTCTATTAAAGAGCAATTTACTCTAATTTTCTGTCATTTTGTGGTGCTATGCAAAAGGCATTAAAAGCTATGGATTTAAATGAGGGTGTTGGGATTTCCTTAAGAAAAACAGTGAATTTCCGGAGTAGTCATTGATGCTGAAAGTGGCAATAGAGCTGAAAAATCAGTTAGCCTTCTCAAATTCTGGCTAATTGTGTGTGTGTGTGTGTGTGTGTGTGTGTGTGTGTGTGTAGTTAGGGACATGGAAAAAGACCACTACATTTTTATAATTCATAACCTATTCAGGAGAGACCCACTTTTCCTCCTCTTAATGAAATAATCTCAGTATTGGGCTTAATTCTTTAATTCTTCTCTTGCCCAGTCTTAGGTAATTAGAAAAGTTCTGCCTAGACCTGTCACTCTTCCTCCAAATGTCAAAAGGGGGAAAATTTATCATTATCAGGCAGGGAAAATCTGCCTAGAAATTTCCAACCATTTCCCCCCTGACACCTCTAGGTTTTACCCATTCTCCTTTCTGGATGAGACTCCCAGACAGATAAGTGCTGGGGGTCTGCCACAGGCTGGCAGGAGCTGCTAACTTTCTGGGTGACATTGCCCAGGCCTGGAATGTCTCCTTGTCCTTCTCACCTGCTCCCTGATGGTGATAATGGTTCCTTTCAGTCTCCCTGTCTGTGTCAGCCCAGAGGCATGTGTGGAGGGCTCATTAGGGCCTATCTTTAAAGCACTGTGACTGAGGCATTTTTAAATACGAGAAGTTTCATCTTCTTGGTTAACAGAGAGGAGATAGTTCGTTTATTGGAGACCAGTTCCCTTGCAGGGGGACACAATGCTATTCTGGAGAAATTAGAAATGAGGGATCTGCTGGTTTCTTTCTAGGAGGCTGAAAGCTAGAAATGGGTGGACCTGGCACTCTCAGGCCCACGTGGGTGCTTGGTAGAAAATTAATATAGCTCCTTGTGAAATTACACATGAAGAACTCTTCCAGATCTTGCTGTCCTGCAAATTGACAGCTGGCTGCAAGACAGGAGGCAGATTGGGATGGTGTTCCCAGGAGGTCTCTCAAGAGATTTGGGGTGGGCTAGGGAGGGTATCAAGAGCTCTGATTTTCTTGAGAGTTTCTCTTAATAATTGGAATTAAATAGTGAAATGATCTTCATCCAGGAAAAAGGGACCAAAATCCAAAAAAAGTAAAAGGAATGAAATACAGGCAAGAAATTGTAACTGAAAAAGGTATCATGAATGAATGAATAAAAAGTGTTCTTCACTTACTATGTGATAGGTATTGGGGATAAAAATAGTAAAAAGAGAGACAGAGACAGAGACAGACAGACAGAAACACAGAGAGAAATACACACACACAGACACAGAAGGAGAGAGAGAGAAACACAGAAATATAGATATATACAACACAGAGACAGATCCTGACCTAAAGGATCATATCTATTCTAACAAAGGAAAACAATGCATAGGGGAGTAGTAGGTGACCAGGCAGAGGTGTTTTGTTCTGGGGGGTTAGAAGAGGGATGGGGGTATATGGGCAGTGAGAAGCAGATAGTGGGATAGCTTGGATGTAGAGATGAAGTGTGGTACCTAGAGCTAGCAAGGTGTGATCTAAATGGGATAGGTGGCACACATTCAGTCATCATCTATCACAGAGCAGGTCCTTTGAATGGGTGTACTAAAGGTGAATGGATTAATTTTCCCAGGGACTGGGGAATTCTGGAATTCCTGGTGTGCAGGTCCAGATCTCAGATGTGGTGATGCCAAGGTAAGAGCACCAGACAGAAAGACTGATCTCTGCCACTCACTAGCTATGTGATTTGAAGGAAATGAAAGAATCACTTTGGGCCTGAGTTTCCTCAGTGTGGAAAGAGTGCTGGATTTGGATCAGAGTTTGAATACTAGCATTGCCATTAATTAACTGTGGTGTTAGGTAGATTGCTTAAATTTCCTTATCTGTAAAGTGACAGGGTTGGACCAGATGACTTGAGCTCCTTGCCGTCCCTAAATTTATGATCCCAGGAGCTGTAAAAAGAGCAAATTGGATTAGATGCTTTTGAACATCCCTTCCATCTCTAATATTCTGTGATCCTATTTAGTTCTCTAAAAAAATGCAGGCAAAGGCAACCTGATTGAAACTGTAATTTCAAGCTACAGATATTCACTCAAGCAGGAGAAAATTGGAAAGCCAGAGCACAGAAGTGAATTGAGGGTGATAGGGTTTTGCAATGTGACATGGCAATGAAAGGAATCGGTGAGATTTGAAGTGACAGAAGCAGAAACAGGCTGTTGTAGAAACTCAGGTCCCACAGGCTGATGGGGAAATAGTACCTATAGTCCAGCTTTCTCTCTATGGTGGCCAGTTAGTTAACTGGGATGAGAGAGTTAAACTCAAGGGATTTCTGAGAGGTAAGATGAAAACCAATAGGAGTCTGAAAAGAACTTTTTAGAAAAAGAATTTCTCAAGAATTAAGCTTATAGTTTGGCTATGGAAGCCTGAGGGGAACTTAATTCCCCAGGCCAGAGATTTCTTCATTTTAAAATAAAAAAAAAGAAAAATAATTTTAAAAGTAAATTTCAATTTTACTTTAAATTGAATGTCAAAGAAGCAGGGAATTTCATTTTTTCCCTACAAAAGTACCTCAAGAAAGATGCCCCCTAATCCAATTGTAAAGACCAATCAGTGAGGTTTAGTAAGAGAGAGCCACCCCTAACAGCCAGATTGTTGTTAGAAATTCCAATGGCACTTTGATTTCATCAATATAGATGTTTTCTCCAGTGATAAGGATAATAACCCATCTCCATCTGACTATCCCATTTGACTTTTGTCTCTACTCTGCTAATTTTGCCAGTAGAGGTCCCAACAACATGCAAGGAGGCTCTTCTTCATTTTTTCTTGATACTATGAGAATACCAGTAGGGCACATGGGAGTAGTCATTGGGGAAGCCTTTTTAGAGAAGATGAGATTGTAATTGAGTCTTGAAGCCAGGAGGCAGAGATGAAGAGGGAGAGTGTGTTCTAAACATGGTGGGGGGGGGGCGTCAATCAATGATAGGTTTCAGGAGATGGATTGTCTTGTCCAAGGAATAGCAAGGAGACCAATGTTACTGGCTTGCAGAATATGTGGGATAGGGGGAGGTGTAAAGTTCAAGAAGAATGGAAGGCTAGGAGGGGGCCACATTGTGAAGGACTTTGAATGTTAAACAGAAGATTTTCTGTTTGATCCTGAACATGAAAAGGAGCCATTAGTGTTTATTAAACAAGGGGAAAGACATGGGCAAACCTGAGTTTTAGGAAGATTAGTCTGACAGCTGACTGGAGTTTGGACTAGAGTAAGGAGAAACTTAAGGTTGGGCAGCCAATTAGAAGGCCAAATTCTTTCAAGTGCTGTGGAACTTGTGTAGCTTGCAATGTTCTAGGATTTGATATAACGAACAGTGTCATCTATAAACAGGAAGACCTGGAGGACCTCACTCTTTAGGAGAACTTCAGCTTGAACTCTGCATTGCCTTTCTCCCATTATGTTGGCAAAAACTTTGCCAACTACTTGCTCCTTTGTTTTAGATTGTTGTGTTGGTGATCAGAGGGTCAATGTGTAATGTTATTTCTGATGTGTTGTCTTTCATGAACTTGAATGATTTTGCTGTGTGGATAAGAGATATCTTGTTGCAAGAGGGTCATTAAGGCTTTGCTTTGTGCTACAGAATCAAACACTACTTTTCATAATCAACAGAAAATAAACACAATGAATTCTTGTATTCTCTGCCTCTTAGTCAATTGTGTAATATTGAAAATGTGGTTTACTGTGAAATATTGCTTCCAGAAGTCAGCCTACTGCCACTATATCCTCATTAAGGATGCCCTTGATCTGTATAGTGTTCTCATAAACTTTTTATATAGATGGGAAAGTAGACACTTAATTTGAAAGCTATTGATGTTCTCTCAATTTCCTTTTTTTACAGTACAAGGTAAAATCTGTGATTTTTTCCTCCATGCTTTTTATTATGTTCCTTCCTTCAGATGCCTTTTGAATAGATCCCTAAGCAGTTTTGATTATATTCCTTCCAGCACAGGTCCCCCCTATGTAGCTTTGTTTAAATCTGGCTGCTTTGACTATCTTGTGCCATTTCTACCTACTCTATAATATCATTATGGCTCTGAACTTGGTGAAAAAAAATTGGTATATAAACCTTGGCAGAATTTTCCCATTTTTCTTCTTCAATTTACTATCCAAAGAGTAGTACACCTTGGATACTGACTCTTTCCAATACTACGTGTCCTCAATTGGTCTTGAAATTAAAATTTAAAACAATTGGAGTGACTCCATTGACCAATATTGGGTCAGAGGATTTTATCACTGAAAGAGAGCTAAGAGATGTGGTGTCAAATGATCATTTAAAAAACCTGGAGGGGGCAGCTGGGTAGCTCAGTGGATTGAGAACCAGGCCTAGAGATGGGAGGTCCTAGTTTCAAATCTGGCCTCAGTCACTTCCCAGTTGTGTGACCCTGGGCAAGTCACTTGACCCCCACTGCCTAGCCCTTACCACTCTTCTGCCTTGGAAACAATACACAGTTTGGATTCCAAGATGGAAGGTAATGGTTTTAAAAACGAATAAATAAAAAACCTGGAAATTGAGATCCAGAGAGGAAAATGAGTTGTTTGACATCATTCCTCAGTTAGTGGGTGAACAGGAGTTCTGATCAAATTAATATATAATTGAGCATATGGAATTTTTATTTATGGACACCACCATCATTTCTGGAATGTTACTGGGCTTTAGACTAAGCAAGAGTTTTGGTGAGCACAGTGGGACTTGCAATTTGGATCACAACCAAAATGGCATTGAGTCCCATCTCTCTCTCTCTCTCTCTCTCTCTCTCTCTCTCTCTCTCTCTCTCTCTCTCTCTCTCTCTCTCTCTCTCTCTCTCTCTCTCATGGCATTGAGTCCCATCTCTCTCTCTCTCTCTCTCTCTCATGGCATTGAGTCCCATCTCTCTCTCTCTCTCTCTCTCTCTCTCTCTCTCTCTCTCTCTCTCTCTCTCTCTGTAAGCTCTGGCATTTTATATAGAGTACAGCGAAAGTCATAGCAAGTGTTAAGCTATTAAAACTATATTCTTTGTATTCAGGAAGAGCTATGGGAACGTAAAAAAAAAGCAGGTATCTTTTTCTTTGCAAGCTGGTATTAAGAGGCTCATTAGAAAAGGCAGTGGGTAGAAGACACTGGGAGGTGGATTAAACCTTAGGAAGTGTCAGCTTCCTAAAGAAGTGTATATGTGCAGAGTGGAGAGGATTTGTGTGTGTGCATGACCCTTTCTTTGAACCTTTCTAAATTCAAGCAGAGCGATGACTAAAAAATGGCGTAACCTGAATCAGACTCCCAAGGGTCAGATGAGATGTGAGCATAACATTTCAGGAGGGGATGGTGTTCCTGACAATTGTTGAAATATTCATCTCTTAAATCGAACTCTGTAACATGAAATATGTTCTCTCTTTTGCTTCTGAATGCATGAGACAAGCCCTTTTTCCTGCCTCTCCCCTCCCCCTAACTTTTTCTAGTAAATTCTTTATCGAAGGAGTCTTTGTCTGGTCTGACCTTCCTTCCCATTTATTTCAGACTCCCCCACTCGGTCACATTTCCCCTTTGCTCTGCCTTTTTTCCCAAGCTCTCACACTGCTGATATTACATTAACAGCCCTCTGCCAAGGGCTCTGTATGTTTCACGCTGGGTGAAATGGAGGCTATCACAGCAGCCCATCATGCAAGTCTGGGGAAAAAAAAACATACCCTGGACTAGACCAAGCGGGCTTTGCCAGCCACAAGCCCTCTGATTCTCCATATCAGTTCAGAGCTAATCATTTCTGGCCTCTTTGAGATGGGTGTCTATGTCACTTCCAAAGACTTTTCTTCCTAATCCCTTTTTAAGTAACAAGGCAGCTATAGAAATCATCTAACCAATCCCTTCATTTCTACTGCTATAGATAGGGGCTGGATCTGTGATTTTATTGGTATAGAAGGAGTAGGTAGAACAGTGGATAGAGTCCTGGTCCTGAAGTCTAAAAGGCTGAATTCGAATTCGTGACCTCAGACTCCAAGTGGCTGTGTAACCCTGGGTGAGTCATGTAACCTCTATTTGCCTCTGTTTTCTCATCTGTAAAATGGGGATAAAAATGAGATAATTGCTTTGTATACTTTAAAGTATTGTATAAATGCTAGCTATATTTCATACTCCCTCTACTATGAAGAATGGCTGAAGTTATAGATTGGGGGAAAATGGGACAAGAACTCAGATGTGCCTCCTGACTGGACTACATATCTAGGCTAGAATATAGTGGAAAAGATACTCAAATAGGAATGAAAAAAACTTGGATTCTAGCATCAGCTACTGAATTGCTAGGTAGTTGGGAAGCTGGAAAGAATGCTGGGTTTGGAGTGAGAGGTCTTAGACCTAAATCCTGCTCCCAGGGTTTGAGATCTGTGTGACCTTGGGCAAATCACTTTCAGATTTTGGGGACCTCATTGGTGAAAAGAGAAGACATGACCAGATGATTTGCGTGGTCCCTAGATTTAGTTCTAAATCTATGATGGTATGATTCTATGACATTTTTGGATCTCTATTTCCTTGGTCAAGTCACTTAACTTTCTAGTTATCAGAACTACCATTGGGAGTTCCTAAATTGGGATCAATTAACTTAAAATATCTATATGCATATTTTAATAACTATATTTCAATATAATGAGGATAGCTAATGTTTATATGGAGCAGCTAGGTAGCACAATGGTGAGATGACTATGTCTGGAGTCAGGAAGACTCATCTTCGGGAGTTCAAATCTGGCCTTGGACATATGCTACGTTTGTGGGCAAGTCACTTAACCCTGTAACAATTAAATTATTTTCTCTACTAAAAGTATTATATTTTAGAGATTTATTAAAGATTATTAAAAATCAAGGATAGAAATCAAGGATAAAGAAATACAAAATAAGAATGCACATGCCTAGGTCACATAGCCCATTCACAGCCACTCACATCTTGCCTGCGTGTCCTTAGAAGCAGAAGCAGAGAGAACCCCGAAGTAGGTGGAGAGTCAGTTTAAATACAAATTGTGTTCTCGGCCCAGGTGAGGACTCAGGTGAGATTTTGGGGAATTCTGGGAACTACCATGGACTTCTGGGGATTGAAGTCTGGAGTTCAAATCTCCATTTTTACAACCCTATTGGTCTCAGTTTCCTCTTCTGTAAAATTACCCAGAGAAGTAAATGGCACTATCTTTGCTAAGAAAACTCCAAATGGGATCATGAAGAGTCAGATGGACTGAAACAACAAAATGCTTACATAGCACTTTATGGTTTGCAGTAGATTGGGTGTCTGTGTTCTCACTTGATCCTCATAACAATCCTGTGAATTAGGTGCTATTATTATTTATGACCTGGGTTCAGATCTCAGCTTTGCCAATTCCCATATGTGACCTTGGCCTCCAAGGCCCTCATCATGTATAAAATGAGGGGATTCTGCCAAATGGCCTCTTAGGTCTCTTCTACCTCTTAGTTTATGGTCCTCTGTCTGGATGGCCCCTATTAACTCCAAATGTTAGCGATGGATATGATGAGATGTAATGGGAAGACCACTGGATTTGGAATCAGGAATTTGGGTTTGAACTTTGACTTGGCTCCTGGCTAGCTGTATAACCATAACTAGCTGCATGGTCTACCTCTTCAAATTACCTTACAGAGTTAATGTAAAGAGTATATATATATATATATATATATATGTATATGTATATGTATATGTAGATACACATTCATATATACCTAAATATATAGCATATACACATATATGGGTAGTATAGTCATACATTTTATTTTTGTAATTGTAGAGAGATATAAATGTGTGTTTCTGTTGATAGATGATATTAATTATCTTCCTTCCAATTTAGAATCAATAATAAGTATTGGTTCCCAGGCAGAAAGGATTTAAGTGCTAGGCAATTATTATTAAGTGACTTTCCCAGGGCCACACAGGTAGGAAGTGTCTGAGACCAGCTTTGAACCCAAGGCCTCTCATTTCTTAGGTCTGACTCTCTTTCCACTTAGCTACCAGGCTGCCCCAAAGATATAAATTATTTCTCTGACACAGTCCAAATGATTTTGGAAGCTAGGTTCTTCAGATTTCCTATGAAGATGGAAATACAGAATGATTGAGAGGTTTGATGTCTTTAAAAGGGTTAGGGAGAGAGAGAGAAAAAGAAAGAACAGAGGCAGCAGAGTTTCTGTAGAAGGAACCCTGGCCCTGGAGTCAGAAGACTTGAGTTCAAATCCTAGTGCTGATGCCCAATCTGTGTATTTTCTTGTAAAATGAGAAGACCGGTCTATCTGGCCTCTGAGGTCCTTTTCACCCTTAGAACACGTCATCTTATGATTTTAGGTGTGGTATCCTCTGTTCAGTGGACCATCAGCTAAAGAAAACAGCCTGTTAATGTTGTGTGGCTCTTGCTAGGTGGCATTTGTAGACTTCTGGAGTTGAATTAGGTGGTGTCTTCTGGGAGGTGCCTCTGAAAAGGCAGCCCCTACTCCTTCACCACTTTGAAAATCCATGCTGACATATTTCGGACCTCTGCCTCCTGCATACTAACTGTTTTGCTAATTGCTCATCTCTAGAAATGTTATTAAAATACCTTCCCAGGGCTAAGGAATGCTGCCTTGTAGCAGCTGATTAATAGCAGGGTAATTACCTTTACTTTCTTTGCTTTGAAAGCAGTATCACCTGGGTCTTTACCCGCTTTCAGAGCTGCTGCACAGAAGAGAGCTACACCAGCTCAGCCCTCCCGGTGACAGCAGGGTGAGAAGCCCCAGGGGCTGGGAAATGAGCCCTACAGGATCCCATAGGTCTTTAGTCGCTTGGCTGCACCTACTGGGGTTAGACCAACACCAGAAATATTCTTCAGAGAAGCTGGACAGCCATCTTCTGTGATTGCCTCCCAAACTCCTTCCATCTGCGGATGAGAAACCAGAAGCTCAGAGAGTTTAAGGTCAATGGAGGCCACAGACACCCAGAAAATCAGCAGCAGAGCTGATTTTAGAGCAGGAGTTTCACGATTATCAGTGTATATTCACAGGGGCAAGGCATGGGAGGGGGCTGAAAAGGCAAAACTAGGGGATCCAGAAGATGCAATTAGCTCCCTCTGCAGCCTATGGTTTTTGATGGTTTTCTGTAGGGTTAGCAGATTATCAGATCCTAAACAGTTTCTCTTCCTTTTTAAACTTGGCTCTTTTGAACCTGGTGGCTGGAAACTTCTATTGAGTGCTAACTATATGCATAGATGTATATAGTATTTAGGCATATACATACATGTATATAGGAAAACTTTGTTTAGGTACATTAATTTTATATTAACATGCCAATCATCATGCAACATCATTAATATATTATTAATTTATATCAATTGCATCAAGTGACATATTATCAATATATCAATCACACACTATTATTATTGTTTATATATTAATAACTATTTCAATAATGATAGCTCTATTTGTATAGTTCTTGACAATTTGCAGAGGATTATGCATATGCCCTCTCCCTTGATCCTCCTAATAACTTGGTAAGTTAGATGATGTTCTCTTCATTTTATAAATGGGGTAACAGGCTGAGCAGTCGAGTGTTTTCCCCAGGGTTACACAGCTAGTGAGTGTCAGTAGCACGATTTGAAGTTAGGTCTTCCAGACTACATCCAGTGCCTTGTAAAATTTAAATTTAAATCAATTACTCCAGGTTCTTATTTTCCATAGAGTTTTACTAATAATCACTGAAGAGAGAGAAAGCAGATTAAAGTCTAATCTCACCTAACTGACCTCGTGTGTGGATTCTCCTGCCTGGCTCTCCAGCTGTGTTCTGGCAAGTGGCAGGGCCACACCAAAACTTTTATCCTTCATCCCCTCCATGCACGTGCATTCACATCTGAAAGCACACAAATAGGATGCTGGGTAAAATGAGGTGGGCCAGATGAAACTTGGGGACTGAATTCTATCTACACAACCCTTACCTACTGTTCCACCTGGCTGCCTAGGAAATCTCACATATGGATGGCTGCCTTTGTAATTCTGTATATTTTATTTTATCAGTGTTTAAAAGCAAATTCTGAGAAAGAATTCATAGGACCCTGCCCAAGGGGTCCAGGATCCAAAAAAAGTTGAGAACCCTTGGCTGAATAAGAACTGTAGGTTGTCCCTCCTCTGAATATTTTAACTGGTTGGTTTCTGCTCTCTTCATTTGGAATTGCCTCTCTACCCCTCATTCTTTCCTATGTAGGGCAGGGAAAGGGTCTGACACACTGCTATGACTGATCAGAGTCTGCTAGATTTGTTTCTATCTGCTTTTTTCAATTAGTCAACTGGCATTATTTATTTATTTATTTATTTTAAAACCCTTACTTTCTGTCCTAGAATCAACATTAAGTAACAGTTCCAAGGCAGAAGAAAGGAAAGGGGAAGGCAGTTGGGACTAAATGTCCAGGATCACACAGCTAGGAAGTATCTGAGGACAGATTAAAACCCAAGACCTTTCATCTCCAGGCCTGGCTCTCTATCCTCTGAGCTGCCAAGCTGCCTCTCAATGAGCATTTATTAAGCACCTGTTGTTGTTCAGTTATTCAGTCTTGTCCAATTCTTTGTGACCATGTGGACAACAGCACAACAATACTGTCCATTAACCATTTTTGGGATGGCAGTGAGGTGAAATGGCCTTTATTAAATACTTTGGTTTTGCTGGGTTGGTTTCTGTTTTTGTCTTCAGACTGAGTCTCCCTATCTGATTTGGGTTGGAAATACAGCAGTCAGTCATGGGCCTCATCTCAGTATCGATCCATATGGAAACTTTAGGCTACTCCATTTTTTCTAATGTGTGCTGGTTTTGCCCTTCCTCAGGCAGCCTGGTGACCCATGCTCCTAGAGGCTCACCACATTGGTAGCATGCTTAGTGTAGACATAAGATTGACTTCAGTACTAATGCACTTCAGAGCTTCTGCCCCATTACTGACTATGTATATTGTACATCCAGTCCTTTTGACTACCGAACATTGGTTTCCAACTACAGAAGATGGTGAATGAAAAATATATGGTTGTAGTAATAATCTAAACAGTGACTATGAAGATTGCTGTCTTTCCTAGGCAAAGTGAGATTTGTGACCAAATGAAAAGGAAAATGTTACTGCATTGATATGACTCTGTCTCAATCTCTATCTCTATCTCTTTCTTTTTTTCCTCTCCACTTCTCTCTCTCACTCTCTCTTTCCCTCCCTCTCTTCCCCCTCTCTTCCTCTCTTTTCTCTCCATATCTCTCTCCCCCTCTTTCTCTCTCTTCCTCTTTCTCTTTCCTTCCCTCTCTTCTCCCTCTCTCTCCCCTCTCTCCCTCCCTCTATCTCCTTTCTTTTCCTCCCTCTCTTTTCCTCTCTCTCCCCCTCTTTCTCCCTTTTCTCTTCCTCTCCTTTCTCTCCCTCTCTCTCCCTTTCTCTCTCTCCCTCTTTCTCTCTATTTCTCTCGTCTTCCTCTTTCTCTCCCTCTCTTTCCCCCTCTCTTTCTCTCTCCCTTTCTCTCTCCCCTTCTTTCTCTCTCTTCCTCTTTCTCTTTCCCTCCCTCTCTTCTCCCCTCTCTCCCCCCCTCTCCCTTTCTCTCTCCCTCTCTCTTCTTTGTTCTCTCCCTCTCTCTTCCTCATCCTCTTTTTCTTTTTTCCCTCTCCCTCTCCCCTTCCCACTCTCTATATATTTACATACACATATTATTATATATTAGGGTCTATGGGGTGTTCAGGAAGGACAAGTACTGTTGTGTGAGCTCTTTTCAGAGTTCCTCATCTACTTCTCACCCAATTCTCATCTGTGGTCCAAGGAGCTGTAGCATGAACAGCAACCATACCCTGGTAAAACCATTTGGACAGTCAGGCTAAACCAGGTTGAGGAAAATTGATAAGCCTCAAACCTGTCAGTGAGTCTGCCCCAAAGATGTGAAGACTTCCCTCAATGGAACGGGTGGATAAGAATAATTTGTTCCAATGACCATAAAAGCAGCTAAAGTAGGTTCTGTGTCATGCTTAGAGGTTGGTCAAACATTGAAGATTCCAGAGTTATCCATTGCATCCCAGCTCGTTGCTGGTCATCCTGACTTTTGTCTTTCTGATTTGATAACTCTGGAAGAATGAACTGATGACCTTGTACAATTCTGCCTCATTTAAATCCAATTCACATTTAAGTCAAGATATCACCCTGTGATGTCACTGGTTCTCATACAAACAAAGGATGAACACCATTATTATGTAATATGTAGCAACATACTTATGTGTATGATATATCATTATACATGCATGTACACATGTATATTATACATTATTAGATATATTCTATATCTGTGTATACACATGGATGTAATTACCTTATTTGAGCCTCATAACCCTGTGAGATAGGTACTGTTGGGATTATTCTTCCCATTTTATGGACCAGGAAAGACAATTTACTTCCCTCATTTAATATATATTATGTGCCATAAGCCATGGATTTAGAAAGCTGGAAAAATATACGGAAATATTGTAAGGCTTTTGTTATTTTCTTTCTTTCTTTTTTTAACTCATTATTTTCTGGACCAACCTATTTTTCTACCCCAGGCGTGCATCTGAATGCAGATGGCACTCCATTATAGCTCTGTATCTCTCCTCCAGATATCTCAAGGCCAACTTCATTAAAGTGGAAAGCCTGGCTCTTCTCCAAATAAGCAATTTCAAATGAAACTGATACCCAGGCTAGGAATTTTGGTTTACCTCCTAGATAGTGTGATCTCCTCATTTGATTAACAACCCCCTAGCAGTTTATAATGCCTACAGAACAGTTTGACTCATAAGTACTTCTTCCAGACTTTCAACACCCCTGCCAATTATCCAGTTGTTGGGTTTTCTCCAAAAGTGACCATTTGTTTGTTGGTGAGGGAGTGGGGATGGGGGTTTGTAGTGTATAGGATGCTGATTCTTCAGGGAAATATTCCAAATGAGTATGCACCTGGATTTATCAGGTGAAAAAGAGCCTAAGACTGCAACAGGGGAACATGTAGGAATTTCTGACTGTATCGTGTGTTTAAACATTGTAACTGCTGAGCTGTAAGAAGCCTTTCCCAGACCTTCATCTTAGGTTCTTCTCTCTGAGCTTACTTCCACTTTCTCCTATTTATATATTTATATATATATATATATATCTTATTTGTTCATATCTGTTTCCATTTTGTCTCCCCTTGTAGACTGTGAACTCCTTGAAAGAAGAGTCTATTTTTTTGCCTTTTGTTGTATCTTCAGCATAGCATCTAATACATTGTAAGAGATTAATAAAGGCCAGTTGACTTGACCTACTTGAGTGCTTACTGTTCCCACCCCCCCCCAAACACTTTAAAGAACAATGCATTAAACAATTATTTATCTTTAGTCGTTTTTATTGCATCTTTGTTTTGTGATCCTTTAAGGACTAGCTGATATATATGGCAAGCATGCTATTCCTGTTCAGTTCTGTCTCTGACTCTTTGTGACTCCATTTGAGATTTTCTTGGCAGAGATCCTGGAATGGTTTGCCATTTTCTTCTCCAGTTCATTTTATAGATGAGTAAACCGAGGCAAACAAGGTTAATGACTTATCCAGGATTATATAACTAATATGTGTCTGAGGTTGGTTTTGAACTCAGGTCTTCCTGACTCTAGGCCTGGTACTTTATCAAATCCTGTGCCATTCAGCTGCCCTGATTTAATGATAAGTTTATGTTCTGAAGCATTGACCATCACCTACAATGGCAAGAAATATGTCATTCATCAGGTAGAATTGTGCTTTCTGGTCATCCCTATGACCTTTTGTCATCAACTTAATGGGGCTAAATATCTTTGGCCAGGGCAGCCCTGCTGATTTATTTTTCTCTATTGATATGCTCACCGCTTGGAAATTTCATATTAATGTTCCTTTTTACTGGCTTAGACTGCCAATATACATCGTCTTCATCCTTGCTAATACATATCACTTTATTAATTTTCAAGTGCCAAGAGTCAAAACTCATTATAAGAGGTAGATTTCTGATATAATAATTTCCCTAAAGGAGAAAATATACTCTGGTAATGGTGACATTAAAAAAAAACCCTGAAATATAGTTTGGATTTGGGAGGAAAGATTTGAGGTGAAAAAGAGGAAGAATATTCTTTTATGAATTATGGTTCATTTGGGACGCATTCTGTGCTTTGCTGTGGAAGGAGCATTGGTTTTGGAATCAGAAGATTTCAGTTTAAAATCCTAGCTCTTCCATAAATCCTGTCTCTCAGAGCAAGTTATTCCTGTCCTTTTCTTCCCTTTTATGAAGATAGAACTAAACCTAACCCTTTGTCTAGCAAGAACTTAAAGTACCCCTCTTCAGCACCTAACTAACCATTAAGTGAGTTCACAAGTCACTAGCTCACACCTGCAAAGGCCACAAGCATTGCTCCCCCCCCCCCACTTCCCACCCTGGGCAATGCTAGGCAAATTGGGAAGCTCTGATTGGTTCCCTTGAAGTAGAGTGACAGGAAGTGATGTGGAAAAAACTACTTTAAAAAGGCCAGCCTGAAAAAATTGGAAAATGAGGGGATGCTCTCCAATTGGGGAGTGGCTGAACAAATTGTGGTATCTGATGGTGATGGAATACTATTGTGCTCAAAGGAATAATGAATTGGAGGAATTCCATGGAGACTGGAACAACCTCCAGGAATTGATGCAGAGTGAAAAAAGCAGAACCAGGAAAACATTGTACACAGAGACTGATACACTGTGGCACAATCGAATTTAATGGACTTCTCCATTAGTGGCAATGCAGTGATCCTGAATAACCTGGAGGGATCTATGAGAAAGGACACTGTCCACATTCAGAGGAAGAACTGTGGGAGCAGAAATACTGAAGAAAAACAACTGCTTGATTACATGGGTTGAGGGTGATATGATTGGGGATGTAGACTAAATGATCACCCTAGTGCAAACATCAACAACATGGAAATAAATTTTGATCAAGGACATATGTAAAACCCAGTGGAATTGTGCGTTGGTTATGGGAAGGCATTGGGGGAGGGGAGGGAAAGAATATGATTTTTGTAACCAAGGAAAAATATTCTAAATTTTTAAAATTTTTAAAATTTTTTTTAATTTTTAAAAAAGGCCAGCCTGAGCATTCTGGGACTCACTCTGCATTGGTGAGCCAGGCTGGAGGAGGACTCTTTGCTTCCTTAGTTTTGGAGAGGTTGGTTTTTGGAGAGACTTTTCCTTTGAATTCTGTGCTGGCAAGTAGAGCTGAAGAGATATGCTTTTCCTTGAAGTAATTAAGTAATTCTTTGATAGTGAACCCTGGCTGAAGACATCACTGGGATGTCTGGCTGAGGACTATCAGGAAATCCACATGGTGATCAGGACTTAGGGAAGCCCCTGCCCTGGGCTGAGCTGGACTTCACTAGAGCAGCATTTAGGGCTGGTAGACTAGACCAGGATTTGTCTCCTTCCTATATTTCCCACTTTCACTATTGCTATCTTGTTGTAAATAAAAGCTGCTTACAGTAATTTTTGATTTAAGGGCTAATATTTTATAAATGGTGACCACTTTTATAACTCTCATATTGAGTCAAACCTTGATTTAATTTTTACCCTTCCCTTCCCTTCCCTTCCCTTCCCTTCCCTTCCCTTCCCTTCCCTTCCCTTCCCTTCCCTTCCCTTCCCTTCCCTTCCGTACTTAACAAATGTTTGTTATGTATTACCTCCCCAGCTCTAACCCCCCCCAACCATTGGACTAAATAACTTTGAAGACCCTTTCCAACTTTAGATCTTTGACCTTATGATGATACAATATTGAGTCAATTCTTTCTTTGGAGGCAGATGGTGGGGCAGCTAAGTGGCATGGTAGTGCTGGACCATTTGCATATTTCTGAGTTCAAATCCATTCTCAGAAACTTGCTAGCTATGTGATCCTGGGCAAGTCACTTAACCCTGTTTGCCTCAGTTTCCTCATCTGCAACATGAACTTGAGAAGGAAATGGCAAACTGCTCTAATACCTTTGCTAGGAAAACTCCACATGGGGTAACAGAATAGTTGGACAAGACTGGAAGTAGATGGCATTTTTCTACCATGAGTCCTTTGGAATCATTGTAGATCATTGTATTGCTGAGAATAGCAGTCATTCACAATAGATTTTTGCACGATATTGCTTTTACTACGTATAATGATCTCCTGGGTTCTGTTCACTTTACTTTTCATCAGTTCATGTAAGTCCTCCCAGGTTTTTCTGAAATAATTGTGCTCATTATTTTTAATAGCACAATAATATTCCATTACAATCATATGTGACAATTTTCAGCCATTTTCTACCAGAAACTTTTTGAAAGCATTTCATAGCCATTTTAGTCATTTTGATATCTTTCTTATATTTAATGGAATATTAAATGTTTTGGGTGGATGGAGAAGGGCTAAATGAAAAGAAAGCAATAGCAATAGGAAATAGGACTGATTTCTTTGATCTACTGGCACATTATTCAATTAGCTATCCCAAGCCTTTCCACAGAGTCCAATATTATTAACTAGTGAATCCCCATTTTGAAATGAACTGAAACTGCAGCTGGTTCAAGTTATCATCTCATTGTCTCTCATCAATCTAGAGGTAGATTAGCTGGGATTTGAACCCAGTGCTTCAGAATGTCTAGTACTTTTTACTGTGTTGAACTCTGTTGCCTATTAGAAATCTCAGAAAGGAGTGATTGACCTGGTTATGTAATACAATTAATTGTACATGGTATGGGGTGAGGGGAAGAGAGATAGGAACAAAACCATTAACTTTATAGATATCAGGAGGAAAAAAGAACCAGGGAATAGAAGCTCAAAATAATGCTGATTAAGTTAAAAAAATCAGTACCCCTCTAACCAAAAATATGAATACTGATTCTAGGTACCCAACTTCACTTATTAATACATTATTGGTTGGAAGGTGGAAAGATTAATTGACTTCATCTACTCAGAATGTGAGTGATTTTGGTTATGATATATTTGTAGGAGATAGCTAATGAATTTTAGATTGAAGTCATTTGAGATTTGAAGCTGGAGCTAGCTAACAGCTTTCATAAATAAAAGCTATTGTTTTACATAAAAGCTGGCTTTTCCCACCATAATATATATATATATATATATATATATATATACACACATATATATTCCCACTGGATACAAGAAATAAACTCCATGTTACCTCTGCTCCTTCAGGATTTTATAATGAAGCAATTCATGTAAAGCCTGTATTAAAAAAAAAAGTCTAGGTATGGCTGATATAAAAGCAAATAAAAAGGCCCTTGGTCTCTTTCCCTCCTATTGTAATCATTTGAATTTTGTTGTGATTTTATAGATCATCAATGCATTTATAATTTTCTTTCTTATAAAAATGTTTATTGGTGACTTTGGTGCTGTTATCACCTCCTTCTTGTAAAAAACCCCTTTTCTGCAAAGTAGGAACAGACAGGTAAGTCAAGCCAACCAATACAATCAGTGAATCTGACAGCATATGTAACATTTGGCATTCAAGATGTCCCAAACCTCAACTGGAAGAGGGAAGTGTGTTTCATTATCTTTCCTCAGGGGCCCAGATTGCTCATTACAATGAATCAGAATTAGCCACTTTTCAGTGTTATATTCATTTATGTTATCCTACTTCTATGTTGTTTTCTGGTTATGCTCATTTTCCTCTGTTGGTACATTTTTGGGCTGAAAAAAAAACAAACAAAAAAAAACCCAAACCAATAATTCACATTTAATCTATTACAATTCATGTGGACCCTAAGCAGGAAAAAAATATTTGAAAAAGACATTTCAATATAATCTAGACTTTTTTTGTGTTAGCCTTGGGAGAAAGTTTATTCTTTCATATATAGCCAGCTTTCTTTGTCAAGCAAATATACGGTATAGAACTCTGCAATGTAGTTTTATTTTAGCCTGTAATAGGAGGTGGGAGGGGGCCTGTGATTTCATTGGCTTCACTATTAGGTTGGAATTAACTAGGAAACAAATTCTTGGCTCTAATGGAGATCTGGGACAAAGAGGGAATCTTATTTTACACAGTGTGAGTAGGGGAACAAACCATAGTGTTCTTGTTACTGGCAGTAATATTGAAGGAGAGAAAGATATGTCCATTTATCTTTAGTAGTTTTGATGCATCCTTGTTTTATGGTCCCCTGAGGACTAGATGGCTTATGTATGACAAACATTTATTATTACGGTTCGGTTGTCTCTGAGTCTTTGTGACTCCGTCTGGGGTTTTCTTGGCAGAGACAGTAAAGTGCTTTGCCATTTCCTTCTCCAGCCTGTCTTACAGATGAGGAAACTGAGGCAAACAAGGTTTAGGACTTACCCAGGGTTCTATCTTCAGGCCTGCTGTTCTATTCAATGTATTATCTCTCTGTCCCAAAGTTTTCTTTAATACCTTTTAATTCCAGGGCTTCCCTTTCTAATATTTCTTACTTATCTTGTTTAGCTTGCTTTGTATATATATATTTGCTTTCATGTTATCATTCCTCATTAGATTGTAAACACCTTGAGAGCAGAAACTGTCTTTTGCCTCTTTTTGCATCCATAGCACTTAGTACAGTGCCTGGCATGTAGTGGGCTCTTAAATGTTTATTGAATTGAAAAATTTAACAGTCTTAAGAATGATCAGAGATTCCCAAAATCACTCCCAAGAGATATATAATGAATGGGTGAGGTATGTGAGGCTACCAAGTGGTCATTCTGGATTAAAGTAAGATGGTGGTGTTATAGCATTCTGATCTAGGGCCTCCCCAACCTCATTAGGCCATTAGTTCAGTATATTCCTTTTTTTCTTTTTAAATTTTCTTTACAATACTTTTTCATGGTTACATGATCCAGGAACCTCTCCCCCCCCCCAAATCCAACAAGCAATTCCACTGGATTATACATATATCACTGTTCAAAACCTATGTCCATGTTATTCATATTTGCAGTCAGTAGAGCAATCTTTTAACATTAAAACCCTAATCATATCCCCATCAAACTACATATTTGATCATATATTTTTCTAATGCATTTCTGGTTCCACAGTTCTTTCTCTGGTTGTGGATAGGTTCTTTCTTCTAAGTTCCTCTAGATTGTCCTTGATCATTGCATTGCTACTGGTAGAAAAGTCCATTACATTCAATTGTACCACAGTGTATCAGTCTCTGTGTACAATGTTCTCCTGGTTCTGCTCCTTTCACTCTGCATCAATTCCTGGAGGTCATTCCAGTTCACATAGAATTCTTCCAGTTCACTATTCCTTTCAGCACAATAATATTCCATTACCACCATATACCACAATTTATTCAACCATTCCCCAATCTATGGATACCCCCTCATTTTCCATTTTTTTTGCCACCACAAATATTGTGACAATGAATATTTTTGTACAAGGCTTTTTCCTCATTACCTCTTTGGGGTACAAACCCAGCAGTGGTATGGCTACCTCAAAGGGCAGGCATTCGTTTAAAGCCCTTTGGGCATAGTTCCAAATTGCCCTCCAGAATGATTGGACCAATTCACAACTCCACCAGCAGTGTATTAGCGTCCCAATTTTGCCACATCCCCTCCAACATTTATCACTTTCCTTTGCTGTCATATTGGCCAATCTGCTAGGTATGAGGTGGTATGTCAGAGTTGTTTTAATTTGCATTTCTCCAATCAGGAGGAATTTAGAACACTTTTTTCATGTGCTCATTGATAGTTTTGACTTCATCCTGTGAAAACTGCCTATTCATGTCCCTTGACCATTTGTCAACTGGGGAATGGCTTGATTTTTTGTAGATTTGACTTAGTTCTTTATGTATTCGGGAAATTAAACCTTTGTCAGAGAGTTTTGTTATGAAAATATTCTCCCAGTTTGTTGCTTTCCTTCTAATTTTGTTTGTATTGGTTTTGTTTGTATAAAACATTTTAAATTTGATATAATTAAAGTCATTCATTTTATATTTTTGCAATGTTCTCTAACTCTTGCTTGGTTTTAAATTCCTTAACTTTCCACAGGTCTGACAGTTGTACTAATCTATGCTCACCTAATTTATTTATTATTTCACTCTTTTTTAAGAGTGGACTATATTTAGGCCATAATATGGCCATAATATATATATATATATATATACACATTATGGCCTATATATACAAATATATAGGCCATAATAATGACCCAAATTTAGGCCATTTAATCATTTTGAATTTATCTTAGTATAGGGTATAAGATATTGATCTAAACCTAATTTTCCCCATGCTATTTTCCAGTTTTCCCAGCAGTTTTTGTCAAATATTGATCTAAACCTAATTTTCCCCATGCTATTTTCCAGTTTTCCCAGCAGTTTTTGTCAAATAGTGAGCTCTTGTTCCAAAAACTGGGGTCTTTGGGTTTATCAAACACTAGCTTACTGAGGTCATTTACCCCTAGTATATTCCACTGATCTACCCTTCTGTCTCTTAGCCAGTACCATATTGTTTTGATGGCCACTGCTTTATAATCCTGTTTAAGATCTGGTTCTGCTAAGTCACCATCCTTACCATTTTTTCCATTATTTCCCTTGATATTCTTGATCTTTTGTTCTTCCAGATGAACTTTGCTATAATTTTTTCTAATTCTATAAAAAAAGTTTTTTGGGAGTTTGATAAGTATGGCATTGAATAAGTTTATTAATTTGGGTAGGATTATCATTTTTATTATATTAGCTCCTTCTACCCAGAAGCAGTGAATATTTTTCCAGTTGTTTAGATCTAGTTTTAATTGTGTGAAAAGTGTTTTGTAGTTGTGTTCATAAAATTCCTCTGTTTATTTTGGCAGATAGAGCCCTAAATATTTTATATTGCTTAGAGTGATTTTAAATGGAGTTTCTCTTTCTAACTCTTGCTACTGAGTTTTGTTGGAAATATATAGAAATGCTGATGATTTGTGTAGGTTTAGTTTGTATCCTGCAACTACTAAAGTTGTTAATTATTTCCACTAACCTTTTAGTTGATTTTCTGAGGTTCTTTAAATATATCATCATATCATCTGCAAAGAGTGATAGTTTAGTCTCCTCGCTGTCTATTTTAATCCCTTCAATTTCTTTTTCTTCTCTAATTGCTACTGCTAGTGTTTCTAGTACAATATTGAATAAAAGAGGTGATAATGGGCATCCTTGCTTCACACCTGATCTTATTGGGGAGGCTTCTAACTTGTCCCCATTGCAGATGATATTTGATGATGGTTTTAAATATGTCCTTTCCCTTCCCTTCCCTTCCCTTCCCTTCCCTTCCCTTCCCTTCCCTTCCCTTCCCTTCCCTTCCCTTCCCTTCCCTTCCCTTCCCTTCCCTTCCCTTCCCTTCCCTTCCCTTCCCTTCCCTTCCCTTCCCTTCCCTTCCCTTCCCTTCCCTTCCCTTCCCTTCCCTTCCCTTCCCTTCCCTTCCCTTCCCTTCCCTTCCCTTCCCTTCCCTTCCCTTCCCTTCCCTTCCCTTCCCTTCCCTTCCCTTCCCTTCCCTTCCCTTCCCTTCCCTCTTTTTATCATTCCACTCCTTGAAATTACCTTATCCTTTTATAATATCTTCCATCTGATTTCTACCATGTTTAAAAAATACCCCAGAACGCATAGGATTTGTATATTATTGCAGAAAAGTTTGTTATGAACTTTTTGCCCATTGTACCATGGGACTGGGATGCCTCCCCTCAATTGAGTCATTTTTTAGGGACAGATGGAATAGCCTTCCAAGCTATACTATAGGGCAATGGCTGATCAGACTCCATCATCAGTCTGAACAGATGTGCTGGCAAGTTTAGTTCCAGTCTTGGTGGTGATGAGTTTATTTCACTTTGTTAATTTCACACTCAGTCCTCTTCATGTTGAATGACACATATTTCATAGATCCTAGAATTTTAGTATTGGAAGGGACTTCATTAATCCATCTCATACCCAGTAAGGAATCTCCATTGTAACATGAGAAATAGTTGTCCATCCTTTGCCTGAGGGCCTCCTTCCAGATGGAACTCACTACCTTCTGAGGCAAGCCATTCCACTTTTGGGCAGCAATAATTATTAGCAAATTTTTCCTCACCTTGAGCAGAAATCTCCCTCTTTGCAACATTTCTCTGTTGCTTCACATTCTTTCTTCCAGAGCCAAGTGTAATCACTTTTTGTCAGGGCAGCTCCTCAAACACTTGAAAAAAATTTTTTTTGCTTATTTGTATTCTGAATTTAAACACCAAAAAAGAGCATTTCCACACATAATAACAAAACATAAATGTGGTCTCTATATAAAACCACAGATTTCCATTTCATATGGCTTACTTAAAAAAGTATATAATAAATTCTACAGTTCACATTGTTTCCTTTTCAACTTCCTTTTATTCTCCATTCTCCATTCAAAAAATAGTTACAGTGGTCCTCCTTTTGAAGATATCTCAAGGTTCTGATTCTCAGTTTGAGTCTTCTCTGGTTCAATTTAAGTAACTCTAATCCTTTTAACAAGCCCTCATTTGGATGAACACAAATCTCTTCACCTCTTCTGTTCCAAAGTTTATTAAAGCCATGGAATAGAGAGCAAAGAGAAACAGTCCATATCAGCTTCCAATCAGACCTTTGTTGTTATCATCATGTACTAACCTACCAGCTACATATATACCCACCAGCAGATGGACATGTACAGGGTTCATTTTTATTTTTTAAGTCCAGTTTATTTAACAACCTCATGCACACACGAGATCAAAGTTGTAATATACAAATTTGTTCTTCAAATCCCCATGAACTCTGATATTTTATAATACATCTAAAAATTCAATATCATTTTATTTTCAGTTCTGAACCTTTCTCTCCTATGTTCCCCTGCTGCACTCAGTGAAAAAGCAAGAAAAACATCCCCCTATTATAAACATGCTTATTCAAACAAAAAAAATTCTTGCATGAATTGTGTCCAAAAAATAAAAAAAATGCAATCTGCTTTGAGCCCATCACCCCTTTATTGGAAAACTAACAACATTTCAAAGAGCTAGACCAGAAAGGGCTCTGGCCCTTTAAGTGCTGAAAAGTTCTCAATGGATGGTAATAAATGGAGGTGTTTTAAATTACAGCATTAACAGTTATAGTTTTGCTGAAGGTCTAACAGGGAAACTTCTATAAGCCCATTTCACTACCTCCTTGTTGCTTGGAAATACAATGAGTTCATTAATGTTTGGTTGTTTAATGGAAATAAACAGAAAAAACCCCATCATATTAGTTACATAGGGTTTAAGGGCATTGTATAATGCTACAGTAATATTGGTGCAGTGAATTAAGTTCTAACAAAAGTGACCACACTTAGGTAACAATAAATCAAGGTGTATGTGTTACAGAAAAAGCAACTGAAAATGGGTTTGTAAATAATAATGTGGAATGGTCTGGTATTAATCAAACTACTGTGCACAGTTGGTTTCTGTTTTCAACTCTAAAATAGGCCCATAGTTAATAGTGAATATATCTATATTTGAAGCATAAAGAACATAATTATGTTGTCTTTTATGAAGCAAATTTCACTGTAAATCAGTAACGAATCGTACCTGAAATAGGATTACAGAATTCTATTTCTCAAATGCTTTGTCATTAAATAGTTAAATTGTACTATATCCTTGCAGATAGCCTCTTGACCACAAAAGATTCCAGTAGAATAGAGTAATGAGATGTCTATATATGTGTTATACACACACACACACACACACACACACACACACACACACATACATATATATATGTATCTTTTGTATTTAGGAAGAATATTCTTCACATAACTAGGAGACTAATAACTCTTATCTCCCTCTCTCTCTTTCTCACTCTCTTTCTCACTCTCTCTCTTCCTGACTGTCTCTCTCTCTCTCTCTCTCTCTCTCTCTCTCCCTCTCCCTCTCTCTTTCTCTCTTTTTCTCTCTCTCTCTCCAGTCTTACTTCTCTCATATATATGTGTTCATATATATATGTATACATATAATAAGTTGTAGTTACCTTTTGTATTTAGGAAAGATGTTCTTCACTAAACTTATGACTCCCTCCCCCATCTTTCTTTTTCTCTCTCTCAATAAAGTCTTACCTCTCATATATGTATATAACACACACACACACACACACACACACACACATATATCAGATAGACAGACTCTCAAATCATTGGTGACCCTTAGTTGTAGTATTGTTACAGTTCATCTTACATAATGATCTGTCTCTGTTTTAGGCTTTGGGCTCCCTGCCAACTATGAAATCAAGTCCTTTCTAGAATCTGTTTCAAATTCTGCTTTCACTAGTTTTCATGAGCATTTTTCCTTCTTATGGTATCTTTCTCACTTTTCACTTCCTGTATTTCCACAAAAGCCTTAATTTGATGTCTTATTCTGACATAGAGGTGATTCTGGCTTCCTTAAGGCAATGCCAGTGGAATATAAACCCTACAGGTTCTATGAACCTGGAAAGTTTTCAAGTCTTCATCTGCTCTCTGAAAACCAACCAAGCTAAGAATAGCAAGGTTCATCCCCCAAAGGTTGGTCAAGAGGTGATGATTTCTTTGACCTTGGTGATCTAGGAAACAAAGACTAGTACACAATGCCTTCAGTTTTATGTGTCTCTCTTCTGTTTCCATTGGTGGCACAGGGGTAGATTAAAAATCAGTTTTTTAGATTATCTATGGCTATAAATATAACTGTAGGTACTCTAAAGGAGATCTTTGCCCAGTGACAGATCAGCTAACATACAACTGGAGAAATTGAACTACATCAATACAATTGGGCCCCCTTATCAATAGTTTTTGTTATCCACCATCAACTCAAAGCATTGAAGTCTGCTCATGAAGCAATGGAAGTCTGCCTATGGCAGCAGGCTGCCCCTGGTGGTCTCTTCTGTTCCACTTTCATTTGTTTTTTTTTCTTGTGGGGATGGGGTTGAGAGTACTGAGCCAAGGTATAGGAGTGGGGAAAGAGAGCATATATATGTATATGAGGGTCATCAGGTGTTCACTTATATCAGTGGTTTTAGCCATCCATGGTAGGTCTTGGAACATATGGGGGGGGGAGGGGAGGGCTACCATACTGACATTCTTAATTGAAATGCAAACAGAAGACATGAAAAAGTTGCTGCTAAATGGAAGGAAGGCTCACTAGTTTTCCATGAGGAGACAAATAATTTAGAGGAGTTTGTATAATTGTGTGCCCAAAGACAATAGTAAAAATAATTCCTTGGTATATTTGATTGTCCCATCTTGCTGTGCCTGTAATGAGCATAAACAAAAGACTACCAGGAAGGTAGCGTTAGATTATGGGTGAACATCTGTTACAGAGAAATTATATGAAGAACTTGACAAAATGCTACAAACCAAATCAACATGGAAATGTAGGCTTACAGGTCAAGATCAACAACAAACTAATGTAGCCTGAGATCCCTAAATTGTGTGTTCCTGAAAGCTACATATAAGTTCAATGCATGACTAGTTAGCTTCTATTCAAAATCCCAGCTCACAATTCCCCCAGTTATGTTCCTGTCTTTCTTTGTTTAACATTCTAAGCCAAAGGCCACACTAATTCAAAGTAAAAGACATTTAATGAAACAGAGAATAAAGCAAATAACCCAGCACCCTCACCCCCACCCCCTACCCACAAAGACATGATTTCCTGCCTATTTCCAAATCACTGCTGGTGAGGGAACATGAAAAGGAAAAACCTGAAGCAAGAGCAATTTTCAGGTACAGGCAGTATCTCTGCTGGAACCTTTCTCTGTTACTGTTGATGTCATCTGTTGATGTGGTGATCTCATCTACAAGGCTGCTTCTTCCTTCTACCGCATCCCATCTCTCATAAAGCAGCATCCCAAGGCTATTCCTAAGTATGCAAGTCCTGAGGTCCATCCTTTACTAGATGTATGCTCTGGCAAGATCAGTGCTTATAGTTTTAGCTCTATGGTGCTGATGACCATAATTTTCCAGTGAAAGGTCAACTCTCTATCTTGAAAATAATTGGAAAAGCTTGGAATTGATTTTTTTTTAAACTCTTACCTTCTATCTCAGAATCAATACTGTGTTTTGATTATAAGGCAAAAGCTCAGTAAAGGCTAAAGTAACTTACTCAGAGTCACACAGCTAGGAAATGTCTGAGGTCAGATTTGAACCCAGGATCTCCTGTCACAAAATTGACTTTTTAATCCTTTCAGAGACTCTGTGATACGTTCGAAGCAAAAAAATTGGGATCTGAAGGACTTGGGTGTAAATCTTGGCTCTCTAATCTGTTACTTATACAAATCACTCCTTTTTGTACCTCTATTTCCTTACCTACAAAATCAAGGAGGTTAGACTAGATAACACTTAAAGACCTTTCCCCTCTAAGGATGATGCCAGTTCTTAGAAACTTATTTGGACTCTGAGTAGTTATACTTATCACTTGAGGAAAACAGAAAAGAAACCAAGCCACCAGTCCAAGTCTCACCCCTTCTTTTTTTTTTCCATTTGAATTAGTTTATTTAGTCAATTTAGAACATTATTCCTTGGTTACAATAATCGCATTATTTCCCTCTCTCCCTTCCACCCACCCTTCCCACAGCCCATGCGCAATTTCATTGGGTATTACTTGTGTTCTTGATCAGAACCTATTTCCATGTTGTTGATGTTTGCACTAGGATGTTCATTTAGAGCAGAGATTCTCAACCTGTGGGTAGCAACCCTGGTGGGGGTCTAACGACCGAAACACAAGGGTCACCTAAAGCCATCGGAAAATACATATTTCTGATGGCTTTAGCTGCTGAGAAATCGTGCTACATTACAGCAAGATCTTGGAAAGAACGGGGACCCTGCTGCCCGCATATTGTACTAATATTAGTTACTTATCAGCAGCCCTCCTCCTATGAGGGGTGATGGATTTACCCTGTTACCTGGAGACCAGACTCAAACAGAGACCCAGAGAGAGCACCTGGGCGCTGGCTCTGGAGGGGTTAAGAATGAGTCCTGGAGCGGATAACTCCTGGAGCAGATAACTGAGTAACCCCAGTAAAGCCTCAGCTCAAGCTGGAGGGAGACGACAGGAAGAAGGCAGCGTTTGTGGACCCCCTCCCCAGGCAGAACTTACCTCCCGCCCCAGTGCTCAGGCTACCTCCTGCTGGATTAATATTTCTCAACATATAATTAAATATTGTTTTTGTGATTAATCACTATGTTTAAATTATGTTTGATTTGTAGCAATGAGAATACATAATGAATATCAGGTATTTACATTCCGAATCATAACTGTAGCAAAATTACAGTTTTGAAGTAGCCACCAAAATAATTTTTTGGTTTGGGGTCACTGCAACATGAGGAACTGTACTGCGGGGTCACAGCATTAGAAAGGTTGAGAACCACTGATTTAGAGTCTACATCCCCAACCATATCCCTTTGACCCATGTATTCAAGCAGTTATTTTTCTTCGGTGTTTTTACTCCCACAGTGTTTCTTCTGAATGTGGATAGTGGTTTTTCTCGTAGATTCCTCCTAGTTGTTCAGGATCACTGCATTGCCACTAATGGAGAAGTCCAAATCATTCTATTGTACTGCAGTGTATCAGTCTCTGTGTATAATGTTCTCCTGGTTCTGCTCCTCTCACTCTGCATCATTCCTGGAGGTTGTTCCAGTCCCCATGGAATTCCTCCACTTTATTATTCCTTTGGGCACAATAGTATTCCATCACCAACATATACCCAAGTCTCACCCCTTCTAACCATTTAAGATACCTCAAAACCTTTAGTAAGTCAGTCAGCAAGCATTTAAAACAATCTAAGTGTTTGCAATTAGGTGGTATAGTGGATAAAGCACTAAACCTGGAGTCACAAAGACCTGAATTTAAATCCATCCTAAAACACTTGTGTGACCCTGGACAAGTCACTTAACCTTGTTTGCCTCAGTTCATTTATAAAATGAACTTGAGAAGGAAATAGCAGAGCATTCTAGTATCTTTGCCAAGAAAACCCCAAATGGGTTCACAAAGAATGGTATATGACTGAAATGCTTGAACAACAACCATATACCAGGCACTGTGCTAAGTACTGTGTATAAAAAAAAAAAAGTAAAAACAGTTCCTGATCTCAAGGAGCTCATATTTTAATAGAAGAGACAAAATGCAAAATTAGGTACAAACAAGATATAAATAGCTGAAATGGAAGATAAACTTGGAAGCAAAGTTCTAAGTTGGTGGGGAGCCATTGAGATTTGTATAGCAGGACTACTGGGAAAGATCTCCTATAGAAAATGAGATTTGATTGAATAGGTAAGAGTTTTCTTAGCTGACTGAAAAATGGAAGAAAGAAGATAGAGGCAGAACTTGCCTGAAATCTCCCACTTCTGCCCTTAGTGAATGAATGACTTCTTTGTTCTGCCTGTAATTGGTCTTAGAGAAGCATCATGGACCCTTCTCTTAGGTACAGACTTTGGTGCTGGGCTTTCCTCCTGAGAATTAATCAGCAAATTGAATGGATTTGCAATTTTCCCCTCACATAATCCAATTAAACTGTTTTAGTCCCAAAGAAATCCTTTGAGATTCTATGATCCTAGGAAATCCCACTTCAGGGGAGAGGATATCCTTCAGTTATCTTAGGGGAAAGGAAAAGTCCTCCACATGGGCCAATGGTAACTCCTAACTGGAAAATTGGAGGCTTCCCGTCCTCCCCTCCTACTCATGATTTGATTCTGCTGACTTGAATGACTTAACTAGGTAATAATGTATTCATGCGGTTGTATGCTGAAAAATAATCTGGATACATTTGAAAAATGAGGACGAACCAGCATCTGTGTTATGCCAGGCACTGTGCTATGTTCTGGGGATATAGAACAAAGTAAAAGAAAAAGCCCCAAAGCAATTCGTGCTCTTTAGAAACTCATGGTTTAATGGATGAGACAACATACAGATAACTATGTACAAACTAATGTTTATAGGATGAACTGGAGATAATCAACAGATCTATATCACCATATCAACAGAGGGAAATCTTTAGCATTAAGGAAAAATGGGAAAAATTTCTCACAGAAGGCGGGGTTTTAGCTGACACATGATGTGGTGTAGAGTTGACCCAATGGAGCCCTCATTTCTTCTGGACAGTTTATCCTTATGGGAGGTCAGATACCGGTCTTCAGCCCTATGACTCTGACTGGGATATTTTCAACTTGTTTTGAGACTTGTAACCTGAGTCAAAGTATGTTTTCCCCTCCTCTTGGTTTGGCCATTGGCTAGAGGGATAGCTTTCCACCTTCCTGTTCCTCCCTCCTTCTTTTTAGTCACTTAGGGAATATTTGGGAAAAGATTTTTGTAATTTTATCCCTCTTCAGACCACACAAGTGAAAGAGGCAAATTGCTTCTTGAACTTATCTGCCCTTACCTTTTTCAGGACAGATTGTGGGGAAAAGTGGATGATGGTAATGTTGGGAGGAGGGAAAGATGGGATCAGGATTTGAACAGGGAGATGGGTTTACAGCTTACACTTAGAGATCTCTGCTGTAGGGCCTTCTGTACAAGAGCTTATTGTCCAGGTGTTTCTCATTGGCTGACATATAAAGAGGAGAATGAGTGTGTGTATTTGTATGTATGTAGTAGGGAAGGGGAAATGTCTGGCTCCTCTAAGCTCTAAATGCATTCATTGAATACCTGCTGCGTGGACTTTCCTTTGGGGACCGCACATATCCTGTGTTAGCCCAACAGCTCCGAGATTAGGCTTTTAAAAAATGGCGCTGTGAATGGGATACTGTTATCACTGTTGGGTACCAGTTCCACATATAATGGAATAAATATAAGTGGGGCACAGGAATGAACTTTGATCTGTTTAAACTGAACTAAATATCTCCCTGTAACACTATAGGAATCAGAAACAAAAGCAAAAAAACCAAACCAAACCAAAACACCTCTTTAAAATATGACAAAGTTCAAATGTTTAATTGCAAGGGAGTGATGAACAATAGGGGCTTTCAATATGTAGACACACTTTTCACCTCTGCTTGACAAATAGCCATTCTTCCTTTGTGTGGTTCTATCCTGATGTTCCTAACTTTGGTTTGACTTAGAGGACCAGCTTTGGTGTGAAATCAAAGAGAGACACATGGCAATATTTGGCTTATAGTAATTATTGTTAATTGTTTATTTGTTTTCAGGTGTGTCCGATTCTTCCTTTTGGGGGCTTTCTTGGCAAAGACACTAGAGTGGTTTGCTGTTTTCTTTTCCAGTTCATTTTACAGTTGAGGAATTGAGGCAAAGCAGTTTGCCCAGGGTCTCTCAGCTATTAAGCATCTAAGACTGGATTTGAACTCAGGTCCCTCTGACTCCAGGTTGGACACTCTATCCACTGCCACCTAGTTGCCTGTTATAATAATATATTAATCCATTGCAAGGAATTGAGGGAATTGGGAGAGCAAGTGGTTAATTGTAGGACTTGAACAAACCACACTGACTCGTTGTGACTCAATTCAGGAGCTTGCTTAGTTCCCTTTCTATTCAATTATGGGCTTACTCCAAACTTTATCTTGTGAGAAAGGTTTATTCATTTGTGAGAATGAGAAGAAAACCTTATTGTGTTGTTTGAACCTAGCCCTGTATGGTGGCTAGGAAACTGTACCAATGGTACCTGCAAGAACCTTTACCAGGGCCCTACGTTATACTGAACAGAAACACAGTTAGGTCCTAAGACTGATGGAAGGAGTTTTCTCATAATTGTACATTTCAAGCAACTCACATGTTTTATTGGTCTCATGGTCAGATTGTTATTGTTTCCATGTACTTTTATTTTTTATTATTTTTCAAGCTCTTACCTTCTGTCTTAGAACCAATACTGTGTATTGGTTCCAAGGCAGAAGAGTGGTAAGGGTAGGCAATGGGGGTTAAGTGACTTGCCCAGGGTCACACAGCTGGGAAGTGTCTGAGACCAGATTTGAACCCAGGACCTCCCATCTCTAGGCCTGGCTCTCAAGACACTGAGCCACCCAGCTGCCCTTCCATGTTCTTTTCATTGTTTACAGATCCATGGGAAGGAGTGGGACATCACTTTACTGAATTCAGGGAATTGTGCCTGTTCACTCTCCCCTTCCCAACTTGGAAAGTCCCTAATCTGGTATCTAATTGGAAATCAGATTGTTTAAAGCAACAATCCCTTTAATTAATAGTTCTTATTTGATTAATTATTTTTAATGTATAAAAAGTCTATTTGGGGTTGAGCCCTAAGCTGAGGAAGGGTCTTGGTCCTTATTTATTTGGCAATCGGCATGCATTGCCTAATAAATCAATATGCTTGGAAGATCAAACCTCCCTTTCCTCAGTTATTTCATCTTTTATTTGTTACACCATTAATCAACCAGCAGGCATTTAAGTGCCTGAAACATACCAGGGACTGAATTATTGGAAGATCAGATCTGATAATATTTGTAAAGTGCCTTATACAATGTCTGGTACTACTGCCTGTTTTTATAGTAGATGCTATATAAAGTTGCCCTACTATCATGTGGAGATAACAATGACTACCCCAACTCCCCACTTCCTTGCCCCCAACCCCCAAAAAAGATAGCAAAGAAAAGAACAAGTCCCTGCTCTTATGGAGCCTACATTCTTTTTTGGTCTGTACCCCATGCTAGAATATACTCCCTTCTAACCTCTAGGGGTTCTTAAAATTCTCAGCCTCTTTCAGAACTCACTTCAAGCACTACCTCCTGCATGAACAAGGTTTTTCCTGATCTATTGTCAGCTACTAGGGCTTCCCTCTTCTAAAATTGCACCTAGTGTTTAATCTGTATATATATATATATATATATATATATATATATATATATATATATATATATATATATATATATTGCAGTCCTTCTTAATTGTTCTTATTGTTGTTTTCCAGAGGATCTTCCTCTCAAATTTATTCTTTTTTTTAATGGTGAGCCCAACTACCCTTGGGCTGCCTATAGGCCATCCTGCATTCTTGCTAGAGGTTAGACCTCTTATTCTTTCAGTGGATAAAATACCAGGTCTTAGATCAGGAAGACTCATTTTCCTGAGTTCAAATCTGACTTCAGGCACCAGCTGTGTGATCCTAGGCAAGTCTCGTAACCCTGTTTGCCTCAGTTTCTTCATCTGTAAAATGAGCTGGAGAAGGAAATGACAAATCATTGTAGTATCCTTGTCAAGAAAACCTCAACCTGGGGTCACAAAGAGTTGGACGTGTTTCAAATGATTGAACAACAATGAAGAATTTGGACTTGATTCTGTAGCCAATGGCGAGTTAGTGAAGTTTTTTGAGCAGGGGAACAGCATAATCAGAGCTCTGATTTTTGTGTTAAAACATCCTTTATCCTATTAAAGCCCTCTGAGGCATCTCCTCTCACGGTTACAAGTCCAAGGAAATCTAGCCAAGTAAATTCATACATCACTTCATGCATACAAAACAAATTAATGAAAGCAAAAACTGTTAGGCAATTTCATAATGAGATAATTAGCAGACTTCTTAATATCTTTATGCTAATACAACCAGTTGCAACTAGAAAATAAATCCATTTGCCACCGGATGGCACATTAAAGCCTGCAGAAGGAAACACATTTTACCCTAGCTATGCTGTGAAAATTTAAAGGTGAAATTTTATTGTAATGTGATTAATGTTGCATTTCCACATGGTCTTCATTCAGTCTTTTACAAATAGTTGAAGAAAATAAGTAACCACATTGCTATGCAACCCTACTTAAGCAGTGATGTCCTGGAAACAGTTCAAGCCAGTTGTTAAATTTTTGTGTGAGCATTTACACCTCAGAAATCAGTGGATGCTGCATATCAGAGTTTGATTTATTGTTTTGTGCATTATCTAAACTTAAAGTAATGCTGAAAATGTTAATAATGCTTAAACTTATACATTTCTAGGTTTCCAGTATATATGTTTGTTTGTTTTTTCTCTGAGAGCCAATTGTTAAACATTGGCCAACCCATCCCAGCATTAGGTGTGTGGGGAGGTATTGGCTCAATGGTAACCTGATTCTTTACCTAATTCAGCATATGTTAAGTAGTGGTTGTATTGACCACATATGGGAGTTGGATAACTTGAGAGATACAGGTTTCTCAGTTTGTCTGACTCTACCTGATCCCATTTGGTGTTTTCTTATCAAAGATACGGAAGTGGTTTGATGTTTCCTTCTCTAGTTCATTTTACAAATGAGGAAACTGAGGCAGAATACAGTGACTTGGTCAGAGTCACACAACTTGTAAGTGTCTGAGGCTGGATTTGAACTTAGGTCTTCTTGACTCTAAGACCAGTGCTCTGTCCATTGCACCATCTAGCTGCCCTGGGAGCAATATAGGAATATTGTAAAGAGTATTGGATTTGGAATGAACCTGTGTTCAAATCCTGTCTGTTATTTATAACCTATGAGAGCTTGGGCAAGTCATTTTTCAATTTCCTCATTTGTAAAATAAGATGACTTATAATGACCCTTTTCAGCTCTAATATTTCTGTGAGCCCATCATCTGATCCTATGTACTTGTCATTTTTTCTCTAAGCCTCTGAGCTTTTTTGGCACTCTTCTTGATGAAAGTGAGCTTTGACATCTTCATTATTCACAAAGATTTGTTGAGTGGCTCATACAAATGGGGAATTGTACTTAGTGCCAGGCAGATACATAACTGCAAGCTATCCAAAATGAACCCTCAAATACTGCCACAAGTAACCTGGAGGACACATTTCCACTTGGTGGATTACTCTTTAAAAAAAAAACAAAAAACAAACAAAAAAAAACCCCACCTTAACTTCCATTAGAATTGATACTAAGTATGGGTTCTGTAAAAATAAATGACGATGGCGAGGTACATAAATATAGATGGAAGACTAGCCAATACAAGTTCAAAACTGTTTGGATACTTTTGATAGATGTAATCAAAATTATCTTCAGTGATTAAATGAAGCTCAAATGTGAACTTCCCTTCAGAGCCAGGTGCAAGGATGCTAAAGAGATTTATTATAAAAAATAAAATATTTATTGACATATATAAGGATAAAAAAGGATTTCTAATTCTAAGGGATTCTAAATCTACCCAAATAAACTCCCTGGTTCTGCAAGGAACCGCTCATGCTGTGTTTCACAGGTTACACTAATCCTCCCTGATCTGACTAACCCAAATTTATACTATCCAAATAAAAACTACCACTATTATTCTTATATTTCTTAACTTCACCTCAAAATTATAAAATAGCAAAGGCTAGCTGATTGAGTCTCAACAAGAATCAAGTTGGGACTCTGAGCCTTAACAGACTCAGAGTTCAGACCAAAGACCAGGCTTTTCTTTGGTCTTCTAAGAGTTAAATCAATCTATAAAAACCACAATAGGTAATCAATAGTGTTTCCCAAGCTGGGAAAGGAAAACATTGAGCTCCTTCAGATCTTTCCCTCAGACAGAGAGAGAAGCAAAGATGTTACTTCCTCCAGCCCTGAGAGAGAATCTTTGTGTGTGTCTTTGCCAACTGCCAGAGAGAAACTCCCAACTGCCAGAGAGAGTAACTGACACAGAAAAATGGTTATAACTGTCAACATTTGAAATTGACATGCTCTCTCAGCTTTGCTTCAAACTAATTCTTTCTCAAGTCAGCACTCTACTTTTTATCACTAAACTAATAAAACAATACTTATTTTCTAATATTATCCTTACAGTTCTAAGGCAAAAGAACTGTAAGGGCTTGGTAATATGCCCAATGTCACAAAGCTAGGAAGTGTCTGAGTCCAAATTTGAATCCAGGACTACCCTTCTCCCTGAACCATCCCTGGTGAGTTGCTTTTTTTTTTAATTTGAAGTCTTTACCTTCTGTCTTGGAATCAATATTGTATAGGGCTTGCCAATGGGTATTAAGTGACTTACCCAGGATCACAAAGCTAGGAAATGTTTATTGTAAGATTTGAACCTGGACCTCCCATCTCTGGGTATGCTCTCAAACCACTAAGCCACCCAACTTCCCCTGATGGATTGCTCTTAAATTCTTGCTAACAAGGTGCTAAGCTCAATTGTTCATAGGCAAAGGAAGACTCCTCAGTGCTCCTTAGATTTTGACATTACTAGACACAGCTCTATTGCTCTCAGTTACAGACTTAATTACAGCTGGGAATGGTGCTATAGGCAAAAGATAATATTTGTGCCCTTAAAAAACTTACTGGGGAGCCTAGGGGACAGGACATATTGCAGGAAAACGATTAGTGACAGCTTTCCCAATCTTTGGAGTAGTTCATGAGCAGCTTCAAGGAAGTTGAGGTGTGAATTAGTGAGGTGTGAATTTCTCCTGACAGATCACCTGAAACATTTTGCACATGTTTCTGCAAGCAGCTAAATCAATCTAGTTCCTTCCTCTGTACTTCATACTCAGCAGCCCCTCTCAGTAGGACCCTGCCTTGGTGTTGTCACCCCAGGGAAGGTAGCCCTGGGGCAGGTTGTAGGGACTCTGTTGTTCAGGAATAATAATAGCTGAACAATATGAGGTTTACAAAGAATTTTACACTCATTTTTTCATTTGATCTATATAAGAACCAACTGAGGTAGTACAGGTATTATTATTGCTTCCATATTATAGAAGAGGAAATTTAGGTCTAATGGGGTTAAAGAATTTATTCATGGCTATATAACTGTTAACTGATGGGGTGGGGGGGTAGGTTTCAAAACCAGGTATCTTTTGACTCCTTGACTGGTATCAGTTTTATTTCACTATGTTTTTTTCTCATTATCTAAATTTCCTTTCTTTAATGGATCAATAAACTATGACAGGAAGGTCAAATCCAGTTGCTGTTCAGTCATGTCCAAGTCTTCGTGAACATCTGGACCATAGCTACCCATGGGACTTTCTCTGCAAGAATACTGGAGTGGTCTAGGAAGTATCTGAGACCAGATTTGAATTCAAGTTTTCCTGAGTCCAGGTGCAGCACTCTATCCATTGAGCCACCAAGCTGCCTCCTAGGCATATAGAGGATAAAAGCCTTGCCCAAAGTTACACAATTAGGAAGAGTCTGAGGCTGGATTTGAATTTAGGTGTTCTGGAGTCCACACCTAGTATTCGTAACCACTGAGCTATGGCTGCCTCTCCAAATCCATTACTGCCTGCTTTTGTACAGCCCACAAACCAATAATTTTTTTTACATTTTAAATACAATAAAGTTTTATTTTAAAATGTAAAAATCATACTTGGCTCATGAATCTCTAGTAGATTTAGCTCTCCTAACCTATTTTGCCAGCTGCTGATTGCATTTATCCCATTTTTGTTGTTGAGTTGTGTCCAGCTCTTCATGACCCCATTTGGCAAAGATATTGAAGTGACTTGCCATTTCCTTCTCTAGGTCATTTTACAGATGAGGATACTGAGGCAAACAGGGTTAAGTGACTTGCCCAGGGTCGTATAGCTAGGAAGTCACTAAGACAGGATTTGAACTTATGAATCTTCTTGCTTCCAAGCTCCGTGCTTTACCCACTGCTCCACCTAGCTGGCCATTTAAAAATCATAACTAATGGCACAAAGGTTTGAGTATTTTCCATAGGACCTATGTGTGTATGGAAAACTTTCAGTGATATACACCTTACAATATGACAGTATTTTTTTCCTCTCTGTATCTAGAGTCAGAAGACCTCTGCTTAAATCCCATCTCAGACACTTTGTTTTTGCCTATAGTACATTTCTTCCTTGCCCCCACTTCTAAGTTTCTTTCAAGACTCAACTTTGGTGGCCTCTGTAGGGAATCTTTCTGATCCTTCCCACATATCTTAAAATGTATGCTTTTGATGAGCAAAAATTTTCCTTCCAACCCTGCTTCCTATATTCCTCCTTCCTTTTCTCCCACATATTCATAGTGCCTGGCATATTGCTTTGCACATAGTAGGTACTTAATAGTTGCTTGTGATTATCCTTGAATTTATCTGTGTTACCATCTCTAGCAAAAAAGGCTTTTTTTTTTTTTTGCTTCAGCATATGTGGAAAAGAATGAAACATAAAAGAAGGCTGGAGAATGGACACGAGGTGATAAAACATCTGGTTGAAAAGGTTTTATCTATAGACTATTTTTTTTTTTTGCATTATGTGTAGACTTCCATAAATGGAGAAGACACTGGGTCTCAACTCTACTTGAGTTTTCTTTTGTGACCAAAGGCACATTTTCCATTTTTCCATTTCCATGTAAAGAGAAGAAAGACATTGATATTGGCCTCATGCCTAATGGGGATAGAATAGTCAGGTAATAAATGTCAGGCATATTAAGATAAACAAAAAGGAATATTGTTGGCTTTTAGGGGAAAGATGAGAATGAAGAAGTGAAAAAGATGTGAGTGATGCTGAGGGGGAGCCCTATGGATCTGATGGGAAGAAACCAGCTGTAGGGAACAAATAGATCATTCTCGGCATGTGGTCCACCATTCAGGTCTCATGGGACAACATTTATGTAGGAGGAACAGAGTGAGAAGAAAAGGCCTTTGAAGGGCAGCACAAATCTTGTTGAACCTGTCACTAGAGGCTCTTAGAATAATAAATAACAAGCAAACATCAAGAAGAATTTGTACAGCAAACCTTGAACATTCACTCCAGTTATTGGCATTGTGACAGACCCATTGGAGCACATGCTGAGGCCATTTTGGGCTCAAGTAATTTGGAAAAGAATCATCCGTTCCTCAAAAGTGGCATTAACATTTATGGCTGGACAACTTACCCCTTGGAGGAGAGTGAGATGAAAGAAGAAAGTAATGAGAAACATTAGGGAGTGATCTTGCAGGCTCATATGATTGGGCCCGGTTCCTCGTTTCCCTCATCACTACCCTAGACACACACAGTGAAAGTTGGGAGCCTACTTGATATTCTTTCTGTCCAAGTCACTTCACTTCCATTCCACAATTATCTTTAGATAGGTTTTCCTTAGTTCTGTTTTTACAGATTTGCTTCTGAGGAGGCTGGGTATCCTAGTGGATGGTGCCCTGGACTTGCATTCAGTAAGATCTGAGTTTGAATCCTGCCCCAGACACTTATTAGCTGTGTATCCATGACCAAATCTCTTAATCCCCTTGAGTTTCAGTATCCTCATCTATAAAATGTTAGGGTTGCATTCCATGACTTTTAATGTCCCTTTTGATTCTAAATCTGGGTTCATTCTGTGATCAGGCTGCGGGACCATGCGAGGCCATAGTGAAATCCAAGTAGTAGTAGTCTTCTAACCTGTTTTGTGGGGAGACTCAGGAAAAATTTGGAAATCTTTGAGTACTGCAGCAAGAAAAACTATTTCTAACAGTTTATTGGAATTTTGAGTAATAGGATGATAACTGGTAACATAACTTAACCTTCCACTGTGAGGGCTCTTAACCAAGGTCATCATGGCCCATCGGTCAGTTGATAAACATTTATTGAATGCCTGCTTTGTGCCAGGTACTGTCCTAAGTGTTAGAGAAACGAAAAGGTAAAAAACAGTCTTGTTCTCAAGGAAATGACAATTAATGGAGGAGACAACAAACAAACCTAGGAAAAATACAAGAAAGCTATTTAATACAAGAGAGACCCTAGGGCAGTGATAGCAAACCTTTTAGAGACCAAGTGCCCAAACTGCAGCCCTCATGCTGCATGTCATCCCCTGCCTTATCCCAGATAGGGGAGGGAGGAAGTGCTTCCATTGGGCTGCTGGGCAGAGGGGTGGGTGATGTGAAAAATGTTCTCAGGTGTGATGGAGGGGAGGAGGGGAGCAGCCCCCTCTGGCATGTGTGCCATAGGTTCACCAATATGGCCCTCGGGTGCTTCCCATCAATTTCCTAATGACCCTTCTCTGCCCCTGTGTTAGCTATCTCTGTAATATAGAATCAAAGATGGCCCTGGGAGAATGGGATACTCTAAATGTTTTAGGCTTGGTTTGATTTGAGAATGGTGATGTGATGCAGACCATCTGTTGGAGGGCCTATCAGTTAATAATCATGAGAAAAGCTATCATTTATATAGCATTTAAAACTCATCATTCCAACCCTGTGAGGTAAGGGGTTGTCTGATTCTTTGTTCCTCTCTCCCTCTATTCTTTTATTCTGCTCCTCTACAATTTGTACATCATCGTAACCTCTGAGTTTTTAAAAGAAAATCAGAGGAGGTCTTACTTTCATGGACAGTGGTAGGGGAATGCATTCCCATTATTAGGAACTTTTTATTGTCTTTCATGTTCTGGGTGGCTGTATAGAACTTATTTGTATATAGTTATTTGCAAGCTGTTTTTGCCATCAGACTGTGAGTTGCTCAAGGATAGGGACTTTCTTTTAATCTTTCTTTGGTAGCCCTAAAACTTATCCATAGTGCTTGGCTTATAGGAGGCACTTACTATGTTTAATAAATGATTGACTGGCTGAGCTAAAGGACAGACTTAATTTATGGAAAATGTTTTCTTCACTTCATTTTGGTTTAGCTTTCCATATCTAGTTGAAGGGTAATTCTCCAGTTCATTCACTGGCCACCTTAGAGGTGGTAGAGAGAGTAAAAAAGGTCTTTATTCTAGTTGACTTTAGGGAGAGAGGTCAAATTCTTTTCTGATCTAGGCTGCATGTGTCTCATTATACAAATATAAGTAAATAATATCTGCATAAGATAGTTGCATTTGTATAGAAAAACTTCTATATTTGGAAATAGGGATCTTAGATGTGAGATCTAGCCCCATCACTTAACAAACTCGGTAATCCTGGATAAGAAACTTGTCCAGTCTTTAGTTTCTTCACGTGTAAAATGGGGTTGTGAAGATCAAGTGAAATGATGTAGGGGTTACTATGTGACTCATTAGATAGGGAGTCAGGCCTTTAGATGATGGGACATCCTGGGTTCAAATCTGGCCTCATATACTCCCTAGCAGTATGACCCTGGACAAGTCACTTAACTCCAAATGCCTAATCCTTTTTGCTCTTCTGCCTTAGAACTGATACTTAGTATTGATTCTAAGGCAAAAGGTAAGAGTTTTTAAAAATGATGTATACAAAGTGCTAATTAAATGTGACAATATTATTAGTAGAAGGATTATTGTTATAATAAAATACATGATATTATATTATTATTAATATTATTGGTAGTGCAACTATGTGGCACTGTGGATAGAGCAATGGGGCAGGAATCAGGAAGACTCATCTTCATGAATGCAAATCTGTCCTCAGCCACTTTTTAGCTATGTGACCCTGGGCAAGTCATTTAATTCTATATTGTCTCAGTTTCCTCATCTGTAAAATGAGCTAGAAAAGGAAATGGCAAACCACTCTGGTATCTTTGCTAAGAAAACTCCAAATGAGGTCACAAAGAGTAAGATAAAACTGAAACAACCAAACAACAACAAATGGTATTGGTGGAAAGATATATGATTTTGCCTTTTGTGGGAATTCCTTCCACCCAAAGTCTCCAACCCTTCTATGACAATTAAAAAAGTCTTAGGGAGTTATCTGAGGCCCTTAGAGGTTAAGTCCAGTGTCAGAAGTGGGATCTGAACCCAGATTTTCCTCTATCAGACCTCAGTAACTCTACTTACTAGCTCAAGCTGCCTCTATTATTAGTAGAAATGATACTATTATGACTTTATATAGAACTGGACCCTTGAAATCCTTTGTCAAAAACTCATGAAAACTCCTTTTACCCAAGCAAATTAGTAACTTTTTGGAAATTTATAGTCTTAAAGAATTGCCTGGGGCCACGGTGGCCCCCTTGGAGCTGGCATTCACATAGTGTTTCAGTATTTGCATAGCACTTTGCATATATTATCTCAAAATAATAAACATCATCACCATGAGGGGTAGCAAATTAACTTGGCATGTAGCACTGAGACTACATGCCATCTTCCAGCCTAGGAAGCAAAGACACAGATTCTTGGCCACAGTGACTTCAGCCGCCAACCCAAGACTGCCAGTCCTTCAGGTGGATTGAACTCTCCTCTGCCTTTTAGCCCTTCCAGGTACAGCTGTATACACAGATAACAGTGGCACCTTCCAATTCAAAAAATAAACACTTAATGTGAACTCAGAGGACTGGCTGGAAATGTCTTCTTCCTGGTGCCTTGGGCTTGGCAAATAGTAGTATTTTATGGAAAATTATTTCTCTACTTCATTTTGAATACTGAGGCAAGAGAAACGATTTCTAACAGTTTATTGGAATTTTGAGTAATAGGACCGATAAATAATAAAATGAAACTGATAAAAATCAACATGCTTCAGGAATATTTGAATGGAGGAATTTAATGAATCCCAGAAGCCATGTGGTGGTCACATCCAAACCCTAACTATATCTGTAAGTGCCCCTCTCAGTCCTGATCCCACATCCATTTCCCTTGGCAACAAGGAAAGTTAGCGAGGGTGTTAAAAAACTCTACAAGCTAAAAATCAAAATAACTTTCAGGAAGCAGAGCCCTCCCTCCCTTTCAAGCATGGCTGGTTGGATGATTTTCGACAGCTATTTGCAAAGTGTCACCAATAGCACCCTTCAGACTCTGGGTCAGTCGGGTGTCACAGAACCTCTGGTGTTTGGCAGCTGTTGACTTTTAGATTTGAGGAGGGGGAGGCTCAGAACCCTCACAGCTCTCTCGGATAGAGCGGAAGCCAGATAACGATGACTTCTATGTCGCCCAAACCATAAGTGTTAACCTCCTATCCAGTGACCACATTCACACCCATTTTTGAACTCTTTCAGCTTAATGATAGATGGAATGAAAGCTGGACAATGAAAGAGACACTATTTCTGCTGCCCACATGGATGCTCCCATTTCAGTACATAAATTATGCTCAGTTTCCTGAGCTGTAAATCCTACAGCCTGGCTCAAGGTCAGGAAACAGGGCTTTTCTCTTTACTTATGAACAGCCCACCCACATTGGGTGTAAATGGATCCTCAGTAAATATTACATGATCATGAAGAGAATGAGGAAAGGGTGAGGAGTCACAATTTGGTTCCTTTGAATAATAATGGTGATGATGATGATGATGATAATGGCAAAAAGACAAAAAATCCTAAAAAAAGATGGAGCTTGTGTGAAATCTTGAAGAAAGCTAGAGGTGCTAAGAGATGGCAGTGGAGAAGAGCATTGGGCATTGGGAATAACCTGTTCATGAGGGAAAGATGGGAGTTGAAACAGCAAGTTCTAAGTCTTTGCTTTTATGATCCAATGAAACTGTAAGTACTCTAGTTGTACTTAGTTGAGTTTTTTATTTTTAGCTAGGGTGCCCACTGGATAGAATGCTGAGGTTAGGAAAGCCTGAGTTTATATCCCACCTTAGACATTTACTAGCAGTGTGATTCTGGGCAAGTGACTTAACCACTGCCTGACTCAGTTTCTTCATCTATAAATTGGGGATAATAAAAGTACCTACTTCCCAAGGTTTTTAATGAAATCAAAATGAGATATTTGCAAAGTGCTTTGCAAACTTTAAAGTACCACATGCATGTCTAATGTCCTTTGTTTTTTTTTTAAACCTTACCTTCCAATACTTTGTATTGATTCTAAGGCAGAAGAGTGGTAAGGGCTAGGCAATGGGGGTTAAGTGACTTGCCCAGGGTCACACAGCTAGGAGGTGTCTGAGGTCAGATTTGAACCCAGGACCTCCCATCTCTGGGTTTGACTCTCAATCCACTGAGCAATCCAGCCACCCAGCTACCCCCTTAACTTTCCTTTGAAACTCACCATCAAATCCCTGCCTATCGATCTGAAGTAAATAGGAGTGCAAACATGTTGCATTTAAAATTCCTATTAGATTAAAACCCTCTTGAGGTCCGGAATCATACCTCTTCTGTCATTGGATCCTGACTCCACAGCTAACTACTTAACCTGAGTTTGAATCCAGCTTTGGATACATTAGGTTCCTCATCTGTAAAATGGGGATAATATTAGCCCTATTTCTCAGGATTGGCTTGGGGATAAAATGTGATACTATTTGTAAAGAGGTTTGTAAATGTTAAGGTGCTATAAAATTCTTGTTGCTATTATTATTATTATTATTATTATTAATTGCCTGTGTGAATACCTGGCCAGATCACTCTCTGGTCTCCATTTTCTCATTTGTAAAACGAGGAACTTGGGCTAGATAATCTTTAAGGTCTTTTCCAGTTCTAAATATATGATCTTTTGGAAAATAATAGAATAAGAGAGGCAGCTAGGTGGCACAGTGGATAGAGAGCCAGGCTTAGAGATTGAAGGTTTCTAGGTTCAAATCTGACTTCAAATACCTCCTAGCTGTGTGACCCTGGGCAAGTCCCTTAACCCAAGTTGCCTAGTCCTCACTCTTCTTCTGCCTTGGAACCAATAACCAGTGTTCATCCCAAGGCAGAAGATAAGGGTTAAAAAAAAAAGATGAAAACCAAGTAACAATGATAACAACAATATGCTGGTAATAGTTGATTTAGTAGTTTGATTGTTGGTAGTTGATTTAGGTAGTAAATAGCTAACCTAATGGTAAAAGCCAAGTTTTCTAATTCCAAGCCCTCTCACGGGATCCTAGATTTAGAACCAACAGGGACCAGAGAGGTCATCTAGTCTACCCCTATGATTTTCCAGATGAGAAAACCTAGGTCAAGAGAGGTTAAGTGATTTGCCCAAGATCAGACAGGGAATAAATAGGAAGAGCCAGAATTTTAATAGAGATTCTCTGTTGCTCCACTGGTGCTCTTCCCATCATATCATGCTGCCTTTCTAAATGTTAATGTTTGATAAATGTTTGTTGAATAGAAATGTATGCTTAAAACTAGATGCATAATAATTAGGCAATATTTTTGGCTACCTTGGTCTGCGTATTGACTGAAGTTTCACTGGACAAAAATATTTACACTAGCCAGTGTTCTACGGGTCAATTCTCATATGATGCTTATGGTGTTGGGAGGCTGTGGATTCTTTGTCTACTTGAGATTTGCTCAACTATGACCCCCTATTGTTATATGGCAGTCTTGAGTTCCTACCTCCTGAGCCACTCCTCTGCTGCTGCCTCCTGATTTATTAATCAATTAATCATTTAATGCTGAGGAGCAGTTCACAGCAGTTAAACAGGGAAAACAAAATCCTGGAGTTCATAATGAATTACCCTCCATCCCCCTCAGCAAGAATCTCTTTGCCTACCCTCACTCGTTGATATCCTCCATCTTCCCTTCTCAGCCCTGTCCTCACCCCCAGGCTCTTCTCATGTCCCTTGCCTGGCTGGAGTCTCTCTTGTAGGGAAACCATCAGAAGGCTTTGACTGACGAGGCTTTCATTTTACTGCCTTTTGATGGGTTGAATCTCGCTTGTTATTCATTGAAGCTTTATTCTTCAAAAGAATTCAACTTGGCCAAATGAAGATGCAACAGTCTTGCCATTGGTAGTGGTCCTGTTCAGTTGTGTCCAGCTCTATGTAACCCTGTGGACTTTCATCCATGGGATTTTCTTGTCAAAAGATGTTGGCATGGTTTGTTGTTTCCTTCCCTAGTGTGACCCTATTTTATAGATGAGGAACTGAGGCAGATAGGAGTTAAGTGACTTGTCCAGGGTCACAAAGCTAGTAAATATCTGAGGTCATATTTAAACTCAGATTTCCTTGATTCCAAGCCTGGTGCTCTATCCGCTGTGCTACCTAACTGCCCTCCTATACATATAGTGATAGCCATAAAATTTTAGAAATTGGCAGAATGTTATCTAGTCTAGTCTCTCTCTCTCTCTCTCTCTCTCTCTCTCTCTCTCTCTCTCTCTCTCTCTCTCTCTCTCTTTCTCTCTCTCTCTCTCTCTCTCTCTCTCTCTTTCTCTCTCTCTCTCTCTCTCTCTCTCCCTCTCTCCCCCATTTTACATTGTTCTGGAGAGAGTGCCTTGCTCAAAGCCACTTAAAGTTAGATTCAGGGGCTATATTATAATGTAAGACTTTAGGTTTTCAGCCTATTGTTAACCTCTCTACCACACTTTTCCTAGTAAAAAATGAAAGGATGAATTTAAAAAATCCCATTCAGGCACATTGTCTGATTTCTTTTTAGGCACTAGCCAAATACACCTGGACCAGTGTTTATTTTCCTCAATTTCCTTGTCTGTAAAATGGGATAATGAGACTTGCTCTGTTTACATCACACACAGACCTACCTCTCCCCTCTCAGGGCTCCCAGTGGTTCTATTGACAGCCAGAGTGGCTCAAGTGCCTGGAGTGGAAGACTCCTGGTGTGAGGCTGCATCTGTGTTGCCCCTGCCTTCATCAAGAAATTTGAATATTACAAAGTTATATAAAGCAAGGACTGTCTATATACTAATATATGTGCAAGTTACCTTCCCAATAGAATGTCAGCCATTTAAAGGCAAATTCTTTTTTGTCTTCATATCGCCTACACTTAGTTCATTGTCCAGTACCAAGAAAGTGCTTAATAAATGCTTATTGATTGATGGACTGACTGAGGAGGTATTGATAGCTAAAGAAGATTTGATGACTTTTCTTGGATGTATATAAGGAAGAGGGCTTGGAAAACTTACCTCTACTGCTCTGGGCAAGAGAGTTCTTAAATTATTTCTGAAAAGGACGACAAACTTTTTTCTGTGAGAGACTGAAATCTGACTGATGTTAATAGGCATCAACACTTCACATACTGGTGGCAGTTCTTTGATTGTGTCCAGAGATGAGCTCATTAACCAGTCATTCCAACTGGTGGGACCTGGCAGCTCCCCCTCCTTCCCCACCCACTGTCCTGCTGGCAGCCTTGGTTAAAGACCTCTCCTTTTTTCTGCTTGTTCTCTAGGACCCCGCATTCTCTTCTGCCATCCACGACAAGCTCCAGGTCCCCAACACCATCCGGAAAGCATGGAACGAAAGAGACAACCGCTGCGACATCTGCGCGACTCACCTGAACCAGCTGAAGCAGGAGGCCATCCAGATGGTGCTCACCCTGGAGCAGGCAGCCCACAGCGAGCACTACGATGCTGCGTCGCCCAGCTCGCCTCCGCCCCTCGCCAACATCCCTGCTTTGGTGGGGCCCCGGCATGTGGGTGGCCTCCAGCAGCCCCGAGACTGGGCCTTTGTGCCTGCTTCCTACGCCACCTCTAACTATACAGGCTTCCTCCCCAACAAGCATGGCAGCAAGCCCAATAGCCTTGGGGTTGGCAGTGGGGCTGAGAAGAAGAATGGATCCCCTACCCACCAGGCCAAGGTCAGCCTCCAGATGGCCACCAGCCCCAGCAATGGGAATATCCTCAACTCAGTGGCTATCCAGGCCCACCAGTATCTGGATGGCACCTGGTCCCTGTCCAGAACAAATGGAGTCACACTCTACCCCTACCAGGTAAGTGGCCCTTAACCAAGCAGGGTTTGCCTGAGCCAGTCATGGACTAAGCAATTAGTGTTTGCTTCCCCTTTTCACTTTGGTTCCTCCTTTAAAGCAGGTTTATGATATAGTTATCAGAGGCAGTACAGTGCAAGGGAAAGAGCAGAGGGTCAGAGGACCTGTGTTCAAATCCCACTCAGGATCCTTACTAACTCTGTGGCCATGTGACTTTGCTTCTCCAAGCCTCGATTTCCCCTTCTGTAAAATAAGGGGTATTGGACAAAATGACCTCTGAGGTCCCTTTTAAATCTAAATCTGTGATTCATTCAAGGAACCATGGATCACCCTAAGCTCCCTTGAGGAAGTTCCCCATTCTCCAAACCTTCCACTCTTGCCAGTTCCACTACTTATTCTTATTCATTCCAGATTCTGCCAGTCACAGAATCCTGGGGTCCTATACTTTCAGAGTTGAAAGAGTCTTAACAGGTCATCTAATCCCATCCTTATCAAATGGATTTTTTTTTTTTGGTCATTCAGCTTCCAATTGAACACTCCCAGTGATTAGAGCTCCTGGTCTTGTTTTGTCAATGAATCTTATAAATTCCTCCTTTTTAATGTGTTATGGAGGATAATGATTCAAAATAACAATGGGTAAATTTACCTGTCCTAAGACAATGAATCCTAACCTCTTCAAGTACTGGGACTCCACATTTTTGACATGCCCACATAAAAGGATCTGATCTATATAGAAAATTTAGCTAGAGGGGAAATTTATGATGACAAAAAGCAACTGAATTTAGTGACCCTTTTATGTGAATTTATATTTTATTAATTTCAGCAACATTTGCATACATTTAAAAATAGTAATATGTATACAAGAGACATAGAATTATTCAATAGATATAGATTTCAGTCCCTTTGGAATAATCTGTGTCCCAAATCTTTTGGGTTAATCTAGCACTGGTAGGTAGCACAGTAGACAAAGTGCTGAGCAATGAGTCATGAAGACTCATCTTCCTGAGTTCAAATATGACCCCAGACAGTTGCTAACTGTGTCACTTAATCCTATTTGCCTCAGTTTCCACATTGTAAAATGAGCTGGAGAAGGAAATGGTGAAGGACTTCAGTATCATGGCCAAGAAAATCCCAAATGAGATTATGAAGAGTCATATACAACTGAACAACAGCAAAAAGGCTCTTTGACTCCGAAACAGGGATGGAAAATAATTTCTCCTAAGTGCTGGATGATGTACTTTTTTCTCATGTAAGATTGCTACATCTCAAAATTTTAGGGTGGGATTAAAGTTCCATGATGATCTCGTCCAGCCTAGGAAGAGGAAATGTTCATGATCGCACCTTAGTAGAGCTGAGACTAGAACCAAGTGCAAGGTGCTCTTATCTGCCTCCCTTGATTGCCTTCATCTGTAAAATAAATTAAGTGATCTTGTAAATTCCATCCAACTCTGACACATGGCGATTCTAAACCTGGGTCTTGTCTTTGCTTTGATTGGGGAACAATCAGGGCACTAAGCATGTCCTTTGTGCTTACATTAAATATTATCGAGTGTCTTCTATTTGCCTCTTGCTGCTCTCCTCCCAATACTTGGCTTCTGCCCATTTCATAATTTTTATCACCACCGCCAAAGCTAACCTATAAACATTTGCAGTTCATTATTCTGTTGACAGAATTGTACTGAGAACTAAACCACAGTGCTGCAGCTCAATACTTTAATAAAAAAGGAAATAAAGAGTGATCACTTGTTAGCAGGTCCACATAGCAGATTTCAACCTATTATTGAAAATGATGTTTGAGAATTATCTAAGAAAAATAAAAAATAACAACAGATCCTTATATAGCCCTTTAAATACAGCAAAGTACTTTACAGCTATTGTTTCAATGGAGCTCCACAAACCTATGAAGTAGGTTTTACAGATCTCATTATCCTGATTTTATAGATGAGGAAACTAAGGCTCAAAGAAGCAAAAATGATTTGCTCATGATCACCTGGGCAAATGCCAGAGGCCCATTTCTGGTCCAGGTCTTCCTGTTTTCAATTTGTTATTCATTCCACCTTTTCCTCCTTCACCCGTGGTTATCTCAAATAATGAGATCTTTGTCTCCCCAGCTTGAGGTCTTGTTCAATACCACTTACAAGGACCACCAACTTGAGAAGGTTTGACTGGTGAATTGTCTTTCTAACAGGTCGTTATTGCCTCCTTTCAACTCCAACACGTATAAGGTCACAGGATTCCCTGAGCTAAAAGGACCAGAGGAAATCTCTCTGGGATAAAGAGATTTGGTATCTGGCTATGAATGGGTGCCCTCCTGTGTCATGACTTTGTCAGGCTGATGCCCAGGGACAGGGGCTATGGGACTGGCTAGACTTAATGGCTCCTGCTGTGGGCATCTCCCTGTAGTAAATATACTTTAGTGCAACAGTCTAGACAACTTGTCAGAAATGATTGAATGCTCTGATAGCTGGCCTTATTTTCCTGCTCACACATTTTTTAAAAAAAGGAGCAAATCCTTCCTTTGGAATACCGCCACAGGCCACTGCATCTGCACAGACGTGCCCTGAGCATTGCCCCTCCAAAGAGGGGGAGTGTGCTCTCAAAATTCTTCGAACAATCCTCTCTTCCCCTTTTTTCAGGTCAGCATTTTGAAGGGAAGCAAAGCCAATGAAGATTTGCCTATCAATTTTTTTTTCAGGGTAATAAAATTTTAATATTTGGTTTTGGATAATCTCATTGCTCTAACTCAGTGGTAGATTTAACTTTGCCTTTTTAAACATTATTTTATTTGGTCATTTCCAAACATTATTCACTGGAAACAAAGATCATTTTCTTCCCCCCCCCTTCCCTCTCCCATAGCCGACACACGATTCCACTGGTTATGACACGTGTTCCTGTTTCTAACCCATTTCCATGTTGTTGATTTTTGCATTAGAGTATTCATTTAGACTCTCTCCTCAGTCCTATCACCTCCACCCCTGTAGTCAGGCAGTTGCTTTTCATCGGTGTTTTTACTCCCACAGTTTATCCTCTGCTTGTGGATAGTATTTTTTAGATCCCTGCAGATTGTTCAGGGACACTGCATTGACACTAATGGAGAAGTCCATTACCTTCGATTGTACCACAGTGTATCAGTCTCTGTGTACAATGTTTTCCTGGTTCTGCTCCTCTCGCTCTGTATCACTTCCTGGAGGTTGTTCCAGTCTCCATGGAATTCCTCCACTTTATTATTCCTTTTAGCACAATAGTATTCCATCACCAACATATACCACAATTTGCTCAGCCATTCCCCAATTGATGGGCATCCCCTCGTTTTCCAATTTTTGGCCACCACAAAGAGCGCAGCTATGAATATTCTTGTACAAATCTTTTTCCTTATTATCTCTTTGGGGTACAAACCCAGCAGTGCTATGGCTGGATCAAAGGGCAGACAGTCTTTTATCACCCTTTGGGCATAGTTCCAAATTGCCTTCCAGAATGGTTGGATCAATTCACAACTCCACCAGCAATGAATTAGTGTCCCCACTTTGCCACATCCCCTCCAGCATTCATTACTTTCCATAGCTGTCATGTTAGCCAATCTGCTAGGTGTGAGGTGATACCTCAGAGTTGTTTTGATTTGCATCTCTCTGATTATAAGAGATTTAGAACACTTTTTCATGTGCTTATTAATAGTTTTGATTTCTTTATCTGAAAACTGCCTATCCATGTCCCTTGCTCATTTATCAATTGGAGAATGGCTTGATTTTTTGTATAATTGATTTAGTTCTTTGTATATTTGAGTAATTAAACCTTTGTCAGAGGTTTTTATGAAGATTGTTTCCCAATTTGTTGCTTTCCTTCTGATTTTAGTTACATTGGTTTTGTTTGTACAAAAACTTTTTAATTTGATATATTCCAGATTATTTATTTTGCATTTTGTAACTCTTTCTAAGTCTTGCTTGGTTTTGAAGTCTTTCCCTTCCCAAAGGTCTGACATGTTGCCTATCAATTTTTTGGATATATAGAACAATGTTCAAGGTCTGGGTGTCCAAAGGACTTCTCTGAGGTGTTGAAAAATAAGCTAGATTCTCAGTGGCTATAGTGGTTTATAATGAGGGGTGCTTAACTTGGGGTCTATGGACTTGCTTTTCAAAAAATACTTTGATAACTATATTTCAATATAATTGGCTTCCTTCATAACCCCATGTATCTTACTTTATGCATTAAAAACATGATTCTGAGAAGAGGCCAATTGGCTTCACCAGACTGTCCAAGGGGGTCCATGATATAAAAAATGTTCAAAATCCCTGATTTACAATGAGAATTTTCCTGAAGGAAGGGGGAGGGGAAGAGGATAGATAACCATTCAAGTTAAAGTTTCCAAATGAGCTTTTGTAGTGATATTTCTGACACATGTTGGCAAGAGCAAACCTCACTTTAACACTGGGAGTAAAGAAATCTCTTCTAGAGAAGAAGGTCTGAGTTCACCATTGGTGAGCTGATGATGAAGTTGGTTCTGGTCACAACCCAGACAATTCTTTCAATACTAGGATCTTTGAAACATATTGAGGAGTAATGTCTTCATCAGTGCAACTCAGAATGCCTCCTTCCACACTCTCCATCCCTGTGTAATTCTTTCCAATTCTTTAAAAAATCAATCCACTGTAGAAGATCTACCCAAGGATAGAGGTCTTCTCCTGGCTCTTTTAATAATGGAGCTCCAAATCTGTCTCAAATGTTTGATTTCTTGGTAGACAATAAGTGTACAGTCATGGAAAGAAGCAGCCTCTTCACTTAATGACATTTTACTAGAGGTGGACTCTTTCTGTCTCTCTGCCTCTGTCTCTGTCGCTATCTACCATCTGTCTATAGCTAGCTAGCTAGATTGAGAGAGATACAACTATGTAGATATCTACAGGGAGAAAGATATGTCTCTGTACATATATGGTGTATATATATGTATATTGAATATGTAGATGTATGCATTTTGACGTTCAGTTTTTCATTTCAGTTGTGTCCAACTCTGTGACCCCTTTTTGGGATTTTCTTGGCAAAGATGCTGGAGTGGTTTGTCATTTTCTTCTCTAACTAATTTTAAATGAGAAAACTGAGGCAAACAGGGTTAAGAGACTTGCCCAGGATCATCCAGTATAACTGAGGTCAGATTTGAAATCACATAAGTCTTCCTGATTTCATAGAACCCTGTGCTCTGTCTTCTGTACTATCTAGCTATATTTATATACATATATGTAAAATGAAACATAACCTGTGTATGTAATAGATATGATACAACATAAAAAATAAATATATAATGACATGTATATATAACTAAAATAAAAATGTAGGAACAAAACTAAAAATAAATCTGGCATTTTTCTCATCAGGCATTATTAATGTGGAAGGACCTGTTTATAGGGATTTCTTTGCACCCAAACATTCATGCCTTCATTATTTATTTATTTATTTATTTATTCATTCATTTATTCATCCATCCATCCATTCATTCATTCATACTCTTACCTTCCATCTTAAGAATGGTAAGGGCTAGGCAATGGGCATTAAGTGACTTGCCCAGGGTCATACAGCTAGGAAGTGTTTGAGGGCAGATTTGAACCTAGAACCTCCTGTATCTAGGTCTGGCTCTCAATCCACTGAGTTACCCAGCTGCCCACTCATGTCTCCATTATTAAAAGAACTAGAGAAAGGCCTCTATCATTAGGTAGATCCTCCAGAGACAGACAGATAGGATCCCCCACCCCATACACACAGACACACAAAGAGCTCCACTAAATTCATCTTTAGTAGAAAAAGCTACAAGAGAATTTATTGGAAATTGGTTGAATTTTGACTTTGACAAGAAAACCAAGCATCTTGATGCCCTGTTAATGATCAACTTCTATCAATTAATGACCATCTCTCAGGCACCTACTCTCTGCCAGGCACTGTCCTGGGCACTGAGAATACAAAGACAAACAATGAAACAGTCCTTTCTCACAAGAATCTGGCATTATAGTCAGAGGGAAAAAATATATATATATACCTCTAATGTACATTTGCAAAATAAATACATGGCAATTTTGGTGGATAAAAGCTCTGGCAGCTGGGGAATGGGTTAGGGTTAGGGTTTTTAAGATAAGAGACCCTGGGTTAATTCCATCTTGATGTATGGCAGCTGCTTTTCCTCAGTTTTCACTTAATAGTTACAATAAATAAATGCTCTGGAAGTTTGTCTCCCTAGCACTTATGGTAATAGAATTATAGAATGTTAGAACTGAAAGAGACCACAGGGATCACTAGTACATTCATTTTATAGATAAGGAATCTGAGTGACCATCATAGTAACCCAATAAAACTTATCGATTGATACAAATAAAACTATTATTAATAGTCCCTTAAAATAATAGCCTCAACCTCAGAAAAATGCTGAGGTTGCTCCAAATGATTTATTGCTATATACAGCAAGAATTTCTGAGTCAAAATGCCATCATCTGAGTCCAAAAATAAGATTTTTGATTACAAATTAATGATTTAACTAACTGTTAACTGATTTGAAACCCTAACTTTTCATGGAAAACTTTATGAATTCCTCTAGCAGATTTCATGATGATATTTTAGAGGCTAAGAGTATTAATTTCAGACTTGAGGGACATATTATGAGGGAGAAAGAGGCTTTTTTTTGTCTCATAGGAAAACAGTACAATGGAAGTATCAGAAAAATTCAAGGAAGAGCTTGATATTATATAGCCTCCACTAAGAGAAGATTCTCATCTCAACCTTCTGGCTTCCTTGACATCTAGCACATTATCCAGTGTATAGTAAACACTTCAAAAATGCTTATTGTAAAGGCTTAAATGAATTTATGGATGAATCAGGAAAAAAGAAATTAAGGCGTGTTTACTGTATATCTCTAATCTTTGAGGGGAAAAAGCATGGAGGGAAATAGCTATCCTTCCTCAGAAAAAGCCCCACCAGAGTCACTATTAAAGATATCTTATAGGTATTTGATGTGATTTAGCATTATATTTACTTCATACACATTTATCTTATGGATGGATCAAAGATAATATTTGTAAAGTCCTTAGCATAGTGCCTGGCAAATAGGAGGTGCTCCATAAATGCTTATTCTCTTTTCCTATTATGGATTTACCAACCTGATTCTTGTCTTATCATGTAATTGCAGAATGTAAAGTGATAAGTTAATGTAAACTTTACTCAGATCATGAATCCTATCTGTAACATGGCGATCCCATATCTGCTTGAAGACCTCAAGTGATAGGAGAAAACTAACATTATTTGATGAAATCAGCAGATATTTCATGCAACAGCTGAGTGATATGAACTGTGACTCTAGTGCAGAATGGGGAATATGTGAACAAATCCCTCAGCCCTCCTTGCCTGACAGCTGCGTACTGGTCATCTTCACATCTAGGTGGTACAGTGGATAGAGCAAGGGGCCTGGAGTCAGGAAGACCCAAGTTCAAATCAGGCTTCTGACACTTGCTATGTTTGCCTCAATTTCCTCATCTGTAAAATGACCTGGAGAAGGAAATGGTGAACCATTCCAGTGACTTTGCCAAGAAAACCCCAAATGGAGTCATAAAGTGTTGAATATGATTGAAATAACTAAATAAACGTCTTTACCTAAATCATTTTATCAGCACCTCAAACTCAGCATATCCTGAAAGGAAGCAATTACTGTGAAGAAGGGGTCAACTATTGCCATCATATGCCAATCAACTGCCACCCACAGGGTGGGAAAATCAGTCTATCTGAGGCAGGAGGGTCCCTCAGGGAGATAGAGGCAATATGTGTCAGGCAATTCAAACTACCACCATCATCTTGACCCACCATTTTGTTTCAGATACTGATGGAGATAGCCCAGTGCCCAGACCCCAAGATCTTTGAGAATAGCAATTATCCCTCTCCCCCAGACCTTTTTTTGCTTGTAGCCCAACCTTCATAGTCATCATGGAGGGAAGAAATAATTGTGGAGAAGAGGTCACCTTCTTTGCTGATCAGCTGCTGTTGACAGGTGAATAGGTTTTACTTTTGCATCTTTTGATGTCACACAATTGACTTTTTAGCTTAGAAAATATTGAGGAGGGATGGGTGGAGGGTAGAAATGAACCTTTTTCTTTACTCTTATTTAATAGATAACCAAAGAGATGCTAATTGACTTAATGTCATTCCTTATGGTTCAGCTTTGGCAAATCCCAAAGGATTTTCAGGGATAATAGATGATGGGACAGAATGTCCTCTAGCTACAAGGGATGCTAGCTATGAGGAGTGAGATGAAGCATGGAGGTTTAAAATTGTTATTGGAACCCATTATATAAACTGAGGACTTGGGGTTTCTCTTATAGCCATGACTGGTGAAATCTTCAGTGCTCTCTGAAAGTGACAATCAGTGATCTTCATCATTAATGATATTACTACTAGTTAATATGCGTTTCTATAAGCTTTTTAAAGTTTGCAAAATGCTCTACATATATTATTTTATCCATTTGATGAACAAATCTTGTTGTTTCTTTTTGGGGGGGAGTGCTTCTATGCAATAATGACATCATACAACATTTATTAAGTACCTACCATATACAGAGCATCATTATCACATAGGGATTGTTATTTTTGTTTGTATCAGTCTCTTCTGTTGGTGTCATCATATTCATTATCCTTTCCCAAGTAAATAAGAGCACAATGCAGTTAAATCTACAGGGAATATTAATATATTTAATAGAATTTTATAGCATGCAGAGTCTTTAGAGATTATCTTGTCCTCTCTCCTCATGTGACATTTGAGGATTGGGACCCAGAGAACTAAAGTGACTATTCAAAGCCATATATAGAATCCGACTTTTTCTAGATCCAAAGAACTTTAGAACTGGGAAAGGCATAATGTTACAGAGATTTAGAACTGAAAGGGACCTGAGAGACCTTCCAGTCCCTGGAGTTCTTAACTCAGGTCTATGAAGTTAAAAAAATATTTTTATTACTATATTTTAATATAATTGGCTCCCCTTGTAATCTTATGTAGTTTCTCTTATACAATCAAGAGCATTGTTTTGATCAGTCTGTCACTTTCATCTGACTTCACAAGGGATCTATAACACAAAAAGATTAAGAAGCCTTGCTCTAGTCCAACCCACTCATTTTACAGATAAGGAATTTGAGGTCTGGAGAGATTAAGTGGTTTAGGATTATAGGTTTAATTTAAAAATGAATGTGGAGGTCAACTAGTCCAATATTCCTATTTTATAGATGAGGAAACTAGGGTGTAGGGAGGTAGAATGACTTTCCAAAGGTCATACAAATAATAAGTCTCAGGGATAGGGATTTGAGCCTTGATGCTCTGACTCCTCTGGGCACTAAAAGATGAGCCTTTGCCCAATCTTGCCTAGAATCCAGTTCACCATGCATGCATGTCTTGACTATTTCAGGACCTGTCTAGACTCTGGTCATTCTTCTTTCACTAGAAACTGGAATCTGCTCTTGGGACCTTGGGCTCTAATAGGTGATCTTTTGCTTGGGATCCAGTCATTCTTGGACTTCCTGGATTTTTCCATGCCATCAGCACACATTCTTCCCTCCCCATCTCCAACTCTATATGTTATTTTTCCCCATTAGAAGGTAAACCTCTTAAGGGCAGAGGTTTCTTGCTTGCCTGTATTTATATACCTTGTGCTAGGCATAGTGCCTGGCACATAAATACTTCATTATACCTTTTAGTTAATTCATTCATTCCAGAGTCAATATTCTTTGCCAGTACCTTATAGGAAGAAACTTATTAGCATTTCAGGCCAGGATTTTGGTGCTTATAGAAATTCTTCTTTTTCTTCAATCAACAGCTTGGGTGCCACCTTTTCTATGAAGCTTTTTTCCCCTGTTCCCTTTCCTTTCCCCAGAGGAACATGCTCTTTCTCCTTAAAAGAGAGCCCTTCCATCTAGGAGATTTTGTGAGATTGAGATAGGAGGCCTGAGTTCAAGTCCTGCCTCTGACACATCCTGATTATATGACCCTGAACAAATCACTCAGCTTCTTGAGACTATAAATTGCAGAGAAAATACCAATCTACATCATTGGAGGGAATGTCCTCATCTGGGAATAGCAGTGAAATCTCAAGTCCAGTTCCTACCTTTTAACTTTAGAAGAAATGTTGATTGACTCTATAGTTTCATTCATTCAATAAACATTTATTAAGTGCCTACTATGTGCCAGGCCTTCCTTTCTTTCTTTCTTTCTTTCTTTCTTTCTTTCTTTCTTTCTTTCTTTCTTTCTTTCTTTCTTTCTTTCTTTCTTTCTTTCTTTCTTTCTTTCTTTCTTTCTTTCTTTCTTTCTTTCTTTCTTTCTTTCTTTCTTTCTTTCTTTCTTTCTTTCTTTCTTTCTTTCTTTCTTTCTTTCTTTCTTTCTTTCTTTCTTTCTTTCTTTCTTTCTTTCTTCCCTTCTTGGAGTCAATACTGTGTATTGGTTTCAAGGCAGAAGAGTAGTAAGAGCTAGGCAATGAGGGTGCCCAGGGTCACACAGCTGGGAAGTGTCTGAGGTCAGATTTGAACCCAGGACCTCCCATCTCTAGGCCTGGCTCTCTCAATCCCATGAGTCACCCAGCTGCCCCCACCAGGCCCTTTTCTGATACCCCCGATAATAGTTTTTTTCTTTTCTGATATCAGTTTGGAGCTGATAACAGTAGAGGGAACAATTGAGCCTGCCATTAGGTTGGGCTAGTGGAAAGATTGATGGATTTAGAGAGAAAGCTTCTGGATTTGAGTCTTGCCTCTGTTCCTTATTACCTGTGTGACCTTAGATAAATCACAGCCTCTCTGGGCTTCAGTTTTCTCATCTGTACAATAATGAGAACTGGTGTCCTCTGAAGTTCCTTCTAGCTCTAAAGCTACAACACTAGGACAGAGCAAGTGTCATCGAATGGGGACCACATAAGTTTCCTGGGAATTGGCTTTTTTGCTTGAAAAACTTGCTGTGCAAAAACTTATGCAGGTGTGCTTCTATTTGTGGTCTTCTGTGGACACATGGAGAGAGCAGTTGCTTTGCCTAGCAGGTGTGGGGCCCCTCCTGCACTCCCATTAGAGATTTCCAAATACATAAGAGTTTAAACTCCTTAGCAACGAGACTTGCAATAACAATATTTGCCTGCGAGTTAATTGGGTCCAGATCTTTCGTCCACAGAGAGTATCCTGAGTCTGTAAAAGTGTCTGACATGCTGATTTTATAATGACTCCCTGACTTTTCCCAGATAATAAAAGTTCCATATGATTTCCCTCCACTCTCGCCTCCCAATTCTTTGTTTTTACCATTTTAATCCATGTAACAAAAGACTAGTGGGTGCCCAGAGTGAGAGAAACTTTCTGACAAATACAGGGTGACCCAGAAGACTTAGTGCCATTTAAAACTTTAATTGCTTAAAGCAGGTCTAAGACTTTTGGGACCCCCTAAAGTCTGAACATTTCACTACTTATTCTTGTTGGTGATTACAAACAGCCCTTGACTCATCTGCATATTCCATGGGACGAATGGAAGACCAGCAGTTCTTACTTTTGAACATTCCCATTGGTACACGACAGTGTAGGGTGCCAGCTGCTTTTTATCAGTCATCACACCACAGCATGGGATACAAAGCACTGTATAATGTGAATCCTATGAAGGTACCTAATGATGGTCTAGGTAACATAACCAGAGAGTTGGGGGTTGGGGAGGACCAAAGAGTCAATCAGAAGAGGAAAATTGCAGAGGCTTCACAAATCCCCAGATAATAATGCAGGGGTGGTTATTCTTTATGGAGGACTCACTCAGATTTCCATCCCTTGAATTACTCCTCCTAAAATCCTAATGTCCTTACAGGTTTCCCCATGTCCTTGTCCCTACTCCAATCCATCTTATATGCCACAGACAGAATAATGTTTCTTAGACATTAATCAGGGACTCAACATACTCTTCTGCTCAAGACTCTTTGGTGGCTTCCTGATAACTAAAAATCTTTATTTTATGTCAAATTCCTTTGGCTGGAATTTAAAGCTTCTTATAACCTGCCATCATTTTATCTTTCCTTTCCTTTTCCATTCTATGTCATCTCAGTTTCTTTATTAATCTTTGTTGTCAGACTGTACCTCTCTCTTCCTCTCCTGCCTCAAACACTCAATAACTTTACTCTTGCCTGAAATGTCCTCCATTCCCATCTTTAATTATTGAATTCATTTGTCAAAGTCCAACTAAAAAACCACACTATCCAAGAATTCTTCCCTGAACTTTTTCCTTCATTCTCCTGCCTCTGAACCTTTATTCCAGTTGGTAAGGTGATAACCAGGTGGGCAGAGTGCCAGACTTGGAGTTAGGAAGACTAGAGTTCAGATCCGGCCTCAGATGTTTACTATGTGCTGGGCAAGTTTGCCTCAGTTTACTCATATGTAAACTAGGAATAGTAATAGCATCTATCTTCCAGGGTTGTGAGGATCAAACAAGATGTGTATAAAGCATTTAGTACAGTGCTTGGCACATAATGTATAAATGGAGATTTTGAACCTTAGAATTTTTACAATAGTAAACACTATGTAAATGTTCACCATTATTATTATTAAGAACCTTCTTCTCACTTAATTTTGTAACTCTTTATATAACATAATACATTTTAGTCTTCTCTTTGTTGATATTCATTTGACTAGAAACTTCTGGAGGGCAGGGTTTTGTGTTTCTTTTTCCAATTCTTAATATTCCCCAGTATCCAGCACAGTATTCTGCACATGGTAGGTAGTTAATCAATATTTGTTGATTACAGAGCAATATTCCCTCTTTTGTCAGCAATCATCTCAGATCAATACCCTTTGGATTGGTCAACTTAAAATATGGGTCAGAAAAATTAGGACACTTCAGTCTTTTTTGTAAGCATATGTTTTGCTTTTGTGCTTATCTTAGAGAATTCAGACAATAACATTTGTTGCTACTCGGTTTGTTAGTAACCATTCAGGAATTTGTACTTAACAAGGGTTTTCATGTTTAAGTTTCTAGATTAGGGTTAAGGTTTGAATCTGGTTGTGCTGAAATAACAAGAACCCCATGCCCACTTGCCTTGGGTAGTCCCAGTTTTGTAAGTGGGGGAAGGGTTTAGGGTGAAGATGAGCAATTACTCTAGTGTATATAAGCAATGCTGCCATCTAGTGAGATTGTAAAACTCCAACAACACCAGAGAGGAAGAGCATTTAGCAGGCCAACTACTTAAAAATCCCTTTCTCAGTTAAAATTTGTATTCCATATGAATAGGAAAACAACAACAATAACAACAACAACAACAACAAATCATGTGCCTTTCATTTGTTAATAGGTTAGTTAATGTTTAATAGTTAGTTAATAGGTTAGAAATTGGATTTTCTTATTGAGGAATATGTTCTCTTTTCTATCACACACTGATTATAGAATCCCCAAATTTCCGTGTTAGAAATGAAGAACTTTGTAGTCCCTATCTTGTCTAATCCACACCTGAACAGGAATCCTTTTAGAATATCCCTAACAAGTACTCTTTCAGTCTCATCTTGAAAGCCCATGGCAGAATACCCTTTACCTCCCAACGCAACCCATTCTAGTTTGAGAAAACACTAATTGTTTGGGAGTTTCCCCTTTCATTTACATGAAATCTACCTTTTGGACTCTTTTCCCCACTGATTCTCATTCTGAAATCTGGGACCATCAGAACAAGGGGAATTCCTCATCCACCTGGCATTTCTTCAAATCTTTTAAAATGTCTGTCATGACTATTTTCCATCTCCACTCCTGCCTAAGTTTTTGTTTGTTTGTTTTCTCTTTAAGCCAAACATTCTCTTTTCCCTCCATAGTTTTTTATATGGTATGTCTCGGGGCCATATACCATCTTGGTCTTCCTTCTCTGGAAACACTCTGGCTTGTCAATGTCCTTTTAAAAACATGACACTCATAATTGAAAACAGTGGTCTGTCATCTCCTTTGTCCTGGATGTTATTCTTTTCTTAAAGCTGTACCCCAAGACCACATTAACTCTTTTTTTTTGTCTGTCATATCACACTTTTGAGTTTTACAGAGCTCACAATTCATTAAAACCCCTAGATCGTTTTCATATGAACTATTGTCTAGTCATGTTTCTTTCCACCTATTCTTGTGAAGTTAACTTTTGCTAAACTCAAGTGTAACACTTGACATTCATCCTTATTAAGTTTATTTTCTTAAATATGGCCCATTGTTTTCCAAAAAATCCCCCCACATATACTGTAGGGATTTTTTTTTTGTCACAGTTAAGAATTGGCTTTAACTGGTGATATAACTTAAGTTTTGGACTCCTAAGCAAAACTTTGAGAAGGGAATCTCTTAGCTCTTATATTTAAGAAATAAAGAGACCTTCATTGGAGAAGAAACAACTGGTTTTCAGTGGTCTTCCATCAAAGGCCATGCTTGGGTTATTCTTCATAGTTGGAAAAAATTTTAATTGGTATGGGTATTGTCCTAATTACTATACTGATTACAACCCTCTTCGATATCTCACAAGTTGTAACTGAAAAATTTATCACCTGATGGCCAGCTCTTTCTTGATTAATCTCTCTTTGCTCAATTGATCTAGCACCTGGGTAGTGGACACATGATCTGTCCCTGGGCTCATATTTGAGTACCTTCTTATCTTGATGTATTCCTTCAGAATTTTCTGACTTAGACTTTGAGAATCACTCTGTCATGATGGTACATTAGAGAGCAGGATATTAATTTCAATGAGGCAAGACAGATACAATTGGATGAAAACAGGCTGTTTGTGAATATTGTTTCCATCATTATGCTTACTTCACTTAGCATAATCTTCTAGAAGTTTTTCCTCTTTTCCATCTTCTCTAATGACTATTCCCAGACCAAATCCGCCTCCATCTCTGCTGCATTTGACACCATTGATCATTCTCTTGTCCCACATACTCTCTCCTTTCTATGATTACATGACTTTACTCTCTCCTGATTATCCCCCTAGCCATAACACTGTTCCTTCTCAGTCCCTTTTTCTTATTCACTATCCCTATCACATCCCCCAACAGTGGTGTTCCTCAAAGTTCTGTCAAAGGCCAACAACTCCTGTTTGGCTCTCCCAGTAACTTTATCAACTTCGTTGTGTTTAATCATCACCTACCCTCTTTTCTGTGTTGATGACTAACTATCAGACATCTATATCCAGCTCCAATCTCATTCAACATATGTTAAAATAGAGCTCATTATCTTTTCCTCTATAACCCAGTACTCTTCATTGTAAATTGTATCTGTCTAAGGAGCCACCATTTCCCCAGAATCTCAGGTTCATAGCCTTGAATTATTCTTCTCTTCTAACTTCCCTTTATCCATTTATTTACCAAACCTTGTTGTTTCTACCCCAGACAATCAATAAATATTTTAAAAGCATCTATTATGTTCCAGCCACTGTGATAATCATTGGGGACTGTGACAAGGAAATCATTTTTAAAAGACTATATATATTAATTTAAGGTCGCCAAGGAATTCAGCTATGTAATTCCTAAATGAAAACTCAAGTCAGCCGTCAATCTTTTATGGAGTTTAATTACAATAGGAGGAAGAAAGGAATTAGAGATAGAGAGAGAGAAAAAGGGAGAGAAGGGAATAGGGCTTAAATACCCCTTCTGTTTAGGCTGGGCCAAAAGGCCCAAGCCCTTAGATAGCTGGGGCAAAGAAAAGAGATCAGTCCCTATTACTCACGTGACCAAAATGGAGAAACAGTCTCAGAGGCCCCCACCTTCAGCTTCCTTCAGAGCAAGCTTCTCAGAGCACACTCCCACCACTCAGACCAACTCCTCAACCACCCCCTCCAGTCTTCAGACCCCCCTATCCTTAAGGAAACCATCCAAGTTCCCTCCCCTCAGTCCTCACATCTACCAATCACCTGTCCATCAATTTCCCTGTGCCAATGGAGGCTCTAGCTTAACCCAGGACCGCCCAGAGGTCTCTGGCTTTGCACATGTCTGTTGAAGGTCATATTTTCAAATAATTAAATCTTTGATCCTTTGCTACAGCCCTTTCTAAATCCTGTTAACCTGAGTAGGGTAGAGATTGGAATAATTAAATTTTGATCTAGGCTGCAGCCCTTACTCAATCCTGTTAGGACTAAATAGGGTGGAGATTGATTCCAAGTATCTCCATTGTATCAATTCTAAAATCAATCATGACTCAAAGAAATTCCTGTTCTATGCTTAAGCATAGGTCAAAGTCCTTTCCATTGTTCAGCAAAAGGTTTCTGTCCTAAAGTAATCTTAAGAAGGGAAGAGAAGGAACCTCCCATGCCAATGGGGTTCACATTCCAATAGTCAAGACCCACTATCAATAGGAAATTTTTCAAGTATGAAATTTCCCAATGGTGGAATTTCCAACATTTATAAGTCTAAGAAATTTTGAGGTTTACAGGACACATATGAAAGACAGTCTCTACCTTCAATGGACTACCAGTAGAGTGGGGCACCCACCTTAATTTAGGTCCTCATTGTATCTCTTTCTAGATTATTGCAATGGTATCCTATTGGCCCCTCTACCTCAAGTCTCTCCCCAATTCAGTCAATCCATCATATTGCAGCCAAAGTGATTTATTTAAGTATAGACAGACTCTTTTACCCATTTGAGTCCAATGATTCCTTTCTGCCTTTAGAATCAAACATAAACTCCTTTATTTAGTTTTTAAAGCCCACTTCAACTTTGTCCTGGTCTATCTTTCCAGTCTCGTTGTCCATTACTCCCTCTACTGAAATTTGACATCGAGCTAAACCCTTCTCTTTGTTCTTCAGACATCTTCAAAAATCTCCCAAATCCACATCTTTGCACAGGTATTCTCCTGCTAGGAATTCACTCTCTTCTCACCTCTTTCTCTTGGAATCTCTTTTTTCCTTCAAGACACACAACTCAAGCCCCATCTCCTCCATGAGACTTTCCTGATTCCTTGAACTATATGCTCCTTCTAAAACTATCTTCTTCTATTCAACTACTTTGTATTTATTGACATTTATCTTTTTATATTTATTCTCCCCCCACCTCTCTCTCTCTCTCTCTCTTCCCTCTCTCTCTTCCCCCCCTTTGTATATATGTATTTATGGGAGATACATATATACAGACATATATAGATTTACTTACTGTCTCCTTTTTTGGAATGGAAGTTTTGTGGGATCCTTGAGAGTAGAAATTGTTTCAATAATTGCATTTGTATCCTCAGTGCTTAGCATAGTGCCTGACAGACAGAAACTAAATAGCTTGACCAGGCACACAGCTGTTAAGTGTCTAAGGCTGAACTTCAACTTGGGTTTTCCTAACTTAAATCTGGGCACTCTTTCTGGTGTCCAGGGTTACTAGTCAGCAAGGAAGGAAGCAAGGAACAGAAGACACAATAGGGGTCCCCAACCCAAGTGATGGATTATTGATTCTGTCATTGTCTTGGAGCACTTGCTAATCTGGACACAGAAATTCAAATCTGACTCAATGTGGGGAGGCTTGTTTGGTCCATGTACATATTCCTGAGTAGCTGCTAGACTGGCATTCAGAGAACATTTTCTTCTTTTTAAATCTTGAAATACATTACATTTAGAGGTAATGTGGAGACTGTAAAATGAGACCATTGGGTAAAGAGGGTGAGACCCATTTCCAATTTATAGTCAACCCATAAACATTTATGAAGTGCCTACTATGGGCCAGACACACTGAGAATGCAAAAAGAGTCAAACATCAGATCATAGATTAAGGACTATTAGGGACCTTAGGGGTACCTTGTACAACATTCATATTTTATAGATAAGGAAACAAGCCCAGAGAAGTTATTAAGAGTCAGAGATGGGGACAGTGAGGTGGCTCAGTGGATTGAGAGCCAAGATTAGAGATGGGAAGTCTTGGGATCAAATCTTGCCTCAATTACTTCCTAGCTGTGTGACCCTGGACAAGTCACTTAACCCTCTTTGCCTAGCCCTTACTGCTCTTTTGCCTTGGAATCAATATACGGCATTAATTCTAAGATTGATGGTAAGGGTTTAAATTTTTTAAAAAGTCAGAGATTAGATCTGAAACAAAAATTTCTGGTTCTAACTACAGTATTCTTCTCCATGCACTGAATTTACTTCTTCTGTGACCATGGCCATTTTCTTCATCTATAAAACTGGAATATTATAACATATACCACCTATTCCCCTAGGAAGCCTGGTGAATATAAACTTCCCGGATCATTTAAAATGGAATTTTCCTCTCCTGCTCCCTACTTAGTTATTACTCTCATTTTGATCTAGTATTGACTCTTATTCCAAGGTACCATCTATACTTGGAATTGTTCTCTTTTAGAATTGTTAGTAGAGGAATCTCATCCTCCCTGTTTAAGGTTCAGGGTCGGTACCTGCCCAGGAGTCTCTGTCCCATATTTCTGTACTGTAAGTGGACAATGAAGCTTTTTTTTTTTTTAAACCCTTACCTTCTGTCTTGGAGTCAATACTGTGTATTGGCTCCAAGGCAGAAGAGTGGTAAGGGCTAGGCAATGGGGGTCATGTGACTTGCCCAGGGTCACACAGCTGGGAAGTGTCTGAGGCCAGATTTGAACCCAGGACCTCCCATCTCTAGTCCTGACTCTCAATCCGCTGAGCCACCCAACTGCCCCTGATGATGCTTTTTTAATGTTGCTCAACAAATCTGTTGCTGTTCTATGGTTTTCAGTGCTGTGTGACACTTCGTGATCTTATTTGACATTTTCTTAGCAAAGATGCTATAGTGGCTTGCCATTTTCTTCTCCAGTTCATCTTATAGATGAATTCAGGCAAACAGGGTTAAATGTCTTTCCCAGGGTCATAGAGATAGTAACTGTCTGAGACTGGATTTGAACTCAGGTCTTCCTGACTCCATGTCTGGTACTCTATCTACTATACCACCTAGCTGCCCAGCAAATCTTTTTATCAAGTTCCTACATCTTTGTAGAACACTCAAGGTAGTGCCTTTGACTTTAAACATTAAAATAGTCACCATTTCTGTACAGGCAGTAAGTATGATAGAAACATGCTTCCTCATTTTTTAAATTTTGTTTTTGTTTTTGATACAATTCAACTCCTGATAATTCCAAGTCTAGATGATCTACTTAGTAAATCTTTCTTGTCTTCTTCCCTTGGCTACCTGCCTTGAACACATTTGCATCTCTATGAATAGGTAGGGCAGGAAATGAAAGGAGTTGAAATAGGAACCCATTCATTGTATCTTTAGCAACTCTAGGAAAAAGCTTTGGTTAGGAAGGAGTCGAGTTCTGAAAATCCACTTATCAAAATTGGCAAATATCCCATATCTTCATTTTAAAGCCCATGTAACTACCAACACAGCCACATACTCAGGGGAAGATGAAAGAGGGAAAAGTTTGTGGTAAGTACTCCACACTTAATTATAGTAAATATTCATGAAATGCCTGTGAAAGTACACATAGCACAGAGCCAGGGCTCCATAGGAAGGTAAGCAGGAGAGGAAAGATTCTCAAGATCATGCCAGATGAAGCTTGTTTCAAGGACCGGAGAATATTTAGCCAAGAAAAGAAAAGACCCAGAGGGAATATGATGGCTCCCTTCAAAAGGATTAGACTTATTTTATTTTATTCCTAAGGGCAGACCTGGGAGCAATGGGTAAAAGGAACAAAGATGCAAACTTCAGTTTAATAAAAGAAAAACTTGCTAACAGTAAGAGCTCTCAAGAAGCAGAATGGGCAGCATTGGGGAAGGGGTAGCATGGAGGGTCCATAACCACAAGAGTTCTTAAAGCAAAAGCTAGATGACCTCTGGTTGGGTATATTATAAGGGGAATGTTTATTTGGTATGTGTTGGATTAGTTGGCCTCTAAGGTGCCTTTCTATGCTGAGATTCTAGAATTCAGTGGTAATTGTAGGTATTTATTGCATGAGACATTGCCATTAACAGATTTTCTTTGGAACTTTCATTAACTATATCTAAAACTATGTCTGTAATATTTTCAGATAAAAGTCTGAAAAATTCTAGTTCTGGGCATTCGTTTGGCAAGAATTAGGGATTTGGGTGGGTTGGGGCAATATCATTTGAAATTAAACATAAATTTTACATGTCTTATTAATTTTGTTTTATAAATGGTTGCTCTTAGAGCTCACCTGATATGTCTGCCATTCCATTCGATCTGATAAACATTTACCAAGTGCATACTGTGTGCAGGTATTAGGGATGAGACACAATCCAGTCCCTGTTTGTCAGATTTATAGTCTAATGTTATGTCACAAGTAATATATGGAGGCCAGCTGTTCTTTCATAGCATTTTCAGAAAAAAATAAATTTTTTTCAAGAACAAGGAAATGTTTATGTTTGGACATAAAAAATGAAGCAATAAATACTTTTCCATTCATTCATTCATTCATTCATTCATTCATTCAGAGCGTAGATAGGAAGTAGTTAAGACTTCTTGCCTGACCATAAGGATATCATAAATAAGAAATGAGCAGAGCTCTATTACAAACAGAGAAATTAAATAAAAAATTCCAAGTTTTCAAAATGGAGGGGGGTTGATCTCAGAGATGGTTCTAGAGTTCAAATTTCAGTTCCGATGCATACTACCTGTTTGAGCTAGTCAGTTAATTTAGCTATCTAGGTTTCAGGTTTCTCATCTGTGACACTTGGGGGCTGGACTCAATGGCCTCTGAGACCCCTTCTAGTGCTAGACCTATGAACTCATCGCTGAGCAGATTGCAGTGCTTCATAGTCATCAGTTACCCTATGAAAAAATTACCCAGCATCAGGCTTAACACACCTGTTGTCAATTCTCTTCCTTATCTAATCAGATAGAAAACGTGGGCACAGAGAACCTAAGGAAAGAGGTGCTTCCCATCACGATGGTAGTTGTATCTGCTGCCATAACTTAGTGGAAGCTTCCATTTTCAGCAAAAACATAGCTCCTCCCTTCTGTGTAGACCATGACATCTTAAAATATCTGGAATACATTTATAATATATAAATGAACCATTTTATAGGAGGATACGACGAAGGCTGGTGATTTTCTCTTCTCTTACACTTTTACACTGTTATTCCTACTCTTGGTCAGCTGCTATCATTCTTCCCAAGACTAAGCATGTGTTAACAATTTAGCCCAAGGTCTCCAAGGTAGTGTTTGTGTTCATTTATAATCAGAGTTGTTTTACATTCCTGAAAGCACGAACATGGTTTCAAACTTGGAACTTCACAATTAATTTACTCAGGTCAGCCTTCCCTTGCTCTTTCCCCCTCCCTCCCTCCTCTTTCCCAGAAACTTTTGCACAAATTGTTAAGGAATATCAGCACTATTCAAAATGCTCAGATTTATCAAGTCAGCTTATGGGAGAAGAGTTTTCCTTCAGATAAATAACCATAGACTATTTCGTGTAATATTCATGGGACTAGATGACCTTGTCATTAAATTTATGGTAGATAATAAGTCTTCCTGAAGCATAGATGGAGATGTGTCCCATCCCTGCTGAAAAACCTTCCCTGACTTCCCATTGCTAATGGAATGAAGTCAGGATAATTGATTTAGAGATGGAAGTAGGGGTGTGCTGGAGTTAGCTAGTATCAGTTTAGGAGAGCCAATTGTTAAATTTTCAGTAAGAGCATTGACATCTTGGAAATGGACAAAGGCTATAAATCAGAGCTTAATTTATTATTTTGTTGATTGTCTAAATTTTAAAAAGTGATGAAGAAAATGTTAATAATACAGATTAAATTTAAAAGTGTATCCTGTGTACATTTTTTTTTATAGTGAGCCAATTGTTCAATTCCAGCACAATTCTGAAAGAGTCTTAGAGATCATTGGGTCCAACCTTCTCATTGCCTTCTCTAACTCTGAAAATTCTCTGATTCTGTTGGCATGTTTCAGTCTATCCATGGAAAGTCATCTTTAAGCAACAACATGTTTAGATTATCATTATAGCTATAGAATTTTTGAGTAACGATTTATGGGATGCTCAAGAAAGCTCCATCAGGATTTTCTGAGCTGGAAGGAGTTTGAGTATGGACTTTGTCATTGTCGTTCAGTCATTTTTAGTCCTGACTCTTCATGATCCCATTTGGGATCTTCTTGGCAAAGGTACCTGAGCATGGACTTGGTGACAGAATACGTGGCTATCTACTTCTCTAAAGCTGGCTTTATAAAATATAGAAAAACTCATTATCCGAAGGTCAGCCATAAGGGGATGCTTTATTTTTTGTTTGAGACAACCTATGGAATGTGCTGGTCAAGTCTCTACCTCTGACTTTCCAGTGCATTTTATGCTTTTATTTCAATGCTTCCAGGTCAGTGGGTTTCTCTTCATGGGCAGTTAATCTCCCAAGTAATGGAGATGGTGGCCCTTCTCTGCCATAGATCATCATGACCCTTGTGGTTTTTTTTTTTAATATAGTTAGATCTTTTGAGAGCTTATGATCACCTTCACACAATGATGGTGTCCTCAAGAAGGACTTAAGTAGAGTATCTTGAACATAAGATTTTAGTAGATATCTTACACAATACTTAATAATTGTTAAAAGTTTGTTGAATTGGATTGGCAGCCCAAGCAAAGATACTTGATATTGTGAAAATGGTATAGTGGACTGAGCATATCACCTAAAGTCAGAAAAATTGGAAATGAATTCCTGGCTAGCTCAGAGGTTTTCCAGCTTTGTAACCCAGGGCAATTCACTTAACCATTCTATGCCTCAGTTTCCCCATCAACAAAATGGGCATAATAAAGCACCTACCTTACAGAGTTAATGTGAAGATTAAATGAAAAAATATAGGTATATATCTCTATCACATTTGTAAACCTGAAAGCATTACAAACAACAATGCCATCATCATCACCATTATTATTATTATCAAATGAGTTTCTTCTCGAGTAAGGTATAGAATTAGATAATCTCTTAGGACCTTTTGAGTTCTTAGGCTCTTTGAGGAGTGGAAAGCTATCCACAGATCAGTTTATCTGACAACTTTCTCCTTTTATTTACTCTCTTTTTTTAAACTCTTGCCTTCTGTTTTAGAATTGATACTAAATATTGATTCCAAGGCAGAAAAGCGGCAATTGGGGTTAAATGACTTGTCCAGGGTCACACAACTTGTGTCTGAGGCAAGATTTGAACCCAGGACCTTCCATCTCTAGGCTTGGCTCTCAATCCACTTAACCACCAACCTGCTCCCTATTTAGTCTCTTTTTTTGGAAGGTCTACATGATCAAGGATAATTTGGGGCTATTATTTACTAAACATCACACCCATTCCAATCCCCCATACTTCCAATGCTCATATTGGGTCTCTAGCACAGCATTCTGGATACCAGGTGCATTCAGATCTGTTTGACTCACTGATGAACTTTGGGAGAGACTAATGGATTATTTACTGAAAGGATTATTTACTGGTAATTCAGTTTAAGGTTATAAGGCACCAGATGACTTCAATACCTACATTGAAATGATCTATCAAGTGCAAATGTATGTGTATTGACACAGTAATTGGCTAATTTTATCTGACTTTATGAACTTCTAGGCCATCACAACTCTGAGTCCTTTTTTCAAAAAAAAATTTTAATTAATTAATTCAGAATATTTGTCCATGGTTACATGATTCATATTCTTTCTCTCTCCTCCTTCCACCCCCTCCCTTAGCCCATATGCAATTCCCTTGGGTTTTACATGTGCCATTGATCAAGATCTATCTCTATATTATTAATATTTGCATTAGGGTGATCATTTAGAGTCTACATCTCTGATCATATACCCATCCACCCATGTGATCAAGCAGTTGTTTTTCTTCTGTGTTTAAAATCCTAACAAGCAATTTCCCCAAAATAAGAACTCAAGTGTGTTTTGATTGGAGATGACCATTTCATGGCTTCATGTTGCTAGTCATTAGTTTTCCCATTATGATACGTCTTTGACAAGTGTGTACAAGATGTCTCTTCCTCATATCACTCCCTCTTTTTCTCCTCATAAACCCAATTGTAGGATCCCTGGATTAGAAAGAGTTTATGATATTTGTGGGAGAGCTCCCATTTCTCTATTGTAAAGTAGGCCCATACTTTCCAGAATTCTAGCAAAATTAATCCTGTTGCTTCATTAGAAAGTCATTAGAAAATAGTTTAGAAGGCTGTAAATCTTTTGGCCCAGCTCATGCAGACTTTTAATCTTGTTTCTCCTCCTCTGCTGGCCAACTATGACTATCATTTTACTTGAACCCACTGAAAGGTATGGGAAACAAAATGAAGACTAGTAAGGTTTATGAAAAGCATGACTTGACTTTTATAAGCGATGCTCACATTAATCAACTTCATTACTTTATAGTTGAACTTGTCCGTGCTTTACGTGCTTGTTTACTCTTGGGATCTATAATTCAATACTTAAAAGGATCTATGATTTCACTGGTCTGGGAATTTTCTCCATCATGATAGACCACAATTCTCCCATGTCTCCATGGTTCTTCATATGTTTCTATGGTCACACCAAAAAATCATCACCTGCTGGCCTTTCTGTCACTCTGCCCAATTTTTTTTCAATGCAAATGGATTTGTTAGGGATCCTGCTAGTCAACTTTCCACATTCCTACTTCTTATGGTGCCAATGATAGAGTTTTGCTTCTGAGATTATTTGTGAGTTGATAGCCAGATAGTATTGTTTTAATTCTCTTTTATCTGTGTCTAAGGTAGGGAAGAGTGGTGTACATTAATATTGAGCCCAGGATACCATTATTTTCTGGATCTTCCTGCAGAGCCCTAGCCACTCATTAACAGCTTTTACATCAATAACAAGGAATAAATACACGAATCTAGCCAATGGCAAAGTTTGTACTGACCAAATCCTCTATATGATCCTTGAGTGGATAATGATAATGAATAAGAGAAAGAAAGAAAGAAAGAAAGAAAGAAAGAACAAATGAATAAAAAACATTTATTAAACACTTCTTATGTGCCAAGCATTGTGCTAAGGGTTGGGAATGTAAACATGAAAACAAAGAGTCATTCTTAGTATCTTTGTGATCCTGGTCAAATCACTCTCTGTATCTCACTTTCCTTATTTGTAAAATGAGGACAAAGATAGAACCCATCTTTTGGGTTTTTTTTTTTTTGAGGATAAAATGAGTTGATACATAGAGGTGTCTACCCTTTCCATATCATGACTTTCCCCATTGTGATTTCAATATATCATGGTTTGATATAAGAAATTAAATGGGATTTTTAGGGCCTTTTTTTGTGGAAGCTGCAGACAATAAGCAAAGGCCAGCATATGGCACAGAAAAAAATTGAGAAACTCAGAAATGCATAGAATATATGCATAGTATTGTATAATAGCAACACATTTTATCTTTTTAAAACATAAATGTATACAATTTCTTTTTAAAAGTTAAAATAAGTAAAAAGTTAAAGTTTGCAAAAAGAATGTAAAAACCAAAAAAATTTTATGTGGATTTTCCAGATTGTGGGGGCACACCATGCTCCTAACCCCTACAATATAGAACAGATACATATATATTGCATATCAAATACATACTATATATGTATCTCATATATATCTAAGTCAGAAGGTAAGATTTTATATATATCTAAATATTTTATTGCATTACATATTCCATTTTATATATAAATACAAATTCTGTTACACACACACATTCATTCTGTTCCCTCTATCTTCTCCCTTTTCTGGGTAGAATTGAAGATAAACTACCTCTGAGAAATTGGTGTCTAGTCCATTCTTCATTGGGATATAAGATACTGACACTTTTGCTGATCCATTCTTTTGACCTTTAAATTGTTTGTTGCAGACTATATTTCTCTTAAATAAATCTCTTAGACACATCAGGATAAAATTTAGGAAGATAAGCAATCCAATTGATAGTCTGCCGTCGCAGCTTGGACCACCACTGGGTATTTTTAAGAGGTCAGTGTGAGGTGGTTGGCCAGGAAAAATGGTGGTAATAGACCTCGATCTGATTGGGCAACAAGAAGTTGTGTTTCACCTTTAATACCATCTGTCTCTTCATTGAGAACTCAGAGGAGTCTAGAAGGACAGAGGGCAGTGGCAGTTTATATTTGGAAGCATCTACCTTTTCAGGATGTGCTTGATTTGACTTAGGTAAGAAAGCTTATTGTACCCAGATGTAACTCTTTCTCAAATAAGTGGGGAGGAGGGAATGGGTAGAGATGAGACTTCCTTTCCACTATTTCTAAACACACTTAAAATTATACCTGCATGCCAAGTTAGGACTAGAGGAAGGCAAAGTAAGCAGGCACCTAAGGATGCTCGACCTAGGAGTTTTTGAGATCTAGTCCAAATCCTTTCTGTTACAGATACAGAAAAATTAAGTTCAGAAGGAAAATGATGGGTTCACCATCACAAAACTAACTAGGCAATGGCAGAGCTGGGAGCAGACCCCAGGTCTCTTGATTTCCAGTCCCATATTCCTTTACCATAGGCTCCAGACTCTCTGAGCAGGACAACAGCCATGGGAAATATTGATGGCAGGAAAAAGGAGCCAGAGAAAAGGACATTTGATGCAGGGGGTGCAGGAAGTACCACTCTTAACCATTACCTTTGCTAAATGCATATATTTTCAAGACCAGAAAATACGTCTCTCCCTGGATCATAACTATTTATTTTATGATAAGTGAAATTGCTTTTGTTGTAGCCCTGGTTAAAGAGACTCTAGCAGGCGCTCAATGGGACTGGCCATCAAACATGGCTAAGGTCAATAAATGCCCTGTTGTGGTTCTATTGACAGGAATACATCTTCATGTGTGTCCACAAAAAATACAAACAGCTCTCCTCTCAAATAAATGAGGAATAGGGGGGATCTTGGAGGAAACAGTCACTGTGTTTATACCTGGATCTGATTAGCAAAAACAAAATCCTCTCCCAAAGTATGGTGTGCCTTACATGTGAATTAAGGCATGCATTTGGACCTCTCAGCTCCCTTTCTGCTCTTACCTATAATTGAAGCAGACATTTATTTCTGGGAGAAACATTCAAGACTTTTGTAGACATTCTGCTTGGTTATTTATAATTCAAATACATACACTTAAATGAAAATGTCATTTGAAAATCTAGGAAGAGTACTGGTTCCTGGGTTCAAATCCCACCTTTGATACTTCCACAGCATCTGTTTGAATCTAGGCAATTTTTCTTCCTGGGCCTCATTTTTCTCATTGGTAAAATAAGGGGGTATATTAGATGTCACTCAATAATTTATTGGTACTGTGCCTGGAACATAGTGGGTCCATTTATTAAGTACCTACTATGTTCCAGGCAGAGTATCGAGCACTAACTATAGATGCATTTTTATTATTTACTATAGTTACATTTTTTCTAGTTTCATCAATATAAATGTAGATCAGCATCAATTGTAATTTATAGCAATAGAGAATTTCCTGGGGGTAATTGACTTGCTAGCTAGTGTTCTTCCTCCTAGACTGCCTTGCACTTAACTCTTTTGTGTTTGTTTGCCTTTATTTTATTTTTCTTTATAATTCATACACTTCCAAGCTCCTTTGTACCCCCAGCATCTAGCACAGAGGCTGGTACATAATCAGTGATTAATAAGTTCCTATTGATTGCCCAATGGACTTGAATCCCCATCTTTTTGATGTCAAGGCTCACCCTCTATTTAGTAGACCAGGCTGCTTCTATATCATCTATAAATAAAGGGTAAAAATGGATGTACTACTGACCTAGCTGTGAAAAGCAAGCACTGAAGATTTCTGCCCTAACATTCATTGATCGACAATAAACCGAATTGAATAGGATGATGGATAGGGAGTGACAAATGCCCCTTTTATTTTTCCTCAGCTCTTCATTTCATTTTTCTGTCTCTATTGTTATTGGGACCCTGGATGTCTGTGAAAATAAAGACACTCTTTACTTCCAGAAATGCTGTATTTTTTGGTTGTTGTGAATTTCCTTCCAAGATGAGCATCCTGTAATCTCTCAAATAAAGCTGCAATGTTTCAAATGAAGAGACGAGTCAGATCATACGAATGGAAGCCAGCATTTCTAGAAACAGTACAAGCCCCTTGTGACACTTACAGACTTTGACTTGGTTCTGTTAGGTTCATTAGGACTTGGTCCAGCTTGGGTCACATTTCTTTATGGGAAGTCTTGATGGCTGTGTGTCCTTACCTTAGTTACGTACTCCAAAATAAATAATCACCTTCATTCTGTAAAACTTCAAGATATTTATTCTAGTTCTGCAGGAGATACAGTCAGTTTCTTTACATAAAGAAGAGATTCTTTATGTGAAGTTAGTTGAAGGATAGAGGGTGGCAAGACCATGGAACAGGAATAAAGCTAGCCCTAGGGATCGCTTCTCTAAATGCAGTCTGATTTCCATTCTGGAGATAGTTCAGAAAGTGCATTGCTAATCCACCTGATTTGGTCAAGAATCATGCCTTGGTCTCCTTGCCTCTTTTCTCTCTACATAAATTAGAAGAGTGAGAATATTTAAAAGGCTCAGGGAAAAGACACGGGAAGGTGGACAAAACTAATTTGCTTCTGAGGAACCAATGCAGTTGCAAAGTAGAGCTCCTGGATTGACTTTAGAAACCAAACTTCCATCCTGAAGAATTCTAATCAGTTCTCAAAGGGTCTAGAATTGAGAAGAGAGGTGGGGAGGGGAGGAAAGTACAAGAAATACTCTGCAAGCTATAGGCTAACTTGTGCAATGCCTCTTGGCTATGCTAGGATTGCCTTGCTTTACATTTCATGATTAGTTTGGTTGAATTCAACTTAACTCAACAGATATTTTATTGACTCAGGGCACTCCACTCAGCACTTTGAGGGTAGATATAATGAACAGTACATGAGTTTTGGTCTTCAAGAATCCAAGGATCAGAGACTTAAAACTGGAAGAGACCTTCAAGTTCTTCTATAGCTTCTCATTTTAAAGATGAAAAAACTGAGGACCAGAAGTTTCAGACTCAGGATCATATATAGATTTATAGTTGGAATGGAGACCATCTAGTCTTCCTCCCCCATTTATTTTACCAACATGGAAACTAAAGCTTGTGAGAAGTTAAAAGAGTTGCTTAAGCTCACACATCTAGGAAGTGATGGAGGCAGCATTTGAATTTATATCATCTGACTCCAAAGACAGTATTCTTTCCATTGGACCACAACGCCAAGACCACAGAGGGTAGTGGAAAGTGGCAGAGTTTAAATCCACAAAGCTTAAAGTTGAGTAGAATCAATGAAATGGGTACATCTATAAATATAACAGAACACAAAACACATAAAATGTTGGAGGAGAGCCAGTGTTCAAAGGAGGGAATAGTCACACCTGTTCAGGGAAATGGAAAAATTAGGATGTAGACATAGAAGATATGATTACTAAGTCTATAGATGACACAGAGCAGAGAGTGATAAGCTGTATGCATGATGACAGACAAAATACTCAAAATGATCACGATAGGATGGAATGTAGGGCTGAAAACACGAACACTAAATTTTATAGGCATACAGGTAAGTCTGTGCCTGTGTTCAGAGATCCAATTTGACAGCAGTATGGAAAAAAGATCTGTGGTTTCTAGTTGACCACAAATTTAATGGGAACCAAAGACAGATGGTGATGCTTTAGGGGAAAAAAAAGGCAAACATTTTCTTAGCCTGCTCTAATAAACATGTAGATCAGAGACTGGACTATGGATAAGCAAGATAAGCAGCTGCTCAGACTGTAGTGAAGAACATTTAAAAATATTATTTTAAAAAGTAAATGCACACATATTTAATACAGGAAATTTTCCTTTTCTATGGCACATGGGTGTCTATTTGGGGGCAAGTCTCATGTTTAGAGTAAAGATTCAAAGCCTAAAGTAGATAGTAATCCAAGGAAGGTACAAGTTTCACATGAAGGAGGAAGGGTTAGGTCATAATTTACAGCCTTTCCAAGGTTGCAGAAATGCCTGGTTCTGGCTCCAGTACAGTGTCTAGACTCTACTATATTTTGTCCAATTCAGATCCCTTCTGGAATGTTATGCATACTCCTGGGTACCCCCTTTTTAGGAGGCTTGTTAATTGTAGGGGATGATGAGTTGGGAAACCATGATACATGCAACAGTTAGAGGTAATCGGATTGTTTAATTTGGGGAAAATAAAAATAAAGGGAGAGAGGGCTTTAGAAAGTCTTCAGATATTTGAAGGTCCATCCCACAGACAAGTGATGCTATAGAGAGTAGAACTAGAACAAAATAGGTAGAGGTTATTAATTCATTTAAACGTTGTTCATTGAGTGCTCCTTTATGTAGTGAGAGGAAATCAAGGATGACTAAAACATGAACTTTGCATGAAAGATTATTGTGGTTTAGGTTGGCAGAGTTCTGCTGAATCTAAGAAATAGCTTTCTAAAAAGAAAAATGGTTAAAAATTGCACCAGCACCTAGCACACTGCTTGGCACACAGTAGACCCTATAACATGCCCACTGGTTGGTTGATTGATAAGAAAACCAGATGTCTTATAAAATAGCATGTTTCCAATACCAAAAGTGTTCAAGCAGAGGCTTGCAAGGTCCTTTGTTAGGGATGCTGTAAAAAGAATTGTTGCATTAAAAAGAGAGGTTGGATTCCATGACCTCTAAGGACCCTCTGCACAAGATTATATGATTCTATTTTATTTGAAGGTTTAGGTGCTAAACCGAAGGATTAAGTTCCTTCCAGGTAAATGTGGATGATTCTCTAGGGGGAAAAAAGGAAATAAAAATTCGATCCTCCCAGGCACCATAGGGACATTTTGTCCTCAATAATCCCTAAATGCCCGTAGCACTGTTCGCAGCTAAGGTATAACTGGACCACTGATTATCTCCCCAATGCTTTATCACTACTTGGAGGTTTCTTAAGAATGACTTTAAACAGTGACAGAGACCATTTTTTCCCACTGAGTTGAGAAAAAGAGAGAGACGCATCATCTCCAAGACTTGAACTCCGGAGGAAGGACTTGGCTCTTGGCAAGTCTCATCCCCATGGATCAAAGATGATGGAAAAGCCCTTTTTGTCTCAGCCTGAGTCGAAAGGCTTGTTACGGAAATTCATGCTAGTCTGTTGCTGCCCAAACCTGGCACTGGAAGCACCAATCTTAGCAATCATCACTGTGATTTTAAAATTGGGTATTCTTGAAATTTATCCTGAATACCTGCAGACAGGTTATAGGGAACACCTTGCTGGAACGCTTTCTACCTTCACCTCCTCCTTCTCTTAGAATTCCAGAATGCCTTTTTGCTGGTTTGAAATGACTCCAACCCTAGGAAAACTGTTCCATCTGTCCCTTAGGCATTTTTTCTTTTTCATCCTTGCTGATCCATGATAATTCTACCTCACAACCAAGCCAACTTCTCTCTTTTCTGATCTAAATCATGCAAAACCAGATGAAACCTTCAGAAATGTAGATTTCTAGTTGTCAACCTGATATTGCTAGAAAGGTTCTCCTTCCTTACAGAAGAGCTAGAGGAGGAATCAGGTTGGTCCTGCAATGTTTCCTCTCTATACACTATACTGTCATGTATCTAGAAAGAGATACCATATAAAAACCTTAATATTTAGTCAGAGCCCTTCATCCCAGTTTCTTAAGGCATTTTGTAAGACCTCTCATCTGGACCAAAGAAAGCCTAATAAAGCATAAAGCGTTTCCTTGGACCTAGTGCTTTTCTAAGCTCAATGAAAGACTAAGTTAAGCAGATGTGAGTTCTGCCCTCTATATGTGTTTGTTTATATTTGTTTATTTTTTTAAAGACATTGTTCTGGGTGACTAAATACAATATCAGGATCAAATTTGGGTAGCAGATAAAATGGAGAAGACACAAGGCAGGGTCAATGAGTTATAAAATCATCTGTTTTAAGTTGGAAGTGACTCTATAGGTCATTGAGTCCAATTTCCGTATTTGACAGATGAAGAAATGGAAGTTTGGAGAGATTTAAGTGTTTTGCCCAGGATTGTGCTGCTAGTAAGGAGCACTTCAATTCATCCTTTGCTGCTTCTAAGTACAATCAATCAACAGGCGTTTATTATACTCCTCTTATGTGGCAGGCACTATGTTGGGCACTGAGGATACACATATAAAAATGAGTCAGTCCCTATATCCTACTGAATTATTATGTTGTACTTCAGCAGTATTTAGAAACCCAGAGCTACTCTGTTTCAAAGGTCAAATCAAAAGTCTTAATTATGGTAACCAGGTCCCCATTTGGTTTCCTACTTTATTTTTTTAATATTAATTTTACTTTTTTATCCTGAACTTAAACACTAAAAAGAAAAAAAATTAATATGTGGAGTAGAACACAAAAAGAAAATTGTATATAAAAGCAGGAATTTCCATTTTATGCCACTTTAAAAAAGCATATAATAAATTTCACACATTACTTTCAATGCTGTCCTGCTTGTCTGTGCTTCCTATTTCACTTCCTTCTGTTTTTTTTTTTTTATCCCTTACCTTCTGTCTTAGAATCACTACTGTGTATTGGTTCCAAGGCAGAAGAACAATAAGGGCTAGGCAATGGGGTTGAATACCCTAGGAATTGTCTAAGGCCAGATTTGAAGCCACGACTGGCTCTCAATCCTCTGAGCCTACATTCTTCTTCTTTATAGTGTGTTGAAGTGTTTCAATGTCTTCTTTTTCCTTTTTCCTTTTTTTTTTTGGTGACATCAATTTTGTTAAGCACCTTCTTGTTTTCCCTTCCTCCAATTAAAAAAGAGAGAGAGAGAAAAGAGAGGAAAACCATAGGTAAGCAAAATAAATCTACATGGAGGTTATGTCCAAAATTGTGTCTCTTTCTGTATCCTGAATCTACCACTACGACATTCTTAAGATCTCTTGCTCTAGCAGTCTATGCTAACAATCCTTTGATATGAAGTTAGGAATTGTGTTTATAATAGTCCTTGAAGAAAGTCCAATTCAGTAAGGTCCAGTACATCATTAGATTAAGCCTACTTTTTCTAATTTCCCCCAGATTGCTGGTACTGGGGACCTAGTAGAAGGTATTTTTATTTATACAACCAGAGTGACAAAACTGGGAATGAACTCTGGGTCAGTTCTTGGTATTTCTCCTTTATCTTGGCTTACCTTTCTCTTTTTTCTTTTCTCTTACTTTTCTTTTTTGCTCTTAGTCCCAGACACAGAACTTCCCTCTATCCTTAATAATTCTTTTGTGATTTTTCTTTAAAATTTTTTCCTCCTCCTGTTGCATTCTAATATCTGCTTATGTTAGAAAAGATGGATTTGATCAATTACCAAAAATCAAATGAAATGACTTCAAAAGATTCCTTCCATAACAAGAACTCAAAAAGGGCTTTCCCCTTGAAGGTCATTGTCCAGGGGGAAAGAAACATGAAACTTGGTGTAACTCAGATGATATTAGGGAAGTGAAGGCTGTATCTCTGATGATCCTGTTGTTAGATTTAGATTCCATTAAAGCTTCTTTAATTAAATCTATTGTAAATCTGCTCCAAGGTCCCAGTTGGTAAATTAATTGAATCTTTTTGTTTGTTTAAAAAATATCCAGCAAAACCCTGAACTCATTTTCAAACCTATTTATTTTTAAAAGCTTTCCATTGACTGGGAGCGAAGGTCTGATAGTGATTGCCTTTTCAAGGTGCTGAAGAGAAGAATTAACTAGAAACTCTTGAAAGTGCCCTTCCAGGCTTGTAGAGAGAAGCCTCCAGGACCCAGGGGACTTATAAAACAGTGGCTCCCCTCCTTTCCTGGATCATTCACACCTTCTTCCTGCCAATAAATTAAGAAATTGAAAAAGATAAAATATTTATTCTTAAGTGTCTATAACTGGATTTATGGAGGCAACTTGCCTGATATTATTGCTGGGGTAAACCCATGCAAATGTGCAAGTAAAGCATGCTTTTATTAGTTCCTACATAAAATTTTTATGATAATGGCAAACAAAGGACCAATTCAGTTTAGCTGAGTTTGTTATTATTACTTCAGCTCAGAAGAGATAAGCAAGAGTGTGAACCACAGTAAGTCAACAGGGAAGATCTTAGGCCCAAAGATCCGAGGACAGATGGGAATGTGGCGAGAGGTAGCCTTCACCAAGCCTAAGGAGAGGAGTTAGATAGAGTCCTTGATAGACAGACAGAGGATGGACTCAGGGTGAAGAATGCAATACATATATCTTTTGGAATTTGTTTTGCTTGGTTATATCTATTTGTTACAAGAGAATTTTTTTGGAGGGTGGGGAAGAGAATTGGCTTTTTTTAAACTGAGGAATAAGATGGGAGGGAGAAAGAATTGGTTTTTGTTCATTCAAAAATTGAAAATTTCTTTCTTTTTTTTTTTTAAAGAAAAAAGGCTACTGGGCAGGGAGGGACAGTAGTGGCCCCATTAGCTTTTTTTTTTTTTTTAGTCTTCTGGAGTTGTATTTACAACAGGCAACTTCAGAGTATTCAAATCTGTGGACTTTTTTTTTTTTAAACCTACATGCTTGCTATTGAAAGGACTCCCACGTACTATATTTCAGTTTGAGACTTTGACCGAGAAAAAAGGTTCAAGTGGCTTTATTGTGGGGCATCTCCCACTCTGGGATTTAAACAAAGCACCCACAGAACAAAGTTCTTTTAACCAGGGTGCCTTCATCTGAATTTCTCCTGTCTGTGTGGCTCTGGTAGGCCTGCCAGAGAAAGAGTGGGAGCTGAAGCTCTCATTCCTCCTGCCTTTTATGTTTGACCGCAGAATATAGCAAATGATCTCTGCTTTGACCCGGATACAGCGGGGAATTGCTGGAGCCAGTTGGGGGAATCCTTATTTTTATAAATAAAGACAGCCTTGGGTTTCTCAGATTTTAAAGCTTAAACATCAGTCACCCACACGTAGAGAGATGTTCAGGGTTGCAGGATATAGAATATAATGCCTGCAATCACTGGACACAGAAATCAGTTAAAGCTTTTTAAAAAAGGGAATAACTGTGGAATGTAGAGGCTTTTGAAGCGGGAGGCAGGGTAGCTAGATGGTGTGCAACGTTAGAGCTCGGCTAGGGTGCTCCACGCCCCATAGCCACTTAGGAAATCTTGGGATCCTTAATGTAAGGCGGGTTGGGAGACAGTTTTACAAACAGGGAGGAAGCCTTGCTCTGGAAGGGTCGTCCAGAGGGCATCTGGTTTATCCCCCTTTCTCCAGATGGGTCTACACTTTAGTCATCCCAGACAGCTGGTTGTTTATCCTGGTCTTAAAGATTACTAGGGAAAGAGATTGCAAAACCTCCCTGAACAACCGGTTTCAGTGTTCTAGCAACCCTCTCTTTTAGGATCTTTTCCCTCTAGGCCTAGTCTAATTTAAGCCCCCTTCCTCTGGTTCTGTCTCAGTGGACAGGTTTGCTGAACTTATGACAATGATTCATGTAAGTACATGAAGGCACTTAATTAGTTGTCCTTTAACATTCTTTCTCCACATTTTAGTGCTCATTCTTAATTTTTTTAAAATTCTGGACTTAATAAACATCAAATAAAAGGACAGTTTCCATACATAGAATAGAACAGGAAAAGAATATTATGCCTGAAACTGAGAATCTTTATTATATATAACATGCTTTTCTTTTAAAAGAAATAATATATCCAACATGTAATTTTCAAAGTTGTTGCCCTTCTCTGGGTTTCTTTTTGGTATTCTATTCTCTTTAATTTATTTAAAAAAATTTAATGATTCCTTCCTCCCTTCCTCCCTCTCTTCCTTCCTCCCTCCCTCCTTCCTTTCCTCCCTCCCTCATTTCCTTCCTTCCTTCCTTCCTTCCTTCCTTCCTTCCTTCCTTCCTTCCTTCCTTCCTTCCTTCCTTCCTTCCTTCCTTCCTTCCTTCCTTCCTTCCTTCCTTCCTTCCTTCCTTCCTTCCTTCCTTCCTTCCTTCCTTCCTTCCTTCCTCCCTTCCTTCCTCCCTTCCTCCCTTCCTTCCTCCCTCCCTCCCTTCCTCCCTCCTTCCCTTCCTCCCTCCCTTCCTCTCTTACTTTCTTCATTTCTCCCTTCCTCCCTCCCTCCCTTCCTCCCTCCCTTCCTCTCTTACTTTCTTCATTTCTCCCTTCCTCCCTCCCTCCCTTCCTCTCTCACTTCCTTCCTTCCTTCCTTCCTTCCTTCCTTCCTTCCTTCCTTCCTTCCTTCCTTCCTTCCTTCCTTCCTTCCTTCCTTCCTTCCTTCCTTCCTTCCTTCCTTCCTTCCTTCCTTCCTTCCTTCCTTCCTTCCTTCCTTCCTTCCTTCCTTCCTTCCTTCCTTCCTTCCTTCCTTCCTTCCTTCCTCCCTCCCTCCCTCCCTCCCTCCCTCCCTTCCTTCCTCCCTCCCTCCCTCCCTCCCTCCCTCCCTCTCTCCCTTTGTTTCTTTCTTTACCTTTCACTAACTTTCCCTTCCATACTACTTTCTCTTCCTATTTAAGGGTAGGGAAAGAAAGAAAGAAAGAAAAGCAAAACCTTTACTTAAAATATGCATAGTCAAACAAAAGAAATTCCCACTTTGGCCATGTCCAAAATATATGTGTCCTTTTCCATTTTGAGTCCATGACTTCTCCTTTTGGAGAGAGGTAACATGCTTTATTATCGCTCCTTTGGGGATGTGGTTGTTTGTAGAATTGATCAGAATTCTTAAGCTTTTTAAAATTGTTTTTTTTTGCAATGTTGTTATTTTAGAAATTTCTTTTCCTGCTTCTGCTCACTTCACTCTGAATGAGTTCATCTCAGTGTTCCTCAGCTTCTCTGAAGTCTCTTTTATCATTCTTAAGAACAATAATATTCCTTTCTCATCATATGCCACAGATTGTTTAGTCATTCTTGAATTAATGGACACTCACTTTGTTTTCTGGTTCTTTTGTATAACAAATAGAACTACTGTAAATATTGATGTGCATATTAATGTCTTTAGGCAAGGTGTAGGCCTAGGTCAGAGGGTGTGCATAAATTTGGTGAGAATCATTGATTTAGAACTGAAGAGGCTATTTCAAAGGCAGAACATTCTGCCCTCATGCAGTTTATACTCTAAATTAGATCCATTGCTATGGAGAGTGACAGGGTATCATCAAGTACCATATATGATATGGGTTGTAATTTTAGTTTGTATTGAAATTCCTATTGAATAGCAACTTGATTTCTTTCAGGCTTGCCCTGGTTGATTTCAGACCTGAGATATGTGGGGCTACAGGAATTCAATTACCCTATATAGGTAGAATCCCTGTGGATTTAACAATTGCTCCATGTACTAGGTCCCCTTTCTGGTCTTTGAGGGAACAGGTAAGGATGGGGAAATATAATCATAACTTTCAAGTTTTGTTTTTCCTGGGCACAGGACATTATTGATATTAACAAAGATTGATTTTAAAAGGAAAGCAAAGTCATTTTTACCCACTCATTGAAATGAATAGCTTTTCAAGTCTGTAGGAAAGAAGAGAATCCCAAACGATTAGTTCTGTTTTACATAGCAGCCTCCAGGGACACAGAGTTTGTAACAAAGGAGTAGATATAGAACAGATGGACTGGAGGTACAACTGTTTGAGGATAAAAGCATGGCTGGCTGGGGTCTCTAAGGTGTCAGGAGTAAGTATGCCAACTAATTTTATTGGTTGTTTGTTGGTTAAGAGAAAAGCATTTAGTTAGATTTTTTTTTGGTTGGTTACAAATTAGTTGGCAATGAGTTGGTTAAATGAATTAGACTCACATTACAAAAGCAGTCCCCAAATAAGTACAAAATAAAGCTGAGATTTGGGGAAAGAATCAGCATGTGCAAATGGAATAGAAAGCTGAAAACTTAAATGGACAAGCAAGAGAAATTTGAGCAGAGCCCTTCTCAAAATATCTGCAGAGCACAGCAAAGTATTTAGTTCATAGGATGGAATGTCACCAACAACAGAGAAAGTAGAGTATTTATTTAGGGAAGACATAATGAGATTATACAATTCTCTGGTGTCAACTCAGAATTGTTGTTTCTTTGCAAATAGTGTCAAGGCAGGGAGGGTTTGGAGAAGGGAAGAAAATTATGCAGACTTGAAAATTCCCGACTCTCAGCTACATGAAATATTTGGGATTTAGTTTCACAAGTTGTGAAGCTTGTTTTCTTCTTTTAAAACAAACAAACAAACAAACAAGCTTGAAAACTCATCCTTAACCAAGATTTACAGAATATCCAACCAATTCGTGGCTTTCCAGTAAATTTGAAATTTTATTTTTAGAAGTGAAAAGAGCAAATGACTCTGAAATTAATGTCAGCAATCTCATAAACATTTACTAAAGACTTTCTGTGGGCTTGAGTTTAGAGACACAAAGACAAAACCAAAGAAGTCCTGGCCTTCCATTAATGAATCAAGCAAGCATTTCCTATGTGCTAGGTGCTGAGGTAGCAAATGCAAGGAATGAAACCATCCCTACTCATGAGTTGTTATAGGAGATTATACTCTCTTAGGGGAAACAACATGTCCATAGAGGTTAGCAATCACTTGTTGGGTATGTGATAGTGGATTTTCATCAACTGAACCAGACAATTGTTGAGATCCTTTCCAATTCTCAATGTCTGATTCTGGAGAAATCAAGGAGAAATAACAGTGGGCCATTCTCCCCTGCCCCCGCCCCCCAAGCTCTAGTCACCCCAGGGAAACAACTAGAGATCTGAAGTCCTTTGAATAGATTGAGGAAGTTAGACTATTTGAGGACATCTACTAGAGGATTTTATGGAAAGCTAGGTAGTACAGTGGATAGGGTACCAGAGTACAAGAGTCAGGATGACTCATATTCCTGACAACATTCTAGCTATAGGACCCTGGGCAAGTCACTTAAGCCTGTTTGCCTCAGTTTCCTCATCTGTAAAATGAGCTAGAGAAGGAAATGGCAAACAACTCCAGGATATTTGCCAAGAAAACCCCAAATGGGGTCACAAAGAGTCAGACATGACTAAAATGACTAACAACAAAATAGAAGGGCAAGAGTTAAGATCAGAAAAAGGACTTGTGAGCCAGACAACAAACTCATTGTGGACAGAAGGAGAAATGTTCTGGAAGTTCAACAAATAAAGACTACTAAGATCTGGCTTGGGTGATAAATGGGTTTAAAAGAAAGGTTGCTGAGTGACGGTGGTAGAGGGAGAGTCTGGAAGTAGTAATGGGATACAAGTAATATTCTGACTCTCCAATTTGGAACAGTGAGTAGTGGGTATGAGAGAAAATTCAGCTAGTATTAGAAGGAAACTAGAGTTGGTTCAGAATCACAGGAATGGGGAGACTATAAGGAGGTCAGAATATGCGGATCACTGATGAGTCAAAGATGAGGAAAGATTCGAACCCAGTTCCTCTGATTCCAGAATCAATGCTCTTTCCATTGTGGCATATTGTCACCATGCTTTTTAAATGGAACTGAATAAAAAGTAATTTTGTTTGTTGTTGAAAAGTAGGTAGTTAAGGTCTTTTTCTCTGGAAGAGGAATGATAAAAAATACTCTCTTTCCTTAGAGCTGGATGTTTTGGGACTTTATAACACCAGCCTGAGTCTACTGTTTGATCAAGTCTCTCAAAATGTAGAGGATTTTGTAAATGGACTAAAGATATTAAAACCGTACAGTGGATACCAGCCTTCAAGAACCGTGGAGTTTGTTGGCAAGAAAAAGTAAATTGTGGTAGGTGTAATGAGCTCTCTGGTCAGATGAGTGTCGCTATAGTCTTAATTTCCATGTCTAGTGGAACCCAAAATTATTCCTGTAAGAGAAGCAACTATATAGTAGAGAAAACATTGTCCTGGAAATCAAAGAAGTTTCTCTGCTCCTGGCTTTCTCGGATATCAGGGAAATTTTTTACCCTCAGCTTTCACATCTCTAAAATAAAGAAATTATATTAGATATTCCAACAAACATTAAGCACCTTCTGTGTGCAAGAATGTTGTTTTAGGTGCTGGGTAATTAGAGACAAAAATGAACAACTGTCCCTGTCCTCAGGGAGCTTACATTCTCCTAAAAGCAATGTGGCATATGAACAAATAAATATATGCATTATAACAAGTAGGAAAGAGAAACATTAATAGCTAAGACCCTCTCACAGGTCAGGAAGGACTTCTTTGATCTCCAAGGTTCCATCTGACACTGAAATGTAAATTCTTCCTATTTGGGCACTGGGGAATTAACTGTTCTATCAACCACAGAAAGAAGGTATGGAGTCAGTTTAGGTTTGGGGTTGTTGCATGGCAGTACATTCCCTGTGGGGGAACAAGATGAAACTCAAACAAAGCTAAATCTTTGTTCATCGTTGAACCTTTAATGGCCAGGAAAAACTGGGCAGGGGCCATTCCATCAGCCCATTGGTGAATGCCCCATAAATTGCAGTCAAGAATCAACTGAGAGTTTCCTTATGAGTTCTCCAAAAGTTAACCAAGGCTCTGGGGAAAGAGTCTTGCTTATTTGCGGGAAGACATGCTTTCTTGAAGATAAATGATGATGACCTATGCAGACATAAACACAAGAGATTAGACAGAGTTGGAAAAAGCCATTCTCTGTATTTGAATTAAAGGCAAGATCAGTTCCATCTAATCTAATGTTCTTCTAATTTCATTGTTTACTCTGGGCAACATCACCAACAAACACTGCCATCTAAAAATTACCATGGCCATGAGCAAGCATATCATTCATATTCCTTCTTTAGCAAACTTAACACTCTACACAAATACTTTCTTTTTCAACTCTTTTGGAAAAGGTAGAAGGGGAGCATTTTAAATGGCAAAGGTATAAGGGAGCCTAGTGTAAGGGAAGGAATCAGATGATCAAGGTTTCAATCTCTCTCTCTCTCTCTCTCTCTCTCTCTCTCTCTCTCTCTCTCTCTCTCTCTCTCTCTCTCTCTCTCTCTCTCTCTCTCTCTTTTGTTACTCACTACTTCTATGACCTTGTAGCTAGCTAGGGGTTGCATTGGATAGAGAGCTGAACCTAGAGTCAGGAAGGTTTGAATTCAAATCCAGATTTAAATACTTATTACCTGTGTGACCCTGGGCAAGTCATTTATCAGTTTCAGTTTTCTTAATTATCAAACAAGAATATGCTTCCCAGAGTTGTTGTAATTATCAAATGAGGATATTTGTAAAGTGTTTAGTATTAAGAAGGCGCTTAATAAATGCTTATCTTCTTTCTTTCTTGGGAAAATAATTTACACTTTGTGAAGATATTTCTTTATAAATAAATATAAATATAGACTTTATCTACAAATGTTGAGTTAGACTTACTGATCTCCAAACTCCTTTCCAGCCCCAAACCCTTTTATCCTCTGCAGAAGACCCCGAGGCAGAAGGGGAAAACCATTTGTTTTCTGTGTTTGATAATATTAATGTAATTAGTTATCAAAGAATAACTTTCTCTGCCTTATTTTACCATCCATTCTGAGAGTCTCAAGATGATAAAGAACAGTTGAAGATCTGTGAACAATTGTTTTAATCATTTAACGAGCATTTCAAAGGGAAATGTTGTTATTGTTGTTCTTCAGTTCTTTCAACCTGTTTGGAATTCTCCAGAGTTCAAATGTGCCCTCAGATACTTACTAGCTATGTGAACCTGGGCAAACCCCTTTATCCTATTTGCCTCAGTTTCTTCATCTATAAAATGAACTGGAGAAGGAAATGGCAAACCACTCCAGTATCTCTGCCAAGAAAACCCCAAATGGGGTTGTGAAGGGTCAGACATGACTGAAAAATGGCTGAACACCAATTTACAATTTAAAAATTAAATGTACTTAACCCTTTATTTTTCTCTCAAAACCATACAATATTGAATGAAAACCCATACTAGTATAGGCTGCTCCTAAAGTCTTAGGGAAAGATTTTGCTTAAAACTTTTTGGGGAGCAGCCTGTATAAGGGGATTTTTACTTCTAATATTCACTAGTATCCATCTAATATCCACATATCATGTAAATGTTCCTCTTTATAGAAAAAGATTCCCCCATGATCTTAAGCATTTGGTTTAGGGCTTCCCATGTTTCATCACTCCTTACCCTTAGGGATTTGGATAGCTAATTGTATGATATTTAGGGAAGACATGACTGTTGTGGCATCATTTTGGGAGATAACAGTATCATCTTGAGCCTTTTTGTCCTTTTTAGTAGAAAAATGAAATGTAGATAAGGACTGTTGGGTTTTTTCATTAAATTATAAAACCAAGTAACACTTAATAGAGTAATTTAAAATCCTAACTTTGCTACTTACTCCTGTGTGACCTTAATCAAGTAATTTCTATTCTCTGGGCCTCAGTTTCTCAATCTGTAATATGAAGAGGTTATACTAAATAATTCCCAAGTTTCCAACTTTCAGCTTTTATGGTTTTTTGAGATTGGCCATATTCTTTCTTCATGTAGTAAGCTACCTTTCCTCCACTGACCCAGGGAAATGATTTATTCAGCTATCTTTGGCATTGATTTCATTTGAGAGGAACTCTCAATCAAGAACAAAGATAAATAACAATTCTGGCTGGGGAAAAATTAGCCTAAGTATCTATTTGAATGAAAACTTTCAGATTAGATTGAGCTTCATATCATGTATAAGGGAATTCTTTTAAGTATCAAAGGAAAAATACTTTTATTAAAATGTGAAATTGGAAAATATAATTGAGCATTCCCAACTGGAAACATTAAAGGAACATAAGATCATTTTATAGATGAGGAAAAGTAACTCACCCAAAGCCTCTATTCGAAATCAGGTTTTATGACTCAGTTTACTTTTCCCACTGTACTATTCTAAGGGACTTTGTAGAAATATTCCAAATCTTATTACCAATGTTAATTACACCCTGTCTAAGTGACAACTCTTTAGCATTCTGAGCTGATTTTGTGGTCATTTTTATCTACCTAAGCATGAATGTCTGGGGATGGAGAGATCTATGGGATAGCCAAAATGGAAACACAAAGGAACTATTTATTGCCCCTTCTTAAGCTGGGTCTCCTTTCCCCAAGGCTATCCTGATGCCCCTTGTCCTTTTCCCCAAAGATTACCCACATCCCGCAGTATAAAGTGAACAGATCTGAGATGCTGCAGGATCTGATTTAAGCCCTGATAAAGGGTAGAAAGAAATGTGATCCATCCCTTGTGTTTGCTCAGTCTCATCACCCAAGGGTAGGACACTGGATGAAGGTAGGGTTATAAATTTAGGGTGAAGAAAAGGCAAGCCCTCCTTCAGCTCCACAGCATAGGAAACTTGTGGATTTCATTGCTACAAGAGGTCACTGAGTCAAATGCTATGGATGGGTAATTTTATGACCACTAATAAAATTTATAGCTGTAGCAATCCCAGATAATAAGGGTAATCAAACACGGAGCCTCAGGACACAAGAAGCCCATCTTGACCAATGGGAGCTTGCCTGGGTAGAAGGTAGGGAGGAAAAGGAGGTTATCTCTTGTCCTCAAGGCTGACTGCCCAATCTCTAGCAGGTAACTTGAGTTCCTTGTAGGATATATACTGAACACAGGACCAGCCTGGGGCAAAAAGAACTAGGGAGTCTTGCTCTTTCCCCTTTTCCCCTTTCCTTTGATTCTATACCTATAGTGATTACAAAAGTAAGTTCGTATTGATTTAAAGAGAATGGAGAGAGACTTCACCATTATAGATTAATGAAGCTTGTGAAGAATGTCATAAAAAAATATAATATGGGATCATGGGTTCAAATCTGGCCTCAAATACTTCCTAGCTGTGTGACCCTGGGCAAGTCACTTAACCTCCATTTCCTAGCCCTTATCATTCTTCTGTCATGGAACCAATATATAATATTGATTATAAGATGGAAAATAGGGTGTTTTTTTTTTTTTAAAGAAGAAATGTATGGTCCAGAAGGGAGATGAGCTCAAGGGTGGATCAATCACATAGAAGGGGCTAGTGGTAATCAGTGGACAACTTGTTTCTTCCATTGGTATCTCTAGGATTTGGGGAGAAAAAGGGAAAGGCTTCCAGTATTTTGAATTGACCTTCTGTGACTAATTTCTGGAAGCACATAGAGAACATTCACATGGGATGCTCAGGCATGGATAGATTGCGATCCATTTCAGTATTTAAAAGATGCCCTTAAAACTCTCCTGTGCTAGCACCCTATATTATGAAAAAGGTGGCCATAGAGAGTGACTTGGCAGTTAGAAAGAAAGCTAAAGCCTCTGCTGCATTCAACTTCTCCAGATTTAAAGAAATTAAATGCACTTGAAATGACTTAGAGTGTAGGCAATGAGGGTGGAAATGTGTGTGTGTGTGTGTGTGTGTGTGTGTGTGTGTGTGTGTGTGTGTGTGATGGTATTTATAGAAGGGAGATTCTCACTGGTCTCCCCCTCTTAGAGGACAATTTCTCTCAGTATTTTCTTCCTTCTTCCTTCCCCCACTTGAGTGCTCAAGATTTACCCACATCATCCTCAGGTCCCTGCCTTGCAATAGCTGAAGTCTGGTCGCCTTAGATGATGAAATATGCCCTGTGAATGAAGCATTTGGCAAGATGATCCAGAGATGTTTATTATCCCCTGGAAGTAAGCAGAGCTGGAAAAAGTTTGTGTCCATTTATTCTCAACAGAGTTCTCAGATCTAAAGAACTTGTGGTTTCAAACCATGGCTTTGTTGGAGTAAAAATGAGTAAAAACAAAAGAAGTTAATGTTCATTGGTTCAGTAGCATTCAGTCATTCAACAAACATTTAAAAGTGTCTTCTCTGTGGGGGCAGCTAGGTGGCTCAGTGGATAGAGAGCCAGATCTAGAGACAGGAGATACTTCCCAGCTGTGTGACCTTGGGCCAATCACTTTCCTCATTGCCTAGCCCTTACCATTCTTCTATCTTGGAACCAAAATTAAGTTTTGATTCTAAGATAGAAAGAAAGAATTTTTTAAAAACAAATATCTACTCAGTGCAAAAGTGTCAAGGGGCCAAGATAAAATAAAATAATTGGCACAGTCCTTGTGGTTGGGGAGGATTTTATATTTTATTGGGGGAGGGTATAGACAGGGAAAGGAATAGGAATGATACAAAGAAGGGCATAGGATGGACTTGAAGGAGAGATTCACACTTTAGGTGAATTAGTATTAGAAGAATACTTTAGGAAATTTTGGGGTGGAGGGTAGAGAAGAGATCAACAAAGGTTTCCTTGAGGAGGTGGCACTTTAGATTGTCCTTCAAATATGAGAAGGATTCTGAAAAGCTATACATTCGATTTTCAACCAAACTGAAAGTTTTGAAGAGAATGAAAGAAAAATGCCTGCTAGAACCTTCACCCTCAGACTAAAGCAGATTTTCTTTAGATATAAAGAGTTAGGGGAGAGGACATTGGAAGAGGGGATGGAGAGCTGAACTTGGAATGACAAAGAGCTAGGTTCAAGTTCTGCCTCTAGAAACTTCTGGCTGTGTGACTTAGGGTGTCTAAATGCTCTGGTCAACTCTTGTGTATATCTGCATCAACAGATGAGGTCCCTTACAGGAAACTCCATTATCTGGTCAAATCATAAGTTTGGCCAATAAATAAACAAGTCAGAGTATAAATTCTTTTGTGCCACATTTGCTTATCCAAACAAAAGTCAGTTTACCTACATGTGCTATCATCCCAACTAGACTAGAAATGGTTTGTTTCTATGGAAACAAAACACCTGACAGTGCCTTGGAAGCCAGTCACTTCAGTTCTGGATTTCTATAGAAGAAATATCAGGAGGATCATGTTGAAGTACAACTATGATCAGAAAGTTTGTAGAATCTCCCCCAGATGAGAAGTAATGGAAAAAGGAGCCTCGTGGACTATCTTAGGGGAGCCATAAACAGCTGGGTCAAAGTCAATTCAATAAACATTCATTAAGTTCCAGTTAGGTATAGAATATGATAGACACATAAGATGCTTATAAGGAAATAGGAAGTAATATAAGATACTTTTTAG